>NC_071392.1:95134177-95734177 GCF_022682495.2 Desmodus rotundus
TGCTGGGGTGAAGAGGGGCAGGCAGGAAGGGATGCTCCTAACGGGATCGGGAGCTTTTTGTCCGTCGGCCACCACCCTTGCTCTGGGACATACCTTCCCCGGGAGCGGCTTGAAGGCCCAGGTTCATCTCCCTTACAGCCAAATGCCAGTTCCGGGAGGATAATAACGCAAATTAATGACCTTGGGGAGAAGCCCATGTTCCCAGGGTACCTCATAGCCACTGGCCCACAATCTGGCTCAGCTGCATCCCAAGGCCAGGGCAGGGGCGGGGGCTCTTGACCTCAGGGTGCTCCAGGGGGGACCGCCTGCCGCCCACGCAGCAGCCCTTCACAGCGTCTCCCGCGGCCCCACCGGACGGAGGGTGTGCTCGTCCTGGGCGGTGATTGCAAGCCTGGTGGCTCCCTTGATGAGCCAGTCACTTCCTGTAGCTGCGGGATGAGCCATTTATCGTCCGTTATTTGAAGGCAAATCGCTGTAAGTGTAAGGAATAAAAAGACAAATTGGCAATTGGATTTTGTGCGAGGAGATAAGTGGGTGATTTGTGCCGGCGAGGCTGCTACGAAGCCTTGAATAAGTTGGGGGAACACCGGAGGAAGCAGGTTGCAGCGACAGTCATCTCGGGGTTCTCCGAGGGGCTCGGAGGGTGGTGGCAGACCAGGGCCCACCCATGTGTCTCTGCGGAACCCACTGCACACTGTGTGTCAGGCGGGTCCCCAGGTCTCATAACCGGCTCGGCCTGGGGAGGCCTGAAGGCCATTGTCAGCCCTGGAACTGATTTTTTCAAGAGTGCTTTTTAATGGGACAAATATTGATGTTGTCCAGAATGAGTTGTTCCTGGCCTGTACCCCATTCCCCAGAGCCCCTGCAACAGAGAGTGTGGTGCTGGCTCCATTAGTTCCAATTCTGCAGGGCGAGCCCAAGAAGCAATTGCCTCTCTCAACTGCCAAGGTCTCTGGGGGCAGGAGCCGCAAGCCCCAGCCCTGCTGAGAGCTTCCCGAGGCGCCAGTCCCTGCGCCAAGGAGGCCTCCCGCCTGGGCTGCTGTGCAAGGAGAGGAGGCTCCGGGAACTGCCCTGAAGGAGTTCCCGCCGGTCTGACCCTGGAAGCACGGAGGGAGTTGTCACTCTTGTTGTCTTTCAAGGACTGGCCCCTCACGGTGCCCCATCTCCCGCCTCCTCCAGCTCCAGTCTTTCTAAACAAACACGTTTGCACTTTTACCCTGAGTTTGGGGCTGTGGGGTGAGCTGCACGCAGCCACCTTCTGCAGCCGCAGTCGGGCAGGAGCCAGATGAACCTGCTGGATACGCAGGTGACAGGACCGGGGTTGGGCGGGAGGTGGGGCATCCTGCCCCTCATCGCCTTGTCCCACGTCACACTCAAGCGCCGTGGGACATAAGAGAGCGTTCTCACAAGGGTGTTTGCTCAAACCCATTTGGGAGAATAGAGCAAGCAGACCAGGCGTGCTCACCGATTGCCAATGCTGCGTCTCTGAGGGACGTCCTTGCTCCACACGTGCTCCTCAACGCCCTCTGTGACGGGGCTTTGTGCTGCCTTTGTGCCTGCGGGCCTACCTGCCGTGGCCACCTCTGCCCCAGCAGGGCCACCCCCACTTCCTTTCAAAGCCCTAGAAATCCACGCCGAGCCACGGAACTGCTCAGACAGGGTATGCAGAGCGCCGCAACACCTGTGTGCCGGGGGGCGGCCACTCCTGGGTCCCCTGAGGTTCCTTCCATTGGCCATAGGGGCTTTGATGGTTCTGGGCTCCTCTGCGTCCTCCTGGCCCCCAGCTCACCACTGGCCACTTCATGGGCCTTTCAAGATCGAGCTTTTTGATCCCATCCTGCCAGCTTCACATGGCTTGGGCCAGGAGGAGCCCTGCTGAGCCTCCTAGCCCCGGCGCTGCCATCAGGGACGGTGCTTCTGGTGCTGCCTCTGTGATCGGTAGCCCGGGAGAAAGGCTCGGCATCTGTGCTGGTCTCAGTGACCCTGTGGTGGAACCCAGCAAAGAAGGGCCATGAGGTGTCCTGGGCGTCTTTGTCATTGTAGGTGACCTAGTAGGCGACCTCCCATCAAAGACCTACAGGTCTGCACCCGGCCAGCTCCTTCCGGCAGTTTCATGGTCGAGTTCAAACCTGCCGGCCTCCGCCCGCCCTCCATCTCCTGGTGGTGTTTCCTGAGCCACAGAAACTGCCCGGCCCCTCTTCCCGGCTGCAGCAGCACCTGCGCTCTCTGGCGTCACAGTCCCATTGTGACTGCCCTCCTCCCTCCGTCCACAGGGGGTTCGGGGTGGCCAGCGCTCATCCCGGCGACTGTGGCGCTTTCTGTGCTCCTCCAGCTCCATGTCGGGCAGGCCTGAGGGCTCAGTGGGTGCAGCGCAGGGAGCAGAAGCTTTGGCGGGAGCTCACACAGCCCGTGCGTGGGCAGCGCCGGCCCCTCAGCCAGGGAGCTGCCGCTTTGTCTTCCTCGGAGTGTTTTCCGCTGCGTCGAAGCACCGCGGGGACTGCAAAGCCAGCGGCTTGCCTGCCACCTGCAAAGCGGTCTGTGGAGTTGACCGAGGGATGCTCGTGTGCCCTGCAAGCTGAGTGACGGTCGCCACTCACCACCCGGCTGTGTCCACTCCTGTCTTCCCTCCCCAGGTGAAGGGCCACCTCAGCTCTGACAGCACCCAGCACCGAGCCAGAACCTCCACCATCAACGGCCCCTTCCCATCGCCCCTAGTGACACGCCCTGGGCTCCAGCCGTGCGTGCCCCTTGCCCCTCTGTGGATGTGCCCAGGGTCCTCAGCTGGTTGGACTTGGATGTCACGTCAATGGGCCCAAGAAGAGAGTGGGGACCGTGCATCTCCTCACCCATCATGTCTTCTGGGATGGCTGAAAGCAGATACAGCCTGACGACAGTCTGACTCTAGATTCAGCCCGAAGGTCTGAGCAGACTGACTTGCCTCCCCGGGGTGGTTCCGGGGAGAGGGGCAGACCGAGTGATGAGTTCCGGGGCAGAGAAGGAGTGAGAGGGGGGAGAGGGAGAGAGATGGATTCTTCTTATCCTGTGGAAGGGACACAGGCCGGAGAGTCCTGGGCCTTAGCTTGTGGTGGCAGCTGGCTCTCTGTGGGGAGTGGGAGGCCCCTGACATGGTGGCCCTCACCCTGGGCCGATGTCCCCATGTACCCGTGTGGTACAGATTCAGCGGTCCCTTTGATTTCATCTAGCTGCTTGCATAGAGAGCATGTGAGCTGTGGCCAGCAAGGACTGAGGACCAAGTTCTTGGCTTTCTAAAGGACCCCTGTGGTCTTCCTGGGACCCTGGGGATGGAGAGTGGCCTGGGCGTGGCTGCACTTTGATGTGACTTCATTTCGTTCCCATAGAGTTTGAATCTGTCCTGTGTGATTGTGCCTCGAGGGTCGGTTTAGCGGGGGAGGGACCCAGGGGACCAAGGAGCCACCATCTTGCAGAACCACCGCCCCGGCTTTTTCAGAGTGAGGAACTTGGGGCTCCTTTCCCAACCTGTGGAAACCAGTTTGACTTGATTGTTAAATCCCACAACGAGTCTGTCTTCTGCGCAAAGGCTCTGCGGCAGCTGAGGATGTTTGCGTGGGGCCGGGAGCACACAGCTCTCCACCTGCGGCGCGGCTCGCCCTGTGGCGCCTCGCTGTGCCACGCACAAAAGGAAAATAGTCAATCAGCGAGGCTCAGGAAGCCTTCTTGTCGACGAGAGGCGCGCCTTTTCCAAAAGGCGCACACAGCTGGCTCTCAGATCCCCAAACCCTGCGCAAGCTGCAGATTCATGAATAAAGCCCCAAGTGGAATTTGAGCATGGAAGGCCTTAGCCAAGGTGTGAAACACTTAGCACTAAACACATCCCCCCTCCCCCCTACACCCCTGCCCCCCGCAGAGAGAGCTGTAGAGGGGCCAGCGAGGCTGTGGGATCAGCTCACACAATGCCTCTCCACTTTCTGCTCAACCTCTGGCATCCGTGGATTCTGAGTGTGGGTTTTCTTCTCTTTGCTCCAGTTCAGGAAACAAGGATGGGGAATGTGTTTTGGTCGGTTGTTCAACTAGGGTCCAATCTAAACTTACTTTTTGCCTTTAGTGTGGAAAGGAGAAGGGGCCTGGGAATTCGGGGATGTCACGACGAGTTTGAGAGAAGTCCTGGGGTCAGGTGAGGCACTGGCACTGCCACCAGCTTCCAAGGGCCCAAAAGGTTTGTCATAGGTGTTGTGCACCACCGGCAAAGCAAGCAAACGAAGGCCTTATAGGGCATCTGCATGTTCAGTTCTACGTAGAATTGAATTCTGTGCTTGAAAATCACAAGGATGCTTATTGTTTGTGGGGGGGGGGTGGTGAGAGGGGAGGGAGAGGAAAGAGAGAGAAGTGTCAGATTCAAAGGTCTAACTTTGGTCAAAATTCCCTTATTTCCCCATAAATAACTTATATGCAAGTTCAGTTTTCTTTTTGTAGCAAAGGAATAAATTCCCACATTGGCTTTTTAACACGTCAGTCCTCACTGAAAATCCACCTCCGTGAAAGAGCGGCCTGGTGCATAGCCTTACAACTCGCCCTTACAAGGCATTCAGAACGGCCACTGTGATTCCAGCGGCCTCCCGGAATAGCGCCTGCACTCGCCCTCCCTGGCGGCCTGAAGGGCGCTTTCCTCCTTCCCGCCGGCCCTCCTACCAGCCAAGCCGGCCCTCGGGCCCACGGGGGGCTTCATGGCTCGCCAAGCAAGAAGCATAATTTGCTAACATTCAGCTCTTTTGTGCGGGATCCAAGTTTCACATTAAGCAGTTTGCACCTCAGAAAGCATTATTGGGCTTATGTTTCTGGAAGCATTTTTCATTATTCATATTTAAATTCTGTTCCTTTGAGCAGGAGATAAAGGCTGGAAATTTTTTGCAAGAGACAAATGATGTCGGCAGTGAAAAATCTCAGCCTTTCAGCTCTGAAGGTGTAAACCATACCAGCAGAAACCAGAGTACTTCCCGAGCCCAGGGTCTGCGTAGGGGCATGTTTATTGGCGAAGGGGTTGGAGGCAGGGTCCCGCAGAAGTGATGCCTGCCTGAGTGTGGTTGGTCGGGTAATAATATGGGTGTAACAATGTAGAGCTTTAATTTGAACATTTTACCTAAAATATCATATGGTGTGCGTTGAGTGGGATACTGTTACATTACAGAATGACATGCTTATGATTTTGTAATAAAAAAGGTGCGCTTGGCTTTCGGGCACAGGGTATGTTCCACCTACCTGCCCAAACCCAGAATACTCGATCGGGCAGGGTGTAATTTTCTCCACAGAAAACAATTCCCCCGGGGAAAGGGAACGTCACGCCAGGCTATGGCACTGTTACCAAAAAGAGACTTCCGATTTGGGTAGTATTTAATAAGACATAAAAGCCAGATAAAAATAAATAAAACCCCTCCTGTTATAAAATTCTTGTAACAGGGATAACTCTGAATATACTCTTTTAAAGGGGATTTTTAAAAGCAGGGATCAGTGACCACAAACATGGATGAAAACCGCAGAAGTCTCCCTCCTGGGGTGGTGGCTACAAGATCTCTGATGTTGCTGAGCTGGGCAGCTCAGGGGAAGACGGGGATCCTTTCTGGAACTTTCCCAAGGACAGGGGTGCTGCTCGGAGTGCTAACTGGGGATGAGGCGCCCTGTCCCAGGGCAGGACTCTCGCACCTCGGCGATCGTGGAGCCGCCTGGACACCTCTTGCAAATGCAGGCTCCGGTGCTGCGCATGTCTGGGGCCCGCCGAGAGGTCCCGGTGATGCACGGGCTCGCTGCTTGTCTGGGAACCACACCTCAGAGAGCAGCCTCCTAGGGCTTCATAGTCAATGCCTCTGACGGCCCTGAGGAGTCTCCGTGAGGAGGGTACCCCGATCGCTCCCACTTTCAACATGCAGAAACTGAGGCCCGGAGCAGTTAAATGGTCCCCTGTCGTGGGTTGCATGCTGACCCTCCAAAAAGATACATTGCCCTCGAACCTGTGAATGAGCCTTTATTTGGAAAAAGATCTTCGCAGATATAATTCCATTAAGGCTCTCAAGATGAGAGTGTTCTGGGCTCACTGGGTGGACCCTACGTCCCATGACTCCTGTCCTGGACACAGGAGAGGAGAGATAAGGAGAAGGAAGCGTAGGGGCCAAGGCAGAGGTGGGGCAATACCATATGGGCCGATGATCCCCGGGCAGCCCTGGGAAGCAGGGAGAGGCAGGAGGGAGCCTCTCCGGGGCCTTTGGAGGGAGCCCGGGCCTGCTGACCCCTTGGCTTTGGCCATCTGCCCCCCAGAACTGAGAGAATCCATGCCCACGGCAGCCCTAGGGGTCACCCTACCCCGAGGTACCAGGTCAGCATATGCGGGTGCAGCACCTGCCTGGCGGCCCAACCCAAGCTGTAGGCCCTGTCCTGGTGGGGCCCGCCTATCCCATTGAAGTCCAGCAGAGAGGTGCACCCTGGACCTTGAGGGACCCCTCTCTCATCCTGCGTGTCTGGGGAGCCTGTGGCGGGGGTGGGGGTAAGAAGGAGGGGTTATCTTTGCACCTGCATCAAGGTGATTGCCCCTCGTCCATCTCTGAGATCCTGTTGCCTTCACTATAAAGGGCTGCACTCCTCAAATTCGAGTTTGGAGACCAGACGGTGGGAACGAGGACAAGCACAGAAGGGGCAGTTCATGAACTCCATGCCTTCTCTCTCCTCGCAGTGGCTGTGCAGGTGGAAGTCCCACTGGGGCACGGCTCCACCCGGCAGGGGCAGAGGAAGTGGGGCACCTGTCCCTTCTCTGGAGCCTGTTTGTGGCTCTGGGGAGCAGAGTCTCCTCGGCTACATGGGACCCCAGCCCAGAGCCCATGAAGGGCCCCTGGAGTTTCGGAGCATGGCCCAGTGCCTCCTCTCAGCCTGGTTGTGCTTCCGGCTGTGGGTGGACAACACTGCGTGCCGAAATGCACTTGGTGGGAGGAGCAGGACCCATGACTTTGAACTTTCTGCTTTTGCAGCACTCTCTGCATTACACACCCATGAGGCAGCCGCAACCTTATACCCACTGTGCAGATGAAGAAGCTGAGGCTCAGGGAGGTGCGGTCACCACTCGGAGCCTTCCACAGCTGGCCAGTGCGGGCCACGGGGTGACACTGGCCAACCACTGAGCCTGCAGTGGTCTCGCCCACACAGCGAGCCCCCCGAATCCGTGTTGACCTGTGGGAGGTTTGTGTACATTGGGCCCACAGAGCTTGGTTTCCCACAGGTGCCCAGTGACTGTTACCAGGGACAACTCAGCAAGTGGAAGGTGGATTTCTTCAGAGACACAAATAGAACAGCCCAGTGCCTGCACCTGAGCCCCTGAGCACCTACGCTGGCTGCTGGGGAGCTGGCTGACGGGCCAAGAACTGGTGGGGACATAGCCCTCGACTGGGGACGGGGCCCAGGATCTTCCGTGGAGCAAGGACCCCAGGACTTAGACCACTGACTAGTCTTCCTCATCCCCTGTGGGGGGCCCTGGAAAGGAATTAGGTGCATCTGTCAAACCAAAGCAGAGCCCCAGAGCTCTCAGGGGCCCAGAGAGGAGACAGAGTGTGAAAAGCCAACATTTTTACAAAATTGCATTTAGCTGCAGAGTGAGAGATAAGAAAATGCAAATCGCCTGGGGGCCAGGTGGGCGAGGCGGGGCTCCTTCCGGAAGGGACAGGCCATCCCAGGTTGGCCCCCGTGGACGACTTTCCCCTGGGGAGGCCGTGGTGGTGGATAGGTAGCCCCCCATGGTAACGGGGGGAGACACAGGGTGAAACACCGACGTAATTCTTTGTAACGGGATTTTGTGGGCAGAGAGCAAGCACGAGGTTGAATTTTTTAAAAAGCAGGAAGGGAGAAGGAGAGAGAAAGAAATAGATGGTGTGGTATTTTCCTGGCTTTTAAAACAAAGCCAGGGGCAGTTTTTGGGTTAAAAAGGGAGGAGTTTGGTTTCACACTTCACCAGTTATGGGAGTCCACAGACTCCCCTGGTGGAACTTCTCCCCAGAGCAGGTCAGCAAGCGGGACCCAGCTGGGGACGCCTGGAAGCCCCGGTGAGGGAGGCAGGGCCGGTACCCAGAGGTGGGGACAGAAAGTGAGTCCTGCTCAGTTTAGGGATCCGCTTCCCTGTGATGTCACTCTGCCACATGGCTCACCGTCACCGGGAGAACTGGGCGGACGGGTTTCAAGGCTCTGAGTTTGCACCTGCCCTGGCCTGGCTCGCTGCGGACCCCTGTCCTGCATCTGAGGCGTGGGCCCCTCAGCTGGAGTCTCGGCTGGCCTCAGCGAGTCACGCCACGTGGGCATGTCCCTGCCCCGCACTTTGTCCCTGCTCTGGCAAATGTGGTCTGACCGGGAACGGAGAAAGCCGTCAGCAAACCCCTCGTCCCTTAGGACACAGGTCTGGTGACGCCCTTTCACCCCAGGCTCTGTTTTTCCTAAAGATTTCGTTGTTTGATGATTTAAATTTAAGTCCACAGCCCATCTTGAGTTAATTTTGTACATGGCACGAGGGTTGGATCGAGGGTCACACTTTGCCTGTGGAGTCCAAGGGCTGTACCGCCCTTTGGTGACAAGGCTGTCCTGCCACCAGGGGATTGCTTTTGGGTCTTTTTCAAAAACCCACCCGGAGTATTTATGCGGGCCTACAACTGGGCCCCCCTTCTGACCCGCTGATTTGGGGGTGTCTGATCTCTGCCTGAACCAGTCTTGGTCACAACACCTTACAGGGAGTGAATCTCAAGGAGACCGTTCCCTCCCACTTTACGCTTTTTTCTCAAGATTGTTTTCAGCTCTTCTCGGTTCTGCATTTCCTGTTTTTTTTTTTTTTAAAAAAAACAATGAAACGCTTTTGCTCGTATGAAAAGTGTGTTATGGAAAAAAAATCAAAGGAAGGTGTTCTGTATCCAAACAGTAGGTTTCGGCATGCGGTGGTATTGGCGGAAAATCAGGGAAATGCTTGGTTGCTAGAAAGTGCGATGGCAGATTAATCCCGAGAGGGGGGGCCTGGCTGGGTTTCCCCTCGGAGCCACGCCGGGCCAGACAGGAGACCTCCGCTTGAAGTCTCAGCAGAAAGTCGAACCCGGGCAGACGACCTTCTCAGAGGGGAAGGCGGGGGAGGACTCGCTTCTCCCAGGGAGATGCTGAAGAGTTGCTTGTCCTGGCCTTGGAATGGCACAGAGGACCCCAGGGAAAGGAGCCCTGGAATCCGGCCAGAAGTCTCTCACCAGGAGCCGCGGGGTCACTGTCTTATTTTCTTATCTTTCAAACTTACCTGCCGTTCCAGCCCTGTCTTCTGTTTGAAGTTTAATATTGCCAGTGATTCGCCCTAGTCCTTCTTTCTTTATCAATCCCGCTCTGTCTTTCCGCAGGACAAAGCTATTTTTTAAAAAATTATCTTTTTGAAATCTTAAAACAGGGATACGTGGGACAGACTGAGAGCTGTCCCGGGGGAGGGGTTGCGGTGCTGGAGGAAAGAAGGTGAGTGATCGGAAGCAAGTACATGTGCAGCATGCAGGCGCAGCCCACAGTGTGGAGATGGGGGGTGGGCGCGTGGTGCAGGTGAGGTGTTGTTGAGTTGTCCACTTGAAACCCGTCTGGTTTTGTGAAACATGTTGCCCCAGTAAATTCAATGAAAAATGGCAAAATGCCAGAAAACTATCTATTACTAAAAAGTGAGTCAAACAGGAATGAAATCAAGACACCCTGTGATCTGACTTCCTCTTCCCCGACAGACGTCACTGCCTGAGCATTTTGGCGGCCATGGGAGGACGCCCCCCCCCCCCCATGGTCTCGCAGATGGGGGCAGCCCCTGTGAAACAGCCCCGCCCTGCTGTGAGGCAGATGTGCCCCCCTGTGGCTGGGGGGTGCACTGCACCTGGAGCGACATTGGCTCTCCTGGGACAGGGGAGGGACCACGACCGAGCTGAGAGCACTGCTGGCCACACCAAAGACCTGGGGATGGCCCAGAGATTCATGGGTGGCGCGTGGCTGGCACGCTGTGGCACCTCCAGGGGCAACGGGGAGCTGCACCGCTGCCCGGCATCCTGGCGGGCCACAGAGAGTGACGACTGAGTGCAGTCAGTAAGTTCCAGAAGCGACCGATAATTTTTCAGTAGAAAGTTCGAGGATACGCAAGGCTCAGTGAACATCGCAAGATTCGTCTGGAGGTAGTCAGCTGAACGAGGGGAAGGAGAGAGAGGAAGACACGTATTTCAGACTGGGGCTCCTCCTGGGGGTGCGGAGTGGAGGGCAGAGGGGCCCATGTGGGGAGTTCCCGCCCACACGGGTGGGTGGGTGTCCGCGGTGTTGTGTTATTGTTACTCCTGTTAGTTATCAAATGCGCCCTTAGGTGTTGAAGAGAAACGAAGGCTCCTCTCTTTTCGGGGGAGGCGCTGGCAGTCTGGGGAGGCTGGAATGAGCTGACGGATTGGACGAGGACCTTGGGCTGTGATTCGACCACGGTCACCGAGGAAGTTCGGAGTTCCCTGGGTGTCCTGCATGTTAATTTGCTAACCTGGCCAGCCTTGCTCTGAGGTGGCTTAACAGGGCTCCAGGTACAGGGTGGGGAGAAGCCTTTGCCACCTCTCCGACAAGGTGACCCCCTCCCAGCCTGATATTTCTACAAAGAACAGGGGACCATCCTCAAGAGGACAGATGCATTTATAAACAGGTTGTAACCTCAGAGAAAGGCAGGCGGCGTGTGACTGATGGGCCGAGGCACAGTGGCCCCGGTGGCCGATACACAGTCCCCTCTCTCCCTGAGACATATAGGACACCGATCTTTCTGAGGCGGCATCTGCCTGCAAGTGGTGGACATGGCGCCTGGCAGGCAGGTCTGTGGCCCCGGCTGGGCAGCTATTGGGACTGTTAAGTATTTAAAAGGCAGATGTGATTCAAGGTAATTTCTCTGATAGTGAACACAGCGCACGGGAGACACCAACTACCAACTCCTTGTCAGAAGGACTCTGCCAGAGGGGCATCTCTGCATCCTGCCTGGCCTCCTGGAGGACGCATGGCGCACTCTCATCTGGAAGGCGCTCCCCACCCCCACAGCCGGAGCGGGATGCACATACCTGCCTGGGACGTGATGCCTGCTGCCCAGTGGCGAGAGAACCATCAGGGGGGCCCAGGTTGGCATTGGGACCACAGGCACATCCTCCTGAGGGGTCACCTTCTTTGGGAGACTGCTTTCTTCACCAAGGGGCACTGACCGGGCAACCGCTGCTCTGGGGCCCCTGGTTCAGCTTCGAAGGTGGTGCAGCTGGGGGTCCCATCTGCGTGTCAGGTGGAGGAGAGTTGGCCCTTTCCACACAGGGGCTTCTGGGGTCTTTCTGCTTGCAGCCTGAGCTATGTGGTCCCTGACTTTGCAGGAGGGGGAGGCCGCTGAGCCCCGGCCGCTGGGCCCTGATGGGCAGTGACATCTGTGTTTCCTGCAAGGCTGGTGGGAACACTGAAGGCCCCTGCTTTCCTGCAGGAGGCAGCGGGGGCTGGAGCGAGTGCTAAGGACAAAGAGCTGGATTCGCCATGAGATTAGAAGGCCTACTTGTCCTATCTTCAGAGCGCTGTGAGCTATCGCTTCGAAGGACAGAAGACTGAGCAGAAATGGTGTTGGAGAGATGAAGGGTGTCTGTTGAAAGGAGAAGCACTTGTTTACCCTCCATAGGGAACAGCCCCACCTGTGATCTGCCCCGGGCACAGGCCACCACGGTTAGTGGGAACATCGCGGGGGTTGGGGGCTGCCCGTAAGCTTTGACTGGTACCAGCTTGTTTGCTAAGCGTCCTGCATTGTGACCAAGGGAGGACTGTCCACCCCCCGTGGCAACAGGGTCCACTGAAAGCCACGGAGAGATGCGGACACACGGCGAGGGGCCCCATGCCAGTCCCAGCTGGCTGTCTGAGGACAGGTCTCGGCCTTGCGGCAGACAGCCCGGCAGGGAGAACAGATGTGGGTCCCTCACTGGCATTCTCCACTTGCTGATCCCTGCTTTTCAACCGGGAGGCAGGGTCTCCGGACAGGGTGCACAGTTCTGGAAAGGGGTCGTGAGGCTGGAGCCCGGGTGTAAGAAGGAAGCGAGTTTGCCGACGCCGTCCTCTGCTGGGCTGAGGGAGGCAGGGAGGGATCGGGAGGGGAGGGCCCTGGCCGGGGAGCCCTGGTCCTCAGCTCAGTGGGCCCTGGGGTCTCCCCTCCCACCAGTCAGCTTGTCACCTGGCCTGTCGATCACAGAAGCTGTTCTGGACCAACTAGACGACGAATGTGAAACAGCTGGAACGGTTCACGGAGGGACGTGAACACGAGGCTGGAGCCGACAGGGTCCACAGCAGGACCACCGGTGTCTCCTAGTGAGTGACACGTAGGGAAAATCCTGGTCTGGGCGGGGGACCTGGGAGCCTGCCCAGTAGCCGCGGGTCCTAGTGACAGTAACAGCAAACACTGCCACTTACGGAGCGCCTGCTCTGTGTGTGCCGCTAGTTGTTTTTTTGTTTATATTTTATTTTTATCTTTGCATAAGTGACATCATTTCACCCCTACGCACATCTATTGAAGTAGGAATACATGGCCTCCTTTCATTCAAGATGAGGAGACCAAGGCTCAGGGGGGTTCACTGACTCACGCGGCCATGAAGGGTTGACGCGGGACTCAAACCCCGGATGCCCCAAACCCTGGCCGCCGCCATCCGGGACACCTGGGCCCACCCTACAGGAATCTCAGAGTCGACCGCCTGGCTTACTGTTTTCACATCTTTAACCTTCAGTGCATCAAAAAAATAAATAAATAAAATAAATAAAATAAATCCCCAATGGCCCAGTGCTCCACTGTCCTCCAAAGCCTCACTTGTCCGGGCACCGGGCTCCCGGGGGCCGGGTGAGCGCTCTGCTTCAAGCGCACACACTGAAGCCCCATTTCCGGGGATGCCCATCCGCCACATGCAGCGTCTGAGTCACAAAGACCTCGGTCTCCTCAGCAGAAGTAGCTCCTCTGGGGTGATGTTTACACAGAGCCAACGTGGGCCGTGGTCTTGGCCTTCCTCAGCAGCAGGCCATGCACGGGGAAAGACGACACACCGGGACTACGTACATACGTGCGTATTTCATGTTCATTTTTGTGTGACAGACACACGGGCACCAACATCCCCCGCTTATAGGGTAAAACCTCCGAGGTCTTCAAACGGAGAGCTCAAGAGCCTGTAAAGCGCCCCACGCCAGAGTAGCTCCAAGGCCGTGAGTCCAGTGTGTGCATTTTGAGGGCTTTCAGTGGGCGGGCCGCAGGCCAAGCTCTGGAGGTGTGAAGAGGGGCCCGGTGGGCGTGGCTCTCACAGCCAGGAGGCCGTGCTCACCCTGCCGTCGCTCAGTGAGTGCAAATACTACCAGTGTTTGGAAAGGAAGACAAACAAGAAGGCCATGTCTTGGTAACTGTGCCGATAGCTGTGCCTTTGGTGTCTGTGTATCATGTGTTTGGGAACAGCGGGCCTCCAGCAACAAGTCTGAGCAGCTAATGAGACTCAGGGCAGTGCTGCCCTCAGCCCGGTGTCCCCCACATCACCCCGCCCCCACCCACCCACACCTGCTGCCACCGCTCTGCAGGAGCTGCCTCTGTGGTCCCCCAGAGTGATTCCTGCCTCCCTGTCTGTGGTGGGCCCTCCGACCCCTCCCCATGCCTCACCACCCTTCCTAAGATTCCGTTAAAGCGTCCCCTCACTTCCTGGCTGTCTGCCGCTGCCCTACAAGCCACCCCCAGTCCTAGGGGCGTCACAAGACTCCAGTCATTGATTTTGCCCATGAATCTTCTATCTGGGGGGGATTCACAGTCCCCACCCCCCAGCCAGGACAATGGGGAGGTTAACGCCCCCATCACAAGTTTGGGGGAGGGTCAGCATCGTGACCTACGAAGAGCGCACAGAATGGGGGGCGCCTTTAAGGGATGTAGTCTCAACTTGGGAGGGTGGAGGCTTCGGGTGAAGACAGTGGTGAAGAAAGTGCTAGATAAACAAAAAAGCTACACAAAGTTCTCATTTCCCGCTGCTGATAGGTTCTGTGACCTTAACGACACAATGAAACCAATTTTACCCTAGGCTAGTGGACATAAATAAGTTCATTTGTAACAGGTTGACAGTATTTGAGGATGTGCTTTTACGGCGCCCCCTAGAGGAGAGACCTGGAACTAAACCTCGACTTAGAAGATCTTCAATCACTTAGAAAGGGCAGGGGCTGTTTTATTTAAGCTCTGAAAGCGCTTCCCAGAAGTACTTATCCACTTAGCTCAGTAAATCCCCCCTGTACGCATATAATTCATCATAAATAAATATCGCCATGGAGATGCAATGAGTACAATAATTCTAGAGTGTTTACCCTATAGGAGTGTTTTAAAGCATATGTATTTACCATGGCGTTGCAAATCCCCAAGCCTTCTAACGAGCAAGACTCTCAATATTTACATTTTGATTCTTATCTTCCTAAGCACAAGCTTCCTGCCGACTGGAGACGGAGTCAGGAAACAGCGTGAGATCCTGGGACCAGCTGACCCCTTTATTCCACCCTAGCCCACAGGTTCTCAGGACTTGTGGGGGTGGGCTTATTTCCACAGCACCTCCGGGGGTTGTTCTCACTGCCATTTGCTGTGCGTGTCCAGTGGTGCCGTCGGCGCCACCCCGGCCCTGATGCCGTCCTTGCTCTGATGGCTCGGGGAGGACAGGAGGGCTGGCACGGCTTTGTCTGCGGAATGTGAACTCTGTGCTTCTCACTCGAGGGGCATTGTTTGTGAGAAGCAGATGTTCGGAACGAGAACGCATTTTCCCCCAATCAAGGACAATTCAGGTTCCTTCGATGGCTCTCCCAGACAGGCATGGTGTTGGCGGAATTTGGACTCCCCATCCCCACCCCCTGGCGCGCACCTGAATGCTCTGATTGCCCGCACCTGGCAGGAAGGTCCGGGCCGCCTCTGAATCAGTGGCACTACACACACGCGGCTGGAAAGGGAACTGGGGGATGGAAACCCTCCCAGCAACAAAATGGTTCTTTTCCCAGCGACAAAAAGGGCACCTACCTGGAATGTCCATGTGGCAGGTGGTTATTGTGCTAAACCGGATGATGGGACCCAATCAGCCTCTCCATACCACAGCCGGCGACCACGGAATCTTTGGAGAGAAAAGAAAATGATTCTGTTGTCAACAGTGTTATGCATTCTTTTCCAAAATCGCAGTGTTTGATTTGAAAAATAAATGTTAGTATTTGTCAAGGTGTCATACTGCTGGCTGGTGCCCACGCCCTTTTGTCAATTCCAGAGTTTTCCAGTCTCTCAACCCCAGAGCTAATTCCACACAATCGCTCAGCCCCACTAACCACCCAGCGCGCCAGGGGAGCCGCCAGATGCTGGCTGCCGGGGTCCGACCAGGAGAGTCTGTACGAAGATCCCGGAGATGAACCAGTTCTCAAGCCCATCACTCACAGAACACTCCCCGAAGTGTTCTAGTGCAGAGAAATCATGAGCCTGTTTGACAGAGCAGCCTACCTGTGCTTTCCCGAAGGCCGTGTGGACTCAGGAGCCAAGCCGAGATGAAGACGGATGTGCTGTGTGTGGCTGCACGGGGGCAAAACGCATCCCATCCTAAGAGCCATCCGTTTGAGGCTCTGCTCGTGGGGCCCCTGGCAGCAGGTGGGTGGGTCCTGCCGGCGTGAAACCCGGTGTAGCCGTTTCCACTGCCGGAGTCCTCATCACCCACCTGTTCCTGCAGGTTCGGGGCTGCGTCCCCCTGTGATGCCAATAAACCTGCGTGAGTGGAGGCTTGATTTGTTACCGATTTCCCTCCTGTCGAACGTGAGCCTGGTTTGTCAGTGATGGGCCCCCTGAGCTGGGATGTGGGGCAAAGGAAACGCTTGGCCAGTATCGGGAGAGACTCCAGGGATCATTCCCTCTTCCTCCTCCTGATGGACAGTCAGAGCCGAGACTGGCGTGTACCGAGCAGGTGGGAGGACTGGGTGCAGAGGTCCGGCCTGTTTGTGCAAACCGAGGTGCCTTTCGTGAACAATCCCAGTGTATAAACACTCCATGCCGCACACATTTGGGAGGGTGCAGGGGAGACGGGCGTGGCCCCAGGGAGTCTTGAAGGATTGACTCAGCTTTTTTAGGATTCTGGCCTGGAAAAAAAAAAAATCCTAGTTGCAGTTCTCAGGCGACCTTAGTCCGGGTCCTGAGTGGAGATGGGCAGAGCTGTGATCTGGGGAACAATGAGCAGGTCCACCCTGCCACAGAGACCAAGGGCGGACTCCAGTGTCCTCCAGGGACGTGCCTTAATTCCCCTGACGGCAGTGACCACGATCCCACCCCGCCCCCTGAGGTTTCTGCACAAGGGTCTTCTGAAGGAGTGGGCTGGAGAGGAGGGAAACGCACGTTTGCATGTCGAGGGGGAGCCGGAGACCCTCCCTCACCTTTGCAGACGCTCATTAGATGTTCAGTGTGGGAACAGGGAGGTGGTTCGGGGAGTCTGCACACCCCTGTGCTTCTGAGGACGAAACGTCCGTTTATCGACTTGTTTACTAGATGTGCCCCTGCCTGGAACAGCACTGAGGTGTGAAGTATCCCTCCTCATCCCTCAGGCTGCAGTCGGCTCCGAACCCTCTTCCTGCGGTACCAGTAACCGAAATCTGCCACAATGTGCTGAAAGCCAATGTCGAAGGTGCATTTTAAAACTGAAAGGAAAAGTGTCGGTGCCTTTACCCCTCTCTCCACGAGGAGAAACAGCAGAAAGAGCATGGTTTTGAGATGCAAACAGATCTTGGTGTTTTAAAAAATATATGTTATGTATTTACTTTTAGAGAGAGGGGAAGGGAGGGAGAAAGAGGAAGAAAAACATCAATGTGTGGTTGTCTCTTGCACACCCCCTACTGGAGACCTGCCCTGCAACCCAGGTATGTGCCCTGACTGGGATTTGAACCAGTGACCTTTTGGCTCACAGGCTGGCGCTCAGTCCACTGAGCCACACCAGCCAGGGCACAGATCTTGTTTTCAATGTCAAAGAGTCTGAGACTATCGGCCGCTGCTCCGAGGCCTGTGAGCTCTCGGAGCCTCAGTTTCTCCCTGGAAACACAGGGAGCGGCCCTTACCTTGCAGGGCTGTGTTGTGGTTAAACGGGCTGCACCTGCCACCACCCAGCAACGTGGATAGAAAAGGGCTTTTCTCCGTTAGAAGCCACTTATGTGACCTAACAAACCAGTGTGTGATCTGTGCTGTCATCTGGATTGGATTCGAACAAATCGATGACGAGAAGACATTTTTAGGGCAATGGGGGAAATTTGAATAGGAATGAGCTCTCAGGTGGCGTGAGGGAAGGATGGTTATTTTCTCGCATAGAAAAACGCTGCTGCGGCTTCTAAGTGTCTCTTGAAGAGACAGGCACCAAAGTATCCAACAAGAGACAAATTGTCACACTGTCAGGGAAGCCTTTTTAAAGGGCTGAAGCAAAAAGCAGTTGAAGCAAATACAGCTAAATAGTAATAATTATTGAATCAAGGTGGTGATGGAGGTTTATTGTGCTATTCTCTCTTCTGGAGTGTTTAAATTTCTCACAATAAAAAGTTTAAGAATGATATTATGCATGAAGTTCCTTGCAGGGTGCCAGAACGTGGTACATGCCTCAGGCACGGGGCGCTCAGTCCCTTCTTGTCCCTCAGGAGGTACCTACCGACCTCTCTCCTCCCGCCGCTGGTGCTCCCAGGCAGGTGGGCTCTGCCCCGCGGTGACGAGATTCCCCACTGCTGTGCAAACAGCAGAGAGTATGTGGGTCTCGTCACGCAGGACCGAGACTGGAAGTCCATGCGGCTTTTACTGTGTGTCAGGGTGGAGGACAGGGTGACCCCCCACTCCCTGTCCCTCCCGTGTCTGGACTCCCCACCTCGGACAGGCCACTGTGCCGTGCACACCCCGGGTTTGGATCCTGTGGCTTGCTTCGGCCACGGGGACGTGCGTGAAGGTGTGAGCTGAAGCTGGACAGCGTATGGAGTGTCGGTGTGTTTGCTGGGGTCCCCCCACCCCCGCCAGAGGGCATGTGGTCTGTACCCCCTTCTCTGCCCAAACTCTGTGGCCTCTGCACCC
This sequence comes from Desmodus rotundus, assembly GCF_022682495.2. Lineage (NCBI taxonomy): Eukaryota > Metazoa > Chordata > Mammalia > Chiroptera > Phyllostomidae > Desmodus > Desmodus rotundus. The sequence goes on from NC_071392.1 coordinate 95,152,266, forward strand.
CAGAGTGATTGATCCAGAGGCCACAGCACAAGAGTGTCACGCAGGGCTCGGTGTGGGTGGCAGGAGAGTCCAGCACGTCCCTTGTGGAGGTGGCGATTTCACTCGGCGTGCCAGCTAGAGGAAGCCACGGTCCTCCTTTCAACGTCTCCCCGTCGTGGCAGAAGCCACGGCTTACAGGAAGAGAAGGAAACAATAAAAACCGTCGGAGTTTGCCACTGTAGGTTCGCACTGGGGCGAGCGACGTCGCGCTGCATCAGGCTGCTTCATTAGGAGCCACGGTCCCCCCACGGTGACACGGCCCACTGCATCAGCAGGGGAAAAGGAGGAGAAGGGATGACAAGTCACTGCTCGGGGCTGGAAAGTGAGACTTGTTAGAAACAGAGTGTCCTTCGTGTTTCAGAGAGGCGAACACCAGTCTTCAAACAGCCCCGGCTCTCCAGCTGGAGTTGAAGGCGGGGAAGAATTAGACGAATTTGCAAGATTCTTAGATCTTGCGCCTATAATAGGATTTAAAATGACTATTATTATGAGCAACTTCAAATGTACAGAAAAGTAGAGAGAATAGTGTTGTAACTGCCACCTATGGGTCCCCAAATGATCACAAGTGTGTTCCCACGGTCACGGCTCCTTTGTCCCCCATAAGCATCCTAGGGGGCATCACCAAACCTCGGTATTTGCCATTAAGTCCTTCAGAGATGCAGGGAACGTTCTGGAATGAGCACAGATGGCCGGCAGTGTTTCTGAGGATGTCCACCAGAGAACCCTGGCGAGTGGTAAAATGCTGGCCCCGGGACCCCACACTGAACTCACGGAACTCGAGTTTCCCACTCGATACCGGGAGTACGTGTTTTACAGGTCTCGCCTTGATGTGAGTGCTCCATCAGCATAAAAAACAGGAATCTCTGCTCTCGGCCCCTCCTGGGTGGAGCCCACCACCCACCCCCAGAGCCCCGTGGCCTGAACATGGGGGTCGTCCTAGAGTCTCAGGGGTACAGCCAGCCGTGAGAGGGGGCACGGGGTGCATGGTCCTCCCCGTCCTTCCAGCGAGCACCCTTTCTTTCTGGAAATGGAAAACCTCGCTGCAGCCGCTCCCGGGGGCCCCGGCTTCAGGTTCCACTTTGGGAGGCGCTGGGTGGGCACGACGACAGTTAACACAGGGACGGGGTGGTGGGAGGCAGCACGGGTTGGCTTCCGCCTAGCATTCCACAAACGTCAACCACGGAAGCGCGTTCTGGGAGCGCCTTCGGTCCTGGAATCCTCCCACAGCCCCTTCCACAGAATATCCCCATTTCCTGAAGAAGAGACCGCTGTTCAGAAAGTTTCCGTGTGCAGCCTAGAATCACCGGTGATGAAGTGGAGAAGCCGGGGGACCTGCGTCTGTAACCGTTAGCTCGAACGGTCCACCAAGGGGCGGAGGGGGGGTGAGTTTTAGCCTAAGATTATTTTTCTTTTCTAAAAATTGTGCAGCACGTGGACGGCACTGCGCCGACTTCACAGAGGGTGCGTTCGCGTCTGCAGCACAAGGTAAGAAATTTAAATCAGATTAGGGAGCTCGGTTGCCATGGTACCCGGAAAGTACACTTTCATGCAAAGCAATTTAATCGAAGTGAAAATGTGCATCTTCTTGCAGGAACACTGTGTTTTGGAGATCGAACCCTCCAGCAGGCTGTGGGCTGATGGGCGGCTTCCCCGAGGCCCGGTCCTCCCGCCGTCCCTCCTCCCTCTCGGGGCCATGTCTGTGCATCTGCTGGACGCAGGTCCTTCACCCCGTCTGGGCCATCTGCTCGATGAGGGCAGAATTTGAGTCCAGTTTTTCTCCACCGTTGTCCTGCCTCTCCCTGCAGAGCGGAGCACATAGCAGGCGCCAGGGCTGCTTGCTGAGGGTGTGGATGGCGGACGGAGGGGAGGGAGGCTGACCAGCTGGGTGTAGAGATAGAGCTACCGCTATCTCTTATCTCTCTATCATCTCCCTCCCTCCCTCCCTGCCCCTCTACCTGTCTGCCTGTCTCTTACCCATAGATCTGTCAACCCTCTACCTACCTATTCCCTATGTACCTACCTGTAGATATAGACTGAAGTATCTATTATCTGTGTATCTATATCTGTCCCGTATCCATCTATCTATCTATCTATCTATCTATCTATCTATCTATCTATCGATCATCTATTTACCATCCATCATATCGGTTTCTCCACTGTGACTAGGAGCAATGATATTAGGGGTCTCGTGGGGTCGCCGTGGGGTGAGTGTGAACATGAATGCACAAGAGTCCCCCTTAGACACAGGGGACTCGCTCCAAGACCCCCAGTGGGTGTCCGAAGCTGCGGATGGCACCGAACTCCGTACATACGTCCTCACAGTGAATGTGAAGTTGTGAACTGGGCACAGGAAGAGATTAACAATACCTACCAAAAGAGTAGAGCACCTGTAACGAGGTCGCGTCACAGAACTTGTGTGAGTGTGGCCTCGCGCTCTGGCAGCTAGTCTGGGTCCGGTGACGAGTGGGAAGGGGCGGGGATGCGGTGACAAAGAAGTGACTCACGTCTGGGGGACGGGCACACAGCGAGACACTTCTTCACCCTGCTCCCAACGGCACGCAGTGGGAAATCTGCACGGTTTGTTCCTGGAATTTCCCAGTGAGCGCTCTCGGACCAGCTGATGCCTGGGGCGCTGAGACCCTGGGGGGTGGGTGGGGGTGGGGATGGACTACGCAGTGCCCAGGACAGAGTGGGTGGCACAGAATGCAGCTCAGAAATAATTTTTCTCGCCGTTGCTGTTTATCTGAGAGGCTTCTGATTTGGAGGCTGCAGCTGCTCTCCTGTGACCCTCAGAATTCAGGGGCCTAGGGCCAAAGCCGGCGTCTCAGCTCCCTGGCTTTTTCCTCCCGGGCGTGTGTAGGTCAGCGTCAAGAAGCACCCTGGGATGTTGGATTTAATGTCTAGGCATGTCTACCTTTTTAAGGAGGTGGCGTTTTTGACACTAGACAGAGGCTGAAATTCAGTTGCTTAAAATTAAAAGAGAGAAGAAAGCCCAGCCTTCTCTGGCTTAGGGCTGGGTGGCAGGGAAACCTCTGCAGTGAGGCGTGAGGTTCCTCTCCAACGCATCTCAGAGAAGAAGGACAGGGATGAGTGGGAAGTGACAGCGGTGGGGGGGCAGGGTGGGGAGGCCAGGGAAGAGCTGGGAGGGGCCTCCCCTCACACCAATATTAAGAAAGAGGAGGAGGAGCCTCCCAATCAGTGACGGGCAGAGCAGAGGTTGCATGCTGGCCAGGAGGAGCAGGCAGGGCCCTGACCCCGGGGGACGCACCATCACCTGTGTGGCTGAGAGGTGCTGTGAGCTCAGGGCTGTCCCTCCTTTCCTTCTCCTTCCCGCCCCGCCTCTCCTATTGGAGCTGGTCATGGAAACAGACCCTGGGCAGTCGGGCTCGGGCGCTGGTGCCCGCTATGTCTCATCCCCACGCTGACCGGAGCCTTGGGCCCTGCCTCCCTACCCCATTCTCACATGGGGTCCCTGAGGTTTGCGGTCCTCAAGTGACGTGCTCGAGCCGACACTCCCGTGAAGGTGGCCACGGCGTCCCACTCAGAGCTGGTGCTCAGAGATGGTGCCCACAAGGGGAGCCTGAGGCCTCGGGCACAGGTGCTGGGCCGTTGGCAATGCCGCCTGATGTGTCCTCTGACCTGGCGGCTCCGCTCCTGGGCGCGTCTGCTCCAGGACGACGGAGCGTGCGTCTGCACAGAGCCCTGCTCACGCTTGGTGACACCTCCACGCCAGAGACACACTGGTGTCCACGGACCGGCGGGTGGGCAGCGAGACACACCGCGGTGTTTTCCCCACCACCAGGTGTTCCTCTCCCATGAGGAGTGGAGCCCTGAGACACTGCCACACAGATGAACCCCGAGAGTGTGACCATGAGTGGAGGGATGCAGACACGGGGCCCCGCAGCCGCCTGGCCCACCTTACGGGAAAGGTCCAGAAGAGGCGCCTTTACCGGGGCCGAGAGTCGCTCAGGGGCGGCCTTGGGCGAGGGGGCTGTGGGGGGACTGAGGAGAGGCAAGGTCGTCTGTCTTGGGGATGGAGCGCCTGAAATGGATCTGTGCGGATGGCCACGCTGCTTGGTCAGCCCCTGAAACCCTCGACTTGTGCACGTGAGCTGGGCCTCTGTTAGGATATGTGCGGCTCTCCTCAAGAAAGTGCTTTAAGCCCTGGCTGGTGCGGCTCAGTGACCTGCGAGCCAGAAGGTCGCGGTTTGGTTCCCAGTCAGGGCACAGCCTGGGTTGGGGGCCAGGCGCCCTGGTTGGGGGCGAATAGCAGGCAACAAATCCATGTTTCTCTCCCTCTCTTTCTCCCTCCCTTCTCTTCTCTCTGAAAGTAAATAAATAAAAATCTTCAAAAAAAAATGAAAGTGGTTTCAGGAAAATAAAAAGCGACTCTGGTTGGTTGTGTTGGGTTTCTTGCTCCTCGTTCAAAAATGAGGCACAGTGGCTATTGGCACCTCAATGATAATTCAGAGAATGTTCCAGAAAACGAGTAAAACACAGCGTTCCTTCCCTTCGGGGTTGTCTGGGGGCATTTCCTATGAAGCATTGCTTCCCAAACCCCCGACCACCCCAGCAAGGCCGGCTCCCGCAGTGCTCAGGAGCGCCAGCCTCACGGCCTGCGTTCTGTTCTCCACCCGGAGCCTCGGGCTGTTTCTGAAGGGCGGGAGCTCTTGGTTTCTGGAGGGACCGAACTGCTCGGTGTTGCGTGGTGGCCGGGCTCCCAGATGGGGGTCTGAATAGCTGGGTGGGGGCAAGCAGCCAGCCATCAGGTCTCATTTGCTGAAGTGATGGCAGAAGCTGTCCTCTCTCCCCTCGTCCCCGAGCGGGGGGAGGAAGGGGGGTGGCGGAGGGCTCTCTATGTCCCCCAGGTCATAGGCATCACTTGCAGGGGCAGCTCCTCTGCCTTTCTGATCCTGTCCCCTCCCCCCCCCCCCCGTAATAGGTGTCCAGACCGCTGGAGGCCACGTCCTCTACTCTCCTAGGCAGACAGCTGGGAGGTCACTATGGAGACACCATTTAACCGAAACCCGTGGATGGCTGGCCCGAAGATGTCAGCGTCCTGGTGACTGAACCAGACAGGACTCTTCCAGCGCAAGTGACAGTGGTGGCCAGGAGCGAATTACATACATTTGTGGGCTCCTGTCACTGAAAAGTCCAAACTGGAACGCTTTAGCTGTGTGGCACCCGGGGGCTCCCCGATGTCACAGTGCCTCTGAGCTGTTTCCTGTCGGTGGCTTCATTCTCACTCAAGCTCTGTCCCGGGGTGACAAGGGTGACCCCAGTGACAGCAGGCTGGTGTAATCCAGAATTACAGAGACCAGGGGGCAGAAGGACAGTTCCCACTGGAACCTAAAGTGGGAGGGATCTCAGGCATCAAATGTCACCAACCCCTTGTGGGACCGTCCTCCGCAGATGGTATGTCACACAGTCCCAGGCTGCTGCTGTCTCTGAATAGAGGTGACATGTTCTCTCCCAGCACAGGTTCTCTCCTCTGCCATGTTGGAGCAGGGCTTTCTGTGGCCGTGTGTGTGTCCCTGGCCACCCTGAGAACCGGAGGCTCGGGCCACATGTGTCAGGAAGAGGAGCTCACAGGTTGGAAAGCCGGAGTCCCTGGGAAGCTTGACATCTGGGGGTGGCCCGAGCACATCTAGAAATGCCCATCGTGGCACATTGAGCTGGCAGTCTGCTCTCCCGGGCCTGGACTGGAGCAGGGGCTCTGCCCCTCCCTGTCCCCTGTCCCCACCCTGTTCCAGCTGTTCTCGGCGGAGTCCTGGGACCCGAAGGCTCTCAGCCTGAGCTCCGTGTGCCCACAGCCCCGCCCTGCTGCTGGCACTCCCCACTCCCCCAAGACCAAGCCCCTTGGTCACCCTTAGGTCCATAGCCGTGCTCTGCTCGTGGCTCAGAGCCCTAGCAGGTGCGGTGACCTGTGGGCTCTCCCCAGGTGGCTGTGGGCACATGTGGCCCCGGGCCCTGTGTCCGAGATCCCAGGGCACTGTGCCAGCTCATCGGGGACACCCCACTGATACTATCACTATGTGAGGGACGGTCCCCCCAGAAAAGACAGACCCACGAGCACGACCCAGGCTGAGCCTCAGGCTGAGCCGACCCAGAGAGAAGCCAGTGGGACGCAGAGGACAGGATCCCCTTACCAGTGAGTCTGAGCGCTGTTCGTGACTTTGAACGGGCAGGAAGGGGGTGCCTGTTTCAGGACACTGGCTTCACCAAGAAAGTGATGGCAGAGACATGTGTTTGGGGGCAGCCAGCTCCTTAATCCTTTTCAAAAATCTTTTTCAAAATACCCGGTGACGCCACAATTCGGTTCTGACGACGGCGGGAGGGGAGGCAGCCAGCGTTTGGAAACGCGTCTTTCTGCATCTGCCCTGTGCTCCCCATGCCAGCCAGCAGCCGCTCTCCATGCGCACGGCCTTTTGAAAAGCTGCAAATCAAAGACTCAGGCCAGGAAGTGCTGACGGTCTCTGCTGAGATCAGCCGCCAGGGACCTCGGGGCGTTACACTCAATGGGTGCTGGTGTCCCGTTCCATGTCCCCTGGGGCTGCAGGGCCAGCGGGGTCTCCAGAGTCACCTGTGGCCTGCCCATTCGGACCAGATTTATATCTAGCTCACTGACCGCCCGCACAGCTGTGCGCCACCCACCGTGCTCAGACCGGCTGCGACTGGTGCTGCCTTTGGGGTCAGAGAGGAGGGAACAGAAAGTGTGACTTGACTGCTTGCCCATGGGACTGACAGTACCTCACATCTCACGGAGGGCTCACAAGACCCACGGAGCTCTGGCTGCAAACCGCAGTGGGGGTGCGGCGGATGCAAAGTTGAAGCAGCACGCCTGGGCCTGGGAGGCCTTGCTTTACGTGGAAAATGCATTCATTGCACTGGCTAGAATCAGGTCCGCCTGACAGTGTCAAAAAGCCAGGTTTAGCAGCAGCTTAGTCAGGCGAGGTTTCACTCTCGCTCAGGGGTCCTACAGATCCATAAGGACCAGGCCCCTTAACCGGTGAGGAGTGGCCTCCATGGGTGGCTCCAAGGTCACTGCTGGGCTTCACCCCCAGGCCAGGCCTCGCTCCAGCGGAGATGGGGTCTGTGAGTGAAGCTCCTTGGAGGGAGGCCGTGCCCAGCCATCTGCACGTGGTCTGTGGCTGCTGTCCTGCGCGGCAGGGACAGAGCCGAGTAGCGGTGACAGACACCGTATGACCCACAAAGACAACAGTATTTTCCTCCTGGCTCTTTCCAGAAAAAGGTGGCCAGCTGCCACTCCCCCGCCCCTGCCCTCACCAGTTCCTCTGCTCTCACCCGACCGCCCTCTCCCACCTCTCATCTGTGTCGGGGTTCCAGCGCGTTGGGTCAGGGAGAGCCTTCCTCTGGCCGGGGGTGTTCCGTCTGGGAGCAGCGTTGGCCTGTTGCGGCAACTTCCACTCTGCTTTGGCTCAGGAGAAAGTGAAGCCCGTTCGTCAGATGGGGACGAGGCAGGAGCTATGCCTTGGGCATTTCGGCATTGGAGATTCCGATGGAAGATGCTCTTTCCATCCACATCGAGTTCGCTGGCTTGATGGCCACGGGCTGTCGTCACCATGAACGTACAAAGTCAAGCCCCATGTCGAGATTCCCTTCTCTTTTCTCCCCATTGAAATGTCAGTGAGGAGAACTCAGTGTCCTGAAGAGGGAGCCCATGCAGCCTGGCCTCTCCTTCCCTCTGTGTCTCCCCAGCTGCCTCCCATGGAAACCCCATCCTCGTCACCATGGAGACACTGGGCATTCTGACCGCAACCACATCATGACCGCCCTGTCCTGGCTGCGGAATCAAGGCTGGAGCCCAAGTCACCTGCCCTCGAGTCCACTGCTGTTCCTTCAGTCTGGTTGAATTAGAAGAGCAACCTATAGAAGAGCCAGCACTGGGTGGGAACTGGGAGTATTCCCACTCACTGTCCCGTCGAGTCCCTCAAGCAGCCCTCTGTGAAGCAGGTGCCATCGTCACACCCATTGCACAGACCAGGAAACTGAGGCAGGGGGAAGCCGAGTGACCGCCCCACAGCTGCCCAGCTGGTCAACGATAAAGCCCGGGGATGCGCCCAGCTGCCGCGTGCATGCCCTTAGCTGCTGGGAGGTAGCGGGTCTCCCGGCATCAGCGCTTGCCTCAAATACAAATGCTTTACAATTTGCGTTCAGTAAAAGGCATGGGTTTCAAGTGACCATCTCTACGGGTTTTGAAAAACACACACACACTGAACAAGGTACGGACCTTCTCCTTCCGTGTGGAATTCGGCTTGTGGTCCTTTGGGAGCAACCCCCCACCACACGGACGTGCTGTTCACGGCCGCAGCTCGGTGCCCCTGTCCCAGAACCTCCTGTGGAGGGAGTCACTCAGCAGGAACTCTGCCGGCCCCGTGTCTCACTCCACGCTCTGTGACCGCCTCCTTCTGGCTCCGTCCCTGGTCTGATGAGCCCTGCTCCATCCCCTGTGTGTCCACCTGTTGCTGATGTTTGGGTTTTTTCCTGTTCGAGACAGTTTTATTTCCCTTGGGCAAAACCACAGTGCTGACTTGCTGGGCGACAGGCTCCCCATTTTGTGTCTCCCTTGGCGGCACGTGAGTGGTCCCGCCGCTCCAGCGCCCAACACAAAGGAGCCGCTCCCGCGGGTGCAAGCGGAGCGCGGGCACCAGGAGCTCGCTGGGTGTCTGTGCACATTCCTCTGCAAAATGTCTATTCAAGCCTGCGCCTCGTTTTAAACCCTGCCTGTCGCGCTGTTGACTCACGGGATTTTTTATGGGAGATGTTTCTCTGTTTAGGCTTTTTGTCGTGCACGTACACCGCGGATGTTTTTGAACCAGGCTGCGGTTTTCTTTGGGGGAAACGTTTTCATCACAGACTCAATTTTTAAAAGAGATGTGGGCAATGTGATTACATAGTTCTTCTCGGGTTTCATGTTCCTTCTTGTATAAGTTGTGATGAATTCTACGTTTGAAGAATTTGTAATTTCGTCTGTTTAACATTTACGGGCGTTCGTCCATTCATCCTATGGCCTCGTCGCTTCCTGTCGAATCTTAGTGCTGACATTTCTTTTTTTATTCCTAATAGTGGCGATTTTGAATTTCTCTTTTTAAAATTTATTGTGGCTAGGAATTTATTAATTTTATTAGCGCTTCTAAAAATGGTTGGCCTTCTCGAATTTTTTTTGTTTCCTTTCTATATCATTGATTTCTACTCGCCACCTTGGCAATTTCCTTCTTTCTCGTGACTGTGAATGTGATTTGCTCTCTTTCTAGCTTTTCAGGGTGGAGGCCAAGGTCGTGGTTTACAGCCCCGGCCCACGTTTCATTTCCAGCTGAGGGAGAGTTCTGAGCAGGGGCGTGCGGTGTGACCTGACTCGGGGTTTAACGCCGGTGCTCAGGGGTGCAGGGGCACATGTCTGCTTGGCCTAGGGGACTGTGGGCTCCTGGGGCGCGAGGTGGGGGGCTCGGCAGTGGGGCCACCCTTCCTGGCACACGTTCATGGAGGCAGAACAGCCTCCACCCACTGGGGAGACCGGTGGACAGCAAGAGCTGTTGTCAGAGGAGCTAAGACCAGAGCCCTCCTTGTGGGGGTCCTTCCAAGGATGAAATAAAATCATGCAGATAAAGCTCTGGGCTGAGCATCTGGCAAACAGAGGCCCCCCCACCCCCAAACAGTGTCATGAGTAGGAAGGCTTCCCGTTCCCGGACATTCGCGAATTGATGCGGAAGGAGAGGGGCGAACAGGCCACCTGGGCCGCCTGAGCCTTCGGGGTCCTGGCCAGGGGGAGAGCATATGTCTGCAAGGAGGAGCCCCTGGAGCGGCTGGGGAGCTGTTCTGTCCCTGAGACCTCTCTGTCCTCCGGTGTGTGTGGAGGAAGCTCCCGCCTCCGCCAGGAAATGAAAGGAGCGAATTCTGCTTTCAAAGCTCTGCCGAACTCTTTTCAACGTTCAGGTCTTTAAAGCTATTTTTGAATCTAATTTTATAGTAATCTTTTAATACGATCCAATTCAATCAGGAGTCTTAAATCCCTCACATCCAGTGTGCGAGCATCCCTCAAATCCCAACCCATTAAGGCATCTTTAGATGGGTTTAAAGAGATGCGCATCTTCGGGCTCCAAAACGCTGAACTTGTCGATCAGCCAGCTTTCCGTAAGCGCGGTTACCCGGCCCAGACCAGTGTGCCGTGTGCGGGGACTTGTGGTGACACGCGTCCCCTCTTCCCCACCGGGCCAGCTCAGACACACTCAGGAAGTGGAGCAGGATGGGTGTGTTAGTCGGGGTCTCTGCACAAAGAACCCTCCCCGACGTGGACACGGAGCTCAGGAGCATCTCCGGGAGGGTGTTGTCATCTCGCCGCTTGTCTCTGAGGGCATGCGTGTCCCATAGTGTCTATTAAGTTAAAAACACTGGCAGCCAGTGCTGTGTGGCCTGTAGCAGTTTGGTGTCCACTGGGCAGGGAGCAGTTCTTCTCCCAGGGGACAGGTGTCGGTGTCTGTGACATTGTGGGTGTCACAGTGGGAGGGGTGCCACCGGCATGTTGTGGGTGGGCCCTGGGATGCTGTTAAACCCGGCACAGCCCCCACAGCGCCGCCAGACGGCCTGCTCTGAGCTGCCAGTGGTGCCGAGGCGGGAGCCCCGGGGAGAGTCGTTTCCTTGCTCTTTATGCCAAAGATGTGACTCTGAGAAGGTCCACCCTGATCGGCACATCCGGGCTTCTGAATCACTCTGTTAGGAAAATGTTCCCCTGACGTGCGTTATCCCTAGAATGCTAACTGCCAGGAAAACTCCGTGTTCAGCCCTACCTGAGAACCATGTCCCTGGGGGCGCAGCTGTGGGCCCTGCGCTTCAGGTGCACGGGCTCGAGTGCTGAGAAGCTTTTCTCCCCTGTTCCGCACTCTGTGGCTTCACTTTTACGTGTCACGGTGGCTAATTAATTGTATGTGTCCACCTGCCTGGGTCACGAGGTGCCCAGACACTTGGTTGGCCTCTCTCCTGGGTGTGTGGGTGCGGACGTCTGGCTGGGATCAGCTTCTGAATCCGTGGACTGAGTAGAGCAGATTGCTCTCCCTGCTGTGGGCGGGCCTCACCCAATCAGTTGAAGGCCGGAATAGGACAGAGATGCTGACCTTTCATTTGGAAAAGGGGATTTGGCTTCTCCCACTTTCAACTAGGACGTCCGTTTCTCACAGCCTCAGTCTCTGCCTAAGCTCCTGGGCGTCAGGCCAGCTGGCCGTCCAACCAGAACTGCACATCGGCTCCCCCGGCGCCCCAGCTCGCCAACAGCACGCCTCGGGACCCCTCAGCCTCCACCATCCCAGGGGCCAATTCCCTTTAACAAATCGCTTTATCTGTGGTTCGCTCAGTTTCCGCTTCTCTGGATAGCCCTACTACACCTGTATTGATTTTTAAATCCACATGTATTTCTGCATACGCTTCCCCTCCAGCCCGTGGCAGTTTGCCATGAGGTGGTGCCTGTTTTTTTTCTGTTTTGCAGCGAGGGTCCCTTCTGTGGGAAGCCAACCACTGCCTCCCATTCAGTGGGGGGGGGGGGGGCAGGGCTCAGCCATTTCCCACCCCCTGCTCCACCTGCATCAGTACAAGGTGATCAGCTAGGACACAGGTGTTACTCCCAAAATGAAAGAAGAGAGGCCACCTGCACAAATAATTTAATAAGAAATCAATATTATGCCCTCACTGTGATAGAAAGGCCAACGGAAAGGAAAGTAGTTTCTAATAAAATGTGTATTTCCAATGTAAACACTCGGGAACAAGTGGGCTGGAAGGCACAGGGACTAGCTAGCTGGCTCCTCTGCTGGCTGGGTCAGCAGCTAAAAGGGCAGAAATGAGGGAACGTGTTGTTCGGTAGCTCAACTCCACCAGAATCTCGAAAATGGAACAACCCCTGGTGGGGTCCCCCACCTCCCGAATCGTGGTCTCCCCCATTCCCATAGAAGTTGTTCTCCTGGGAAATTCACTGTGTGTTACGAATGCCTCGTGTTGCTTGCAAACCAGCGTTGGGATGCCAGGCTCAGATAATCAAGGACAAGTGTCTGGCTGGGCGTTGGAACCTCACGGAGGATGGGGCACGTCTTCATGGGGTGCTGCACCTGGCACCCCTGAGTCCCCACTCCCCTTGCCAATGCCCGAAGCCCCCTCTGGTTACTGTGACGCCAAAGCTGTAAAACGCCCCCAGGGGCCTTGTGATTCTGTGGAGGACCTCTGGGTGGGTGCCCTCCCTACATTGGAGTGGGGGTTGCCCCACCTGCTGGGGCCCAGAAGGAGAGGTTAGGGCCTCAGGCTTCTGTCATTCACTTGGTCTTCTGTGTGTGAAGCCTGGGAGCCTGCAGCAAACTGAGGCCCAGGAGCTGAGCCATGTGGAAGGGGAACGTGGAATCCCTGCCGTTCCTGGACCCAGCTGTGCCTGAAGGTGAATCTATCCCTACCCCTAGAGCTACATGAGCCAGAGATGCAGCCAAAGGGATTCACCGGGCAGGAGCTGGGACTGTGATGAAAATTCTATCAAAATAGAGACTCTGTACACTTGGGTCTTTGAACAAAAGCCCCCCCAATATCCTAGTGCACAAAGGCCCCTCCCCCTTCACACACCCACATTTCAAATGCAACCACCCGCTGACCCTGAAAATGCCACTTGGATTTGGTTCAGTGACTTGCGGTCATGCTTCGCACCCCCAGCGTCAATCACTCTTCATGCTGATTTGCATGAACAACTCGATCACGGGGCTGGAGTCATCCGGGATTGGTCAATTGTTTCCGAAGCCAATAAGGGACACCCAGGTCCCTCCAGAATCCGTACTTTGTCGGTCATTCCTTCAGAGCCTGGGTGTGAACACTTGAGCGCAGAAAGCACGAGGAGCAGACGAGAGGCCCGTGGTGGCCGCCCTGCAGTGGAAGCATCTTTGCCACCTTAAGGTGGGCTCTGGAACCTGACGGCAGTGGCCGGCGGGTGCCACGGAGCCGGGAGGAAGGCGGCAGGGGGGAGGGGCCTGCAGGGTGCTGATGTCGCCGTCCCTGTTTGCACAGTATTTGCCTTTGTTTGTCGGGAAGATGATGCTAAATCCCAATGCTCAGTGGCACCTCTGCGGTGGTAAAAAGTAAATTCATCTTTCAAGAGAATCAGCTGCATCAGTTTAACCTCCCAGCTTGGTCTGTGTGCCCAAGTCTCCTCCGAGCCTCCCCAGGGGATGCTGCTTCCTCCCAGGGCCGCGGGGACAAGAGGCCCGGCTGAGCGGCTGCTGGAAGCCACAGGTGCCAGCACCCTACTTCAGAACCCTTCCTTGGAGACCAGGGACCACATGCTGAGGGTTTTCTCCTGGTTTCTGCTGCTGATAATGAACCACCGTGCAGAAAGCTGGAGCCAACGCCACGCTTTGGAAGTTTTCCTTTGAAATGAAAGGCAACTTCCAAACCTACTCACGAGAGACCGGAGCTGCTCATGGGTGTGCCGTCTCATACAGAAAACCAGAGTCGTGAATGGAGAACCGTCCAATCACGCTACCCTGCTGTGCATGTGTGTGCATGCACATGTGTGTGAATGCCCACATGTGTGTTTTGAAACGGGATCGAGGAGAACTGCCTTTTTTTATGAAGTTTTCTGTTATTTGAAAACCACTATAGCAAACCTCCTACATGCCCACGGCGCACTGTGACTTACCTGGAAATCACACCACCTGTCTTCAGTGATGAAAACAGCACTTGGGCATGTGTGTGCTTTGCTGGGCCATGAAATGCAGTGGGTGCCTTTTAATTCTGTGAGCAGTGCCTTCACCTGAGCGGGTGGCTCAGTAAATGGTAATGTCCTGTCTCCTCCGAGGACTGGATTGCAAACACACCCCCAGAACCAGAGAGAAAACTTTCGACAAGTTCGGGGGTGAAGGGTGGGGAAAGAAAGGAATGAATCTGACCCTGGCTGTTCCAGAAAAAGTTTATAAATGTTTGAATCTGGTTCTCAGCTGCATTTGCACTGGGAATCTGGGCTGTGCCTCCTACCGGTCAGGGTAGCTGGCGTTTCTCCAGGCGTGTCCCCACCTGTCTGCTCAGGGCAGGCCCCCACCTTCCCACGGGGGGCATTTTCACTGGGCGCCTCACAAAACCCGGCTTTCCTCCACACGCCTCCCTCCACAGCAACGCGTGGTATCCCAGCGTATACGAAGCTCCTGATTGTATTGGAACCATCTTTTTTTTTTTTTTTTTCCTCTAACTGAGTCACTGGCTGCAGGTCTGGGATGGGAGAACCTTGGAGAATTTTTCTTGCTCCTGGCTGTTAGAAAAGCCACGTAATCTTTGCAAAGATTCAGGTATTAACCAATGTCACCCCAATACACTCGAAAAAAGAAAAGATGATGGTGATTGTGTCTGTGGAGAATCTGAGGTCAGGAGACGGGTCGTCCTCTCTGGCCCTAAATGAGATGCTGTGTCTTAAGGATTTGCACCAACTTGCTGATGTCTCACTTGGGGGCCTGAGTGGCAGCCTGCAATGGCGGACACCTTCTTTGGCTTTAGTCCTCAAGCTGGAACCGAGTTTTTAGTGAGTTCAGGAAACCTTGTGTCCGCCCTTCCCTTTGATGAGCCTTCCTCAAACCCTGCAACGGGGCCTCCTCTTTGGGAAGATCCCGCCTCCTTGGCTCCTCTGGCGATCTCCTGGTGTGTGGGTGGGCGCGGTGGTGGGAGGGCAGGATGGCCGATTCTCTGGACGCCGACATGCAGGACCCTGGGAGACACCCCGTTTCTGCTGTGGCCACAGGGAGCAGCTTGCCCCTGTGCCCAGGGGTCAGGGTTCCAAGTGGCGGACTTGGCAGCTCCTGTGAGGACCTGGTGACACCACGTCCTGATGGCCAAGGGCAGGCCTGTCCTCAGAGGTCCCGGAGCTCCGAAGAGCTACTTGGCCTGACATCTCCTTCTGACCGGAGGGTTGGGAGACTAGCCCGAGGTCTGCAAGGTCGGTTCTCTGGTTTCCCCGTAATGCATCAGGCAGCAGGGAGGGCCCCGCTGGGAGGGTGGGGTCAGGGATCGTGGCTGGTGATGGAGGAAAGTCACTGTTTTCCAGGAAGCCGTCACCTGCCGGAGTTGTCGGAAGCAGTCCTGCGCTCCCAGGGAACAGGGGTGATGTTGGCCCCAAAAGGTGACTGGTGAGAGTCAGCTCAGGGGGACTCTCCTGCTGTCTGGGGAAACGGCTCCTTGAAGAAGGACCTGTGGCTATTCCCTGTCCCCTTCACAAGCCCCCACTCTTGTTCAGGCACCAATGTGCCGGGAAGGGGAGCTGAACACAGGACCGTGGGCCCAGGGCCACAGCTGGCCTGCTGCAGACGGCGGGGGAGACTAGAGGAAGAGGCTGGGTCCCTGAAACCCAAGCTCTCCAACCAGGCCGCTCCTCCGCCACCTCCTCTCCCCCACCCCGGGAGCCCTCCCCCTCTTGGAGCCAGAGGGAAATGGCTGCGGGCCAGTCAGAGCTGGCCCCTCTCCATCCACAACTGCCAGGGTCCGAGAGGGCGGAAGAGGAAATGAAGCGAACTCAGCGTCTGCGGCTTCCGCAGGCCCATTGTCCCTCCGCGCCCAGCTGCGCTCTCTGCGTGCTTCCAGTTTTGCCCGGTTCTTAATGAAGCACCGACTTGGGCAAACCACCTAGAAACTTCACTTGGAAGCTTGACCCTGAAAAATTCCTTAGTTAGAAACAATGTGATCGATAACGAGGCTTACCTACGCTAATAAACACACCCTAGGGTCGGGGAGGGTAGTTTTCGATGGCCTGGGAAGACGGCCCTGAAGGCAAGCAGCCCCGGGCCGGCTCACGCAGGGGCTTCATACGCATTTCGCATTTCGTGGGTTAGTACGTAGCAAGGCAGACAGATTTTCACCACGTGGCAACAGTTCGTAAAAAGAGAACCCAGGGGGAGGACAGCAGGGTCTTTTGACTTGGAAAATGGGAGGTAGACCTGTGGCTGTGACAAGGACCCCTCCCATGCTGACCCGCTGTTCCCGGGCAGGAGGGTGTCAGGTACGGGAAGGGGTTGACCAGCATCCTGGGAGGAGCAGGTGGGCTGCGGCAGGCCGACCTTGACTGTCTGAGTTGGGCAGGAGGAAGCTAAGTTTTTTTTTTTTTTTAAGATTTTATTTTATTTACTTTTAGAGACAGGGGGAGGGGAGGGAGAGAGGGAGAGAGACATCAATGTGTGGTTGACTCTTGCGCGCCCCCTACTGGGGACCTGTCCTGAAACCCAGGCACGTGCCCTGACTGGGAATCGAACCAGTAACTCTTTGGTTCTCAAGTCGGCATTCAACCCACTGAGCCACACCAGCCAGGGCAGGAAGCTAAGTTTTGACCTTACCACAGCACTTATCTACATACGAGTGGTCTCCAAGGCCCTCGAAGGGGCCCTGAGTCCTTTGAGGGGTCCACAACATCAACATCAATCTCTTAATCACGCTGCCACCTCACTCGCTGTTCCCTGGCTTGATGCGCGCTGATGGTCAGGAGCAGCGATGGGAGAACTGCGGGCGGTGCGGCGTGGGTCGTGGCTGCGGCCCCAACAGCGCGGGCTCGGGCGGGCTTCTCATTCGCGGGGTGGAGACAGCCACGCTCAGGGCCTCTCTCATGCTAAAGCGGGGGCCACATGAGTGTTAGGACCCCATGGGGGAGAAAGAGGCTTGGCTTCAGGGAGGTCAAGCCAGTCAGCATTTGTCCTCACTGACCAGCTGAGCTGACCTTTTATGAGGCCAGAAATGGGAGCTGGGGGTCCGGTCTGACCCGGGCACAGGTGTGCGGGGTCATCCGGGCGTCTCGGCTACGGTGTTGTGCTGTGAGCTGTTTCTGGGCACACGGAGCCCCCGGGGGTTCTTACACTGGGCCGTTCTCCACGGGCACAGGGCTTGGGGAAAACAGAATGTTGTCACCTTGAAGCTGAAACCTGCTCCGAGCTCCATCCTGTGGGGGCTTCTGGAGGTGACCCAGCACCTGGCAGAGCGCTGGCTGTGCCCAGGAGACTGGCATGCTGGTGCTGGGCACAGGCCGGCTGCGCCTTCCATGCGGGGGGCCGAGTCAGAGCGGCAGCCAGTTCGTAGGAACCAAGTAAAGGCTTTCTCTCACTTTTGACAAATCAGAGTTGGAAGGTCTCGGCCTGCTGCTGTGGGGCCACTGACGTCCAGGACCAGGGGCCCTTCTGTCTCCCGCATCTCCCCCCTGGTCTGTGATGTCCATCTGTCTGCTAGGTGGAGAGATGGCAGCTGCGCTGGCAGACCCCACCTGGCGTTCCAGGCCGGAGACGGCTTTGCCATTTTCCTTGAGGAGTGACGTCCTTCCTGCAGACATCGGGGTGAAAGTCCTCAGCAAGAATGGGGTCATAGGGTCACACTGAGCCGAGGGAATTTCTGGAAAGCTCCGTATGGTAGGAAAGCGACTCACGACTTTGTGAAATTCCGAGAGTACGGAAGGCTTATCTTAACCAATCTGGTGGATTTACTCTGCATGTCTCTTTGGGTCTTCACGGGAAAACAGTATTTTAAGTAATTGAATGAGATCTCCGCCCCCGCAACACTGGATTAAAACTGAGGACAAGCCTAGTCCATTTGGTGACTGGAGGGCAGCTGGAGCTGCGCTTTTGTGGACTCTCCCAAGACGGGCCGGGTACTTACCGCTTTATAAACTCCCGTTAATTGGGCTTTGTAGACTTGCAAACTCGGAACCTGGGAGAGCTGAATTTAGGAACGCTATGGATTTTCAGTCCAGAGAAAATGTGCATTTAGAGAAAATAAGTTGAAATATAGTCGTGTCTAAAACTGCCCTAAAGAGAGACATTGATTATTATTTGCTACATTGAATAATGGCGACATTGCCAGCAGTCTCCGGATTTTCAAAAACAAAAGCCGTGATTGAAATGAACACCACCTGGCTCCCGAATCCCTCGGGCTGGAGGCCGAGCTTCCGCTGGCCCCCCTGTGCGGGACGGACCCGCTGTCGTGCTCGAAGGGGACACAGCTGGCCCGTCCATCTCCTGGCCGTGGGGCTGGAATCGCCCCCGTGCAGCAGTGCCCCTGTGTGCGTTCACGCGCCCACTTCACAGCCCGAGCTGAGCCCCTTGTGTGCGTCAGACGCCCTCGGGAGCGCACACGGGTTACTGTGGGCGGGCTGCGTGCTGGGAACTCCGTGAGACCCGGCGGTTATTGCCTCAGAAAGTGACTGGGGGTCACCGCCAGCCGGGGTGATCGAGGAGGACGTCCCCGAGGAGAAGCTATTTAAACTGGATCTAGGCCTGGCTGGTGTGGCTCAGTGGACTGAGCGCCAGCCTGCGAACCAGAGGGTCGCCGGTTCCATTCCCAGTCAGGGCACCTGCCTGGGTTGTGGTCCAGGCCCCTGGTGGGGGGCGTGTGAGAGGCAGCCACCCATTGCTGCTTCTCTCCCTCTCTTTCTCCCCCACTTCCCCCCTCTCTAAAAATAAATGAAAAACTGGACCCTAGAGCACGTCTGTCAATCATTGGGCAGGGAGTCTGCTCCACGAGGGCACTCTCGAGCATGCTCTTGGACCTGACTGCTCCTCGGGTGGATGAATGTGTGGCCTTGTCCCCTGAGTCCCCGTCCTCATTCCTTTCAATATTTCCTGCCTGCGTTTTGAGCAACTCACTACCCTTGTCACTCCCTCCCAGTGGGGACCCGGAGCCAGTACCTGTCAACTCCAGTCCCTTGAGCCAAAGGAGCTGTTTGGACATGCGCTCGCCATCCTGCCTCTGCTCGGCCACCACCGAACCCGTGGCCCCACCGTCCACGTACGCCAGCCCTCACTGTTCTGAAGCCGCCCGCTCTCCAGGCTCAGGCCGGCACGTGCCAGCCGAGGCTCCGAGGTTGTCGGCCTGCCTTAGGCTTTGTTCATGCTGAGCGTTCACATTTCCACAGTTATTTTCACCCTTTGTAACTCCACTCGATCCAAAAAAGAACAAAACTCATAAAAATGATGGTAAAGGAGAGTGCAGGGGAGCAGGGCCAGGCACCGAGAGCTCCGACTTCCGGAGATTTCCGTCTGGGGAGGT
Organism: Desmodus rotundus; assembly: GCF_022682495.2. Lineage (NCBI taxonomy): Eukaryota > Metazoa > Chordata > Mammalia > Chiroptera > Phyllostomidae > Desmodus > Desmodus rotundus. The sequence continues at coordinate 95,171,343 of NC_071392.1, forward strand.
GCAGGGAGGACCCCATTTTATCCGAACTAGGTCACCCTTCACTTTGCTCTCTCTTGCTTAGCCAGCTGCGTGCTGGCTTGTGGCTTCTCCCGGTGCCTGTAATGAGAAATGTGCCTCAGTGTAATCACAGAGATAAAAGCTCAGTGAGCACAGGCGGGGAGGGCAGACGCCAGAAATAGCCGCGGGGCTCCGGGGGCCTGATGAACGGAAGGTGTGGACCTGGCTCCCAGGCAGCCTCTCTTGGGGGTCTTTGTTAGCGAAGCCAAGGATGGTGGTTTTGCTCCATAAATCTGAAGTCTCTTTCGTGATATGAAGTGAACTGGTGTGCATGTGACCATGGTCCGTACAACAGGTTTGGGGTATTTTACCTGGAAGATGAAGGTGCCAGGTGAGCAGCACCTGCCTCCTTCTGGCTGATCCATCAATCCAGCCATTGATCTGTTCATCCTCCCACCCACCCTCCCTCCACTCACAAACCCACCCCCCCACCCATCCGCCCACCCGTCTGCCCCTCCAGCCACATCTGCCGTCCTGTCCTCCCCCCTTCCTCCTTCCTTTCCTTCTTCTCCCCATTCGACATCTACTCCCACCATGTCTCTGGGATGTTCTGGGAATGGGGGGTCAGTGGAAGTCCAACTACTGGAGTCCCCCCCGTGTGGGGTTCTCATTACTCTTGGAGAAGAGAGACAATAGACGCATATGTCATGTGACCAGTGTGACAAAGTAGAACCATGTGTTAGGATGTGGCCCTGGGGTGGAGGCCTCTCCAACCAGGAGCCACAGCAGCTGTGGCCTGGACCGTGGCCTTCGGTCCCTCATTAAGGTGCCAGGGACGAGCCCATTGGGGAGACGGACTGGAGGGAGCCTAGGCCCAGCTCAGGAAAGGCCATGGCCCCTGCCAGGGATGGAGAGGAGGCCGGGAGCAGATTGGCAGCAGGCGTGCAGAAGGGGGAGTCACGTACCGTGGCCACGTGTGTGGCTGCTGCCGGGGTGGGTGGCGCCCTGCCTGCAGGTCCTCTGCCCTTTTGCACCCGGTGCCCTTGGACTGTCCCAGGATAGACAGGCTGGGGTCCCTGAGGTCGCTGGGGTCAGTGGCCAATGCACCTACTGAATGGAGGGCTCACGTCTCGGAGCTCCGCTGAGAAGTGGACGTCACCCCAACAAGAAATGTCTAACCCTTCGTCACATAACTCAGCTCCAACCGGGAGTGTGCTGATGCTGCGCAGGAAGAGACAGAAGACCCCTGGGTCTCGCCAGGGAGGAGGCGCCCCACGGAGGAGCGCTGGGTAATCGCCAGGGTTATCGCCCAACTTTTCCTTAAGTGCTGCCGCAGGACGACCTACCGAAGCACCGCCGTTCAATCATTTTTGCTTCTGCGGCCTCTCTCGCTCCTTCAATAGCTCCTGCTTCGATTCTGTCATCAAGCAAGCAATCCATACGGTCATTGATCGGACTGCAACAGAAGCAGTGCTTCTCCGAGCTGATTGCGGAAATGGACCCGATTCGCCCAGACTAAGCCCACGGTCCAGCCAGCGGCCGAGTCCCCCGGGAGTCCGCCTGTGCGGGTGGGCGTGGACAAGTCTGTGGGTGGGTTTTATCCCCTAAAGCCATCTGTCACTACCGGTTCCCAGGCTGCGTGGTCGAGGGACCCGTAATGACAGGGCTGTAAATGCAGCAAAACATCGTTCAAAGGTCTGCCAGGGAAGTGGCTGGAACCGTGTCCTGTGGTCCACACAGTCCCCAGGGTGTCACGGTGCAGTCAGGGTGACATGTGCCCTCTGTGTCCCCCAGTTCCAGCCCACTCGGATGTCACCATGGGAGCTGTGCCTGCTGACACTCACAGAGGCGTGAGGGAGAGACAGGCCCAGTGGCTTTGGCAACACTGGCTCACAGGAGGTCCCGCGGCTGCATAACCGTTCTGCCCCATGGGATGGAAACACAGACATAAAACAGGTTCTCGGCAAAGCGGGCTGTGGGGCGCAGCTACCCAGGACACGGCCGGAGCTCCTGCGGTCCGCCTTTCAGGGAAGCGCATCACACTTACATGTCCAAAGGAACTCCCAGCGCTGCTCCATCACCACCGTGTGCCTTGCGCGTCTGTGCGGCACTCGCTGCAGAGCCGACGGGCTGTCCCCATGGCCAGCCCTGACCTGGTGGCCTCTGTCTCAGGCGCAGGTCTGAGAAGTGACTCCTTTAACTGGCCCTGTTGACCCATGAGGTTGACTTTGGGACACTGTGTTTTTTCGGTTCGACTCCACATCCCCCCTGTTAATGTGGTTAAGTGTTTCTGAAACAGGCTCCTGATGCTCCCTTGGACCAGGGGTTGGCAAACCACATCCTGGGATTGGACCCACGCAACACCTGCTTTTGTAAAGAAGCTTTTGTTGGATCACAGCCACGCCCATCCATGCCCCTATTATCTACGGCTGCAACAGTGACTTCGGCCATCAGAACAGAGACACCGGGCCAGCCAAGCCTAGAATGCTTGCCATCTGCGCTTGGCAGACCCGACTGCTGGTTCTGAACTGCAGTGGCAGATGTTTGCTGCTCGACCCCCAGGACTGCCCACGGGGCTCAGCAAATGCTTGCCTGGAGGCTCCCAGACTCAGGCTTTGCGCCACCTGGTCTCCAAGAGGCCCCGCCTGGTTCTCCATGCACCTGGAGGTTTAGCCTGGTGCACGTGTGCACTGGCTTGGGAGAGGTGATGTCCGGGGGGTGCAGCAGGTTTTCCGTGGTCCAAAGGAGAATTGGGAAGTCTGGGGACCCCCCAGAGCGGCACGTGGGTCTCCAACCCACCCTGGGCGATCTCCTCACTCTTGCCTGGTGTCCACCAGGCAGTCATGCTGTTGGGGGTGTCCCTAGCTGCCTGTGGCCAGGATGAAGTCCCCCAAGGGCCGGGTGGATCTAAGGGACATGTGGACTATCACCATAAATGCACGGGGGTTGGGTGGGGGGCAAGGTGGGGCTGGGCCTCAGTCCTGGGCTCCGAAGGGGGAATTTGAAGGCAGGGGCGCACCGGGAGCTCTGGGCCAAGCCTCTGCAGGAGTGTTGTGGGAAATGAACGTTCTCCTAGGCCACCCACGGGAGTCCCCAGCCTGGCCCCGGCCGGCCCTGGCGTGAGCAGTTTCCCCTCCCTGAACCAGCCCGGAGCCACGACCTTCCCATCGAGGTGGCGGATTCCAGCATGAGCGAAACCACACCCAGGTGGATTTGGGGACCAGGTCTGAATTCAGACTCATCTCCTTAGTGGTTGTGTGGCCTGGGAGCGGGTCGTTGGTACGATAAATACTATTACATCAATGATAAAGGGTGAGTGGGATGTCGTCCCACGGCCTTCGGGAAAAACAGCAACAGAAGGTGATGGTTATGAGGGTGCTGGGCATGTGGGGTGGGTGGAGCGGGGGAGGAGGGAGGGGATATTGGGGAGAAGGCGCAAGAGGGGAGGGGGAGGGGAGGAGAAGGATAATCTTGTGGCGTGGTTTGCTCGCTCAGACGCTAACGGCCAAGCCTAGGATTAAGATGTCCATCTGTGGCCTCATTAGAGCCGTGTCCTTAATGAGCCGAGTGAGAGCTGGTCCTGACAGAGACACCGAGGTGCCCGGCAACCCAGAAGTCCCCAGACAGAGAGACTCTGGCTCCGTCACGAGTAGGAGGTGGAAGTGCCAGAGGACACCCTTTGGCTTCTTGGATAATTACCCGAATTTGGATCTCTCCGCTTTAAGGCGTTTCGTTTCAGGGAGTTCAGGAGAGAGGCAGGTGCCAAAGCCGTCCCTGTCACCGCCAGGCTGATGGTTCGTATGGTTGCCAGCCGTGTTCCTCTGCAGGGCTCGGGCGAGGACGGGGGTGAGGCACTTCGGGAGGCAGGTGTGGAATTGCGGCGAGGCCGCCTGTCTCTGTGCACCCAAAGGGTCGCTTAAAGCACGGTTGTCACAGTTTGCATTGTTTCCTGTGCTCGTGACTGTATCTTCATGATATCATACCCATCCCTGACACGGACGGAGCTTTCACGCGTGGCCACGGCTGCCCACGATGCTCACAGCCCTGGAAGGCGGGTGCACAGAGGGGGACGGGTCCTGGCCTTTCTCTCTAAGGCCTGAGTCAGACCCCTGGCTCTGCAGAGTTGGGGCCCGTGGTCACGTGACCCTCTGCATTTGGGGCTTGTGATATCCCCACTCTGTGCACCCTGCGGGGTGATTTTGAGAATCAGGGCACAGGGGAGGCATGATGGTTGGGGGGCTGTGAAGTTTTAGGAAAATAGGAAGCAAGGGTATCTGGCTGATTGGCCGGGATCACAGAGATTAAATGCTCCAAACAAAGCACAGTGGTGGAGTGTGAGCGTCTCCAGGGCGTGCTGGCTTGGCTCTAGGCCTGCTCAGTCACGGTCACGGCCCTGCCAGCAGGCAGGCTAGGGGTGGGGCTGGAGTTCCCTGTGCTTCGACGGTCTCCCAGACACTCCTAGGCTGTCCTCTGGATACGGGACCCCCATGAGATGCATGGGGGAGACCTAGATTGGCGAGACTCAAGTCATACACAAGCTTGGGGATACCGGTTATGAAGAATAAAACCACATTCTATGAGTACAAAATTGGGGGAAGGCCCAGGAGGGCCATGTCCACAGAAGTCCATGTTAAGTCCGCTTATGCCCACACGGAAGAAGTCCTTGTCACTCTCCCTAGGACCCTGAAACCTGGTGGCCCGTACGAGGCCAGCATTTCCTAGATGGCATGGTTAGGCCTTAGATGCTCTGGGGCTCCAATGACTGAATGAATGATTGTTCCTGTTAGTCCCTTTGGGGCGCACAGGGAGCACCAGGTCACAGGGCAGGCCCAGCACCCGAGAGCTCCTCCCATACCCATGGCCTCCTCCTGCCATTGACGTCTCTGATGTGGGTGTTTGGCTGCTTTGTATCAGCCCTAAAAGACTGACCCGTCCCATCGGGAAGCTCATCACTCGTAGTCCTTTTGCGGAAGGACTACAAAATGAGCAAGAAGTTGGATCTGATTAAAGACGGAGAACCCAGCCGACCCCCCGCTCCAGCAGGCAGTCCGCAAGCTGTCCAGACACAGGGGTCGTGGGGCCATGCCGTATCCTCTCACCTCTGCGGGAAGATGTGTGGGTCCCAGGAGGGAGGGAAGGTGGATTGTGGGGGAACAAGTTTCGGGGGGAGTCTGATGATGGTTTGCTCTATGAAGGACACTATGTTCCCCGATCCCCTTCCCAAGTGTCCCCATCAGATCTGGATCAGTGACAGGGTCTCAGGCACCTCCAGAGGCCCCGAGGCTTCATTCATTCTAACATGAGTCTCATTGGTGGGGGGCTTGTTTTCTCACCTCTGCTTTGCCAACTTCTGGCAGCTGTTGTTGGTAATTCCCCAATGCAGAGAACCCTAGGATCGAGCCTCCCTCCACCCACCCAGCAGTGTGATGGATAAGCCCGCCACCCAGAACGCTGGACACGAAACTGGATTCAGGGCAACACAGGTCATTAATAGAGGCTGGAGTCTTGAAGGGGCCGGATCAAGGGGCCCAATTCCCGTTTCTCTGGAGCTGTCCATTGAGGAGGCTTAGGAAGCTGCCTTTGATGACTAATTCCTCTTTTGCCACCAAGAAAGTGTTCAAGGTCAAGTCAAACTCAGATGCCAACTCTTGAAAAATGCTCCCAGCTTCCAAACTGGAACCCATGAAGTCCTAGCAGTGTTACAAGGTTGCCCAGTCCAAGGGAAGAAGAAAGAGAGAGGGCTACAAATTCTGGAAAGAATTAAGTGTCAGGAAGCTCCATTTCCATGCCAGGCCAGGTGAAGCAGCTGAGGACGTGGGCCCTGATTTATTATTTATGCGGCATGCTGAAAGTTATCTGAAAAGGAGATAGTACGGGAGACAGTAAATTAAGCAAAGCTGCCCTCTAAATTTGCATTAAATCTTGCCTTGGCTTTAATATTTAACATATCCTTATGAATCACACGTTCACAACCCACAGTAGCTGTTCGGGAAAGGCTTCAAGAGCGTGTTAGTTTATTGTTGTTGTTAATTGCTGCACTGAAATCTTCCTTTAAATAAGGTGTGGAGCCGGTTGCACTTTATTTGATTCTATTTAAAAACAGAGCACCATCGGAGGTCCCTGAGCACTCGATATGGGGGGATTGGTCCAGTGTGTCAAGGGTCACTTTAGTTTCTGTTACCAGAAGAGTTGAATCGGATCCCTAAAGACTCAAGTAAGTACACGCGCTCCTTCCCTCTTGATTTATTCTGTGGTTTTACAGAAAATCGGCTAGAAGTTCAATAATACAGTGGCACCAGAGGCAGGTCTGCGTGGCGCAGGGCTCAAAGGCCAGGATGGGAAATGGCTTAAGTCCTGGCTACCCGATGTCCCACGTCACGATCTCGACGCCCCCGTCCGAAAAGAGACACGTTTTCACCTGGTCCAGTGTCTATACTGCTGTTGGCTCTTGAGCTCCCAAAATGTGTGTGAATGGGACTTGACCTTGAACACTTTCTTGGTGGCGAAAGGGTGAGCAATCATCAAGGTTGTGTTCTAAAGAACCCTCCTTGGGAAACGAGAATTTAGCCCCTCTGTCCGGCTGGACCCCGGCTGTAGCTTGTGTGATTAGCTGGGACCAGGCAGAGCAGAAGTGGGGACAGGTGGCTCGGTGGGTGGAAGTGATGCCAAAGGGCAGGTTCGGGGAGAGCAGAATCTCAGAGAGCAGCAAAACGGTCTCCTCCCCGTGCCCCACTCCCCGCCCCCAGGGAACTCACCTCAGCCTTTATTCAGGACCGGGGACAGCTCCCAGGAGCCGCCAGCTGGACAGCCACCAAAGGCCTGTTCTCTCCCAGTCTCCAAGAGGATAAAATGCAGACACCAAGGAGTCACCACCTCCAGCTCGCTCTGGGCTCTGGATTCCTGACACAGGGGAAATGAGGTGCCCCTTCCCTCTTGGCACGCTTTTTGAGAGCCTGCTAATGGGCCTGGGCGCTCTGGCCAGGCCAGGACCACACAGGCTGCCTGGACCTGCTGGGCTGGTGCGTGTGGGCTCCCCTCCTTAGGTCACCACTTCCTTGTGGAAGGAGCTTCTGGCATCAGGAGACCAGGGCCCACCCAGCACGTCTGCTCACAAGCAGTGTGGCTTGGAGACAAAAATAAAATAATGATAAAACTACACAGTTCAAACAATTTCCAGTTTCAAATGTATCATCCATCTGAACGCTGGGGTTGTGGAAAGCAGTGGTAACACTCAGGAAGGATCCAGCACAGTAGACGTGTGACTGACACCCCCCTGCCCACCACCCAGGGCGGGTGTTAGCAGCTTCCCAAGCCCGCCGGGCCATCGCGCCAAAGCTGCAATGTCTGTCCCCATCTTTGGGGACCGCACCACGAAGAAACACTGGTTTCAATTTATTTCCCCGTCACCCCTAAGTTTGCATGGGGCTAATGTGATGTCTTATAGTGGCTTCCAGGAATAGGTCCTGCTGCCTCAGAAAGCCTGACGCCCCTCCGTGTCCCCACTGAGGACGCGTGTGGCTCATTCCCCTAAAATATGCAAATGTGTCACCGTCTCGGTGTGCAATGCACAGCCTGGGTCTCTCCGGGTGGATTGCTTAGAATGAGGATTTTCTGACAGCTTGAGCACAAGAGACAATGAGAGAGAGGGAGAGAGAGAGAGAGAGGGAGAGAGAGAGAGAGGGAGATAGAGAGATAGGGAGAGAGAGAGAGGGAGAGAGAGAGGGAGAGAGAGAGGGAGAGAGAGAGGGAGAGAGAGAGAGGGAGAGAGAGGAGTTTGGGGGGATGTGTGGGCAGCAAAGACCATCATTTCTCTTCTTTAAAAGAGACACCGGAGCTGACAGGCCCATTCTTTTATTTCCATGTTAGGTTCCCCGGAGCATTCTTACTCAGGTAGATCTTTTAGAAGAGATACTGTTTTCAGCAGAACACACACATACCTCACTCACTGGGGTGATGTTTGTCCAGCGACTTCGTGGATGAAGAGCCACCGTGTGTGTGCTGTTTTGTGAGGGAGTCATTTTTAATAGTCGCAGGCCCACCCCCACCTGGTGGGAACAAGCCCGGGGCTCTCAGCAGCTGCTGAGTTTATGACTCCACTTCCCGTAAAGTCTGGAACCAGGATTTGTCCCTTAAAATTCAAAAGGGAGGTCCTGGGATGGGGGGCAGATCCTTTGGGATTATCGGACACTCCTGAGCCAGGTGGGGTGACCGAAAGGGTGCAGGTGTGGAGTCAAGGCCAGGTGTGGCCCAGGTGAGGTGCTTCTCAATAACGCAAGAAGATAGAATGATTATGAACATTTGTGCATCTGCTAACGGGCCAGCAAAACATATGAGGCAAAGCCAGATAAGACAGGAGGGAGAGGCAGACAGTTCTCTAACGAGAGTCGGAGACATCAGCACCCCCGTCTCAATACTGGATCCAGCAGCCAGACGGAGGGCAAGGAGGAGTCGGTCTAACAGACACGCAGGGGACGTGCCACGCAGCGCCACGCCAGCACGTTTCTCTCAGGTGCTCGTGGGACACTTTCCAGGGCTGATTCTGTGTTAGGCCGCACGTGAAGTCTGCGTTTCTTCTAAAAGAGAAATCTCATGCCAGGTGCCTTCTCTGACCACGGCGAGATGGAGTGAGAGATCAGCAACGGAAATAACCCTGGAAAACCGACAGAGTTCTGGAAATGTATTCATCCATCCGAGAGGAAACCACAAAAGGTACTGGACAATCCCTGGAAACAAGGGAAAGTTACAGCACCGCATACTGAAGGTGATGGGACTCAACAAAGCAGGAGTGAGAGGAAATGTATAGTTATCCATGCTGGCGTCAAAAAACAAGAAAGATCTCAAATCGATGACCTAACGTTACAACTTCAGGACCTAGAAAAAGAAGACGAAGCTAAATCCCAAGTTGGCAGAAGGAAGAAAATAATAAACATGAAATAAGAGATGAGTGAGGTAGCCAATGAAAAGATTGATAAAACGGACAAACCCTCCTCTAGCTGGGCTGCCCACCCTGGTAAGTATGAGTCCCATACACGTGCTTCTTTTGGTAAGTGTTTCCTTCTCTCATTTAATTTAAAGGACAACTGAAAAAAAGACCCCAGCAGTTATAAAACTGTGTTGATGGGCATAAAGTTTAAACTGTAATTTGCATAACGATAATAATCCAAAGCAGGGGAGGAGCATAAAGTCACGGGAGCAAACTTTCTGAGAACCATCGAGGTAACTCGGTATCCCCCACACTAGCTTGTTTGAAGCTAACAGGCTAATTATAATTCCCAGGGAAATCACTAAGAAAATAACTAAAAAATATAGTAGAAGATGTAAGAACGAAATTCAAATTCTACCAGAGGAATAAAAAGACATAAGACATAGAAAACAACGCAACGGCAGATGGAAATTCTACCTTAGCGGTGATAACATTAAAATTAAGGTGATTAAACGCTCCAATCCAAATCAAAAGATGAAATCTGTCCAAAATGTGGTCGATCGACGCCATCTACGAGAGACACTTCAGGTTCAAAGGCGTGAAAAGATTAAACGTAAAGGGATGCGAACTGTCGGACACGGAAACGGCGTACAAAAGAGCCCTGGAATGGCCACACTAATATCAGACAAAACTCACTTTGTGCGTAAGATCGTGACTAGCGACAGAGGCGTCTGCTGTGTAATGCAGACACCGTCCATGGGCCCGAGGGACCCGTCCACTGCAGACATAACTCCACTCCACAGCGCAGCCCCCAAATGCACGAAGGGCCGACGGAACTGAGGCGAGAACCGGACAAAGCAGCAACAGTTGGAGATTTCAATAACAGCTCAGTCAAGGAGGCAGATCCGTAAGGAAACGAGGGAATTCAGCACCACAAAGCCAGCCAGAACTGGCATGGGTCTACAGAACACCGCACCCCAGGAAGGAGATACCCGCCGTCTTTAAGCTCGCGTGGAAGTCTTCTTCCCGACCCACGCGTGGCAGCCTGTGAAGCAATGTTTAACACGTTCTGAAGGACTAAAATCATTCAACGCAGGCTCTCTGGCTACTGTGCAGCTAACGAAAATTAACAACAGGAGAAACTTTGGGAAAGTCCCAAACACTTGGAAATTAAACCATAGACTACGTAGCCAGTGGATCAAAGACGAGAAATTACCAGAAGAATTAAAAGATACTCAAACGTGCCAAACCTGTAGAATGCAGTGTAAGAATTTCTTAGGCGTGTCTGACAGAGAAAGGCTTTCAATCAATAACCTCACCTTCCACTTGAAGGAACTAGAAAAAGCGGAGCGGAGGAACCCTGGAGCCAGCGGAAGGAAGGGCACAGCCGAGGTCACAGTGGGGGCAGGTCACAGAGAAAACAGAGCGACAACGGAGAAAAGGATCTGACACACACCCCTTTGTGGTGTGATGTGGGTGAGCAATTTAGGGTTGTTTCCTGGGAGTCGGTCTTGGGGGGATTGTGGAGTCCTGTGTCCACAGGGTCCTCACCCAGGGCCCTGCCTCCAAGGGGACCCCTACAGAGAGCAGCACAAGGGGGCCCTTCCCGATTCTGCTTGGGCACAGGCTGGAAAAACAGCCTGTGTGGGGACAGACACAGGCAGTAGGAGGAATTTTCTCTTGGCAGAAATGCCCCGGGGACTTTGGCACCTCAGGGACTAGCATGTTATGTGTTCTTTCGGTGGGGAGAGGGTACCATTTGTGGTTCTTACTCTCCAGGTACTTCCGTGCTGATTCCCACCTGTGGACAGGGTGGTCATTTAAATAAAGGCACGTTTTAAAATTTTGATAACCTACGACAAAATTGCATCCATGGAAGGTGGCCAGTTTGTCCTTGTCCATTTACTTGAAGATTTTATCTTTATTTTTGGGGAGAGGGAAAGGGAGGGAGTGAGCGAGGGAGAGAAGCATCGATTGGTTGCCTCTTGCACACACCCAGACCAGAGACCGAACCCACAACCCAGGCCTGTGCCCTGCCCGGGAGTCGAACCGGCGACCCTTCACCCCTCAGGCCAACCTCCAAACCGCTGACCCACACTGGTCCGGGACCTTGTTATTTACGTTGAGTTTTCCAATTGGGTGAGTGAAGAGGGTTTCCTTACTTTGTTCAAAGTTACATGTCCTTGATTAATTTTGATCAACAGGTTAAATTCTTTTCCTCTTGTTAAATGTTCGAGCTCATCGCCCATTTTTCTGTTACACAAACGTGAGTGAGATTTCTCCGGTAAGGGTATAGGTCCTCTGTCATGTAAATGCAAATACGTCCCCATTTGTCTCTATTTGCAGGGCGTGTGGGAGTCTGTGTGCAATACGATGTTTTTCTGTTGCTGGAGCTGCCCGCATTTGGCATCTAAGGTCGCACTTAGAAAACGGCCCCCTCCGGCAACATTGTGTACTACGCCGCTCACTTCTTTCAGGACTTCGACAGTTCATTGCTACATTTAAGTGTTGCTTCCCCTGGTTTTATCTGATGCCAGGAATGAGCTTTTGAAGTAATTTTTCTTAATCCAGGGCTGGTTGGCCCCACCAGCCCTTACCAACAAGTTGCAAGGCGCCCTCTGTTCACCTGGCTGCAGAAGCGGCTGAGCTTCTCCAAGTCGGGTACGTTTCCATTAATCTGTACATTTTGGTGCCTTTGCTGAAATGCTGTTTTTATGGTGGTGAAATACACGTCACATAGAATTCACCGTCTTGACCGTTTAAACCTCACAGCTCGGGGGCCCCAAGGGCATCCACGTTGTCCTGCCGCTGTCGCCCCCATCTGCCCCCAGAACTCTGTCCACCAGCAAAACCGTTGCCAAGACATCCCATGACACACTCCCCGGCTTGCAGAAGGCCACCTCGGGGCTATGTCCTCACAGGGGCTTGTCCTCTGTGCACCTGGTGTCCCTCTCGTTTCTCCTAAGGATGCTCAGTCCTACTGGATCAGGGCCCCGTGGAATGGCCTCATTTAACCTTAAGTAGCTGTTTGAAGCTCATTTCCAAATAGCCACATGGGGAGTAAGGGCTTTACCACATGAATTTTGGGGACGACACAGTTTGGTTCTTAGCATACACTATCCATCAAAATGTAAAACTGTGTCCATCGAGGGTCCTGGACTAGGCAGTGATACTTGGTGTGGTGCCTGCAAAGCCCCCAGAGGACTGGACACTGGGGAGTGTTTTTAGGGGGGGCGCGGGCACAAGTGCACAGGGGCGGGAACAGGCGCAGACCAGTGGGCTCTGCTCAGGGAGAAGACAGGAAGGGACGCTTCTCTGCATCGGGTCCTCCGCAGCCCGCTCTGCAGCAGAAGCCTGGCTCGTTCGGGAGCTGAGGTCTGCAGAGCGGCCCGGGGGCCCCACGTGTGAGCTGTGTGCCTGGCGAGGGGGCGGCTGCAGGAGCACGGACAGAGCGGCACGTCAGATATGGAGCCTGGCGGACAGTCCTCTTCCTTCTGGATGCACAAGCCTCGCTTCACAGTGCTCGGGGGAGGGCTGCACTCCCCCCGCCCCCGAAAGTGCAGGTGCACTTTGAAGGCCCCCTTTGGGACAGGTGGGGCTCAGCGCTCCCTCTCCAGCATGAGGTCTGGGAAGGGGCCTTCAGTGAGGTGAGTAACAGAAGTGGGTGCCTCGGGGAAGTCGGATGCCACTGGTGTCCAGGCTGTGGGTGGGGGCAGAGGAGGGGTTGCTGTTGGGCATCTCAGCAGCCTTGCTGGTTTCCCTCTGAATGTGCGGACATTGTCTCCTAAGTCCAGCCTGGACAGTGGCCTGTTGGCTGTGCACACCCTAGACCCCGATGTGAACCCATAGCAGCCCCTCCCCGCACCCAACCCCGCAGTCCATCTTCCAGGAAGTTACAGAACTGGTGGTGGTTGGGGGAGCAATGCCTGGGAGGCAGCCTGGCCACGTGGTTCCCTGTTCTTGCTCTGCTCCAGCTGTCTCCACAGTAACCCTCTGTGACGGCCTCAGCAAGGTGACCAGGGACTTGTGGTAAATCAGGAGCCTTGTAACGACCTCACTGGGGAGAACAGTCTGCGAGGGAGGGGCCCTGTCTGCGGGGCTTCCTGAGGGAGGGACACCTGTGTTCCGGCATGTGCCCTCCCTTCCCTCTCTCGTGGCCGCTCCCTCTTCCTGGCTTTGTCTGGGATACGGGAGTGAAGCGTAGTTTCTCTCCGAGGGACACAGCTGACTGGAAACTTCTCAGTCCCCCGGCTGAGGGCTGACCGGGCTTGCCCCTGAAGTGACATCCTCCGGCCAGCGGGGCAAGTGGAACTTGTGGTGCGAACCTTTAAGTAACTTGTGATGGAATGGGGCACAGAAATGAGTGTTCACGTGTGTTAAGGTGCACTCTGAAGCTCTGTGTGTGTGTGTGTGTGTGTGTTTTAAGTGGAATTGTCCTTAAACCCATTGGGGCACTCATGTTGTCACAGTTAAGTTTATCAGGACGCATTTGGGGTTAACTTCTTACTACGGAAAATTCCAAATATGCGAAAAAGTGGAGCAAGCCAGTGAATGATCCCCACGGCCCGTTCCCGGCCTCTGTGAGTGCGTTTGAGTCGCTGGGAAAGCACTCATTCAGAAGTTCCCAGTGTGCCCCCGAAACCAGGTTGAGCCGCGCGGGCGCCCAGCACTCTGCTCTGCGTCCTTGGGGATTCCCTGCGGGCGCACTCATGTGTGGCTGAAAGCCGACTCACCCACGATTACCCTCCCTTTCGTCTCCACGGAGGAGGTCCTTGACCTCCCCCTGGAGGCCCTGGGGTCAGGGGAGAAAGTGCCGGATGCCTCGAGGTCACTGCCCCCTGAATGGCAGCCAGATGCCACATCTCTCCTTCACGGAGAGCTCATGGGACGCACCTTGGTGGCCCTTTGGGGACTGAGGCCTGAGCTCGCACATGCTGGGCTCCAGTTTCACCTGTTCCAGGTGTGACCGCAGGAAGCAGGGCAGCCCCTCGAGTGCAGGAAGGCGGGCCGATCTCGGCTCCGAGTGGCCAAGGTGATGTCGTGCTTTCTGCTGAAACCCACGGATGGGGCACATGGAGACAGAGGAGCGATGTGGGAGGTAAACTGGGGAACCCAGGAAGACCCCTCCCTTGCAACGTGCCGAGAAATAAAGGGATGTGTGCTGAAGACACCAGCAAGCGAAGGGGTCAGGCGAGGGGCCCGCCGGGAGTTCCCCTCATTGGCTCTGGCTGTGGCGCTGGGAGGGGCAACTCATGCCCAAGCAGGGTTCCCGCGCTGACCCCACGTGTTCACAGGAAGGGGAGGATGAGACACACACCCAGCAGTTCACCCGCGCTTCGCTTACATAAGCAAACTCTAAAAGCAAAAACTAGGGGTATCTTGAATGTCCGCAATAAGCAACTGATTGTATACGTTAGAATTCGTTTGTACAATACATTGTATCACCATTCAGGAGTGATCACTAAAGCCTATCCTTTGTGGTTGGAAACCGACCCTATGACGTGCTGTCTAGACAGACAAGCTGTGAGGAGACACGGAATCTGACTCCGCGACCCCGTCTAGGTTTTTACTTGTACATAGAAGGCTGGCAAAGGTGGGGGGAGGGAGTGAAATGGTTCGTCAGGGTTTGGGGAATCTCTTCACTTTCTTTACTTTTTATAACTTTCTGTGTTCCCGGAATAAACACACGCCGGCGTTAGATCGAGAGCAGCTGTCTTGGGAATGGAAACGAGCCTCTAAACGTTGCCAGACAGAGAGGCAGAGACAGGTCACTCGGATGGCATGTTACCAGGACACAGAACACGGGGAATGTTCCAGAGCTGTGTTCCCTACAGGCTGCCTGGGGTCTCCGTTCTCAAGCACTGAGGCTGTTTTCCGGAAAGCTCTCTGTTACACCCAGGCACGTCTCCCCCAAGCACACCTGCCATTTTCAGCACTGGCCAACTCTGAAACAAGTGTCGGATACCAGCCTTCTCCGGTCTGTCACCTGCCTCGTAACCTCTGCCTGTGTGGCTGACTCACCTGAGGACGGCGCCTCCCAGTGGCCTGTGGGTTGGGCGGTAACAGAAGCCCCAGAGCACTGAGAGGGTGCTGCCTTCTGGGCCCAAATTCCTCTTTTCTGGAGATCACCCGCGCCTGTCCGCCTGACGCGTCTTCCCTCACGTGCCGAGTGCCGATCTGGAGCCACGGCAGGTGGCGGGTGTTAGCGCCGCGCATCTGTCTCCCTTCCTGCAAAGTCCACTGTGACCTCGGGGAGTGTGTTTGGGAAGCAGCCGTCCCGGTTTCGGGGAGCGGGTTCTGAAGCAAAGTTATCCATTACCTAGATGAAGCCCCGTTCAGCTGTGTTTAATGGTGATGAAGTGGGAAGGGGCTCTGTGGGGCTGAGACCGTAACTCATGCTGGATGGTATGAAGAAGAATTTAATTTAGCTTTATCTTTGTAGAAAAATTCCAGAGGGGAAAAAAAATAACCACCAACTGGAAAGAGAGGTTCTTGGAGAGAATGAGTTTCGGAATTGGAGCCCAAACGGCGTAAACTCCCCCCAAATCACAGCCATAAATCACTTAGGCACCGCACACCGTTTTCTCCAGCGGCTCCAATTAACGGCTGGCGGCCAGAGAAGACTGGCGTAGCCTGGTCAGCGCAAGAAGCTTGAAGATGTTTATTTGTTAAGGAGGATTGGACTGGCTTAATTCCGCTCCGATTTATGTAACATTGAACTTGACACTTCCATCCGTTTAGTTTGCTGGCACTCTAGATCAGATATAATCCCCACTTAATAGATTGGAGGATTAGAGACTCCAAAAGCTGTCTCCAAACCACGCGTCCGGTGAGAGAGGCGTACAAGCAGGGGTCCCGTGAAGTGTTTGTCAATGACTGGCCCGCACACACCCCTGCCCAGACGTCTGACCCTCAGGTCCCGCGTGGCCAGTGCATGGGGACAGCGAGGCTGGCTGGTGAATGCATGTGGCATCTGTGCTGCCTCCCTCTCCAGAAGGATGTGTCACGCTTTTTCTGGGAAGGCTCAAACATTTCAGGTGTCGTGGGCCACACGGTCTGTATCTCAGCTGCTTAGCGTCCGGGTCCTAGTGGCCACACTGCCCCAGCCTCTGCCTGTGTCCACTCCTCCGTGCATCTGTCTTGTGAGGATGCAGAGGGGCCGAGTTTTGGGCCCGCCCACTGCTTCCAGGATAACACCCTCCCCCTCAGTGTCTCCAGTGCACATGCACCTTTTGTCACAGAAATCCCCAGGGGCAGGTTCCAGGGACTAGGGTGGGGACCTGGCATGCTGAGGGGCTGTCATTCTCACTGTACATGGCAGTGACATGTGGGGAGGACACAGACCATGAAGTCACAGCTGTGTCCTTTGCAAAACACTCAGAATAACTTGCAGCAAAGAGCAGAAGGTCTTGGATGGCACAAGAGCCCGCATGACATCCCTTGGTCCCCGTGCGGGTCCTGCGGAGGTGCCCTGGGACAAGCCGGAGAAGGCATGAGCCCCGAAGTCCCAGGCTCAGTGGCGATGCTCGGAGCAAGTCTGTGCTGGCAGGACCCACGACTCATTCCCTGACAGCCTGTGTTGCTCCCTCCCTGGCATCCTCCCCATGGGTCCCTCTGAGCCCAGCCTCCAAGTGTGGGCTGTTTGCACTGCTGTCCTCTGGGGTTTGAGTTGGAGAACGAGAAAAATGATACATCTTCTGAAGTTGGGTCGATTTTTGCTTATGGAAGCACATTTGCTACCCAAGGCGTACGGGGGTTCCCCCGAGGACCATCAGTTACTTCTGAAGCCAGGAGACGCGTTTACTGCAGGTGGAAATGGTCCCACGTCGTCAGAGGATCCTGCTTGCCTGCTGCCTCCCCTGGCGCTCATTAGGTTGGTGGATCAGAAACCAGCCCCCACCCTTTGCAGAAACAAACAGTTCAGCAGAAAGCAGGCTCATTTAATTCAAGCTTAATTAAAGCTGGAGCCATGTTTTGTACTCTTTGGTCCTAATTATCAGACGTCGCTACACACATGCAGTACCGGGTGAGAGGGGCCTGGCCAGGGTGGGAGGAGTGGATGGGCTCACGTTCTGAGCCTCGGAACGTACCGGGAGTCCGGGGTTTCTGAGAAGCAGCCGCTGAACACGAAAACCGCCGTTTCAGCAAACAGCAGATCTCCGGGAATGAAGTTAATAAAAATGCGTGAGTGGACAAACATGAAAAGCTACACAACGGGACACAGAGATATCAAGGAGTGACAATTCTCGTCTGGCGGACGGCTCCCCGCAAACGTCCGTGAGGCGGCCCCGTGAGAGCTGGTTCTTCAGTGCGGGGGCGGAAGGTGGCATTCCGCACGGTGACTCGGGAGGCCGGGTCCCTCCGCATGTGGCCTGTGGTCCTACTCCAGCCACGGCCTGTTTGTGAAAGTCAGGTTTTCTTGGAACAGTCGTGTGCTGGCCAACTGGCCACACTCCAGGGGGGCACAGAGGGGGCGGGGTAGGGAGGACAGGAAAGCTGATTTTAGGCGGGGAGGGACTTGAGGAAAGCCTCCCAGAGCCCAGGCTTTGGAGCTCGAGGAGTAAACAGCCCTGAACCCCAGCGGATGACCAGCTTGTCTGCCCTCGGGATGAAGGGCAACGGGCTTTTCCCTGAAGGCCGTGCCCCCAGTTCATCCGCAGGGCCCAGGGCCCAGTGCGGCTCACCCAGGATGCGGACCCCTTAGACTGGAAGCCAAGGCCAAGCTCGCTAAATACACATGCTGAGAAGCAAGTACTAGACCCGCTCTTGGCCATGCAGTGGGCCCTGGGAGCTCACAGGCCTCCCTGCACAGAGCCAGGAGTCTCCTTCACACTGGCACCGGGGTGCTCCGTGTGCACCGGCCGGTCCCAACGAGCCGCGTGACCTTGGGCCAATTAAGTACCTTCCGCTGGTCCTGGGTGGAGTGAGAACAGTGAAGACTACATTAGAAATGATATTGAGGGCGTGGCGTCTGGCACTCTCCGAGAGTGTTAATGACTCATTATTCTCGGCAAACCATGCCGTGGGAGGGAGGCTCTGGCCACGGCCCTGGGCTGCGGGTACTGCAGGACAGCGCCGAGCTGCCGTGCTCTCGGCAACGTGGCCACTGGGTTTTCTTGTTTCTTGAATGCGCCGAGCAGGCTCTACCCCAGGCCTTTGCACTTGCTGTTTGCTCGGCCTGAATCCTCTCTCTCCTCACGGTTTTGTGAGTCTGGCTTCTCACCACCTCGAGGTTCTGGTGCAACTAGGTTTTGCTAAGAGAGGACCTGTCCGACCACATGAACAAAAATGCCTTCCCTCACTTCTCGAGTCTGGCTGCCTCCCCCACTTGCTTCAGAGCGTTTGCTACGAGGGGTGGCGGTTTGCTCACGGAGCAGTTTGCTGCGGCTTTGGCTCCGGCCGCTAGGAAGGGTGGCACCTGGGGAGCCTGCTTTGCTCAGGGCTGGCCCTCAGAGCTGCGACTTGGGCCGACACAGAGTGGCAACCCCAGGAATCTTCCTTGAGGGGCTCAGCAGGGCAGTCTGTGGGGGAGACCATGGAGACGCCAGGGATGTGGGGCAGGAAGGAAGGATGCACGGCCACGTCTCTGTCCTGGGTTCGAGTGCGGTGGGATGGTGGGCCATGTGGGGCTTGCCGGGACCCTCGTGTCTCCTTCTTGAGATGCCTTCAGCGTGCACCTCCCAAGTCCCTTCCTGGCCCCCCTGAGCTGTTGGGAGCCGAAACGTCCCCGTTCGCTGTCAGGGCTGCACGAGGAGTGAATTATCGGGCAATTTCAGGGAAGGCCATTTAGGAAGAAGACATCAAATTTAAGGGCGACGATGAGTGTTCGGAGGTCAAAAGAATCGGGGAAATGACTTCATAATTTTTCTTTTATAAAGGCAATCCAAATAATGAAATAACAGATGTGTGAAGCCGAAGCCCTTTTTCTCCTCTGGGTATTTCATGCAGCATAAAAACATGTCTTCAGAGCTTCCGCTGAGTGATTTAAAAACCGGACAGAGCCAGCAAACAGGCCGCAGGTGCCCGGCCGGCTGTCATTTATCTCCCGGGTTAGCGAGGAGAATGGCCGCTGCCGAGGGCAGAACGTGTGGCCCCCGGTGATGGCACAGATCATTCCTGTGTGTGATGAATCCTCCCAATAACTGGCTCTGCAGAGGCAGAGTCACATCGTGGTTGTTAGCCCCCGTCCTCTCGGTGAGTGGGTGCCTCCGTGACTCGTGGCCCGCGCCCCGACCGCGACATTTCATCTGCCATCTATGACACTTTTTTTGTCCCTCTGGAAGCATTGTAGGTGAAGTCGAAACTGTCCATAGGGTTGTTGAGAAAGGCAGGAAGATGCCAACAGAGCAGAATACGTCTCACCCAGGAAGGTGACTCGGGCTGGGCCGCCCCGCCCCTCCAGATGCTCGGAGACGCACCGCTGGGTGGGTCCCAGCCGTCCGTCCGCACAGAGGGCGGCCACCCCGCAAGGACCAGTGTGCAGTCATTTGTAGCAGTTTTTCATCTTCTGCCCTCAACCCCAGCCTTCTTCGCTGGGGGGCTCACACCATCGAACATGTTGTTGAATGCATTTCATCTGCCTCTGTGTTCACCCGACGTGTCTCTGAGGGGCGTGGCACTGATTCGTGAGGCACAGTTGCAGCTTTTAACTGATACAAAGTATACACAGCTGTGTTCCACACGTCAATGGTCACTTAGAGTCTGTTTTCCAACCTGTGTGTTGACTGAGGTCGTGTAGGCATCTCCGTGAAGTTTCTTGTTCTGTGAAAACAAAGGTATGTGAACTTCCAGGCCATGAGGAAGGGACGTTCTCTTCACTCCTCACCTGCCCCCGTCAGAGTGGTAACGACCTTTCCTCCCACCACCCCTTATTGTCACACGACTCCTCGTTCCCTCCGTGGGGCTGGGGGGCATCTGTCGTGCAGCCTTCGATCCTCGTTCGCTAGGGTTTATTCCTCTTCACCAAAGCGCTGGCTCCTGATGCTTCTCTCTCTCCATATTGGTCTTCCCTTTTCTTGCTGGTTTTCCTCCGTAGTGGACATAGGAACGCTTTGTGAGGTATTTACATTGTAAATTTCAACATCAATTATTTAGTCATTAAAAGATGAAATAAAGCCCTGGCCGAGTGGCTGGGTAGGTTGGAATGTCGTCCCATACACCAAAAGGTTGCAGGTTCGATCCCCAGTCAGGGCACCTACCTACATTGTGGGTTTGATACCAGGTCAGGGTGGGTGTGGGAGGCAACGGATCCATGTTTCTTTCTCTCTCTCTCCTTCCCTCTCTAAGATGAATAAACATACCTTCGGGTGATGATTAAAAAGAGCTAAAATAAAAATAACTTACAGGTGGGCCTGAGGTTCAGGTACCCTCTATTACATCTTCTGAGTGTGCAACCCAGAATACGCAGGCGGGGCACCTTCCCTCCGAGAGCACGCCAAATTAACCCAAGAACGCGTGGAGTGGGTTCACGGGGAAAGCAGGGTTGGGAAGCCACGCGGGCCTTTAAAAGTATCAAATCTAGCCTGGCCACTGCCCGGTCATGTGACCCAGGGTGGGTCCTTGCCTACGCCGGCCCAGTCTTCACATCTGCTGGTGGGGGAGTGTGGACTGGGGCTGCCCAGAAAGCAAAGAGCAGATAGTCAGGAGCATGGAGCCCACAGGCGGGGCTCTCCTCCCTCTGCCTCTAGCAGAAGGTGGAAGGGATTCGATATTCATAGTAAGCCCCTGAAGCTTGAAAGAATTCAGATAATAGATGGATGGACAGATGGATGGATGGACAGATGGATGAAAAGGTGGATGCATGGATGAATGGATGGATGCACAGAAGGATGTATGAGTGGATGGATGGGTAGACAGACGAACGGACAGATGGACAGACGGAGAGCAGCAGACGGATGGATGGATGGGTGGGTAGGTAGATGGATCGGGAGAGCAAATGAGCCCATCCTTAATTACTCACGTATGTTTATCTTTCCTTGATAGAAATGAAAGTGGACTTAGCTCCCCAGTCAAACTCAACATTTCATGGCACTTTCACAGGACGAAGAGAGTGTAACCGTGTAATTCCACTCTGCGCCCCCACCAAGCGCACACAGAGGGCAGGACCCGCATCTGCGTCTGCGGTGGGTGTGTCCGGTCAGTCCTCCTTCCCCAGGCCACAGTGATAACCGTGCTTGGTGTCAAGTGCCGAGAGTGTAATTCAATTTTGTTTTCTCCCTGTTGCCTACCATCTCCCTATTTTCTCTAGAGTTAATATGCAATTACGGGCATGATAATGAAAAGGTAGAAGGCACTACAATAATATTTATAGAGCACAGAGAAGCCTAGAAAACGCTTGCAATATGTTCACGAGCGGCACCTGTGCAAAGCTGTGTCTACCCATCCCGGTTACAACTGTTGTCAAATAAACTGAACGCAGACCCGGCAGGAAAGGGGCAGAGCCAGGCGCCTTGCCAGGGGCAGTGCACGGGCTGTGCTCCTCACACTCTCTCATCTCCTCTCTTCTGCGTTCCTGTCATCTTCTCTCTGTTCTGCTGCAATGTGTGTATCCACCAGCTGGTGCTTCACTTTGTTTAAAACACCACAAAAACCCGGAACACTTTCACTAGTGTGCACAACGTTTATTCTTCAACCGGAAAGTTCCACCTGCTGTGCCTCAGACTCCAGGGCAATCAGGAGTATGGAAGGAATTTTGTTGACCTTTCCTAAGCTGGAGCCTGTGGGAAAACGCCCGTATGGCGCCCCATCTGGGCCACTGCTGGTGTGTGTGTGAGTGTCTTGTACGTGTGCATCAGGCACACGTGCACACCCACCAGGGCTTCCTCTAGCTCATACAGTGTAGGCCCCAGCTGTCACCTGGAGGACGGTCCAGGCAGGGGCCCAGGCTTGGGCTGTGGCTTGGTTGGCAGGCTGCTCTGCTGCTGCAGACCTCCTTTTCCTACCCCTATTCCGGGTCACATGCTCCTCCCTTTGCCCAGAGCACATGCTCTGTCACCTGCACAGGACGTCCCTGTGTGAGGGGACGGGGTTCCAGAGGTGCCAGGA
The DNA here is from genome assembly GCF_022682495.2 of Desmodus rotundus. Classification (NCBI taxonomy): domain Eukaryota; kingdom Metazoa; phylum Chordata; class Mammalia; order Chiroptera; family Phyllostomidae; genus Desmodus; species Desmodus rotundus. The sequence continues at coordinate 95,193,307 of NC_071392.1, forward strand.
GCAGACAGCCATGAGCCGGTCCTCCAGGGTGCCCACAGCCTCAGAAGTCACAGAGCTGGTGTGGTGGGTGCCAACCTGAGAGCAGAGCCCTGGCCTGGTGGAGGGCCCTGCAGGGTGCCCGGAAATGCCCAGGCTGGGCTTTACCCGAAAGCCACTCCTGCTGTAGCGGCGAGTAGAACAGAACTTTCCCTTCAGCCCATCTGCTCTTCCCAGGCCTGCCAGGGTTGGTGGTAGTGCTCTTGGACAGGCGACGCCAGACTCTGATGCCCCCCCCACCTTTGGGAGATCCTTCCGTTGTGCATTGCAGGTGCTTAATAAATGTTAGCTATAATCATTACCATCATCCTCACCATCCTCACCATCATCCCCATCATTATCCTCACCATCATCACCACCGTCATCCTCACCATCACCACCATCACCACCATCCTCACCATCATTATCCTCACCATCATCATCACACCATCTTCCTCATCATTATCCTCACCTTCATCACCACTGTCATCCTCACCATCACCATCATCATCGCCATCCTCACCATCATTATCCTCACCATCATCATCACACCATCATCCTCATCATTATGCTCACCTTCATCACCACTGTCATCCTCACCATCACCACCATCATTGCCATCATCCCCATCATTATCCTCACCTTCATCACCACCGTCATCCTCACCATCACCACCATCACCACCATCCTCACCATCATCCCCATCATCCCCATCACCACCACACCATCATCATCATCCCCATCATCCCCATCACACCATCATCGTCATCACCATCACCACCATTGTCACCATCACCATCATTACCACCATGACCATCACCATCATACCATTACCATCATCATCATCACCATCATTACCACCACCATCATCACCATCCCCATCATCATTCCCATCATCACCATCACCATCACCATCTGACTGAAGATGGTGTGGATAAGAGTTTGGGTTTTGAACTTGGACAGATTCTGGTCTGAACCTCAGGCTCCCTACGTATTAGCTGTGAGATTTTAGGTGAGTGACAGATCTCTCAGACCCCAGTTTCTCCATTTACATAGCACACACTACCTTCCTGCGGGTTGTCATACATGCATGCGTGTCTGTGCATGCTCAGCAGCCTCCCTGACATGGTCCGAGACCGTCGAGCCATGTCCTGAGAAGCCTCTTTCCCTGTGACCGCCATGAGACATTTGGAAATCCGTGGCCCTCTTTCCCTTCCGCGTGGGCCTCCCTCTTGCTTCGTTAGCTGAGAGGCAGGGCAGCCTGTGAGACCCATTTGCCGGTGGACCCCGGCCCTGCGCCACTGAGGGCCGGCCTCCAGCCGAGGCGGCGTGGCCGCATGGACATGCTGGGGTTCAGGGCCGCTGAGGCTTGTTGCCACAGCCGGTCACCTTCAGCAAGAGCTCGCCCCTCTGGGCCCTGGCGGGCATTTATTGCTGCCACCACAGCAGGAGCCATTGTATCGTGTGGTGGTTTCACTTGTCTCTTTAAACACTTTTTTGTTGTTGCTAAGAATTCTGGGGGCATTCTAGAAAGCGCCACCGCCATGCCTGGTTCTGAATTCTGGCTTTTCTTTCTTCCGCTGTGTCCCATGCGCATCACCTACACAGTCTGGGGGCCGCTTTCTTCCGGAAGCATGGGCACAGGGTTGGATTGGCTGAGTGCCACCGTGGATGCCCGGGCACCTGGGCACGTGTTGACGATGTGCTGGGCACTGTGCCTGCGGCAAGGGTTGTTGAGCGAGGGAGGCGGTTCCCGGGCTGGGGAGGCCCACTGTGGGGTGACCTCGCAGGGACAGAAACACAGAGCTGGGCAGTGCTGTGGGAGCTCCGGGCACAGGGCCAGCAGACAGCAGGGCAGGAGAAACCAGGTGTGGAGTCAGATGGAAAACACAGCCTGGTCTCCCTGGAGAGGGGGACACAGGTCCATGGGGCCGGGCCCCGGCCTGCAATGCATTCTTCATTCAGCACACATCTGCCTGAGCATGTGGTGTGTGTGGGACCCAGGAAGCAGTGAGAGGTGACGCAGGGAGCTGGACGTGGACTGGGGGCTGGCAGTCCTTCTGTGTCCCCTCCGGTCAATGCCTCCCCGCTGTTTTTCACGACATGTGGCCGTGAGAACTACCTGGGGCAAGGTAGAAACCAAATCAGACTTCCAGACATTCCCTGGAGACTCTGGTTCCTGGGTCTGCATGGAGAGCAAAGACTCTGAGCTGTGGTAATGAGCCCCCGGGGGGATTGCGTTACCGAGACGTCTGGAAGCGTGCTCAGCTGGCAGTGACAGAGGTAATCTGTTTTTAGCTAATGCGAGGCAAGGCCAGTCGCAGGACCGGGGAGGAGGCCTGCAGGGAGCAGCGATGGTATTCCTGCAGCAGAGTGTGGTGTGAGTTATGCAGGCTGACGGCTGGGAAGGGACACGGTCAACCATTGGGGGCAGCGTGGGAGGCAGGTTTCAGCGCCTTGGAGCGCAGGGGGTGGGGGCATCATCATGTACCAGCTGCTGAGACCGAATTTGCGAGGAGGAGCAGGTTGCACAGGGTCCTAGTCGGTGCCTGGCCATTGTGGCTTTCAGGTCCTTGGCCTGGGGCCCCAAAACAGCTGCCGGGCCATGTTACCGTGCAGCCTGGGGGGCGGGTAGTGGTGGTGCTGCCAGACCTCATTCTGCAGCCGTCTTCCCTCTGGCCAGTCCTGCAAGCCCCAGCCAAAGCCACAGGTCTCTGCTGAAATAAGCACGACCTCAAGGTTCAGCTGGAAAGGTTCCCCAACAAAAGCAAGGGACGCAAAGGTGAGTTATTTCCTCCGGGCAACTACGCTTCGCTTACAGAGAGGGCAGTAAACTTGGGAGGTCTTTGCCTGGAGACGAAAGGCGTACCTGCATTTCCGTCTTCACAGTAGTAGGGAAACAATAGCACCTTGTGGCTATCAGGGTTAGGACTCGCCCTCGGGACTTGGTGGGATTCTCCCATAATCCACTTCCTCTGGGATGCCCAGGTGGACAGCCATCAGTACTTAACTCTTCAGCGCTGATCGAGGGAAATGAGATTGTTCCTCCTCTGCCCTTTGTGGGTTTCTATTTTTGTTCAACACAGAGAAGAATCGTCCGATGCGCAAGCTGTCCAGTAGCAGTGGCGACTGCCATCGGAGGGGTGGGGGGCCGAGCACCGTGTCCTCCAGGGGCAGGTCGGCAGCCCCTGTGTCCTGCCTCACTGGGCCCCTAGCTGAGCGAGGGGAGGCAGGTCCTGGCCCTCACAGCCCTGGGCGAGTGCACCGGAGCTCCGAGGGACACCAGCGGGCCCGGGGGAGCCTCAGTCCGAGAACTGCGGTTATTCTATGGTTATTACGGGGCCACACTCCTTCCCCGCCTATCATCCTGAGCTGGACCCACTCACTGACGGAGCCCAGCCCTCCCTGGGCTCTGCTGGAGTGTCAACCCCACGCAGCTGTGGGCGGTCAGGGTATGGGTGCGGGAGCTTGGTCTCGGCTATAGGGAAGCGGGTGGCTCCTCATCACCCACGCCCCTGCCTTCTCTGCCCCTCTGCAGCCCAGCAGGGGGCCCGCCACTATGCCTGTCTGCGGACCCTGCCGGAAGCCATCAGAGCTGGTTAGAGCCGGGGACTGGGGAGCCCTGGATTTACGGGCTGACCTCTGGGTTAACTGTGCTGGCAGGGGACATGTTCTCTAACCCTGAACATCTCTGAAGACACGCGTGGGGAGCAGAGGCCAAGGTTAGAGCGGAATCAGCCTGCGTGATCCTCAGTGGTCGAGGCAGTAGCTGGGTCAGGGCCGACCCAGGACGAGGCAGCATCTTCTGCCCTTCCTCTGCGCCCTGCTCAGTCCCTGAGAAAAGCCCCCAGAGGTCAGACAAGGCTCCGTGTGATGTCACGGGGAAAGCCGCCACAGAACTCCTGTGTCTTGCTTGGTTCTATGCCAGCCCACAGAACTCCTGTCTGTCCAGGTGTCCCCTAAAGCTTTGTGCACTGGGGAGATGTTACCTGGAAAGCCTGGAAGCATTCTCAGCTGGCGGTCACAGCAATGATACAATTGTAGCTAATGTGAGGCGTGGCCAGGCGCAGGCCAGGGGGCGGGGCTGAAAGGGGTGAGGCCAGCCGTCGGCAGAGGTGACTGGGGGCATGGAGAACTTGGCCAGGTCCTATCTGCTCTGGTCACAAAGGGGCTGTAATTGCGGCCACCTGCCACATGCACATTCTTCAGGGGAGACTCCAGTTACCCCCACACATTCCGATTTGGAATGAGTCCCTTCAATCCTCGAGCTCAGGAGGCATTCCCCATTGCCGAAATAAGAAATGAGGCATTTGACATCACAGACTTTTCCTGGAAGTATCTGGGTCTGAGCCAGTCAGGCGGCTCTCTGGAAACTTCCCCAGGGGCCTCTTTCATTTCGGGAGAGATGATACTTTTGGTCATGGCCGCTGGCCGGTCACTAACCTCCAGGTGGGTTGTTCCCGACCGAGCGGGCTGCCATGCTGGAAACTCGCCCTCTGAAGGTTAGAAGGGCTTGTAAACATCATTTATCTTCCTAGTTTCAGGGCCCATTGCCACGTGCGAGCTGCCAAAAAGACCAACCTCCGCATGCTGTGTCCACAGCGCCGGCTCCGGAGACGAGAGTGCCTTCCAAGCCGGCTGGAGGCCAGGCAGCGGCCGACCAGCTGTGAGCAGGGGCCCAGACTCGAGCATCGGGGTGCAGACTGGACTCCCACCTGCACGTGCTGGGGCATCAATCACTAGAAAAGAGCGTCTGTCAGCTTTGATGTAGCTCCCGGACCAAGGGCTTCGTGCCTTCCACGGGCGGCAGTGAGCCCCCTCTGCGGGGAGCACTGTGCCTGTTTCAGGGGGGACCCGGTCTCACGGAAGATGGCGTGGTGTCGGTTTCCCAGAGGGCCCGTGCAAGGGCTTAGGAAACCGTGCCAGTCTGCATGTGTCGTGGATATGAGTGTGACTCTCAAAAACTGCATAAAACGTGAGTGTGCAAAAGTGTAACGTTGTGTCCTGGCCAGGGGGCGCACATACAGAAGGCAACAGATCGATGTTTCTCTCTCTCCCTCCCTCTCTCTCTAAAATCAGGAAACATACACTTGAGTGAGGACTTTTTAAAAAAGACAACAATCTTGTCTTTGAAAAAAGTGTAATGTTACTCCAGTTTCCAGAACTCCATTTGAGTCCATGGCAAGCCCATGTTTTCCTCTAATCACAGAAAATTAATAGAGTCACTTGGAAGGCGGTGCCACCCGATAACGTAATGACTCAGCTAAGTCGGGTCTAAAGGGCGTCATGTTCGAGGAAATTCCTGCCCTCTCAGGGTTTTCTCTCGAGGTCATCGCAGCTTCCGGTACGCAGATCCTACCTCTGCAGTCAGCCGGGGAAGAGACAGCAGACCCTGCACCTCACACCCCTGCTGCTGGGTCACGTCATTCTGACACCTGCTCGAGGGATCGTGGATGGTCGCGGCTTGGCGGCCGTGCCCGTCCACGCCTGCCAAGCCCACCCCGCGCCCCCGCCCCCACGGCTGGGCTGCACCAGCTGGATGCTAATTACACATCAGAATTCCTATTGCTAAAGCATTATGTTAAATGAATATTTCAATGAAATTATGCAAATGATATTTGTGGATGGGGATCGGCACTATTTTTAGCGACGTTGCATTGAGGGCTCGCAGGGCTCTGCGGTCTCCTCTCTTCTGGATGGCGATGTGGAGAAAGCAAGGACTTCCCGTCTCCTCCCGAGTCTCGGAATTTTACAGCCACGCTGGTGTGGGATCCTCAAAGGCTTGGGGTTACCGACAAACCCCGTTTTTATGAATTAAATGTGAGTTTTCTAACAACATAAAAGATGGCCTTTATTTACTCCTTGAAGCTGTAACTGTGTCTTTTAATAAAGGAAAAAAGAATATTTCAAAAAGAATGAGGGCGAGAAGCGATTCCGTTGCTGTTGGCCTCAGCCCACCAGGATCAATTGTTCTAACTGGGAATATCTAAGAACGTGCTTATGTAGGAAAGCAATAAAACACCCCGCACCAGCACAAAAGAAGCTCTTTGAGTCATAGTAAGTGTCATACAGATGTTAAAAGGAGAGTTGCGGAGTGAGATGGGAGGGAATGGTTGTCGCAGGCGTCTCTCCGGAGCAGGGAGGGTGTGGTGTGAATTCACTTCCCCCATGACGGGGCTCCTGAGTCCCATTTTGGGGAAGCCGTTCAGTCTGGGTTGTCTGGATGACTCGCTGGCTGCCTGGAGGAAGCGTGAGGAGGGACACTACAGCCCCTGCCCCAAACAGGGCAGAGCTCAGAGCTGAAGTCTGCAGGCAGGGACAGCTCTGGAAGGAGTGTGTCCACGACCCCGAAATCCAAGCTAGTATGGGTCTCCTCCCTAATGCTCAGGTACTGGGGGTCCTGAGTCCCCCTGGAGGAGGGGGTCATTCACGGAGCCAGGAAGCAAAGGTGGGCTCCCCCTCCCTGCTCCCTCCAGCATCCTTTGGCTCCCACCTCCCTGCTCCCCGGACCAGTTCTCTGTCCTCTCTGTGCTGGCGCTTGCTCAGTGCCGGGGCTTTCAGAGAAGCGAGTGGCCTCCAGTCTGGCTGGGGTCACCAGGTGGTGCACGAGGACGGGGGTCCCCTGCGTTTGTGCTGGAATCTGGGGGACATGGGCCTGGTGGACTGGACAGTGGATTCGAAGGTGGGTTGGCAGGTCTAGGGCAGTGGCTGGGAGCCTGTGGCTCGTTTGCTCTGAATCACTCCTTTCTCATTCACTGCAGGTATCGGACAGGATGCGGACACAGCAGGTATCGGCATCCTGGGATGGTGTTTGCATTCCCCACAAGTCTACGCGGCCCTCTGGGGCCCAGTGGTCTGTTTTACCTGCTGCCCATCGGTGCCAGGCACAGGGTAGGTGCCAAGTCAGTATGTGTCAAAAGGGTGTCTGTTGTAGAATCTGAGCTTCTCCAGCCTCACAGTCGCTGTCTGGTGGTGGGACGGGGGTAGGAAGGGCTGTTCTCTCTGCACCAGGCTGGCTCACGTTGCTTTTCTAAGGTCCTTTCTCTGAGAGGAGGTGGGTGGGGGGCGGCTGCATTTTTCTCCCAGGTTATGAAGATGGTTTATGTCCCGAAGTAAAGCCTGTGTGTTGAAGTAATAATTTTTAAAGTTTCCGTACGCTAACCCAGTCTCACTGACAGTATTTCCCCTTTTCCTGGTTGTGGTGCGGTGGCACTGCGGAAACGGGGAGAAAGCGCGGGAGAGTTTCAGAAGGAAGAACAAAGGTTATCTCCGAGCCTATAAATCAGAGATAACCACCGTTGGCATTTTGGTGTTTTTCCCCCAGTCCTGTGTGTGTGTGTGTGTGTGCTTATTTATTTATATACCTTTTTTGATTGATTCATATGAGAGAGAGAGAAACATTGATTCATTGTTCCCTTACTGATGTGTTCATTGATTAATTTCTGTATGTGCAGTGACCGGGGACAGTGTAGGAAGTTTCCCACGTGGTTCAATCTTCTCGAGCACAGCTTCCCATCGTGGGTACACGCCGTGATTTCTTTAGGGATACTCCAGTTTTCGGGCAGGCACACTGCCTCCAATCTTTGCTCTCTTATTGGATGGTGAATTAGTGGCCTCTTTGCATGAAGCCCGGTGAGGACCTGTGACTGGTCCCCACGGCGGGTGCTTGGTGACAGAACAGGGGAGCCTCGTTCTTTGCAGTTTCTCCTTTCGCCTCTGCCGACGAAGTCTGCTCCCGACTCGAATGCTCACCCACAGCCACTGCGAGGCCTTGTAATTGGACTTCCCCGTGTGCACAGTGACACGCACACACTTCACATGGGTGTGTGCAGGTGAGTGCACCTCATGTCCCCCGCTCCGAGCAGAGTGTGAGGTATGACCGTCACCCAGAAGCTTGTCTCGTGTCCCTGCTGACAGGTGACCCTCGAAGTAGCCTGTCATCGACTTCTGTCACCGGAGGTCCGTGCCGCCCGCTTTGGACTTGACAGAAGCAGAGTCACCCGACGGCCTTTGTCGTCTGGCCCGTGACATTTATCCATGCCGGTGTACGCGGCAGCCGTTGGTCGTTGTCACTACCCCTCTGTGGCAGGGTTTGGAAGCTGTGACCCAGGGGCAGTCGGGCCGACCACCCGCTTTTACGTTCAATGGTGTTTATACTGTTAAACGTCCTGTTAGCCCCTGTACTATCCTTCGCTTGGCCGCTTGCTCACAAAGCCTGGAGGGGATACTCTCTGCACATTTGTGGAAGAAGTCGGTCGACCCTGCTCTGCAGTGGCCCATTGTACGAACACACCACACTCGGTGGCCTTTCCCCCAACAGCAGTTACTCAGTGGCTCCCAGCTGCGGACGAGGATGAACATCCCTGAGCCGAGTGCTCTCACAGCCCTGGAGGCCGGAGTCCAAGTCCAAGGTGCTGGAAGGTGTCCATTGGGGTCTCTCCCCCGGCCTTATACAGCTTTCCCCATCGTGGCTGCCCACGGGCCCCGATCTCTTCTCAGAAGGACGCCAGTCGGGTTGGACGAGGGCGCAGCTAACGGCCTGATTTTAAGTTAACCACTTCTGCACAGGTCTGGCCTCCAAACACAGTCAAACGCGGAGGCCCCGTGCGTCAGGACCCCGACGTCTGCATTTGGAGGGGCACGTTTAGCCCACAGAGAGGCTCGGGACAGCGTTGTCATTCAGCATCTACTGTCCCCAGCAGGCTCCTGGTGCTGTGGTGACGGGAGCCCCAGGGCCTCAGGGGTGACCACGGAGCTGGGGAGACGATTCAGGGACTCGTGGCACATGCGGGACTCTTGGCGGCCGGCAGGCCTCGGGGAGCGGGCTCAGCGGGCTGTGGATGCTTCAGGTTCCAACCGCGGTGATGCTGGTTGGGAAGGAGACGCCGCTGAACACAGAGCTGGTGAGTAGAGACGCAGCCATGACCCTGGTCCACCCTTAGCTGCCTCTCCTCTCCGTGATCATCTGGACAGAGGCCACCCCCCCCCCCCCCGCCCCTGCAGGCCCACTGCCCACCGCATGCACTCCGGTCTCCGGGCCTCCACCGCCTCCCGCAGAGGGGCCTCTAGGCAACCGCCACCGGCCCTGCTCTCAGTTCGGCAGGCGCCTCTTGCGTGTTACCAGGATTCCAGAATCTGACTAAATCCCACGTGAGCCGGTGGAATGAGAGCGCAAGAGAATGGTTCTTTTAAAAATGAAAACTACGTTCAGTGTTTTAGAATGTGAGTGGGAGCGTGAGCCGTCCAACAGGGGGACCCGAAGTTCTCGCTGGGCCCTGTGGGGCTGGGCCGTGCCCGCGCCGAGCCCACGCCGTGCGCTAGGGCGGCACTTGGATGCTCACAGAGGCACGCAGACACGGGGTCAGGGCACCGTGCTTAAAGAAAACACCGCGCTTTTCACTTCCAAAGATTGGCTAATAATGTGTATTTGCACACTTCGAGTTAGAATAAATATTTTAGATTGCTTAACGAGTTTCTGTTTTAACTGGCTTTTCAATTAGCCTACTCGCATGGATCCTTCTAGAGCCGGATAGGGGGTGCGGGGGGGGGGCCGGAGACACCTCCTTCCCTGAGCTTTGGCGGATTAAGTGGGGAACAGACGGACCCTGAGCTCGGTGCCCCGCACACAGCCGCACTTGAGAAACGGCTGTGGTGGCGGCATTGCCACCCTCCACCAACCCCTGCGTGTCTGTGCCAAGATCCTCCAACACCTACATGAACGCGAGGGGCTCCCTTGGTGGGGATCCGGGACTCAGCGTTCCCGCCTCCTTCGTAAATAAAAGCATCGACCCCAGTTGATGTCCTGCCTCACTGTGGGTACAATCGAGTCCCAGTCCGCCTACAATAAAAACCACATGCCCGTCAAGCCCAGGAGCTGAACAGCAGAGAAGAAGTGAGACCCAGCTGGACAGCAGGAGCCTGAGGCCGGCGCCCAAAGAGATTTGCCTGAGAAACTGCGAGCTCCCAGATGGGAGGCTGGACTTTCCCCTGTGACTTTTCTTGTTCGCTTTCTTCTTAGAAGCAGAAACCCGGCAGCCACACCACTGCATGGGTGGACTGTCCCCGGAGCACGCTGAGTGTCCTGCTCGGGTGCGTGGGGTACAGGCACAGTGAGGACCTTGGGAAGTGCCCTGTGAACCCCCCAAAGCCACCTGTCCCCTGTCAACTGGCTGGCTGCTGGGATTCTCTGGTCAAAGGGGGCAGGTCAGCATCCCTCCGTTTTCCACGGGCCCGGGCTGAGATGTCCTGGCTTTGCAGGAGAACCCAGAAGCGTCACTGCCCAAACCTTGACCCGAGGCCTGCAGGTGGCTGGGACCTGCCCATCGGGGACGTGCCTCCCCACCCGGTGCGCAGCCCCGACCTGCAAATGACAGCATCGCCTCTGGACAGCAGACGTGTGTGCGGGCGCGTTACAACCATCGCGACACTCTTTGCATATTTCACTTTCAAGCTTTACCAGAATTAATTTGAAAAAAAAAAAAAAAAACCCACAAGCCAACCACGTACATCCAATCTCTCGTAACAATATTGCAGAAAACCCAACGTGTTTCATTTCATGGTTAATTTATTTTGTAATTATAGGTCTGTTGGTAAACAGTACAACAATATTTTTTTCATTTTTCTTATTTATGCTCTAAATGTTTTCACTATGGTGTGATAGCTGTTCGTGAAGGAAGCTTCCTAAGTACATTAATTCCAATAAAATTATCTGCACTTCACAAGTGCGCGCGTACACTGTTTATGCATAATCTGAACTCCTCGGAAGGGTTTTTTTTTTTGAAGAGGAAAGAATATGCATATCATCCACTTTTATTTTTAATTAAAAATACAAGTTAAAAAGCAATATCAAATCTGCTATTGCCAATTTTAAAAAATTGCATTAGCACAAATATTTTCATTTCCAATCTCGGGATGTGTGTGTGTGTGTGTGTTGCATATTTTAAAAGATAAACGGCCATCGACATTTCTCACAGCAATTTCATTTTCACATTTTTATCATCATGGGCTCGATTCGGAGGTAACTGAACACAAATACATATGCCCACACTCCCACACACCCACACAGGAGGCAGGAAGGAAAGTGGCCGGCATGACGTGCTGGTTTCTCAGTCCTGTGTGTGAGTGAGTGTGAGTGAGTGTGAGTGAGTGTGCAGTTTCTGACAAGCTGCACGCTGGGCTGGGGTATGTGGTGGAAGCACTGCCTGGCCACTTGTCACTCTCTGGTTCCTGCAGGTCCCCTGTCACCACCCCAGCCGCTGGGGCTGGTGCTTGCCCCTCTTGGCTCCCCGCTCTGACTCTGCCGCAGACTGAGAAGCCACGCCTTCCGGAGCTGCCTTTGCTACGGGCAGGTCTGCAGAAGCAGACGCCCCATGAAGGGCAAGGGTGAAGTGCTCGAACCTTGCATCTTTGACTCTGAGCCCATCGGTGACCCGAGTGTCTGCTTGTACCTTGTTTGTACCTCCCTGGTGTCCTCCTCCTGCCCCGGTGGCCAAGCTTCACGCCCTGCGTCCCAGCCTCAGTCTGCCCCATGGCCCTGTGAGCCATGCTGTGAGCCTGCTTGTGCAAACCACAGATCTGCCACACCGTCGTCCAGGCTGTGGGACGGTGCCTGGCACTGAGCGGGGCTCGAGAAGTACGAGCTGTGGGTGATGATGGTGATGACGGGGGTGATTTTGTGATCCTGGTCAGCTCTGGAATGGGCCATTTTCCGGCACCCCCATTGCCGTGCTGACCCCCATCCTGTCATCCCAAGGTCCCATATTCTCTGAGGGACCCCTGGGGCTCGGCACAGTGCTCACACCTTCATCCTTGCTCCTCAAAGTCCTTCCTTCCTATTGTGACCAGCATCATCGTTTTTGAAACAAATATATGATCATGTTATTCTTTTGCTCACACCCTCCATGGGCCTCAGGACCACATCCCAAACCTGCCTTCACCCTTGGGTCCCTGCGGACTCTGGGCCTCGCCTGTACCTCCGGGCGCTTCTCCCGTGGAATCTCGTGGTCTCTTCTCTCCCACATCTCAGTTTTCCCACAGGCCTCCCCTTCCTTCCCCATCAGGCTGTTTGCCTGGAGTGTTCCTTCTGCTGTGACCTGTCCCCCCGCCCCCCCCCCCCCCCCGCTCAGTCCTTTGGGAGCTCACCTCTGTGTTGGGAGTGTTGGGGGCCGCCCGGCAGGCTGCCGCCTAGATGCTGGGACCGCCATGGCCCTCCCACACGCACTCTCAGACAGGAAGCTCCCAGGCTCATGGGATGCTGTGAGATCACCAGGGCGGCTGGCCCCCCACCCCCCACTGTGTGCAGGAGGGGCTGGCGAGAGCTTACGAGGTTTCAGCAAGATGAACGAGAAACATTTGAAATAGTCCCACAGGAGGACGTTGGAGGGATAGTTCCGTCGAGACTGGGAGCCGCCGTGGGGCCCTCAGCTTTGCAGCCTGGAGCAGGTCTGGTGGATGAGTCCGTGGGCCCCTCCAGCTGCCTGCAGGCCACCCATGGCAGTGAAAACGCCTTTGCTCTTCTCTCCATTGCACGCGCTCTCTCCTCCAGGGGCGCCCTGTGGTTTAGACAGGTCTTTGGATAAAAATTGTCCAGAGTTCATTGTAAGTCATTTGGACAAGTGTTTGGGCCAACAACGGACTTCTAGCAGGAGTCTGATAAAGTCTTTCTGCCCGGTCCAATCCTTTTAAGCATGTCCCTCTGCCGGAGCAGGACGAGGCCAAAGTCTGGGTAGAGGGAGCACGCTCCTTGCACTGGGCGGACGTGCCGTGAGCCAGGCGGGTGGACCAGGGCACAGGGGAGAGTGGGTGCTGCTCAGTGCTTGGGAGAAGACCTGCCTCCCTGAGGAGGGAAGGACGTGTGGACCAATGGGTAAGGGAGATGATGACGTGTCGAGGGAGGAGGGGCCCTGGGGGAGGGGCCCGTTCCCAGCTCGTGGGAGGGTTGACAGCGAGAGAGAGTGAATGGAAACTTTGGGGGCCGACAAAGGGGTTCAGAGGGCATGGTCTTGTGAGACTGGGACCTATAACCGGTCCTGGAGGGGCTGAGAGTGCCATGAGGCCTCAGCAAGGTTGTGCAGTGGCTGAAGAAGTTCAAGGTGGGGGAGGCCCGGGCGGGTGAGGGTGGTGCCTGGCAGCAGCGTGCGGAACAGAGGGTACGTCCGTGGGGAGAATCTGAGGTCCTCAGACACTGGGCCGTGGGTGGGGAGAGAAGGCTGTTTTTATGTTTTCAGATAAATGCTGAAAGTCATTGAATTTTGCTGGTGCAGCTGTTTCCTGAGAGAGTGCTCGGACAGCGGACGTGGAAGTCGACCTTGCGCCCCGTTTGTGGCGTGGGCCCGGGAGTTCCGGCCGGTTCCTGCACACTCACAAGGGGTCACGGGCTGTCACCGTGGCTCAGTCTTCTCCCAGACCGTGTGCAGGGCCGTCCCAGAGCCGATTCACGGGTGGTGAATGGCCATCCATCCATCCAGGACCCCAGCCTGACGTGCACGCGGCCGAGGGGACAAGACCGGGACAGGGGGTTGCTCCAAGGGGTCTGCCAGGAGGGTTAGGGGAGGCATGTCTGCGGACAGGAGCCGGCTGAGGAGCTGGGGGTCACGCTTCTTGGGTAGGATTGCGACCCTTTTATGAGAGAACTCACTTTTGTGGGGACTGGAAATCCAGTGTCGGGGACAGAGCCCCACGGGCCTCGGAGAGGAAAAGCAGCAGACGCCTGCCCATCCGACTCGGAGGCCTGGCATGGGAGGAGGCGCTGCCTTCAGTGCGAAGAGACAGGGACAGAAGGTGCAGGAACGTCCTGAGGCAGCGTCCACGTCACGAGTGTCTTCCCCGGAGGCGGCGCTGGCGTGTCTCCAGGCGGGGCTCACCTCCACGCTGGCCCCGCCGAGGCTGGGCTGAATGCTCCACGTCTTGTTACAGAGGTCAAGGCGAGTGCCCCCAGGCTCCCTGCATCCCTGACGTTCGAGGTCAGGAAGTGCCACCGACAACCATGTAGTACAACTGGTCATCCTCGAAGACTCAGGAAATAGGTTCTTAATCACTGATACCCACGTGTTATTGACCAGAGTCCATTAATGATGATGAATTAACAGCGATGCCATTTCCCTTCCAAACTTTGACGGAAGAGGCTTGGGACTGGAGCGGTGAATGAAACTCTGCGCAGGATACGAGCTTGCGATATATAATTCATCCCCAGCGCCCCAAAAGCTGACGCCCAGAGAAAACAGATTCCCGGCCCCGCCTGTGGGAGCCAGGAGGAAATGATCAATATTTCATTATACAGTGCTCTTCAGACATCTGAATGGCTCATCTGTCCCATTTATGCCGGGTAAAATGAATTCGACCTATCAGGGCCAAATGCATTTTTAATGTTTCTTGTTACCTTGCAGGGAAGCGCGACAGAAAGTGGGTCTCCCTCTCGTCTGGGACCTTCGTTCCACCCTGCGTGGCCCCTAAACTGCTTGTGTGACCGTGACCTTTCCTCATTGGACACAAAATGCGTAACTTCTGCAGAATAAAAGCAAAGGTGGTCCGTGAGGGTAACTTTGGCGGGACGTAGGGGTGTCTTGTTTTGAGGGCTTTCTTCGGGAGAGCAGGCAGAGGCACGGAAGGAGAAACAAATCCCCCCAAATCCTAGGGGCCGGTGCTCATGGAGAAGGGACAGGGGCCCCTAACAGTGACAGCTGACCCTTCCAAAGCCCCGACTGCTCCCCGAGAACCCGGCAGCACTTTTCTCGCGTTTGTTCACCCAGCCCAGCGACGACACCGTTATGAAGTCTGAACACGGTCTTGATTTCCCCCCACCCCCGAGGCTCCTTCGCGTCCCCACACCCCCTGCCAGGTGCTGCAGAGGGACCTCAGCCCTCGCCGGGCGCAGTATTCATTAGTCTCTTGACTGATGGTAATTTGCAGAGCGACCGGGTCCTGATTAATTCCCATGGGACGAGCTCCTTTGGAAGGGTCTGCTTTCTTGGGGGTGACCCAGAGGAAGGGAGAGACGACAGACCAGGCCCGCCTCCTCCCGGGCCAGCTCCCAGCGCGTCCAACGGGGCTGAGCGTGCTCCGCCTGCCCCTCTCCCACTGCAGCCAGCGTCGGCCCCGTGTTCCCGGCTGACTGCACCGTGGCACCCCTCGCTCTGGGAGCGTGCGCTACAGTGAAAATTGGGGACGTCAGAACTTCATGCACACATTGCATAAACATAGTTATTTTTTAATTTTTCTCCTTCACCGTGAATGGAAGAAAGCCTCGCAAACACAGGTGGGGGATGGAGGAGGAGGCTGGCTACCGTGCACGGAAATTGACCTGAAAGTGTAGGTTTAAATGACCCCGTGGTTTCGCCTATTCAGCCCGGAGACAGGCTGTGCTCCCACCAGCCGCGGGAAACGAAGGCCCTGCCTGCCACTCATTGTTCCGGGAGTTCCCTTCTTTATGAGGAGGGCTGGTTATAGTTTGTCAATAGGAAGGGGGGATTTGGTAGATAAGCCATAAAATGATCGCATATCATACTGAGAATAAATCTCAGATTAGGCACCTTCTCAGGAAACAGCTGAATGGCAGTCATTTTGAAGACCAAGGAGCAGCAAAATATTTCCTTAGCATGTGAATGAAAGTGGGATGACAAGCGTGTTGCTGCTCACAGATCTTCTGCTGGAACCTCGACACCGAGTCCTGTGAGCCCGGAAGGGTCCTCGTCCCCGGGCACCACGACTCGGTGGCAGGGAGGGGACATACACCGTGGCGGCCAACGCGTGCCCGCCGGTGACGTGTGACTGACCCTTCGTGTCAGGCTCCGTGGAGGGGGCAGTGCTAAATGCCACCGTGCTGAGACCCGCGGGGCCTGCGAGCGTATCTGGGTCCCTTCAGACCTGCCACGGGTAAGGGCGACAGCGCCATTCCATTCGTTTCTGTGGTCTGGGCTGCTTCGGATCCTGCGTGTGGGTGGGGTCACACAGCCTTTGTCTTTCGAGTCTGCTTGTTTCCCTGCGCATTACGTCCTCAAGGGGCACCCGTGCTGAGCAGGTGACGGAACCTCCTTCCCCGTTAAGGGCTGTGTAATATTCCGATATTCCACCATATGTGACATACTCTCTCTGCCCATTTGCCTGTGGGTAGACGCTCAGGTTGCTTCCACGGGGTGGTGATTGTGAATAATGCTTCTGAAAGCACGGAGGTGCTGCCGGTAGCTCTTCAAACGCCTGCTTTCACTTTGGGGGGTTACACCCAGAAGTGGAATTGCTGGGTCAGAGGGCGGTTCTATTCGTGATGTCGGGGGTGGAGGAACAGAGGCACTGAGCTGCGTGCCCACCAACAGTGCACAGGGTTGCAGGGTCTCCGTGTCCCCCCACACCTGGTTTCTGTCTTTTTGAGAGAGGCCTCCCCTCACAAGTGGGGTGTGCGTGCTATGCTTCTTGAGTGAGGTTTTTTTCCCAACGGGCCATGACCTGGATGAGGCCGAGGAGCAGGGAGGTAGCTACTTCCAGCCCAGTGGGTGCAAGGTGCGGGGAGGGCGGAATTCCAGCTTCTTGTCCGGCGTGCGGCGCCCTGGGTGTGGGTCGTGGTGAGTCACAGCCCACGCAATGGACCAGGTTCTCGGTTCCAGGTGTGTGGTCTCTAGGAGTGATCCCAGGAGGGAGACTCTGTGGGTGCCCCCTTTACAGATGGGGAAACCGAGGTTCAGGCAGATACGTATCTCGCAAGCTTGGGGTGAAGCTACACTTTGGATTGGGTGTGTCTGGCCGCCATGCCTCGCTGAGTGTGATAAAACGTAGTCAGCATGTGCTCCTGGGGAGGTGGGGTACACACACGCACACACACTCACACACACCCCTCAAAAGTAAGAAGACACTGAAAGGGGAAGAGCAGAGGCAGGCCACCGAGGTGCCTCCAGGCACAGTGCTGTCGGGAATGATTCTCGGGTCAGTTCTGGTCCCGCACCGTCCAGGCTGGGTGCCCATAAAGCAACCCGGCAGCAGTGGTGGATGCAAACAAAAAGTCGTCCCGCAGCCGAGCGGCTCTCTCTCACCGAGGCCGGGGAAGCAGAAGCCTAGCAACACAGGGAGTCGGTTGAGAGCAACTTCTCTTCTGCTGGCTACGGAAAACCTTGGGCGGCCCCTCTGCCCACACGCTGCTCCCCCAACTCCAAGGCTGAGAGGGGGAGGCCTGGACTCCCGTCCTCAGCAGGCCATCACCGGGCACCTCAACATTTGAAAACGGCACAAAGCAATCTACGGCACAGCCAGGCCAACGGAGGAAAACTGTGCGATAGCAACAAGTGAGACAGAAAAGGACCTGACGAGGAGAACTCTAAAACGTAGAAATAAAGAGGTACTTCTTCACCATGGAAAAGATAGTGTACGAAAAGCAAGCAGACGCTGCAGTGAACATTACGCTTGACGGCGGAGCGCCGAGAACTTTTCACCTAACGTTTGGGGGCACAGCAAACACACCTGTTCTCATCTGACATCTTGTTGCAAGTTGTACCCAGTGCAGTAAGGCAAGAAAACAAAAAGCATACAGAGATGAAACAAATAAATTAAACGGCCTTTCTCGCAGAGGACATGATTCCTTCGGAAAAAATCTCTTAAAACTGACAAGTGAGGCTCCGTTGGTTGGAGCATCGCCCCATTAACCAAAAGGTCAGGGGTTCGAGCCCTGGCCAGGGCACATGTGGGAAGCAGCAGATGAATGTCTTTTTCTCCCTCCCTCCCTCTCTCTCTCTCTTTTTTCTCTCTTCTCTCTGGAATCAATGGATATGTCCTAAGTTAAGGGTTAAAAATAAAAGTAATAAGCAAGGTATTTAGGATGTGTTAAACACGCAGAACTTACTTTTTCTATATAACATAGAATACGGATAATAACGGCGATGCACCAAACTAGAGCGCAACACCATTGGCAAATGCGGCGACAAACAGTGAGAAATAAGTGTAACAGCGTGTGCACAGCACGCGTCCCGGAAACTGGAAACACTGCTGGAATAAATCGAAGACGATCTAGGTAAGTGGAGAGACACCCATGTTCAGAGCGGGTGAGGCTCACATCGTAAACAGGCTCATTCTCCCCTAATTGATACGCAGGCCCCACAGCGTTCCTCTCAACAGGGCAGCGCGATTTTTGCACATACGTACAGGAGTCTTCGGAAGTGCGTAAGGGAAGGCAAAGGGAATGGAGTGACTAACACTTTGGCAACAACGCATAGAGGGGGAGAAGGCAGGCTGCCGGATTTCCAGGGGTGTCGGGAAGCTACAGCAGATCAATAGGATGGCCTGGGGGACTCTGCAGCGGGCCCTCACGCACGGGCCCCACTGACTTCTGTATCCGGGTGTGCGCGGCACCGCGGTTCCTGCGACGTTCTTGCTGAGGGAGCGCAGGCGAAGCAAACGGGGGTCTCCCATTGCCCGTGATTCTCTAATTGTGCCAAAATAAAACCACCCCCCCCAAAAAAAAACCCCTCACTGATATAATGGATTTTTACAGGGCTGATATTAAAAGCGTGTCTGAACCCAACCTCACTTGAATTAAGGGTAGAGCACAGTTTTTCAGGAGTAAAATCCAAGGAGAAAAAATCAAATTTGCTTTTTGCCTGCGGCTGATCGATATTTGGAATGTGCATGGCTGGCCGTGCTGAAACAGAACCGTCTTCAGTGGAGTGGAGAATGCAAAGCCCGGCTGTTAAATTGTGCTGGACTTAGAGAGAAAAGGGAGGGCGAGGCGGTGGAAGGGGGTATCTACCCGTTCGGGCAAACGAGAGAGACATGGGGGTCTTAGGGAAGGAGTCCTTCGGGGGTGTGCGGACTCAGAGGCAGGTCACAGGAAAATGAGCAAATTAACTCACCTTGGTGGTACTGAGAACGTCTGACTTAAACACAGACGTCTCTGTGTTACCCAGGCGAAAAGGCCTCACATACTGTGAAAATGGAGGTGCGTGTTCTCGGACAGTGCCTCCCCGCTGTATGTCCTCCCATGTCTGGGTGCAGAAGTATCTGGGGGAGACTCTATTTTCCCCCGTCGGCCAAGGAGGCACTTCTGTGAAGCTATGCCCAGGATGCACTTGGAGCCCACGGGCTTTCCCATGGGCATGCTGCCGCCCGCCGGGCGCAGGCCTTGGTGGCTGGCCCCCGGCCTGTCCAAAACGAGGGTCCTCTGATCACCTGTTTTATATGTGGCGGCTGTCCCCTGGGGGCGAGTCTGTCCTCCTGGGGCCAGGGACAGTGTCTGGGCAGGTTTCGTTTGTCCCACAGTTGGGGGCTGCCCCTGGCACCCAGTGGGTAGAGGCCGAGGTGCTGCTCAACAGCAGACAATGCAGCTGGTAACCCCCCCACCCAGAGAATAAACCAGCCCCCCGTGGTGACCCCACCACCACTGAGAAATCCGTCACAATAGGAGCAGCTGCTACTGAGGAGTATGTCCTCTGCTCCCAGCGAGGCCGCCGGGCTGTAGCCCAGCCGAGACTGGAACCAGGTCTGTCCGCCCTGTCTCGCCATGTTCTACCGTGTGGTACCCACACCGTCCCCCCATGGTTCCTGGTGACAGCTGTGTTCTGGTGACGAAGGTCCTACATGAACAGCTCCAAAGGCTGGCTGCCCAGGGAGCCCCAGCTGTCCGAGGAGCAGGTCTGGGTGTTGGCGCTGTGCCTTCCAGAACTCATATATGTTTTTCTAGACTTTTCCCAACTTCTGACATTGACCGCCGCTGGCCGTTGACCCCTGCTCTGTGGGAGACCCAAGGACGGAAGGTGGGCTGCCGTCCTTCCGGCCCCCAGCAGGGCACAGCTCGCCCCCAGCCTGTGGTATTTGCTTCCCCTCTATTCCACCCTCTGATGGGCTTTTTCTGAGTCTGAGCAAAAAGATGAGGCTGAGGGAACGGATTCAAAACTAATCTAATCATAAGAAAACAGAGGTCAGCCCCCCCACCCCTCCGAGCAAACAGAACTTTATTACTTTTGTCTCCGGCTGCGACGGAACCTTAAATTAGTCCCAGGAAGCAGAGGGCGCTGTCCGCCCCGATCCTTCTCGTCTTGCTTAAACAAACAGTAACGTTCTCAGAAGAGGGTGTGTGCCGCAGCGGATGACGCTATTTTCAATAAATTCCAACAGCGCTGCTATAGTAACTGTCTTAACCATGATTAATGTGGGAAACATTAGGAAACCATGTTATTATTATTCTAAATTAGGTTTTGCTTGAATTAACTTTTATGCATGGTTACTAAGATGTGAAAGAGCTTCTGAATTGCTAATTGTAACATTTCTTCTGTGGAGATAAGATGAGATGGGGGGTGGGACACAGGGGCGCCCAGCTGAAGGAGTCTGAGTTTGAATCTTTGCCTGAGGGCCAACGCATTGTTTAGTCAGTGTCTGCTGTGGAGGTGCAGCGTGACACCGAGGGGCCTTTAGTGCAGGGTTTTCTTCCAGCCTCTCCCACCTGAGCCGACCTGGTAGAAAATGCACAGTGCTTGTTAATATCATAGCATTGCGGTGGGCGGGGGCTGGGGGCGGTGGCCCCTGCAGAGCCAACCGATCCCTTTCCTTTCTCGTCCCAAATCTCCCACTTACCGGTGGTGTTGGGAATAATAATAATGGTATTAAGAAGCACTGCTTTTTTACCGAGCCCCAGGCACACGCCAAGGCTTCCTGTTTGTTCCTGTCACAAAGACGGACTGTCCACCGTACAGGACCTGGCAGGGGCTGACAGGTCATGGGACTCAGGCCTCCATCCTCAGGGACTTACATCTCAGGGGGACGGGCAGCAGGGGTCTGGGAAGAGGGGGGAGAGAGTTTGGAGGTGAGTCAGAGACAGCGTGGGCCTCAATGCCGCAGGGCTAGTGGGACGCTGGGGTGGGGGGCAGGGATCTT
Organism: Desmodus rotundus; assembly: GCF_022682495.2. Classification (NCBI taxonomy): domain Eukaryota; kingdom Metazoa; phylum Chordata; class Mammalia; order Chiroptera; family Phyllostomidae; genus Desmodus; species Desmodus rotundus. The sequence continues at coordinate 95,214,166 of NC_071392.1, forward strand.
GGCTTTTCCTCTGAGGACGCTGAGAGCCCCCAGGTGTCAAGCAGAGGAGGGACTGGTGTGACGTTTGTCCTAGCAGGTCCCCCTACGGCGTCCTGGGAGCCCGGTGGGAGTGGGGAGGCCTGCGGCTGTCCCTGGTGTGTGGGTTTTGGAGATGCAGATGGTGGTCTAGCGGAGAGATATTGGTTTTGTCTGACACTTTGCAGCTCTAACTTCTGTGTGAAAAGTCCTTTTCCTGCCCCAAGTCACAGAGGTGGTACCCAACATCCCCTCTGTAACTCTGGTTCACTTTTCACACCTAGGGCTTCAGTCCGCCCGGCGTCGCCCTTCTCAGGGGCTGTGAGGGAGGATCCTTTTCTTTTAAGTTTTCCCTCTGCTGTGGGTTACTTTCCTCCACACCACCTGCTAAACAAGCCCCCATTCCCCGCGGAGTCACGTGGTCATTGTCACCCTGCAGCAAGGCGCCGCCCCTGAACGCCAGGGACTCGAGTCCCCGACTCAGCTTCCCTGAAGCCAGACCCCCGATGTCAGTGACCCTCATCAAATGTCACCCAAAGGGTGGGAAGTGTAGCCAAGTCAAATGGGAAGGGACTGGAGTCTGAACTCACTGAGGTTAAAATATCTTTCTTTTGCAAATCTGACGAAAGTGTGTGAAGATATCATCGGGTGTCCTTCTGGATCCTGGGAAGAATCTGGACCTCAGTGCTTGTGTTTAGGTTCTCGGAGGCCCTGCCTCTGGCCCCCACTCCTGTGCACTGGGACGGGCCCAACCCATGTGCGGGGCTGGGCTGGGCCACACCTGCTCCCTCAGCAGCAGTGCAGCGGGCGGTCCCTCCCACACACACTTGACTTTCTCTGGTCTTCCTCCTCAGTCTCCAAACCTCTCAATGTGGGGTCACCGCAGAGCTCACCTCTCTCCTGCCACTGCGGGGACAGTTAGCGGGCTCCCCAAGAAAGGTCCAGCCTTGTTTCTGCAAATACCATTCTACCAGGATAACTCCTTAGAGGTCACTTCTGGCCCAGGCCGCCCCTGACGCCACAGGGCCACATCCTCACATCTGAGTCACCTCCCCCTTTGCTGGCCGGTCAGCATTTAGGACGCCCCAGGCACACAGTCAGAGCCCCTGCTATTCCCCCAGAACTGTTACTTCCTCCCCCTTGGGGACCTGAGATGCTTCTTCCAGGTGCGAAGGCTGAAACCTCGGGTCTCCCGGGCTCTCCTTTCTAGCCTGTCCGGGGATCTTACTCTTTAAAGCCCACCCAGAGTTCAACCACACCCTAACACCAGCAAAGGCGAGACAGGAAACAACCCAGACCGGGGAGCGGAGGGCCACGTGTCAGCAGGGGAAGAGGGCTGTCTGTACATCCAGACGCCCCAGACCAAGTTTCCATTGAGGGGTTGTTAGAAGATATTTGCAAAGTCTAAAAGTCCCAACAGATTACAGGCAAAGCAAACGGAAATGCCTGCAAGACAGAATGAACAAAAAGCAACTCTGCCAGAGAAAGGGGTCAGGGGTCTGAGAAGATGGTTTAGCGACAAGGCGTGCCCGTCTTCCCTGCGGGGAGGTCACATCGTTTAGTCACCAGATGTGTAAGACATGAAAGGAGGTGACGCTGCATCAGACAGGAAACATGGAAAAAGAACACAGCCATCTCCAGGGGCCACGGGGACCAAGGTCCTGCCGGCCAGTCCGCCATCACAGAGGCACACGAACGTGTGAATCTCACTCCCGGTCATACAGGCCCCCCAGACCCTCACTCAGGCTCGCGACAGGATGCGCGGGGGATGTGCAGCGAAGGTGCTGGGCGTGCTCCTGGGGACAGGGCCCCCATGAAGGGCGAGACGCAGCCCTGCTCCGTGGATGGGCCGGTCAGTGTGCAGCGGACTGAGTCACGCAGCGAAGGCGGGGAAGTACGCAGTAGCCCGAGGTGCGCCTATCTTACCGCGGGCTGCTGCCCGCGTGGGGCAGGGGAAAGGGGGAGACAGAGGGGAACAACGGCGACGCCCCGTACTCTGTGACTGACTTGGGACTCGGCACACGAAAGTCTTCTTTCAGGATCCACTTGGCCAGGGAACCGACCCGTCTGGGCCTTGTTCTGGACAGCCCGAAACGTGAAGCCCAGCTCCCTAAGTGCGGGGCGGTGGCCGTGTGTGGGCCGCGGCCTCTGTGGGCCTGGACATGGCTACTCGGCCAATGTTCAAAAGCTAATCATTAACGTAAACAGATAAAAACGTAATATTTTTTATGGATGTGACCCTCAGGTCCCAGGCGGGGCCTCCAAGCATGTCCAGCTGCTGGCCTTGCTCCGTGCCTGCGTGTGGGCTCTGACCCCAGCCCACACGCTGTACCTTCCCTGTCCCGCGAACGCCCTTGGGCTCTCGGCTTCGCTGTGGCTTCTTCAAGGAAGACTGCCCTGACCTCTGACCCAGGTTAAGTGTGCTCTCAAATGCCTTCTTCCCCTGCTCGGCCTTCTTCAGTGCTGGCCTCTGGCTACCGTAACTAGATAATTGATGTGTAATTATTGTTAATAGCGGTCCGCCCCATCGGATCCATGAGCCTGGAGAGTCTTCCTGGTGTCATTGCAGACACCTGGTAGCACTTGATACATTTTATCAATAAATGAGAAGGTTACAGTTTTTCTTCTTCCGAGCAGCTAGCGTGTGAGGCCTCGGAGAGCTGACACTGCTGGCTGACCTGCGTCTCTGCGGAGCTCGCGGTGCGGGCCGGCCTGTGATCCCCATTGGCCACTCCAGTGGCTGGTTCTCCCCGGCCCCTCTGTGTCAACACAGAAAAGCACTTTTATCCCCAAAGTTTGCTAGCTTTCTGACGAAGAGGGCAGGCAAGTTGCTCTCTTGGACACCAGGCCTATTTTCTTAAAAGTCATCCAAGATTGTTGACCACATACCATATTTAAAATACAGCAATTTGGTAAATGTAATTTTGAAATGTCAGAGAGAAAAAAAAATGAGGTAAGTATTTCTTATTAACCAGCAGCTAATTGTTTAATTTTTCAATGACAGTCGCCATTGGACATTACCTTGTATTAGTTTCGGGCGTAGTGCACAGCGGTCGGACATCTGTATGAGCATCACTTACGAAGCGGTCCCCCCGTAAGTCCAGTACCCCCGGTACCACACACGGTTGTTACTGTGTTCCCCGACTTCACATCCCCGGGACTGTTCCTGCGCTTCTCAGGCCCTCCACCCTTTCACCCAGTCCCCCAACCCCTCGTGTCTCGGGCCCCGTCCGGCTGTTCTCGGTGTCCGTGAGTCTGTTTCTCTTGTTTGTTCATTGATTTTGTTCTTTAGATCCCGCGTACATGTAAACGCATCTGGTATTTGGCTTTCCAGCAGCTTGTTTTCAATGTTGGGAGTGACGTGGGATGACCACTGAAATCGCGTGTGGCGTGTGTGTGTACTGTGTTTATACTTTTCTAATGTCCCAAGAAAATGCTTAAATTCACTGCTCCGTCGGCCTCCTGAGCTGGGCCATTTCCAGGGCTTTCTGTGGCGTTAGGGGGTCTGTGCCTGGGCCGGGGTGAGGGAGAGTCCATGGGGGCAAGTCATCTGGTCTAGATTTGCTGGGGTTGGTTCCCCTTTTCCTTCTGTCTTTCCAGCCTTGGCTTTGAAACAGGAGCCAAGGCTGGGTCTTTTGTTTATTGTTGGCTTATTTGTTTCTGCCGATTAGTCGCTTTTTATTATCTTTTAAATGGAATAATTATTTGCACAATGTGACGTTTTATTTAGAAACGCTTCGTGCTGAATGGGCTTTCTGAGAGGCTGAGCGTGCACGCATGTAATTCCAAGTAGCGACGGTTAACCCATCGCCAGCAATTCCGCATTACAAACTGGGGGGTTGGGAGCACCCATTTTCCCAGTCCCAGACCCAGGGACCTTCTCAACCCTTCCAGGTTTACCGTGTTCTCTCCTAACGTCCGTCAGCTTTTCCGTGTCCCCAGGAGAGGGCTGTCACGTCGAGAAGCCACTTTAAACGGGGGGCCCTGGCGGCAGCGCTGTGCAGGCTATGCCTCACGTATCCAGCGTGCACCCTCCCTTCGGTGCTCGTCTGCACCCAGTTGGGAGCCACGCCCAGGGACGGAGGGCGGCCCTGAAAGACGCACTGGGGGCAGACTCCGTCCTCTGCTGTCCTGGGCAGACGTGATCTGGGTGTTTGCCGTCCCTGGGAAAAACAGAGAGCCAGCTAATGGCTCCTTTAGCTTCTCAATTAAAAAATAATACTGTTCTTACCTAGTCTCACTTATTGAATTTTCCTCACCCCTCTGAACCCTGGATGCAGATCACAGACATGCTCACATCGCAGGTCTCGGGGGTTAAAATAACTCTGAATGACAGGCACTGTAAGAGACCGAGGTCTGGAAGGGACTGGTTTCACAGAGCCCAGCCACACTCCAGCCGCCTGCACTTAGAACTACAGGAAGAGGACGGAGGGCGGCGGCTACCTGAGGATGCGGGCCATGACCAGTCTCAGCTCACAGAGGAGGGGGGTCGCAGAAAGGAAAAGTGCCTTGGGCCAGGGTGACCTTCCTGATGCTGCGTGTTTGGGTGTCACACACCAGCGTGGATTCCAGGGTGGCCCCGTTGCCCTGCAACACGCCATGTGGATCACCAAAAACTCAGAGAGCACCCCTGATGTTCTGGCCGGAGGACCAGGGAAAGGTCCTCCACAAGCCAGAGAGTGTGGCAGAAATTACTCTTCTGTCTTTGTCCCCTTACGTCTCTCCCAGCCCTGCCTCTGGGTGGCCACAGCCACCAGCCACTGTGTGCTGGCGCCATTGGAGGTCCAAACACTGAGCCAGAACCCTCACTCCTCTCAACAGAGAACTGGGAAAAGGTTCCCCGTGGGGGCTGGAGAGTGTAGAGGGGAGTCCGGGGAGAAGAGGCTGCGGAAGGGACTCCTCAGGTTTCGGGATAAACCAACACCAGCCCCCCCCCCCAACCCCCCCCCCCCCCCCCCCCCGCCCCGGCCCGGCCGAACGGCGCATGTGCAACCAACACCCTGCGCACCACAGCAGAGAGGTTAGCTACGGTAACAGCTGTCTCAGGTCCCAGACTGGACTCGAGACAACTGATGTTGAGATACTTCCCGTATCTTCCACATGTGCAGGAGGCTGAGCCACAGGGTCACAGACAAGACCTGAAGCTAAACTCACACCGTGACCACCTCCTCCCAAAGGCTTGGCGGGGCCCTTACTGGATGGACTGTCTGATGAGACGAAACAGCAACGAGGGCCACGAACAGAGGGCGAAGTTTGAAACAGAACTCACAGCATCACATTCAACATGCACCGAATCCCAAACGGTCCCAAACAGCCCAGCTTACAAAGCCAAGGAAAAAGGTGACCAATAGGCAAGGAAAAGACAGTCAGCAAATGAGTCAGACGTTGGGAGGAGTAGATACAGACATTAAGGCAATTGCTAGAACTGTGCTTCCACGAAGCAAAGGTAAAGACCCTGGAAATAAATGGAAAGGGGGAGTTTCTCGGAATGGACACCAAGAGGATAGAAACAAATGGAAATTTTAGACCTGGAAATTTAATATCTGAGATGGAATTCACCGGATGAGCTCCACATCAGAGTCACACAAAAAAGTTATTGGGCTGGAAGCCAGACCGTGAGAAATTATCTAAGCTTCAGAACTGAGAGGAAAAAAACAATTTAATGAAAAAGTTAATAGCATACACTGAGTGATATCAAAAGGTCTAATATTTTTAGCAGCTTAAGAAAGAGAGGAGGGAGAGACTGATGCACACAAACCCTTTAAAGAACTAATGGCTAAATACATCTTTAATTTAGTCAAAGGTGTAAATCTGTAGATTAAAGAAACTCAGTAAACCCCAAACAAGATAAATCGAGGCACAGAATGAACAGCAGAAAGCCTCATAGGCACACCTTAATCGGAGTGCTGAAACTAAAGACAAAGAGGAGAAATGAGGAAAACCGTTTGGGGACGGGCTTTGTCCCTCCGCATCTGGCGCACCCGGCGGGCGTGACGTCTTCCTGGCTCACCCAGGGTACGGCAGGTGGCAGGATGTCTCTCCCAAAGTGGAGTGATGCTCTGCCGTGTGCGCACACACCGCATTTCCTTATCCATTTACCTGTTTCCACGCGTGGGCTCTGGCAGACGGTGCTGCGGCGAGCCTTTCGTTACTGACACAGCTTCGGGTCCTGATCGCCGCTCCTCTGGGTAAGGGCCCAGAGGCGGGAACACTGGGTCATAGGCAGTTCTGTTGTTAATGTTTGGGGGATCCTCCATGGTGTTTTCCACAGTGGTTGCCTCGTTTTCTATTCCCTCCAACAGTGTACACGGGCCCAGCTTTCCACGTCCTTGCCAACACTCGCCGCCTTTTTTTTGTTTTTTTTGTTTTTTTCATAAGAGCCATCCTCAGAAGTGTGAGGTGGTGTCTCATTGCGGGTTTGATTTGCGCTTGTCTGCCGGTTAGGGAGGTCGAGCATCTTTCTGTGTACCTGTTGTCCATTCATATGTCTGCCTTGGAAAAATCTTTCCCAAAACTTCAGCTGTTGCTACTGCTGCTGCTACTGATGGTGATGGTGATGGTGATGGTGATGCTGATGGTGATGCTGCTGCTGCTGATGATGGTGATGCTGATGGTGATGGTGATGAAGGTGATGATGGTGCTGCTGATGGTGATGGTGATGCTGATGGTGATGCTGATGGTGATGCTGCTGCTGCTGATGATGGTGATGCTGATGGTGATGGCGATGAAGGTGATGATGGTGCTGCTGATGGTGCTGCTGATGGTGATGCTGCTGCTGCTGCTGCTGATGGTGATGCTGATGGTGATGGCGATGAAGGTGATGATGGTGCTGCTGATGGTGCTGCTGATGGTGATGCTGCTGCTGCTGATGGTGATGCTGATGGTGATGCTGATGGTGATGCTGATGATGGTGCTGATGATGATGGTGATGGTGATGATTTCGGTATTGAGTTATAGAAGTTCTTTATTTATTTTGGGAAGTAATCCCTCGTCTGGTGTATGGTTTACAAATACTATTTCCCCCCATCGAGTAGAGTGTCTTCACTCTGACGACTGTTTCCTGTTTCATTCACTGTGCAGAAGCCTTTCAGTTTGATATGTATATATATATATATATGTATATGTATATGTATATATATTCACTCTTCCAGTTTGGGTTTTGGTTCCTGTGGTTTTGGGGTCACACTCATGAAATTGGTGTCAGGACCAGTTCTGTGAAGCTTCGCCCCGCCGTTTGTGACTACCCCGGCTCTGCAGAGGACTTGGAAAACCGTCGAATGTGGGGAAAGGGTCCTTTGGACTCGGCTGGTTCTGGGTGGGAGATGTGGGGACTGGCAGCAGTGTGGCACTGCCGGAGCCCCGAGTGCCACCGTTGGCATTTGCTCTCAAAAAGTTCCCGTGAACGAGAGGCAGTGCACCTGTGGAGGCCGCTGTTCACCTCCTCAGAGACAGAGGCCACCTGGGCTGGGGACAGGGAGGGACGGCCATGTCCAGTTCCCATCTGACTCATGCAGACTCGGGAGCCGCCGGCGAAGGTAAACGCTGGAACGCAGCCCTATTCTCAGCCTCCCAAGCAGCCCATGGATTTAGAAATCTTGCCATCACAAGCAACCCGAAGTTGCTTTGCTCCCTTTTATTGTACTGAGGGGAGCGATCAAATTCAGTGACGCCCTGGACATGGGTGCTTCTCGAAACAGGCCTTGGAGGCGGATGTGTTCGCCAGTGTTTACTCTCTCTGTCCCCCACCGCGGCCGGGGCCAGGGTTGGGTCAGGAGGGGAATAGCAGGTTTATTTTTAAAATCATTGCTAATGTTTCTGTTACAGTTTACATACAACACTGTATTAGTTTCAGAGGTACAACAGAGTGATTAAACATTTGTATGACTTCCGAAGTGACCCCCGCTCCCCCATAAGGCCAGCGCCCCCCGGATACCGTACAGATATCACGGCCTCGCTGACTCCATTGCCTGCGCCGCACTCACTTCACAGCGGGGACTGCTCCGTGACTTCCTCTCTGTACCCCTCGCCCTTTCACCCCGCCCCTCCCCACTCCTGGGGGACCGAGAGGGTCTTGTGCTGAGTGACATGAGCCAGACAGAGAAAGACAAATGACTTCACTTAGATGTGGCACCTTAAAAAAACCCCAAATAAACGAACAAACAAGGCAGCGGGGACAGTGTGTCTCTGTCCAAGGAGAACCAGGAGCGCGGAATGGGCACCCTTCCGCCTGGACGACACACCCGGGTCTGGGGTGTTCTGCCCTGGGAAGAGCCCTTCTCCGTTGCTTACGGAGAAGCCGCGGTGTCGCAGAAGAAACAAGTGCATTTCCATCAAGCAGAAAAGCTGAGGAAGAAAAGGGGAGACTAAGTTCTGGGGGTGAGACGTCTGCTGGGAGTTGACTCAGCCTCCCCTAATTACCTGGTGCCCGAGGGTAAGAGGGTGACCCCTGTTTCAGAGGAAACCACCCTGGAACAAAGGGCCCATCGCTCGCTGGAGGGAGCCAAGCTCCTGCCCTTTCGTGAGAGTGACTTTCATCTGGAAGATGCTAATGGGGACGGTGAACAGCTGCAAAGCGGGACCGGGGTGGGCTGGGCCCCGGGCCCACGTGGATCCAGGAGCTCAGCCCCACGGGTCTGATCTGCGGCTGTCCTCTCTCTTACGCCTGTTGTGACCATAGAAACTTGGGGTGGCATTTTGCTCATGTGCCTAAAATGGTCTTGGCGGCTGTAGGTGAGGCACAAGGGTCAGCGGTCCAAGGGAGATCTCGTCCAAGTCACATGGATAAGTGAACCGCTCCCCGAAGCCCCGTAGTTGCCACCCCGTTCTCCCCCCGCCCCCGTTCCACTCAGCAGGGTCCTGTGAAAAGGCATTAATCAATCACGAGAGACGTGGCGGCTTTTCGTTGTGCTGGCTTCACAAAACACGGCCCTAACGAGGCACCCCCTCTGCCATGCGGATGAGCCGACGCCACGGTGCCTCGCGCGAGCAGGCGGCCAGTCTCTCACTGTGCTCTGCAGAACGTCCCTGTTTAGCTCAGGGTTGGTGGACAAGGAGAGTGCCTGCCCTTCACACTGCGGGGGCACAGAGGGTCTACCGACTCATCGGACCTCAGGTTTGACGAGGGCAAAATGTACGCAGAGCAGGAAAGGCCCAGCAAGTCTGGTCCCCGGGAGCTCACCTGCAGGCACATTGGGAACTCGGGCCTGGCATGTGGTGGCGACATCCTGTGACTTCCGTACGAAAAATTCCTCTCTGGCTTCTGTCCGGCCAAGGCGGCTTCTTGGCACTCCTGACCTTTGGGGCTGCACACTGCCGAGCTGTGGGGGTCGGGGGGCTGTTCTGGGCGGGGCCGTGTGCTCACTGCACCCCTGGTCTGTCCCCACGAGACCGCACAAGGAGCACTGTCCCTGCAAATCAAAAACGTCTGCGGACCCCGACAAGGGTCTCGGGGAGGCAGAGCTGCTCCCTGCGGAGAACCCTTGGTGGAGACCATGAAATTACGTCTTGTCCACACGTTGCTGGACACAGTTCACTTACCAGGACAGAAACGGAACCTAGAGAGATACGATTGTGTCTCCCTGCTGGGCCTTCTACCCCGAGTCACCAGGTGCGTCTAAGGGTGGGCACCGTTACCTCTGCATTCCCATTGCAGCCCGTCTCCTGGCAGGCTCCTCCTACTCAACGAGAAGAGCAGGGTAAGGCGAGTGGCTGGCAGAGAGGGAGCCTCCAGGTGGGAGGGTCAAGCCCGCATCCTCTGCCGCAAGCACAGCCCAGGGCGAGTGCACAGCTATAAAAGAGGTCCAGCTTCAAGAACAGGTTTTCCCACCTGCCATCCAGGTGGATTTAACTGGGTGGGTTCTTTAACCTCCCCATCCCCCTGTCCCTCTCCTTCAGGGGTGGGCATGGTGCTGCCTCTGAGGCTGTCGCAGATCCCAGGGGAGGTAATGCAGGTAAGGTCTCAGGCCCAGGCCCAGGCCCGGCATGAAGGGAACGCTCAGGCCTGCTGGGGGTGGTCGCTTCAGTCATCCCCACGGCCACACAAACCCACTGAATTTTCAGTCTTTATTAACTCCTGTGTCCTCCGCATAGGTCCGTGAGTCTCTGCATGGCAGGGCCCGTGGGCACATCCAGGCGCCCCCCTCGGGGCTGCCCACACCAGAGACTCTCCACAGACACTGGGGAATGAATGCCACATGGAGAAATGGGTGGGAGGGAGCGCCCAGAGACCGTTTCGGGGGGGCGGGGGGGTTCCAGGTGCCGCCACGCCTGTCCCAGCATCGGAACCCAGGGACACCACCCAAGTCCCAAAGAAGGGGCAATTCCAGTCCCCCAGCACAGCACGGCCCCTCCCCCTTCCTGGCCACAAATTTCCAGAACAAACCTAATCAGCTCCCTAGTGTGACCACCTGCTGCTCACACCTGCCCCCCGGGGGCGACTCTTCCTGCGAACCTTGGGGGAACTTTCACAACTCAGCTGCAGAGATAACGAAGTGTGGGTTGGTATTCCAGGGGGAAGTTAGAAAGTGACTTGCTTTCCGATTAACAAGCAGGTGGGGAGCAGAGTAAATGTTTTTCTGTCAATGCGTTTAAAAAAAAAACAAACGAACAGAAAGGAGGGCTTGAGTGAGGTTTGGCGGGCTGTCTTTGCTGCTCTCAGAAGGAGAGACTGCGGTCGCGGCTTCGCGTCGTGTAACGCGGCGAGGAGCGCAGGAGAGCCAGCGAGAGGCTGCAGGCTCCACTCTGTTCTCCTGGAATCAAACACGAAACAGAATTTTCAATGCGGAGGCTGCAGCCGGGAGGGAGGCAGGAGGCAGGAGACAAGAGAGGCTGCCTGAAGCAGCAGCAGGAAAAGCAAGCTTAATCCAGGCGGGCGCCCGACCCCTCGAAGTCCCTCCTCCCTGCACACCTGACCGCTTTCCTTTTCGGAAGCAGACCCAGGTGGGTCCCGTCCTAGGGTTTCCAAGCGTCTGGAGGTTAGTGATAACGATATCAATATTCCAGCAAGATTGCACTTCCTCCTCTCCGGCGCTTTCATCTCAGCTCACTGCTGCGGGAGGCAGACACGCGGCGCTGTGCGTCGGGCCTCTCGAAGACACGCAATCGTCTGCGAGAGGGACGCCCTTACGTGAGGTTTCTTCATGGAGAAATGAGAAGTCTCAGGACCACCGACCAGTAAGGCAGAGGTTTCTGTTTGGAATGCAGAGAGGGCTTGGCCGCGTCGCCTGGCCTTGGAGAGGTGGCAAACGCGGCGCGTTCACCGAGCTCCACCTTTGCCACTTCCGATGTCGGTCGTGCTTGTCCAGCATCAGGTCTCATGTAAGCGCGGCGAAGCTGAAGTGGATGATCATTATTGACAACAGAAAGCTGCCTGTAAAATGTAATAAGGCAGTGGGCAGTGCCATTCCTAAACAGACCCACATGTGACAAATCAGAGATGCCGAGTTAAGTCGGGAGGGGCTTTGAGGTGACAGGGCCAGTTCCGAGGAGGCCACAGGCCATAGGCAGCCTCCAAGCGACACCGAGGCCCGAAGCCCATTTTCAGGGAAATGTACTAGAAATCTTTGGGTTGTTACCTGTAGGGCTAGAGAGGAACCCTTTAGGGTCCAGAGATTAGTGATGATATTCTTATTAGTGTTTTTTGATTATTTAAACGGTTAACTTGAGAATGTAATAAAACGCCTCCCCCTAACCCCCCGTGAACCAATAAACATATTTCCATTCTCAGTCAAACAGTAATGAGTCTATTTTTGTGCATATATTAAAAGTTGTTCTCTATTCATTTAACAAAAAAATTCAGAACAATTAAGTGATTTGCTTCTGGCCAAACAGCTATTTAGAGAACCAGGTTTAGGAGTCCAGTCTCCCGAGACCTCATCTAATTATTTTTCTCTTGATCAAGAGGAGAGTTTTGTATCCAGGAGGCCGAAGAGAAGTGGAAATTAACTCCACTCTTTTCGTTTTTGTTTTTTTGTTTCCACATCATGCAGCGATGCCAAGGAAAACCACACACACTGTAACAACATGTGTTTCTACAACAACTGTGCGTTTTCTTTTTACACCCAGCCCCCACGTGTTCCCTGGGCTGAGCGGGTTTCTTTGTCTTGCGGAGCATTCCTTCTTCTGGTCCCGCTCTGCAGAGCAGAACGAGCTCCTGAAGCAGAGGCGCATTTTCATCCGCAGGGCTGCAGAGCACGGGGCCGAATAATTTGATCGTCAGGGGCCCCTGCTTCTTCCCAGCAAACTTTACGGGAAAATGACACAGATGAGCCAGAATTTGATTTTCTGAACCGGGCCCTGAAGGCGGAACCTGGGTGCATGGGCACCTTATTGCATGCCCCGCCGTGGCTTAAAAATGCGTTTGTCTTCTCTTATTGGAGACGTGGTGCCTGGACAGAAACACACACGTCTCTCCCCAAGCTCCCTTGGCGGACTGCCTTGCAAGGGCGGCAGCGTCCGTCTGCTGGGAGCTCGCAGGCACCTCTCAGTGAGATCTAGTCAGGTGCGGGGTTGGAGGAGCCCAGGGAACACGGCGTGGGCAGGATCGCTCCCCAGAACCCGGACTGGGCACCCGGGTACCGCGTGATGCTGAGTGCAGCCCAAACCGGTGATTAATTTACGAGTATCGACCAAATGGTGAGACCCTGGTTCTTTTCTGCTCTTGGTCGTAGAATCTGCTCTAGGAAAAAAACCCAGGGTGGTCCCCGGTGGCAGCCTCTCTCTCTGTTAGGGGCCAGCACACGCTTGCCGCAGACCAAGCTGGATGCCCTGGATTCATTGACTCATCTCCTCAGCATGAAACGGGCCGTCTCCAAGGGCTGGAGACGCCCTCGAGGGTGGGAATGAGATGCCTGAACGCAGGGTGCCACTTTAAGTCGGGGGACAAGCAGATGGGGCAGAAGTAGGGCCGGGAACCCTGGGCCGGGTGGGGCAGGGCTCCATCAGCCCTCACGCCCCCTGCTGGTGTCCCTGAGACACGCGAGGGCTGTTGCTTTGGCTTCAGGCCCGATCCTGAGAGCACCGTTACTCCACTGTTACTCCGTACAGGGGCGCCCTGATTCTGTGCAGAAACCCCGCTTCCTGAGGTTTTGTGGTCCCGGTGGACGCGCCTCCACGCTTACGCCGTGGCTGTGTTTATTTAAGTCGAGAATCGGTCATGTTTGGGGAGTATTTTGTCTTCTTTTCTTCATTTTTGGTTGCATCTTCACTCTCTTTGTCTTTTTATTCTCCTTTCTCAATTCTAAATTTTGCTTCAAAACAAGAAAACAGCAGAAAAATGACGACAAGCTGCCTTTATTGTCTTAAACCCCCGAGTGGCGCACGTGTCCTGGACTGTGACCTCTGCAAAGGGAGAGCTCCAGGGCTTGCCACACAGCCGCCTCCGTGGCTCCAGGCCCTTCTCTGTCCCCTCGACAGGGGAGCAGAGGTTGCGCAGCTTCCCAGGCAAGCGGCTCCCGGAGAGCCCTGAGCTGTCTGCCCCGCAGCTCGCTCCCGTCCGGGACCGTAGGCGACCTGCGGTGTGGGGATGTGCCCACCCCTGTGCTGCACGTTCATGACCCCCCCCCCCAGCCTGCCGTTTCTAGGTGAGTGGAGACCACGTGACCCAGACACACTGCTCCCGGACGGAGCAGGGCCCGGTAACGAGTCGGAACCGGCACCTGGATAGAAACGCCGGGGCTTCAGGGGCTGTGTACTGACGCTCTGACTGTATGTTCTAAGCTGAGACAGCTGCCCCCACAAAGCTGCTGTTAGAATGTCTTCCCAGCGAAGGGCCGAGACTTGGCTCTGACCGCAGGACTCAGTTTTAAACTGTTTCGTCGCTTGGCTCTGGGGTCACCCTGGGGGGCGCAGAGCCTGGCGGTGTGGGGGGTGCCTGTAGGGCTCCACTCAGGGTGAACGGACGCGACCCTGACCCAGCCTCCCGGGAGGAGCAGGCGCTGAGCACCCCGAGCCCAGGCACCCGGACGCGGGGACAGTGGTTTGATGGCATGGGATTCGAACACAACACGTAACACGCAGATCCGTGACTCACAGAGATACCAGTAAGTGTGTCCCTGAGCGGAGGAGGATGTGAACCCCAACAACTTGATGAGGTGACCCACACTCGAGGTCGGAGGTCAAGGACGACAGCTGACTCCAAGTGGGGGCCGGTGTCCTACAGGGCAGAAAGGGGGGGCAGGGAGTCACTGCGGTGGGGAGACCCGGCAAGTGCTATGTGAAGCCCTGTGACCAAGGTCACTGTCAACAGTGGGGAGTCAGGCCGACACCCTACGACCCTTGATGTGACGTCACAAGAGGGGCGCTGGGCCTCTCTGTGTCCTTCCTTCTCAAAACCAACAGCTGGGGCCCGATCACGACAAAACGCCAGGCCAACTCCATGTGAGGAATGTCCCACCGGCACTCGTCCGAACTGCCGAGTCCTGGAGGGATCCCACACAGAGCGCAGACATCAGGTAAACACCCAGGGCCTGCGAGTGAGAGTGGAATTCGGTGAACGGCGATGACGTTTGCTGACTGGCGCCCCCGACTGGTGCCGGGTGCTAATAACAGGGGAACTCGGGTGTGTGGGATGTGTGAGTTCTTTGTACCATCTGTGCGATAGTCCTGCACACCGAAAATTGTCCCAAAATTAAAAGTTCACTTGAAAACCGGTGTGAAGAGTTTTGGGCCACGTCACGAGATTACCCTGCTGGAAGTACATTCAAATCAAACGGCTGCCTTTCATTGTGCGATCGCGCCCATTTTGGGGGAAGAGCCAGGAGGGTGACTTATTATTATTATTATTTTTTCAATGCTCACCCAAGGATATGCTTATTGAATTTAAAGAGGAGGGGGGAGGGGGAGAGAGAGACACAGAGAGAGAAACATCAACGTGAGAGAGAAGTATTGGTAGATTGCCTCCCATACACGCCTCGACCAGGGATTAAACCTGCAGCCTTTTGGGGCACAGGACCACGCTCCAACCAACCGAGCCACCTGGCCAGGACTGGGAGGGTGACTTATTGCCGGTCAAGGATGGTTCTCGGCAGCTTCCTTCCACTTTGAGAGTTTTTATTATGGTCCCTTCTCCATGACAGGTGACGAGGCAGGCTTGCAAGGTCCCATGCAGCTGCCTCACCCTGTGTGGGAAGCGGGGTCGTCTGCTTGCTCTGTTGGCCACAAGCATCTCTCTGATGAAGACAGGGAAGGGGAGTTACTGATAGAGGAAATGAAAGTGCTCCCTCCCTGTCAGAGGCCTCCTCGCCTTTGCCGAGAAGCACCCCGCTGCCCCTTCAACCTCAGCCGGGGAGATGGAAAAACCACGCCGCGGCTCTGGGCTGTGACTCCACCACGCAGCCTGTGGAAGCCAGTCAGGTGACCGTGTGGGATGGAACAGCACTCTTTGCATCCGGTCTCTCCGAGCTGTGAAAACACAGAGTGGACACCTGGCAAGGAGGGCGCCGAAGAACTGTGGAGATGAGCTCAAGGCCATCACAAGCTGTGTCCACGAGATGGGGCGGAGTGACGTGATGCACCATGACCCTTCCCGACCACTGCTGGTGGCTGCTGCTGGGGGGAGGGGCGAGGTAACCCGCCGCTTCTGAGCCCACACCAGCAAGGCCTCTCCCCGTTTTCAGCCCAGAGACTTCTCTCGGGGTCTGCGGCTTCGCCCGCCGAGAAAGGCTGCGCACGCTTGATATTATCCGACTTCCTGCAGAGCAGATTTGCAGTTCCCGGTGCTGCGGGGAATTTTAATGCCCAGCGACGTGTGGTGGAGGAGTCCCCCCGGGAGAAGTTTCGGAATGCCAACACAGGTCCCCCCAGGGAGGGTTTATTAATATTCGCTCTTGTCCGTGGCACTGGGATTATAAATCAGGTTCCATGGAACGCGGTTTAAATTGTGTTACTGTGTCCGATCCTATCTCTGTCCATTTTCTGAATCTGCTGAGGAACTTCTTGAAAAATATATAGAAAATGAAGTTTCTATGGCAATACAATTTTTTTTTATTCCCAGAAAATGACAAAAGAAATAGGAGCCATCCTGACCAACCTGTCTTTATTCACTTCCCCTCGGAGAGCAGAGCTCTGAATCAGCTCAGCACACGAGGGCGTCAGGCGTGGGCAGGGGCCCCGTGGTGCTCGGTGAAGAGGACACACACCTGTTTCACGTCTGTTTCCGACCCCAAACCGTGATGTTGCCTCCCAGAGTCAGCCGGAGCCCCGAAAGTCAATGAGTTCCCTCAGCGCCCCATGCACAGCCCTCCCACGGCAGCCTGGTTCCTGCTGTCGGGGAGTGCGAGGCTCGGCGTGTGGGTCCTGCCCAGGTCACAGTACGTCACACCGAGGCTTCGGGCTTGACCCTGAGCGTCCAGCTCCCAGGCCAGGACCCGGATCTACGGGGGACAGTGGCTGAATGCGCACGAACCCTGTCCTCCCTCCGTGGCAGTAAATGCATGCGGGCACGGGCTGGGGCTGTTTGCTATGAATCCTGTTGGCCTTCAGGATTTCGGGGGAGGGTTTTGCAATGTGAACAGCAGGGTCCCGGTTTGCAAATACAAACACAGTTTCAGGCCCAAGGGCGCGAAACGATAAATTCCATCCAACAGCGCCCACAGAGTGGGAGGTGCCCCGGGGTCTCCCCTTCCTGCTCCGGCTCCTCCCCACCCCCACCCTGGTGTTTGAAATCGGCCACTGGGCTGCAGGACTCACTCGTCCTCGGAGGTTTGCCCTGACCGGGGTGGCGGTGAATTTTTCTCTGCCTGATGGCTCGGAATGCTGCCAAGACTCGAACTCTCAGCGGTGGTGACGGGATCCGCAGACGACGCTGAAGGACACGCGAGCGTCAGAGGCCCACGGTGCTCTGTTGACGCAGAAACCCAAACCCGGGGGCACTGCTGCTTTGTGAAGTGACCCATTGTCCTTCCGGGCCCCTGGGACGGACCCTCAGATGCTGTGGAGGCCAGGTCAGCGCAGGTCCCCAAACCCAACCCGGCCAAGCCCCTTCTTGCCCTTGAACCTGGCAGGGAAGAACGACAGGCTGGCCAGAACCAGTGCTCAGGGGAAGAAGGCACGACTGTGTGCAGACAGGCAGGAGGGGCAAGGTCCTCGGGGTGCTGGCTGCTGCCCTTCCCAGAGGCCCTCTCTGCCATGCCCCAGCCCCGGGGGGTCACCGTGCCCAGCCCCCATGGGCTGCCTCCGATTGGCTCTGCTCCCCGGGGCCTCCCGCCTGTGCCCCTCAGAGCAGCCTCCTGCGTGCGGCGCTTGGTGTCAGCAACCCCACGCCCACAGCCCAGGTCGTCTCTCTTCCGCTGACGGGCCGGAAGAGAGAGGGTGAGTGGGGTGGTGCCAGCCCACGGAGGGCTCGAGGGCACGTGCACCCCCAGAGGGTCCCCGGGGCTCTTCCTACATGGCCTGTCCCAGGGCCTGGTCCACGTCGGGGTCTTGGTTCAGGGTCTCGGTGGGACAGTGGCACGCCAGAAGTGGCCAGGCCTGCCAATTAGGTGGAAATGTCACCTAGGAGCGCTGCGCCTACCTGCCTTCCACGCCACCCCTCGGGGCGCCTCCTGGCCACCGTCCACACTACAGAGGTCCTCTCCTGACTAGCAGCTACCGCAGACCCCCCAGGGCTGATGCCCACCCTCCCTCATACATACATGGGGGCGGTCACCACCTCAGCACCCTGACTAGGTGTTAGCGGTAGCTCTAAGTCTTTGTTGGGGTTCACGCACTGAACCCCCACATGACCACGCAGTGGTCACTCTCACTGCGCCCATTTCACAGGTGAGAGACGGAGGGCAGAGGCGCGCCATGGTGGGCCCAGGGCCTGGCAGGTGGCACGGCGCTCGGGTCGGCCTCAGGAGCAGCAACAGCTTGTTTCAAAGACACAACCCACAGAACTGCGTGGAGATATTCGGGACAGAGGCCCAGAGCTTGTCCTGGACCTGGAGCCACCCAGCCCTCTGTCCTTGGGCGTTTCTGGGGTTCTGAGGCCTGCACACCGGCGGCGTCTCAGATTTCCTGACAAGGCAAAGGCAGTCCAGGATTGCGTCGAAGCTCTGTTCTCAAAAAGGTCCACAGTTCAGAGGGGAAGGAAAGAAACACCTGCCAGAACGAAGATCGTGCAAGGGTGGAGGAACATGGCTGTGAGGAATGCAGAGGAAGCTTCTGGAATGTGCAGGGAGGGGGCAGCACGTCTCCTGGGAGTGACGGTGCTGTGAGCTGAGCAGAGCGGAGCGAAGGTGCACGCCAACCCAGGACGGTGAGAGCAGGGCTAATGGCTAAGGAGAAATGGGGCATTTTTGGAAAAATGATGACTATTTCCATTTCTGTGGGGTCATGAGATGCGAAAATTTCATCAGCTCCTAGAAGCCTTAACTTTCAGGCAAAGAGCATTCGAATTTATTCAGCAGCTGTGAAAGTTTTCTGATGTTGTGTGGCAATGCCCCGAGTGTGTCTTTAGGTGAACTGACTATATCACTTAGTGGCTCCCTCTAGTGAGATGGACTAGAACACTGGGAGCTGGAAGTCTGCTCCATAGGCTGGGAGGGCTGGCCCAGGCTTCTGCTGCACTGTAGTAGTTTCAGCAAAGGCTATTCACTGACTCATCTAATTGGGAATGCTGACAAACAGATTCTGCTTCAGGCATGGTTGGATCCAGGAGCTCCAACACTGGCAGGCATTGGTCTCTGCCTGTCTGGGCTGTGCTGCCTTCTCTTAGCTTTGTTCTCTGGCTGGGTGTTTCTGAATGGAGGCAAAGGTGGGCCCTGGCTGCTCTGAGCTTCCAGGCTGCTTAGCACTCCTGGTCCTAGAGGCGGACCCATATCTCTTGCCCAGGGCCCATATCGACACCCCATAGGATGTGGCCTGTTCAGACAGGGCTGACCCTGTCATTGTGTGCACCCCCGTGGCCCAGGCACCAGTTAGTGTTCACGGGGCAGGCGTGCCTTGAGTGGCCGGTGTGGGGGGTGTGATGTCCCAGTGGTGGAGGAAGCCAGGCCACAGAGTGGCATCAAGCTCGCCAGAGACACTCCCAGCGCAGCAACTGGAGGCCAGCACTCGGCCACCAGGTCCCCACCCTGCAAGGCTCGCCTCCACTTCCCACGTTCCCGTAGAGTTCTGTGAGGTCCTGGGTTTTGCATGTACCCTACTCCACGGTGGTTAAAGGTGTGCCGTGTTCTCCCAGCTGGACCTCCAGGTGCTTGGGGCCCGCTCTCTACCTCACTGATCTGGCATCGCTGACCCTGCGCCGTGCCTGTGGGCTAGATCGGACCCACATTCTGATGGAAAGTCAGGGGGAGCTTCGGAATGACGCATAAATGAGGGATACAAAAGAAGTCGATTGTGTGTTCTAGAAAATTCTCGTCTGAGATTCTAATGTTTGAAGAGGTCCCTCAAGGCATGAAGAACAACTTTCCCAGAAAGCTGGAGATAAAACCGAGAAGGGGACAACTGGAAATCTTCGCAAGAAGCTGTGGGCCTCCCAGCCTTGGGTTCAGACGCACACCGACGTGGAGAGAAGGAAAGCCAGGCCAAGCTGTCTGCCAAATGCCTCGTCAGCGATCCCTGAGCCTGTGGGCACCGGCCTGGGATGGAAACGTCCCTGGAGGCAGGTTCCCTGACACCTGCCGCGGATGCTCCCAGACACCTGGAGATGAAGGCTCAGTCTCATTAAAGAGCTATCGAGATTTATCAAATGGTGGAAGGGCTTATTGCTTTAAATGGAATTGTCTAAGTTTTATTTTAGCTCTGTTTAACCCCCCTAGGCAAAATAGGACTTTTTATATGTCTTTATTCCCAGCTCAGCAACAAATCTGTAACTTAATAAACTTTTTCATCTTAGGTCAGTTGTAAGTTTGCCGAGAGACGGTGAAGAGAGTGCAGAGAGCTCCCACACAGTCCAGGCAGGGTCCCCCATGATTAATTTCTGTATGAACTAGGGCACATCGCTCACAATTAGTAACCAACACCGAGAGATGGTGAGGACCTGAAGCCACACTTCTCCCGAGTTCCCTGGCTCCTCCGTGTGCTCTGTTTCCTGTCCTAGGTGCCATCCTGCACATCCGGCGCATTTCGCTGTGGTGTCAGTCAGCCCCGGCCGCCATAACAAAGTCCCGCAGACGTGGAAGAGTGTGCGGGCCCTGGGCCTCTTTCCGGCCAGGTGTGCGCTCTCTCCCATCCCTTCACCGACACGGGTTGGTGCTCACCTGCTTCCTGGGGGGAATCCGGTCTCTGCGTGGGGGGCGTGCGGTCTGTCACAAAGGCGCACAGCGATCCCTTGTTCGAGGGTCTAGAAAAAACCAGTCTGATCCTCAGGGACAAGCAGCTCAGCAGTTGCCTCGCACGGGGCTGGGGTGCGGTCAGGTGGATGGGCCACAGGGCGGGGAGGGGGGGGAAGCGCCTGGGGACAATGGCACTGTCTCATGCTTTGACTGTGGTGGTGGCTCCACCGGTGTACTCGCTTGATGAAATGTAGTGAATCTCAACTAAAACGGGTGCTTTTATGTGTGCGAGAACACCGCCACCAGCCCCTCCCGCTCCCCATCCCTCCTTAGAGAGCCACATTCTTTCTGAACCTCCGAGCACCGGCGCCGGGCCGCTGCCCTGATGCCCGGGCCCTGCCCCGTGTCCCCATCTTCCTGCTCACACGAGAAACCCCAGGACACCCTTGCCACTTGCCCTCTGGACCTCTGCACAGGGTCCCCTCTGCCTGGAACAGTCTGCCCTCCTGCCTTTGTCTGACGCCCCCAGTTGTCCCGGGGCTTCTGCCCAGGCCTCTCAGCTGAGCGCCCCCCCCCCCACCCCGGTGAGGGTGAGGAGGGACCGGGCGCTGCCATTGCTCTCCACCTCAGGAGTTGCCCCCTGAGGGATGGGGAGCCCAGGAACACAGGGCTGCATCGACTTCGTGGTCAGGCCTCTCCCAAAGTGACGGTCGGAGGCAGAAAGACAGTGTTCTTCAATCTGAATTTCTTTAATGTGACCCCTAATACAAAGTTTTTAAATCTTTCATGAAGAAAAGCATAAAAAATTTAAATCGAAACGATTAGGAGTGACATCCTGGTAAACAAACGCCTGGACCGGCCAGCCCGGTGCCGGGGACGGCCGCGCTGGCCCCAATGTCCCCGGCTGCGCCGGCCGGGAGCTGCCGCCGCCTTTGGAGCCGGTGCCGGCAGCTCTGGAGTTTGTTTTGAGAGGCAGGTGTCAGGGCTTGCTGGCGTCCTGCGTGTTCACTTCGGGGTGTATTGGCTTGAATTTTTTATGCGTGCTCTCATGAAAAATTAAACCAGAACGTTCTTACCCTTTCGAGATGCTCTCCATCAGCGGATTGATACGGAGCGCGAGTTCCGAGGGGCGAAGAGCTGCCCGTAACGTGCTCGGGACGCGTGAGGTGCTGCAGGCGAGAGGAAGCCGGGCCCCCTGCGCTCCGCTTCAGGCTCTGGTCCAGGGCCTGCTGAGCGGGAGGGGGGGCGAGGGGGACGTCCAGGCAGCTGGAGGTAGAGCCTGTCCTGTGATGGCTGTGAGCCTCCGGAAGGACTGGGTCTGTAAGGTCTGGGACCTTGGTGTTCAGTGAGCACCGTGGTGGGGACAGCCAGGCTCCTCCCAGTGAGGGGCCTTGTTTGCCACCCTCTTGTCACACCTGTGCGGAGTCCACAGGCTGCCCGCTGGCCCCAGAACAGCGGATGGCATTTCCCTTTCATGGGTGATGACTGGCTGCCCACATGGCAGACAGAGTAATGGCCCCTAAAGGTGCCCCTCTGAGTCCCCAGAAGCTGGGCGTACGTCGCTGTACATGGGAAGCGGACTGTGCAGGTGTGGTTAAGTTACGGATTTCGAGATGGGGGGATTATCCTGGATGATGCACCTGGCCCAGGTGGGTCCGTAAAACAGGGAGGCAGGAGGATTGGAGGCAGAGAGATGCGGCCTGAGAGAGACTTGTTGGCCCCTCTGCTCAGAAGGTGGGAGGCGGGAGGGGCCATGGTCAGGAGATGGGGGCCGCCTCCTTCGGGGGGGGGGGCAAGGCAAAGAATGGGACCCCTCCACGTGTGCGTCCGGACAAACAGACCAACAGCAGGTAGACACAGACAATATAGATAAAAAGGTGTGTTACAGGAATTGGCTCATGTGATTAGGGAAGCCGAGCAGCCCCACAACCTGCGATGCACAAGGCCACGCATGAGGCCGTGGTCTCATAGAGGCAGCGTCCAAAGGCCCAGAGAATCAGGGGGCTGATGACACAGGTCCCCACCTGGCGGTGACCGCATCCCAGCTGGAAAAGAGGAAGCAAACCCACCCTTCCTCCCCCTGTGCGCTCTGCTCGGGCCCTGGGTGAACAGGTGGGCGCCCACCCGCTTCTCCACCCCGCCTACTGGTCTAGACGCTGGTCTGTCCCGGAGACACCCTCACGGACACACCCAGCTACCTGGGCAACCCCCCCCATTCAAGTCAATATGACAAGAAATTAACCGTCAAATTCCAGGAGCAGAGCCCGGCCCACACCTTTATTTTTGGCTCCGTGAGACCCGCTTGGCCTCCGCACTGTGCGCATGGACCTGCGTGGTGAGAAGCCACAGCTCGTGGAGCAAAAGGAGAAGCAGGAGTAGGAGAGAGCCCCATGGTGATTGCGGGGGAGGGGCAATCAGCAGCCCCAGCTGCCTGGGACGCTCTGGAGCTGAAGCAGCCTATTAGCGCCCCCTTGTGTGGGGCTGGGATGGCCAGGCCCTCACACCTCTGCACCCATCAGTCATCAGACTGGGCTGTATGGGCAGGGTGTGACCCCTGACCCCTGGTGAGGAAGCACCCAGCCTCATAGCTGAAGGTCTCCTGCCTGCAGACCGTCAGCAACCGTTGCGCAGGAGGTCGGGTCAGCCCATGCCCACCCAGACGAGCTGGGCTCCTGTTTCCCAGTTGCAAGACTGGGAAGATAATGTTCCTGCCCCTCAGGAGCCTTGCGGGGTTGAGTGGGAGACTCCAGGGAGAGCCCTCAGCGCGGTGGCTGCCGTGGCCCCTGTGTCTCCGGTGCAGGGGCTTCTGGGAGTGGGGCCTGAGGGGTGCCCTGAGGGTGGGGGCCCCGGGAAGAGGCCAGAAAGCCAGCTCTCTCTCCTCCCACCACTGCGAGGATGAAAAGAGAAGGTGGCCGTCCGCACCCTGGGAGGGAGCCCTCCCTGGAACCCAGGCGTGCTGGCACCTTGACCCTAGACCTCAGTGTCCCGACGCTTTTACGGAGCAGCCTGAGTGGACACAGACACCCACTGGCTCGCAGTAACGTTAATGGACATGAGTGAACTCACACCACGCATTCTTTGTTACTGTCCATGGCTGTCACCGCCGCATTGTTGCTGCTGTGCGTGCTACAGGATTCTTCCCAATGGCCGAGCCTGCGCCGTCCGGGAGCCATCCCAGCCCTGCGCCCATGAGCCCCGCTCCACTGTTGGCCGTCGTCCAGAAGTTCAAACGGTCCCAACTTCAACCTGGGAAGAAACGCTTTGCAGTGGAGGCTTTACATCCTCACAGCGCCCGCGTCAGAAGCACATGCATAATTTAAAAGCTATGTATTTTCAATTATTTTTGAGTTTCCCCAACAAGAAAACTTGGTGCGTGTGGATGTTCGGTGCAAGCAGGTGGTCATTAAAATCTTCTTGTGTTGACATTTCCTTCAGCGCGGTAACTAAATTAAATTTTCTTCATGGCAAATGAGACCTCTTGGGGAAGATATTTTTTAAAAAAGATTTGAGCAGTTTTCCAGCAAATAAAAAAGAAAGAAAGAGGAGGGAAGGGAAGAAAGAGATATTGGCTTTGATTTTACTGCCTCTGTGGAATTGAAGCCGTGACCTACGTCCCACTAAGAGGAAAACTGTCCCGAGCTGAAGAGGCAGGGCTGGGGACACGTGTTCTGTGACCTGTGGCTGCACAGTGATCTCACTAACGCATGGCTAACATCGAGGCCAAATCGACTGTGTAACCAAAAGCATCGGGCGGTGTTCTCTAAACCATCAGATGCCTGTTCCGATGTGATCTCGTGAGCACAAAATTAAATCAGATCCTTGCAGGGTGTTTGGAAACGTCTTCTGCAAATAACAAGACCGGCAGCCTCGAAAGTCAGGTAACAGTGGCACCTTGGTGGAAAGTCGGGGTGAACCAGCTTGATCGTCCCGGAGGACGAGTTCAGGGGCCGAATTCCTTCCAGCTTTCAGGCTCGCCGTCTGTACAGCCACCACATCGCAGCCACGGAGGCCGACAGGTCAGCCACGCACACGCTGGTCGCAGCACTTGACCCCTCGTCAGACTCCTATACCCGCAAGTGTTTCATTTCCTTTGAGTCAAATTTTAACCCCCGCACCTGACTCTAGAAAGCTCTGCTTAAAATGTCTGTGGAAGTAAGTCAGTGGAATGCGGCAATAACCAGTGCGTTGCCTCAGTTGGGTCCTGTTCTCCCCCTTCTGCCCTGGGAGCGCACTCATGCCCAGGCTCCTGTTGCTGCGGCCGTCACTTGTGACAGCCCCCTGTCCCGGGATGAGGTCATAACATCGCCATAGAGGGGCACAGAGTGGAACCGCCCAACTGCACAATTCGTGGGCGCAGACGTCTCCAGTGTGAATGTCACACAGCTCGGGAGTGTCCCAAGGAGAGGGAGGGAGAGTCCCCTCCAGACTTTCCCTCCCGGGACCTCCTCTGGGGGGGGGAGGGGCTGTCAGCCCTGAAGGTGTGGGTCTGTCCTCAGAGTGTGGTCCTGACTCCTCAGCGTCTCCGTGGAGTGAAGCCACAGACAACCACACACGCTCACACTCACACTCACACTCACACACACATGTGTCTTTTTTAGATACAAGCGGGAAGTATGACGGCGTCTCCCTGTGGGTTTTTAGTAATATCTTGGTGTTGAAGACCAGTGATTCTCACCTCTGGGTGAGCTCTGCCTCCCTCCGCAGGGGACATTTGGTGATGCCTGGGGACATAGTTGTTACAACCTTGGGTGGATGCTACTGTTATCCAGGGGTGGGGGCCAGGGGTGCTGCTGACCCTCCGCGGTGCCCAGGACGGCCCCCAGCAGAGGCCCAGCAGCCCCCAGGGTCTGCAGTGCTGAGCTGAGACACCCCAGGTGGTGGTGGTGCGGATGATGTGGGTGCTCACTGGCCAGGCCCCCGTGAGTGTTCGGGTGCTTTCTAGGTGTTCACGACAGCAACGTGTCCGTGGGCATCCACGGACACCTTCCTCTGACGTGTCAGAGGCCAAGGGTTCAGGCCGGAACAAGGTCCTCGCTGACCGCGGGCCCCCCACGTTGTCACAGGCCCCCGCTCTTCTTTCCAGTCTCTCCCCTGTCAAGAACTGGCTCACACGGCCCGCCAGCGCCAGGCACAGCACGCAGTCCCTCTCTGTGTGCACCCCAGGTGGGCGATGCCACCCAGCCAGACTGCAGCCTCTGCCAGGAAAGGACCCATGTCTGGGTGGCCTGCGCCCCACGCCCAGCCTCCAGCACAGAGCTGACGGGAGACAGGTGCTCAGAACGGGCGTGTCGGACGGAGGCTCAGAGGCAGTGTTTATCTCTGCGAATGTCATTATTTAAATATGTCCACATCAGCTTCTGCTGGCCCTGTCTTCATTATGGGCAGAGGTCGTTGCTTATCTCCCCAGCCTGAGTGTCCGGGGCGGCCTGAATGCAGGAGCGAGCGAGCCTGACTGAACAAGGAACAAGAAAAGGAATTTCCTCCTGACGTCTGAAATACACAGAAGCCAGCATGCAAATTAAGTAGAGAGAGTTGAGGGAAGATTGATTAGACATTTTGAAATAGAGAGAAATGTATCTTTTCTCCTGATGGGAGATGCCGTCGCTGGTTGCGGGCTATTCATATGCCATCTGTGTCCTCGCAGACGTCCTGGGAGCAGAAATTAATCCATCAGCTTTCTACGCGGTGGCCGGAGCTGTCAGCTTCCTCGCCTCCGAAACACGGACGGCGTGGAGCTGGGGTGAGTAGCAATGCAAACAGAGGCGGGCCCGGGGCTCCAGGTGCCTGAGCAGATTAACCTGATTATTGATTCTTGGGCTTGTGAATTAATGAGTTATCCCTATTAATTATGTGTGGGTTTTCATAAACAGCCTCCTTGGATTTCCCGGTGATAGAGTGAGCTCAGGGGAGAGCCGAGCGAGGCTCAGCCGCTCGTGGAGGCTCGGGGCTTCCGGCAGCCTCTTCTCCTGGGGGACGCCTCTGTCTTCCCCACACTCACAGGGCTGTGGGGGAGTCAGGGAGGACTGTTTCCGTCGGGCTGCCCCTCGGCTTCCCAGTCCTCTTTCTCTGACAGGTTTGAGGGGTGGCTGACCCTAAATCTGAAAGCCCTAAGTTGTCAGAGGGCTCTCTGGGCAGGGGCCACCCGAGACCTTGGACGCAGGGAGTAGGTACCTCTTCTATGCGTCCCCAAGGTGGCCCCTTGGAGACACCGAAGTGTCCCGTGGTCTCTCCATTGTGTTAACAGGGGCTTTGGGAGAGCGCAGCTTGCGGCTGTATCATTGCTGCCTCCCCGGTGCCCGCAGAGCTGGTGCAGGGCAGGGCCTCACTGAGGGTCAGTCCAGTTGGCCAACCAGGTTCCTGGGGCCGAAAAGCCTAGGTGCGGGCCAGCCTAGGGATGGGGATGATGCCTCTGGGGGAGTGCACCCCGGCAGTGGGGACGTCCTACTCCCAAAGAGGGGAGAGTCCCGGGGATCCCTGCCCTCTCTAGGTGCTCTGACTGGACCAGCTCCCCAAGCCCAGACCCCGGCCTGCAGCACCTTCAGCCCCTGCCAAGCAGCTGCCCGGCCCTCGCACCTGCTCCCACCTCTGACCCCATCAGGCAGGTCCATCTACTTGCCGCTTCACCCGCTGACCCAGCCTTTCCCACCCAGATCTCGCACAGACTGTGGACGCCAGTGAATCGCTCCCTTCTCTGATATAAATATGTCCCTGCTTTAAAAATGCATTTCTGCATATTGCCATACAAGTTTGGGAAACAAAGAAAAGTAAAAGCGGGCGATGGGTGCTGTATCTTGGAGCAGGAATTCTTCAACCCCTGAAAATACAATTGCAGCTCCTCACATTCTAAAATGCTATTCGCAACACCGACAGCCCTGAAAGGTAGTCGAGAATAAAGCTCCCGAAACCAAGCAAGTCCTCTCCAGAGAAAATAATGAAGTTTTAGGGAAGAAATAGGACCCGAGACCTCCAGCAGCTGTACCGTGTTCATGGACAAATGACTCAGCGTTTTCATTCACTCACCGAATGTGCACCAGGCCACTTTCAGGCTCCGGCGCTGACTGGGTACAGGTGTGCTGCTCAGTGGGGCTCATCAAACAGTGGCTGGAGGACCCGAGGCCAGTAAGTCACGTGGAGGAGACCCCGGAGCCGAGGAGAGGAGGCTGCACTGTGTTGGGCGGGACATTCATGGAAGGACCGCCCCCACGTGAATCCTGGTCACATGACTTTGAGCAAAGACCCCCCCCCAAGGCAGGGAGGGCATATGCTAAGAGGGCCTTTGGGGAAGTCTTCCAGACAGAGGACAGAGTGGCACTCACGCTCCAGGAAGGGGCGGGCTCGGCCTGTGGGAGGGGAGCAAGTGGTGCCGCGGGGGTGTGGAAGTGGGGGGGTCAGTGGGATTCGAGCAGAAGGCACACTCGACCCCGTGGGTGAGGTACGGAGTTGGGTCTCACTAATCGTGAGCACGGTCTACTGCACGTGTTAGGCAGACCCTCTGGGTCTGTGTGTCCGCGGGCGGAAAGGGGCCAGGTGGGGACCCGGAGCCCGTTTGAGGCTGTGATGCAGGTGGAGGGCATGCGGGGTGCTGTGCTGGAGGTGGTGAGGACTGCTCCGATGTTGCGTACGCTTTGAAGGCAGAGCCGATAGGACCTGCTAGTGACTTGTCCAAGGAGCATGAGAGAAAGCGTGCGGCCCGGGGGGAGAGTGTTTCCATTGCCTGAAATGGACGCGCCATGGGTGGGCACGTTCACTGGGCGGAAGGGTATCAGGGTTCGGTTTGGATCCGGCAAAGTTTTGGGGGGTGATGAGAGTTACCACATTGTTAGTTGCCTGTGACATTCTGGAGCTGGGAAGCAGGTGGGGGAGGTGAAAGTTGAACATAAAAACTGGCGACTCATCAGTGAATGTTGTAGGTGGTATTTTAACAGACACCCCATGTGACAGAGGTCCTCAGAGACTGTCCACGGGACCTGTGGCATCAGCACCCCCGGGAACCTGTGAAAAATGCACATTCCAGGCCCCTCTGACCTCCGGAACCAGGAACTCCATGGGTGGGAGCTGAGGTTGCGTGTGACAAGTCCTCCGGGTGAGGGAGCAGGGGGCCGTCGCTCCCTCAGGGACTCGGTGTGCACGGAGAAGAAGGCTGGTGTGAGCTCTGCGCCTTGGCACCCGCTGAGGCCCTGGGGCCAGGCCAGGGTGGTAAGAGAGAACCAGCCACGGAGATGAAAAAGGAAAGCGAGTGGGGGAACCCTAGGAGGGTGCACATCCTCCCCCCATCAAGGCGCAGGTGCAGAGTCATCCCAAGCAGATTCTCAGGAGTTGACAGAGTGTGACAGCTGATTCTAAAAGTCAGAAAACAGAGCGAAGGGGCCAAGGTGGACAGGACACTCGTGCGGGAGCCGCCAGAGGGACTGACCCGCAGAAACCCCAACGGCCGTAGCAGAGGTGTGTGAGGTGTGGCCTCTCACATCCGTGGAGAGAAGGTGGACTCGTTAATAGCCGGCGTGGGAGCCATCGGCTGGACATGTGGAAAAGGATATATTTAGATCCCTGCAGAGCACCATACACGAAAATACATTCCAGATGGATGGGAGGCCGACAGGAGGAAAGCAAATGTCTAAAAAAGGATGTAGGACCCTACCTCGATCTCGCTGGGACGGTAAAAAACACCTAAAGAAAAAAGATGGACTACAACAGAACTTGAAATATTTGAGTGGTGAAAGCCTATTCTGCAAATTGGGAGAAAGTCTTTGTAACATGCACCTGGCAAAGACTGATATTCAGAATATTCAGAATGAAAAAATAATGATTTTCTCAAAAAATGATATAGGAAAAATAAGAGCCTGGCAAAATATTTTAACAGGAAACCCATGGGGAGGAGCCCCAAGTGTCCCATAAACATAGGACACAGGACGCTGGGCTGGGAATAGGAGGAAGATGGGAAGTAAGCAATCAGAGCAGACGGCTCCCCTGGCCAGGCAAAAGGGAGCGAGGTCAAGGCCGAGCCATATCGGCTCCCTGCTCCTCCAGTAACTAAGTGCCAACAGGGAGCAGCTTGAAACAACACCAACACACGACCTTCCTGGAGCCCAGCCCTGCTGTGGGGAGGGCCTGCCCCCCTCCGAGACCTCATGGCTTCCAAACTCCTCTGCCCATCCAGGCCGCTTACCTCCTCTCTCTCTCTCTCTCTCTCTCTCTCTCTCTCTCTCTCTCTCCCTCTCTCTCCCCACACACACCAAGAAAAAGCCACATGAGCACGCAGCAAGACGGTGGTCGTCTACTAGCTGGTAACTGGGCCCTCACCAAGATGCACTGGCTCTTGCACCTGCGCCCCCCAGTTAATGCCCAGGAGACCCTGCACGATGCACAGGCAGATTCCAGATGAGAAGCCCGGGCTTGGAGAGGACAGAGCCCGGCCTTGGACAGGACGGGTAAACCCTTCACTCAACCCAAAGCTGCGGTTCTTCCCACAGACCCTGCAGAACTGAGGAAACGGAGCTTCCCAGTCCTGCCTGGCCCCAGCGGGCCCCTGCAGCCTCCTGGTCTGTGCCATCGGAGGGAGCACAGGGTGGGGAGACAAGGAGGTGATGGGGGTGCCTAGCACCCCACTTCTTGCCCAGCAGGAGCCGAGCAGTGGTCACAGGATTTCTGTCCCACGGGTGCCCTGGCTTCTCCCTTATGGTGGCCCGGGGTGGGCTGTGCACCCAAGCCGCTTCCCCCCACAGGCTGTGTGTGAGGCCGCGTGAACTGCTGGTGTGCATGCACCGTGGCGGTGCGATCTGCTCTGAGTGGACTGATGACACATGTGCATCCTCGGACACAGCCTTCTCACGGGTGGCCCATGCTGTGGTCACTGACTGCTTGGGCCAGTGACCTGCTACGCTGTGGCGGCGAGTCCTAAGTCATGGGGAATGGAGCTGCCCCACGGAGCAAAATTCACAAATCACAACCCATTACAAATGGCTTCTCCAGAGCGGTCTGCGTCTGAAATCCGGCCATAGCTAAGCCTGGGCTTCGGGGGGACTGGCTGGCCTTCCGGTGTGGCTGGTGGCTGCGAGGGGGTCAGCACACTTGGGGTCAGCACGCTCAGGCCCAGCGCACGCAGCACCCGCGATCTCCCAGCTTCGAACGGCAGGGGTGGGGATGCCGAGACCACCATGACGACAAGACGGGGTCCTGCTCCAGGGGTCCGGCGCCATTCAAACCAGCTCACAGGTGCTCATAGGCTCTGGTCTGGGCTGGACACAGGAGAGAACGTGACAAAGCTGAGGGGCGGCCCGGGACCCACAGGCTCACTGCCCAGCATGGGAGGCAGAGAAGAGGCTGGGAATTAAGGGAGTCAGCTGAGTATCATGGATTCACTCATTCTCTCGTTCATCACTCACTCACTCCGTCATTCATTCATCGACTCACTCATTCATTCATTCCCTCCCTCATTCATTCATCTACTCATTCATTCATCCACTCATTCATTCATCCACTCACTCACTCATTCATCCATTCAACCATGGCATCAGTGCCCACTCTGTTCCAGGGTGGAACCACCGGTACTCTAAGAAGCAAGTCTCTTCAGTGAAGGCGGCAGGAAAAAGCTTCCCACACATTCTTCCTCTGCCTCATTTTACAACCATTTCTGTTCCCAGGCTCTGGGCTCTGGCCACGCTGGACTTCGGGTCCCTGTAAATTAGCCTGCTTTCTTTGATCCCGGGATCGTGCCCCCGGCCTGGGCAGGGGAAGCCCAGGCTCAGAGTCCGGGACTCGGGCCTGGGGAAGTGGTGTTCTCACATCTGGTGAGAATGGCAGGTGGCATTAGAAGCCTGGCATTTTGAAAATTAGACCCTAATGGGCTGCGTGGCAGACTGGTCCCGGAGGGACAGGGACAAAAGACGTGACGTGTCAGAGGCAGACCACTGCAGGGACGACTTCTGACGACAGAAGAAGCAGGTTCTAGTCTGTGGCTGTGACTTCGGTGCCTGTCCAGCATCATGTTCTCTCCTTCTCACCAGGAGCCTGGGGCCCCGGGGCCGCGAGGTGTCCTTCCACCCACCGCGCCCGGCCAGGACCCGGGAGGCCCACGGGAATCTTCAGGCCCCTGCCCCGAGAGCTCCATTTCCTTCCTCTTCAGGGCCAGGCGTCCGCTCGACCACTTATGGTAATGGTATAAAGTCCCTTTTGACATAATTTCCTCCAGAATATAAAGGTGATTCGTTTTGAGGAGACGTTATTAAATAAATGGACGAATTTGGGGAAATGCTGTGTGGGAGTTATTTTTTCTTTCCTCTGCTTTTGTTTCGGAAAAAAATGTGAACAGAATAAAAAACGTGTGAGGAGGTCTTACCTTTTTATCATTGAAATGGTTCATTTGAAAATCCAGACTTTCCCTTGGCCCAGAGGCTGAGTGACAAAGGACTCGTGACATGAGGGACAGATTCTGGACAAGGGGGAGGAGGCGTCAGGCAGATATTAAGGGATAGATCATCTCTTGTGTCAGGAATTAAGTAGCTGAAGATTCAGCTTGAAACCAGAATATGAGTCTGAAGAGGACAGCAACCCATTGAGGGGTGTGATGGCCCCTCAGTGTGGCAACGGAGGTGAAGGGCCGGGGGTGGGGGAGAAGCATGCAGGAGGTGGGGTGCTCTGGGCAAATGGCAGTGTCGGGGCCTCAGGGGGGCGGGGTGCAGGGGCAGAGCTCCCACAGGTTGCCTATGTTTGGATTTAGGAAAACACCCCCCCACCCCACACTCTGCACGAGAGCGCATGGGGGCGGCTTTCACGGGAAGGGAGGCCACGTGCCCGATTCCAGGGACCTGTGGGTGGTGTGACTGGGAGGAGGCCTCCCTCTTCCCGTCTGTGAAACGTTATTTTAAAAATATTTGTTCCACTTACAGTAACCGGCCATCTGCCTGTGCAAACAACCAGCAGCCTTGAGAACGCGTGGCCAGTGCCAGGTGTGAGGGGAGCAGGCAGTGAGGGGACGGGTGGGGGGCCCGGGCGTGAGTCCTTCAGCCTCGCCTGTCCAGAGACCCCGCGATGGGGGCTGTGCACCCCCACCCCGGGGAGTGCCTGCATCAGGAGAGCCTGTTCCTTTTCCTGGTCCTGGCGGTTTGGGCACAGAGGGAGGGTGTGTCCCCGGTTTGCAAATGGCAAGACTTGATGCGTCCACCTCCAATGTCACCTGCCGTGGGGAAGTCTCTCTGGCACAGGTGTTGGGGAGAGAGGACGGGATCCAGGGTCCCACGCCGCCAGCCTGGTCCCTCTGTGTCCTGCAGGACAGCCTACAGGGACGATTCGGTGGAGATTCTGTCATGCTGGCAACCCCAACATTGACTGGGGACCCCGCCCCATTCCAGCAAGGGGCAGGCCTAACATTCTGCGAAGATATGTCCTCCCTCGCACTGGCAATGGCTGATTGGACCGGCCTGGATAATTGACACCTGTGGGTCCAATCGGGTTGGAATTACTGCAGAGGGCTTAACACCCACAGAGAAATGGAGATGGGCACCCACACCCACACAGACCCAATGAGACGGATGAGATGGAGCATCAGAGAGAAGTACGGACAGACGGCAGGGGACAGACAAACAGGGACAGAAGCACGGAGCACAGCTGGCCAGAGATGTGGGGCCTGGAGCGCGTGCCCCCGGCAGCGGAAGTCCCATGTCCAGCTCCGCCCTGTACCCCACCCGCCTCACCTCCAGCCCTTGGCTTCGGTATGTCTGTATCTTTCCAATAAACCTGCCCTTTTACCCTTTAGCGACCTTGAGGGTTTTCTTTACCTTTGTCAGAAGTGCCTTTGCCTCTTCTGTAGCCCCCGCCTCAGGGCAGCAGTCCTGCCCCTGGCCCGGCAGAGGGTCCTTCACAGCTTAGCCCCGACCGTGACCTGGAGCAGACTGGACGCACGGGTCCAGGGCCCACCGTATGGGCTTGGCTCCTGCCTCCTTCGTCCCCAAAGCTGTGGCTGGACAGTACCACCACATCCACTTCCTTGGGGCCCAGCCAGTTCCTACCGGGGAGACAGCGGCCAGGTGTCAGCAAAGGTGCCTGAACAGATCGGAGCCCCACCAAGGAGCACGGCGGGGTTCGGGCGACCTTTAACACAAGGAGCATCATCAATTTGGGTCGAACGTGGAGTTGTGGGCACGCTGCAGTTAGTCCTTTCAAGTGACCCAAGCGGGCTTGTTCCCAGACTCCCAGGTCCTTCGCTCCCGACTCCTTCCCCCGTCCCGCATCAGCGCGGTCACCCACCCACTCACGCCACGCGGGTGAGAGCAGACGGAGCAAATACAGGCACAGCGTGTAGACGGCCGCGGCCTCAGGTCTGCCCCATGCCCAGGTCACACTGGTGCTTGACAGGAAGGAGCTGACCGCAGCCGTGTGTGCCGGGAACCCGCCAGGTCAGTGAAGGAGGCGCGAGTGTGGCTGGCGGGGGCGGGGTTGATGCACCTGTGGTGAGAACACACCCCCCTCGCCGGTGGAGAACCCACAACCCCGGGGGCGTGCCTGACGGGGCTCCCCTCTGAGGGTCCCTCCCCAGCGGCCTTACTTTCTCTGCCCTCAGAGGGTGGTGCTTATTATTTTTATAGGTGCACTCGCGGGGGAGAGAATGCACGTGTTAAATATGCGTGTGGTTTAAACTAAAGCATGTGTAACAGAGTTCTACCCCAACGTTGGCGGGGCTGCTGTGTTCCACTCAGCGGGGCTGCTGTGTTCCGCTCAGTCATCTTGCGTACAAAAATGAGAATGTCGGGGACAGGCATGCCTCAGGCCAGGTCCCCACAGAGCCTTCTCCTGTCCCGCGGGAACTCGCCCGGTGACCGTGGTCTGACGGAGCCGCAGGGCTGGAAATGCTGCCGGCTCCAGGGACCAGTCTGTTTTGGAGGACAGAGCTCTGGGTGCCACGTTCTGGCCTGTTCTCACGTGCCTGTCCCTTCTCATAATTCAGACGTGTCCCTGCGTGCCATCTACTTAGAGAGCAACCCCTGGCCAGCGCCGTCCGCAGACACCCAACTAGTCCTCATCAACCCCATTACTGGGCTTTACCTGCTTCAAGGCACCACCTCTCTGACATCATTTTGTGCGGCTATTTCTGCTCCGCTATTTCTGGAGCTATTTCTACTCCAGAATCTAAGAACCAAAGGGACTGAAATCAAATCAGTGTCTTAGCGTCTGTCCTGACACAGCGAACGTGACCGATCGACACTCATTGCCAAGCTGAAAGGATGAGCGAGTGCTATGCAGGGGGAGGGAGGCACGGGGCCCTGGAGGAGGGTGAGGCTTGGACCGGATCTGGGAGACTCAGGCAGGTTTGGCAGGGAGGAGCAGAACCAAGGATAAAGCGTGTGTGAGGCTGGAGGGAGTGAGCAGAGGTTTGCCGTGACTGAAAGGAAAAGGGGTGCGTTTCAGGCATATGCGGACTCCGTCGATAAAGACAAGGAGACCAAGAAACTCAACAGCGGGAGAGGGGACCGGGAGGACTTCTGGTCCCTGAAATCTGTGGCACACAGGGCAGCCGCTGGCCTCCGCCTGGACGGTGGGCAGCAAGGCTGTGCGAAGTGTCTCGCTTAAGAATTGGAACACTGTCCTGGAGGCGCCGAGGAGCCATCAGAGTCTTTGAGCTTGGCTATGACATCACATGACCGGTGTGTTTTATGAAAAAATAATGCCACAGCTGTTGCAGAGAGAAGCCCGGGTGAGCGGGGGACCCGTCTGGAGGCTCCTACAACAGCCGGGAGGAAAGAGCTGAGCCAGTGGGGGGAGGAGCGGAGTCAGAGGGCTGGTGACTCACAAGGTGTGGACGAGGGGTGGGGGACTGGCGGAGCTCTGTCTGCGGGCGCCAGCTGGGGGGACTGGGGATGCGGTGGTCCGGGTTGGTTGGGGAATAACAGTGTTTTTGGAGGGGACAAGGAGGGGGTGGGTTTGGGTCTCCACGGGCGCTTTGGAAGTCCCTGTGGGAGACATGGATGGCTGTAGTCAAGGGGCCGTTTGAAGTAAGTGCCAGTGGTGGATAAAAAACTGGTATTGCCCAAGACCCAGATGCGGGAATTCACAGTGGGAAGCTTTCTGTCATCTGCACGGGATGAGAGAAGGCAGCTCAGGGAGAGACGGGCAGAAAAAGAGAGCAGTATCCTCTCCTTCGTGTTTCCCTAAACCAGAAGTCACCAGACTTCTTACCTCCCTTCCGGCCGGTGATACTTGCACGTGACTTTCCCTGCTTGTTCCGGAAGCGTGTCACAGAGAAGATGCTTAATTAAATATTTCCAAGGGAGCCGGGCTGCTTTTTGATAGCAGCCCTCCTCTTCCTCGGGGTACTGGGGGGCCGCTTTCTCTCCAATGCTGTTCGTGCAGAATCTGGTGCGATGCCTGCTCCTCGGTGGGTGGCGGGTGTGCGGTGAGTGTCAGGGGGTGGGAACCGCAGGTGTCGCCGACGCCAGGCCACTCAGAAACCTGCAGCTACTCGATTCCATAATTTCAACGTTTTAGGATTTTACAAAAAGCACTTGTTCTTCCTTGATGGTACAGCACTGGGTTGGAATTAGAGGTTGCAAACTGAATGACAAAAGCAATTTCCTGTGATGCAGGTAAGGGGGAAATAGCGTTTATTGAGCCCTCCCCCACACTGTCTGCCGTGCCTCTGTCCCATTCACGGGGTCAACAGCCGCCCGGACATGGCGGAGAGGGAGGAGACACCTACTGCCGTCAGCTGGCTCTCCCAGTGGGCGGACCACAGGCGCTGGCCCTTCCGTCGGATTAAGCGTGTTTCCGTTTGAAAGCGCCCTAAGAAAGCTGCAGTGCTGTAAACACACGTGGAAAACCCTCTCGTCTCTGCTGCCTCTGCCTCTCATCAGAACAGGGCCGACTCGGACCCCACACAGCAGACCCAGCACATTCCGCCTCCTGACCTAGTTCTGGGACAGGGTTGGGGGGGGGCTGTCCTCGTCCTGAGGACACCCGGTTGAGACACACGTTAGGACCTGTTGAGTCTAAGACTTGTTCTTGGTGGGCCTATTATTTGCCTGAAAGGATATTTAACTCAAATCCTAGGTTGTTTCCATCATTTCTTTTATTTTAAAAACGCCTTTTATACTATGAGTATGACACATACAGAAAAGAGTAAAAATTTTAAGTGTACGTCTTAATAATTGGTCACAAAACGATCCCCCAGGACACCACCACCCAGCCCCCACCCCCCAAAAAAGGGACCATGGCTGCCCTCTGAAGCCCCACCCCCAGGGGTAGTTTCCTCTCCCCCCGCCCCACCATCTCTGATAACCCCCCGTCTTCCCCTTCTTTAGAGGTGCCACATTTGTCACACAACCGTGTGCCTACAGTTTAGTTCTTTGATAAAAGCCTGGCTCCGTGGGTGTCCCTCTGAGCCTGGCTGCTTCTGCTTGATGGATAACTGAGGCTCCCCTTCGGCGGTGAGCTCTGTCTAAAGATGCATGTATTATCCCCGCGTCCCGGAAGGTTATTATTTGGCCGAGTGTAGAACTCTAACCTGACAGTTTTCTCTTCCAGGCCTTCGAATCCCGCTGTCTGCGGGCTTGTGTTTCTGGCGCTGGGAAGCGTCAGTTAACACTGTTCTCTCGAGGAAACCTGTCTCTTTCCTCTGGATATTTTTCAGAATTAAGAAACAACAAACAAAAACCGACCTTTGCCTTTGGCTGTCAGAAGTGTTTCTACAAGGTGCCTTAGTGTGTGGGTTTTAAACCCACTGCAGGTGGGTTTGTGAAGCTCCTCGGGCCTGCGACTGCGGGTCAGCTCCGGGAAGTTCTCAGCCAGGACGAAGTTGCTCTGCCCGGTTTCCGCTCCGTCCCCCGGGAATTCCACGCGCCAGCCCTGCGCTCAGCATCCTCACG
Organism: Desmodus rotundus; assembly: GCF_022682495.2. NCBI lineage: Eukaryota > Metazoa > Chordata > Mammalia > Chiroptera > Phyllostomidae > Desmodus > Desmodus rotundus. The sequence goes on from NC_071392.1 coordinate 95,251,229, forward strand.
GACTCTTGCGCCCTGTTCCCCACTTTCCATGACTTGTCACTCTGGGACTGACTCTTGACCTTGACACCTGACCTGTCTCCCACCTCACTAACACTTCCCACATCCAACAGATGTTAAATCCGTAACCATGTTCCTATGATTTTCTGTCCTCTGATTTCCCATCGACCCTTTAAAAACAGTCTGCGGGGTCTTCGAAGACGTTCTCAAAGGCTCCCCTTGCCTTGAACGTGATAATATCACAGTTTTGTTTCCAAAGTCCAACAACTCCAGTTTCTGGGTCCCTCTGATTTGGTTTGTTTCTGGCACTTTCTACTGGGTTGACACACACCATCTTGCCATCTCGGGTGCCTGGGTACTTTATCCCGTGTGCCAGGCGTGGTGAATTTACAACCGCTAGCAGGAATGACTCAGGTCCCAGGAGATGCTATTTCGGTTTGCTATAGCAACACGGATCAGCGTGACAGAGATAATTAGCAGTGGACCTGCAGAGGTGGTAGCCTGCTGACTCCTGGTTTCCTTTGGTGACCGCGGAGGACAAGCGTCCCCTGATGTCAGCCCGTCTTCCCTGCATCTCATCCCCACCACTCTCCCCATCTTGCTGCTTTTCCTCTGCATCCTCGCGGGGTTTTAAGGGGCTGCACGGTTTTTGCAGCTGTCCTAGGTTTTAGGGCTCGTGTTACTTAGCCCGCTCTTTTCTAAAAAGATCATCTCGTCATTAATAAATATATGTGGAGGCCTAATATGCGCCAGACTCTCTTCTAGATGCTGGATGCCCGGGGATCAGCCAGAGAGAGAAAGGAAAGCCGTGCCCACGTGGCCTCCGTAGTCCGGCATTCCGAGTTTTAGCGAGCTGGCCGTCGGCCCTGTAGCTCCTTCTGACGGCAGATTCCAAATGCGTCCAGAAGATACAACTGTGGTCCCTGGAATCGGCCAATCTGACCCAGTGAGCAGAATCCTGGGGGGTTGGGAAAGGCCCAGGGGACAAGCCTGTTCACATGGCCTGTGGGGGAAGGTAGGGGAAGCCCGTGCGCCTTCCCACCCCCTCCTCTGCAATGCTGCGAGCTGCTTGCCACAACTGTGCTTGGTACTGGCCCAGCTCGCCCCACCTCTGGTCTCACGGTGGGGAAAGGAGAGGAAGGGAGAGGTGGAAAGAACTTAGTTAAAAGCCACTTGAAAGTGGAACACCGTCCGTGGAGCTGAAAGCCGGATGGTGGGCTGCAGCGACGCCCCTGCATCCACCTCGGCCCCACGTGCCACACTCTCCCTCCCAACGCTGTTAGATCTCAGCTCTTTGACGGACGACCGACTGTACCGGTGGTGACTTTTTGTTAGCGCAGACCCGAGTCCAGCGGGGAAAGGGACAAACTGGCTCTTTTATCAAACACTTGCAGTGTCAGATCATGGTGAATGGAGACCTTTCCCTGCAGAAAAGCGGCAGGGTGCGTGCGTGAGCGGGGCCCGCGGAGGAACTGCCACTCAGCCGCCGGTGAGAAACCAGACCTGGGGGAGCCAGCTGGGGCTGCGCCCTCTCTCTCTTCACGCTTGTTCCTAACTTGGCCCCCCCCTGGGGATGGCACACAGGGCAAGGTGGGGGCCCAGAGCTGCTAAGGACACCCTGCCCGTCACAAGGGCAGAGGAAAGTCTGGGGGGACCCATGGTCCCGGGGGTGCAGACACATGGGTAAGTAGAGGAAGGGGCTCTTTGGTACCGACTGGGGGATGGCCATTACTGGACGTACTTTTATGACGTAGGACGGAATGACCACGTCACTAACCCACTTCATTTTCCCTCGGGCTGAATGACATGCTCGTGGCGGACGCTGCCTGCAGCTTAGTTCAGGGGAACAGTGGCTCTCGGGGGACTGGCTACCACCAAGGGCCAGGCCTCGCATCCTGGTCCTTCCTTAAGGAGGTGACATCCCGTGAGACTGCGTTGACCACTGAGGAAGACATGGGAGGGAAGAAACTCGTAAAGACATTCATCAAGAAAGTACCTGACAGGTCCAGAGGCCACAGTGGACACTCAGCTGTTAAAAAGTCCCACGACGAGAGCCCCTTCTTTACTAGGAGGCTCAGGCTGGCGCAGCTCAGGACCACGGGTGAGGTGGCCCAGACACCATTCATTCATTCATTCATTCATTCATTTCCACACTAGAGAATGCGCTCTCGGGGGACCACCTGTGTGAAGGCCCTGCCTCCAACACAGTCCCCGCCTGGGATTTGAAAATCCTCTCTAAAGACGACACAAAACCCCAAAATGAGTTGATGAAAACTGACTACAGGAAAATACCCTTTTAAAAATTCTGCACAATAAAAATCCCCACAAAAAAAAAGTAAGAAGGCAAATGAACTGTGAAACACACTTGCTGTTTATGTCACAAAGGGCCAATTAGACACATGTATTTATGTCCATGAATACGTATACTTCTATTTTATTTGGGTATGTATTTGTCAAAGAAAGTTCAAAAGCCTTACAGGTAAATGGGCATAGACTACAAGGAGTTCACGGAAAATGAAATGGCTGGTAAATATGGGAAAGGAGGCTCAAGGTGAAATGCGACTCTGAGCAACCTTGAACCCGTTTCTTCATGGGCCGCCCTGGCAGAGATGGAACAACCCACACGTGAGCGTAAGTTGGGGACTGCAGTCACCCGTGGGATATGATTCGATATGACACCTCTGTTGGACATTTGGAAAAAACCCATCAAAATGACATTATACAAAAGCTTTGGGAATGTGCACTGGAAGAGACGGATGGTGTGGAATGTCCCCGGGCCGGGCCGCCTGTTGCAGGTTGTACCCACAGCCAGGTGTCGCGCACAATCCATCGGTCAGTCGGTAGGCAGGTCTGCTTCTGCAGGGGCTTCGCTGCGGTGGCGTGGAGGCCACCCTGGCCTGCAGATGACGGGGACCCACCTTTAGTACACTCGGTGGGGCGGGGGGGAAGCGAAGGATCCGCCAGTGTCTGAGCGTGTCATCAGTGAGGAGGCGCACACCCTGCGTGTGCATTTGACTATTCCTGAGAACGTGCATGGGGTCAGGGAGAAGAGCGCGGGGCCCGGCAGGGGCACAGATGGGACACCTACACCCGTTCCCCTCCTGCACCGAGACCACGTGGACGCCCGATAGAGGAGCGAGTGTGACAGAGGCCGATACCCGTGCGGAGGGGTGTGTGGACGATCTGCCACATCATCCTCTGTGCTTTCCTGCATGTCTGAAAGGCTTCCTGATTAAAATTTAAAAATAAAAGTCACGTTCTTTTGCCTACTAATTTTTTAAACAAGATTCCCCCACACACACACCCCTAATGTTTTGGACTGTTATATGTATTTTACTCAACACGTTCCCAGTCGCAGGGGAAAGAAGCACAATCCAGATGGCTTTTTTGCCAAATAGGGAATCTCCTGGCTGCTATTTCTGGAAGGTTCTGGGGGTCTTGAGGTGTGACTGGATCGGGGGCCTGAACAACGCCTCTCCGGTCTGCCTGCGCCATCTTGGCAGCCCCCCTCAGTGGGTGGGTGGCCACAGGAGCACTGGGCAGAGAGCCGACTCACTCACTGACCTTTTCATCAACAGCCAACCTTCCCAGGAACTCAGAAAAAGCAGTGGGCACCCCCTTGGTCATGTGACTCCCCTTCCCGCCCCTCCCAGTTACTGTGCGTCCGATTGGCCTGGGTGTGAGTGGATGCGGCTCCTGGGGTTGGGCTTGTGTCCACCTCCCCCTGCACCTCAGGGCGGTGACTGGCGGGTGGACGGCTCGGCGAAGGGAAACTGAGGTCTCTTCGCCCTCACTCAGCAGGGAGCAGGGAGGTGCGGACAGGCAAGCCCAGGAAGAAATCCTCGCCCAGCCCCCACGTGGGCGTGAGGGCCCAGGATGAAAGATGCGGCGGGTGGCGGGGTCGTGTGCTGCACTCTGGCATCATATTCCTGCCAGCGTGGGTCCCGGCGGGCTGCCCGCTTCCCGGGGACCCGTCAGCCCCGACACACGCTTCAGTAGTGTTTACCTGTCCCCTTCCTCCAATGCCAACGGCCTGCCGTCCCCACCGCCCTCTTCAACGACGACTTTCTTATAAGTACCCGCGCGCTAACCGATTGCGCCACTGGAGCTCCGACGACGACTTTCCTGATGCTGTGCCCCTTGTAGAACGGCCCGCATGCTGGAATGCTCCACCCTGTTCACATTGGGACATTTGCTCCTCTAAACCTGGATTCCTGTAAACCAGCAGCTAGGTGTGAAGTGTTGATTCCCAAGATGGAAAATTCCTCAGCCAGAACACAGTGCGCTTGTTTCCGATTTTCCTCACGGAGCCTAAGAGGGAGGGCCGGCCACAAATCATCGTGATGAATTTTGCTCTCCGGTTAAGCTGGTGGCCTCGGGACGTGCCATGTAAATGTGTGTTTCTCTGCCCCCGTGAGCTTCGCCTTAATGACTGTGGCTGCCCCCAGTGCCCGCCCAGGTCGCTGCTCCCCCTGGGGACTGCCGAGGGGCCACTTCCTAATGAGACTGTCCGCTCCTCGTTCATCACCGGCTCCTTTTCTGGAAAGGAGAGTTTCCTTATTAACTGAGGAAAATTAGGTTCTGGGCAAATGCTTAATTCTTCCCATTTCTGACTCATTTTCAGAATAAGAAGTGGTTGTAATTGTCACTTTTAATGGTGGCTTTTGTTGTTGTTGCTGCTTTTCCCATGTCACGATTTGGGTTCTCCATGGTCCAGTGAGATATGGAGTCGGGGTGCAGGGCGTTCCTGGGAAGGGAAGGGGGCACCCTGGGCAGAGAGGGGCTGAGCCCGGTGGGGGGGGGGGAGGCGCTGAGATAGCCCCGACCAGTGTGGAGGGGGCCAGGAGAAAGAGGGCCTCGCCAATCAGGCTGGGGCCCTGTTGGCCCAAGCTGGGTTGGAATGGCCTGACCTCCATGCCCCTGCCTCCCCCAGCAACACCCCCCCAACCTGGGGATCATGACCTTGAGCCAGCACTTCCCTGAGCCCAGGGCGGGCAGGCACTCCAGACCACGGCAGGGCTTCGAATCCTTTTCTGCGGTGCTCTCTGGCATGGGTGGCCCGTCTACCACTCCCCCCGACTGTGTTTTCTACATGGTGTTTGTTCTGTACTTTAATAACACCGTGGGCTTGTGGGTTTCATATCTATGTTCTACAATAAAAGTCTGGGGTGCTCAAATAACCCCAATAAACGAAGCCAAATAATCCCAGCAGGTGGCTGAAAAAGGCCTCCAGCACACCAGCCCGTGGCCATGAGCCCCGCTCCCCCCTGACGGGAACGGCGTCCACAAAACGGGGCCCGAGCGCGCGTGCCCTTGGCCCCGAGGTGGCCTCGCCGCTGTGCTCTCTCAGGGAGACCGGAGATGGAGTCTGAGTGTGTGTTAGATTGTGAGTTTTACTACCATCCTCTATTCAAATTTAGCGTGACAGAGTTCGTTTTCTTGCCCTTTAAAATTTTATATGTACATACATTTGTGTACATCTGCACTAATAACATTAACACAGTGCCTTACACTAAGAGATAAACCAAATGATGTCAAAATTATGATGCCGAAACTCCTACTAACAGTAACACTGCTGAGTGAATTTTTAAGGTTTCTCTGTAGTCCCTTCTACCCTCGGAACGTAACCACAGAGGGTTTAGAGTCGGGCTGCTGCTTTCAGGGATTACTCGAAATAAGGTTCCTGTGTTATCCCGTTACCACTTTGATATAAAATCCGGTCGTTTTGTTTCAGCTTGTTTTCCGCCTGGGGGCTTGATACGTTTTCCCCTTTTGATTTACTTTTTTGAATATCTGAAGCATCTGCCAGCTTCAAATCATTCCAAATTCTTCCTGTGACACTTTTTCCCACTGAGAGTTCTTTGTTCTTTAGTTTGGGGGCTTCTCGGATGAACATACTTACAAGTTTCGGAGCTGGGCATGTTGGCGCTCCTCCCTCGCGTGGGAAAGGGAATAATGTTTCCCCGAGTGTGAATGAGGTGGCAGCACGCCCTTCCCGGTGCTGCCAGAGAAGCCCCCGACGGGACCTGCGTGCACGGCCTCCCTCCCTGCACGGTCCCACCTGAAGGGGGTGGAGGGAGAGAGGGTGTTCCCTTTCTTTAAGCACAGAGCTCTGGGGCACGCCCGATGTCAGGGGGCGTTCATGCCAAACACTTCCCCGGGTTCTGGATTAGTGCAGCGCCGTGCGAATCCAGTTTTCCCGACTTCCACCTGACTGGTTCTCTGTGAAGATTAGAATTGTCAAGCCCTCGTGTGACATCTTTGCTGTGATGGCAAAGATACGGGAACAGCAGCTCGCCACCTGCACGCCGCTCAGGAAGGGGCCGTGCCTCTGAGGACACGCTTGTAGTGGAAGCCCCGTCGCGCCGGTCCCGCTTCCACCTAGAAGGCACTGGCCATGGGAGGCCTGTGTCCCTCCCCGAGCAAACGGCCCTCTGCTTCCCCCCACACTGTTTCCACTGAAAACGAGCTTCTTCCCTGGCGTTAACTGCGCTGAACCCAGAGGATGGGACTGACACTGGGTGCCCCACCTCACTGGGGGGGGGGTTCTGAGGCGGAAGCGAGACCACGGGCAGTCTGCAGAAGTCGGGATGACGTGAATACACCTCTCTGCTAACCCTGCCTCCGCCTGAGGTTCGAGGACAGCGACTCGTGCGGCAATGCACCGTTCGAAAACCTGTTTTATTTGCGGCTAATTTTCCGATGCACGTGGAACCGTGTGCCGCTTGCTAGAGAGCCGCTCAGTACATCCGTGAAACTGCGCCCACACGTGATTCCGCTGTATTTCAGCCGAAAAGTCAAAGGTCAGGAATAATGTATATTTTTTCAGCTTGAAGTTTTAATTTAATTGACTCCTCCAAATTGAGCAAATGATGCATGAACACGCGTCTGCATCCAATGTTCCGATTCTTCGCGAGAAAGGGAGGGCGGGTGGGGGGAGGGCCCATAACACACGATCCTACCAGAGGCGACGAATTGCAGGTTCTGTCTGATATTGCAGCGCATTTTCTCCCGCTTTATGTCAAGTTGCTAACCCTTGTCTGGCGGCAGGATAATTAAGCCGGGCTCGGGAAATCTCTCGCACGCTGTAGGGGACATCCATCCCGGAGCCGGGAGCCGGGAGACGACCGTCAGCAGTTTCGGACCTCCGGCTGTTACACTCGCTTTCCAGGGCAAACTCCGATCAATGAGCCAGCCGAGGAGGATCGAAGGCTCCGGTGATGAAATGCCACCCCGTGAAGTAATTGGCTTTGTGGGTCTGCCCGACGAGTCATAACTATTTGTCAGCAGCCTCGGAGCGCAGCCTGGGCTGTCCCTCGATTAGCCCAAGGGAGGCTTTCGATCAGAAAAGCGAACTGTACGGCCCCTCCGGGGAAAGAAACAAATACGGCTGTCCCCATTAAACCAGGGCTCACACCGCACTAACTTCGCTGCTAATATGGACCCAAAACCTAAGCCCACTACTATCTTCCTATCGGGGAGACGATGCTGCTGTTTCCTGTTTTGAAATCCTCCCGCTTCTGTTTATTGTAGGCCATTAGAATCCACGTGCATACTGGGGAAAAGTGGTCGTGTGTCCGCTCTTTTTCTGTAAGGTTATCTGACCAGTCCCTGCGCTGTGCAATCCTGCTCGAGCACGGTCTGCGGGGAGGGGAGAGCAGCCACCGTAGGACAAGCACGTGAGTGTCCCCGAAAGTCCCGCTGGCTGACCGTTAATGAGGCCTGTGGTGGGTGCCGGTGCCACCCGAAGCCCACAGAGGCAGCACTATTTCCGCCTCCTGAGAGACCCTGAGATTGTGGTCAGTGGACACCGCTTCTGAGGACTTTAAAGTGAGACCTCGCCTTCAAAGGTTTGGCTTTTGAGGAAGATTACTTGAACCGGTACGACATCTTCAGTGTTTTAAAATGCGTGTCAGTTCTGGCGTCTGCCGCTGCGATCGACGACTTAGAATTAACTCTGGAGTGATTCAGCCACGCGTGTGGGCAAAGGGAATGGAAAACAGATACTTCGAGGTCGGGCCAGAGTGCGGCCTCTGGGGGATTTTATAAAAAGCAGTGTTTGCGCTGGCCCCAGAAGGACATTTGGGAATTTGGTGGCAGGGGGCGGAGAGAGGGAACTGCAGAGGATGAGGAGAGCCTGGGTGGGGTTTAGGAAAGCACAGACGGAGCGTGATCGGGAGTTGAAATGGCACCGGGACGAGGTCATCACCTGCTGGGGCTGTGGAGGCCAGGGCTGCCACCTTGTGTTCCCCTTTCCTGGCCCAGGAGCAGTGGCCCCATTGGCCGCTGGTCTCCTGTGACTCGGACACAAAATAAAAAGGGCTGGGGACGAAAAGTGGATTTTGCATGAGCAAAGATTTATCCAGGCCCTGGGGTACCAGCCTGTGTAAAGGGGTCATCGTCTAGCCTCCCTGGAATGTCTCCTTTCTGTGTCTTGAGCAGCAGCACTGGGGACAGTCCCCTCGCTGTCCGGGAAGCCCAGGTCCCGAAAGCCCCCGCCATGGCTCGAGGGTGGCAGCGCCTCCCTCTGGCTGCTCCAGGACAGGGTGCTCCTGCTCCGCAGCCTCCCTCCTGGCAGGGCTTTCCTGCACCCCGCTGACACCTGCTCTCAGTCCCACTCCAGCCGGCTCAGCCCGTGGCTACTCCGCCCCGGCACAGTGTCCGTCCTGCCGCTGGTCCTGAGGGCTGGGCTGCGCTCCTCTGGGTTGAAAGGCAGCAGGCTATTGAAGTCCCTTGGGGTCCCATCAGCCTGTGGGGGGCATCCCCTTCATGAGCTGGCGTGACCCTGGCTTCTAAGTCACCCTCAAAAGCTTTTCGCTTGCCCTGTGTGGCTTTGGGTTAAGCCCTCTGTAAGTCTCCTCAGAAAAGGCACCCCGGCCGTTTCGACTGTAGCTTTTTTTCTTTTCCCTTTTTCCCCTCACGATCTAGCTGCAAACATCATCACGGCCCTGTCTGACTTAGCGTCTCCCACAGAAGTGGCACAAGATGGGACCCGCATTAGGTTCCTGGCACGGCCACCATCAGCCACAGACCACGTGTCTTCAGTCACCAGAACTTGCATCCTCCCTGCTCTGGAGGCGAAAGTCCAAAGTTGAGGGGTCAGCAGGGCCGCGCTCCCTCCCTCCGAAGGGGCTGCAGAAGGACTGGCCCTGCCCCTTCCAGCTGCCGGGGCCCAGGCGCCTCTGCTCCGGGATCTGCCTCCATCATCACGTGGCCCCTCTCCTCTCTGCATCCCTGGGTAGTCTCGTCTCGACAGCCGTAACTGAATTCTGCCTGCGAGACGCCTTGTCCAAATAAGGTCACAGTTTTCTGGGCCATGAAGCAGACATACTGCTCCAGGCCGGCGCTCAGCCCACTGCAGGCCCAGGACGGGGCACCCTTACGGCACCAGAGAGGGGCCAGCGGGGGCAGCTGCTTGGCAGCTCAGACTCCCACGAGGTTTAATTTCTCCCAGGAATGTTTTCTCTCCCCTCTGGTCGCTTTCTCAGTTGGCTTCTACAGTCCTGAAGGGTATAATGACAAAGAAACGGAGTATATCTATGTTTTAATGCACGTATAAATGAATAACATTGGCCTAAAACAAGTTAGTTGGGAGTGTTTACCAACTACCCCAAATTGCTTTTATTCTTAGAAACACTTGATAAACCACATTAGACAAATCAGAGCTATTACTTTAGAGTCACGGCCTTGATTCATATTATTCAGACGCTGAGCTCCCTCTGCCCACCTCGCGCTCCAGGTATCATACACGCACCCTGGAATTGGACTTTAAAGGGCGTTAATGCACCGTTTGCAGAATGTTGCCGCGGTGTCGCCTCTGCCAAACGATTGAGGCTGGGGAACCGCTCAGAACTGCCACGGTCACTGCCAGGCTCGCCGGTCCCGATGCAGGAGTCGCCGAGTCATCTTCCCTTCCAGATCTCCTTGATGTCAGTTGTGTTTTCTAAGGATATTTTCATAGGTTTCTCCATTGACTTATTTTTTTTCCCCTTTGTATAGTGTTTGAAAATCCTGCCAAAAGATCTGAGTCTGCAATGTATTTACCATCTACTCAGCTCCAATTGTGTCAATTTAATCTTGAGCTTCCAGAAGGACACCTGCCTCACTTTAAGCTGCCAGTCAGATCCCGTGTTTGATGAACGTACGCTGCCAATAGGTGAGCACGTCCTCGGGAAGGCGGCAGTGGGAGGGTGGGCCGCCCTGCCCCCGGGGACTGTAGTGGGCACCGTGAGGGGCGCACTTCAGGTCCCCAGCGAGCTGCGGCTGGTTGTGACTCAGAAGGAAAAACAACGAAGACAGTCAGAGGGTCCCAGGAGACCTCCCCTTCTTCTACCTGAGCGTCCTCCCCTCTTCGAGAAGACAGACGTTCTCTGGTCACATGAGTTACCTCCCGCCCCCCCACCAACTTCCTAACACAAAGGATTGAAGAATGTTAAGGACAAAATTATTTGCAGCGCTGACCGAGGCACCTGCTCTCACCTTTGATCACCGACGCAGAGCCCTAGGTTCGACATCAGCGAGCTGAACGTCTCTGCCTGTGTGCACACCCATGCGCACACTCACACACACAGGCCCTAAGACAGGCCTTGTTCATTCACCATTTGTCCTCACACCAAGGAACCTATGAACGTAATTCAACTTATTAAAAAATTAAGAAACAGTCTTATCAATAGACGCACACCATTTTGTAATAAAAGTCAACATCCAAATATGATTTTAAAAACCCAGCAAATTACAAATAAAAGGGAAGATTCTATGTTTTTAATTCCCCACCTGAGGGTATGTTTATTGACTTTAGAGAGAGAGGAGTGGGGGGAGAGAGACATTGATTGGTTGCCTCCACCAGCTTGTTTGGTTGGCAACCGGACGCACACTTTTGGGGTACATGGGGTGACGTTCCAACCAACCGAGCCACTCGGCCAGGGCCTGAGTAAAAACCAGATCTCATTTTGAAATGATTACGGGCCGACATCAAGGAAAAACACACCACTTATTATCCATTACATGAACGTAAAAACCCACGGGACTTAGAGAGAAACAAACTGGCTGCCGGCACTCAGTAGAGGCCCCGAAAGGCCCCAGGCAGAGGGGGCAGGGCTGAAGCAGGGGCCTGCTGAGCCGGTGGAGCAGGGACGGGCCGTTCTGCAGAGGGCGCAGGTGACGCCTGCCCTCCTCGGTCACGTGAGTCTTCATGCCTTGCTTTCCATCCCACCCAGGTGGGTTCAAAGCTGACTGTAAACTTAAATACGGAAATGGAGCACAATTCCTGGCAAAGCGAAACAAACCCCTTGAGGTAAATTATAGCAGGTGATTTCACGATTTTTGAAAGGAGATTTTTGTCACAAGACTGAAGTGGAAACAGTGTGGGGTCCTCGGGCAGGGAGACGGGCGAATGATGAGTCGTTCGTGTGAACTGGACCCAGACATGCCGACGTGACACATCTCCAGAACGTGCTGCTGAGTGTCCGCAGCATGCGGAATGTTTTAGTCACACGCCACGAGATGCTGTACCTTCCTGTGGACGCGTACAGAACTCACGGCATGTGTGGAGAATACAGTCAAAAGCCACGAATGGATGCCTTGACGTCTGGGGAGAGAGAGGAAGGGCAGGGGACGAGAGACAGAGAGGGGGGGAACGGCGGACGTGCACGGTTGTGTGGGGTCTTAGCTCTGGGAGCTGCCCATGTGGCCTGACAGGGCTGAGTCACAAGTGTCCCCTTCACGGAGGCCTCAGTGGAGTGACTATTGGGACACGGGTCTGGAACCTGCAGGACCCTCACCCTTGGCTTGGAGTGTCATGCCTGGGTCTGGCTGCGAGCAGACAGCCGCTCCCGGCCTGGGGATACACTGTGTCCACTTACCCAAGGCCATTCTCCATGCCCTCTCCTTGCACACCTTCCATCAGGGAGATTTCAAGTCAAAAGGCTTTCCCAGGCTCCAGTGCAGCGAGAGACAGCTTGAAGATTCAGAGCTGGATCCTTGATGTGATTTTGGAGCATCAGTAGCTACCTTGTGACATTGAGGAGAAGGCCAAGAGACAGTGGGAAAATGCACTGACTTCCTCCATCAGCCCTTCCATGCATCCTAAGTAGCAGAACCAACCTCTCTGTGCATTGTTTTCCTTAGGATAAGACACCTTCATCAATTCACTCTCTTCAGGGTAAAAGTAACCTGCTAGAAAGAACCAAGGTACCCAGAGAAGCCAAATAATATTGAAAAATTGGAGGCCTCACGGAGGAGCCAGTGGATGCTGCACCAACAACACACTCTTCCCATCTCCCAGGCCCATTTTCCCAGCACGGACAGGTTCTAGGGACAGAGGAGCTGCCCCTGCTGGCTTGCGTTGCCAACTGCGCTCTCAGCCACGGATGCGCCTGGGGCACGGGGCGCAACCCTGACCACCGGAGGCTTTGGACTCGGGTGGCTCAGGAGGAGAGGGCTTAGGGGATGCTTGAAGAAATGGGTACTGCAGGTCGGACCCTGGGATCTTTCTGTTCCCTGTAGGCTCCCCCTCCACCCCGTGCCGCAGACTGCGTTGGTGGTGTCCAGCACGCCAGTCCCAGCAGGGACCAGCAGCCCAGAGCGGGGAAAGTGCTCCCAATTATGAATGAAACAATTACAAAAATATTCGCAGCCCACCAAGTCGCACTTCACACCAGCACAATAAAGGCTCCTCCGAAAACCCACTTGAAACAGCAACGTTTTTGCTTCCTTTTCATCGTTAAGTACTTTCCCCCCTTATCCTTAACCTCGACATTATTAAAACTGCACTGGGAATCTATTTGAAAAATATCACTGTGGCATTTCAGCAGAAGAGTGACCTTCCATTTTATAGGTGCGGCGATCATTTGACAGGATGCAGCAGCTTTCTTTCCTCCCCCGTAAATCAGCTGGAAAACGCTGGCGTGAAGCCCTTTGCTGGACTGTCAGCTAGAAGTGGGCTGGCCTGTCAGCCTCGCCCGGGAGAACGGCGAAATCCCAGCAATTTCCACGGCCTGCCCCCGACAGGGGCTCCTTCACCGGACTGAGGCTCCTCGTGGCCTCCCCAGGGTGGGGGGCAGCGTCCGCCGGGTTCAGAGCCAGGCTCACTCATGGTCTGGAAGCAGACCGCGTGTCCCGGCAGGCGTCTCAAAGTTTTCTGCAGATGACTTGTGTTTCTTTCCTTACGTTGCCTCTCAGAGGCTAAGACATCGGAGCTGGCTGAGTCCCTCTGTCTGACAAGGAGCCCGGCCCCCTGCAGGGCTCGCCTCGGTCTGACCCGGCTGGTGGGAGGGACGCGGGCGAGGATGGTCCCACGTGCATCATGGCTGCTGCTGCTGACAGTGACACCGCAGGGGACGCTGACTGTGGTGGTGATGAGGCTCCGTATCTCACAGGAAGTGACCGCATGTCCACCCAGGGCCAACCGTTCTTCTGGGCACCGCACTGGTTGCTTTGCTCATGGTCCTTCGCCCGCACGGGGAGAACTAAGTAGATGACCTATGACCCCATCGTTATCAGTGTGCTTGGTGTTATCACTGCCCCCACCGAACAGATGAGAAAAGCAGGCTCTGAGAATGGACACATGGACACACACGTGGACACGCACATGAGCACACACACATGGACACGCACACGGAGACAGGTCTCCGGGTAGGGCGACCCTGGGTGCTGCCCCCCAGGACGTGTGGAAACTCACTGCCTTGAGGCCTGCTTCAGGCTGTCCCTCGGATGAGAAAGCGGGCACCTGTCGGGGGCTGGTCGTCATGGGCGGCGAGGAGGGGAAGAAGGGCCACAGCAGGCACAAGTGGGGAAGCACACGGTGGGCCCTGGTTAGGGAAACCAAGCCCCCTTTCAACCCCCACACGAGTGCAGGGCGCGGAAGACGTGCACCAGCCGCCTCTGTCCCCGCTCAGCATGGAGCCCCCCTCTCTGCTCTGGACCCCAGTGAGGCTTCGGGGGTGCTCTGCGCTCCGAACCAGCCCTGCCATCACGGAACCTTCTAGGAGCTGGAACACATCGGAGTCCCAGGAGGTGGATGAGGGCAAATCTACACCCCATCCCCCCACTGGGTGGCCCTGGGTGGGCCAGTCACCTGTCCCCTGGGATGAAGAATCGGGCCTGGGATGGGGAGGAGGGGGAAAGGACTGGAGAGGCCGGTCACAGAGTATCGTGGCTCAAGTCCCTGACCCGGCCACCCAGGCCACACACACGGGGGGAAACTCATGACTAAGAGGAGAGCAAGGGAGGGTGCTGAGACCCTGCCAAGTCAAGTCTGACCCCCCAAGTACATGCGGAGAAGCCACCTGGCAGGCCTCAGGCCACAGCGGAGCATCTACTTGGGTCAGTCACTCCGTCAGCTGAGAGATCCCAGAGCTGACACCAGGGTGTATTTTAATAAACTGCGTTTAGCCGAACGCATCATGCCCGCCTGCAATTTTCCTTATGGTCTTGCATTTTCTCTTTAAAAAATCTTGCAATATTTCAGACAGATTTTTAATGTGATTCTGAGAAAGGATTGTTTGAGTTTTGTGTTTGCCTTGAGACCACAGAGGTGCTGGTCCTCCCTGGCAGTGGACGACCCCATTTGTGGGTCCCACGGTCCTCCACAGCTGCCCCCTGCCCCCTCCCCTGGCACCCACTCACCCAGTCTCTTCCTTGGACGAGGCCCCCCAGGAGCCTCATAGTCACCCTGCACCCCTCGCCTCCAGTGTAAGGCATGGTCAGGCCTTTCCAGCTCCCCACTTGTCACCCTCCTATTGGCTAAGCTTTTCCACCCAAGACTCCGGCCCTGCTCTTCCCCCTGGAGAGAGCGGGAGCCGCGGCGCTAACGACAGGACCATGTGCTCACAACACAGCACTTATTAGAGGTATTGTCACCTGACGTGGAAACAAGGGACAAAGGGACAGGGATGGGGGGTGGGTAGGGGGGAAGGGCGGCAAGAAGCGGAAGGGCCTAGTTAAAGAGCAAGCATAAAGGACCCTTGGACAGGGACAGCGGGCGGGGACTGACTGTGGGAGTGGGGGCGGGGCAGGGGAGGGCAAAGGGGGAATCCGGGCAACTGTAACAGAACAACAATGAAAGAAAGGGAAACATTGTTGCCTGAGGAGCATAGGCCAGGGTGCTTTCCACCCAATTGTACCTTGCCATAAATACAATTCTAACTTGGCTTCCTCCTAGGCTGAAACACAAGGTAACCATCTAACTTACCCTGTGCACTTCCAGAGTCGAAACAGTGACTATAAAAATTTTTTTCTTTGGTTTTTCACATTTTGAGCTGTCACCTGAGGGTGCAGTGCCTGGGCCAATGGGCATGAAGCCCGACAATTCTTTGTTCAAATACACTGACGCGCAAATATTATTTGTGGGAATGTGGGATGGTGCGGCCTCACTGAGAAGTATTTGCTGACTCCTCACAAGACTGACCACGCCTCGCCAAGCGCCCCAGCCCTTTCACTCGCAGACATCTGTCCCGGAAAAATGAAAGCACGTATTCACACATGATCCTGTACGTGCGTGATCATAGCAGCTTTAACAGCCAGAACGTGGGGACGGTGTATGCTTCCTCCCGAGGACGGTCAGACAAACCGTGGTCCCTCCAACAGAGAACGAGGGAGTCTGTGTGGCAGCTTGGGTGGGGCTCGAGGGCGGGCCACAGAGTGGGGAGAGTCAATCAATGCCCAGTGACGCCAGGCTCCGCACGTCCATTTCTGCCCTGCGCCCAGATTGTCAACAGGGGCACGGAGGGCGGGTGTGTGGCCTGCGGCGACAGGCGGTGGGGAGAAGGAAAGGGACACACGTGCAGGAAAGGTCTGGGGGCTGATGGGCATGCTCCGCATCTTGACTGACTCAGCCCAGTAGTTTCCCGGGACATCGCTGAAGGTAGTAGAACACGTGTCGCCCCCAAAGTGCTACTTTGGCAGAAGGGTTACTTTGATACAAGGCAGATACAGTAAACGCTCTCTGTCCCTGTGTTTGCCTAAAAGCAGGACATAAATATGTCCCACCGGGAAGGACAGAGAATAACCACCGGGGCAGCCCCAGACCTTCACCAGCCCAGGAAGACGCCGGAGGGACCTGCGTGACAAACTAGCCCTTACCGCCCGTCGTCCACTGGCTTTCCCACGTGTTTTCCTTCCCACAACCCTCTGCCCCAAGACTCCAATTCCTTGCTTCTTCCTGTCATCACTCCTTTAGAAACCGCCCTGCCCTTCGGATAAGGCGCTGGGGAAGCCCGAGGCCTACCCACCGGTGTGAGTCACCACGGAGGACTCGCGGTGCGTGCAGGACACCCGTGTCCATAAGCTCTGTTTGTTTTCTCCTCTCCACCTGCCCTTTGTTAGGCCAATTCGCAGGACCCCAGCTAACGGACCGAAGAGGGGTGGAGGAAACGGTGTCTGTGTTTGCCTCCCCTGCCTCGCCATTGAGAGAACTGGCTGAAGGGTATGCGGAATCTCTCCGTGTTGTTTCTTGCAGCGACATGTGGGCCCACAATTATATCAAAATAAAAGTTGATGGGAAAAAATTGACCAATTGTTTTCTAACAGGAAATAGCAATTTTTCCTACCAGACAACATTTAAGAAGCCAAACTGGAAGGTTAAATCAAACCGCTTAGTCTTCAAGGAATTACAGACACTTTCATCTGTAATGGAGCCTTCTGAAACCCGGCCTTAAAGTAATAACAAGTTGCGAGCAGAGAGATAAGATTCCTTCTTGATGGCCCCACGGCTTCTGGACTCTGGTGGGGCCAGAGACCCACTAAACTTCATTCCAATTAGGTGTTAGTGTTTGGCTTCAAATAAAGTGTCACCTCTCCTGGGTACTGTTGGCACTCAATGACGTTGAAGTTTAAAGTCAACCCCCATGAGAGTTCTAGAGGAACCAGAGGCCAGTGGAGACACGTCACACCCTGTGGAGGTGACTCCCCGGAGGACGAGGCCCATGCGGGTTTGAGGCCGGCCTGCCGGACTCCGGGGTTGGTTACAACCACTCAAGGTTCGATCGAGTCTCCTAACCAGGGATCTTGCTGAGGTGCAATGGGATTTGTTTTCTCTTGCAAAAGTCTAACAGTTTCCAGTGACATTGTTTTTCTCCTGGCGCTGCTGCGGTGTCCACGCCCACCTCCCGCGCTGGGTGCTCGGTGCCGAGGGCCCGGTTGGAAGGGAGGCCTTGATTGTCTTTCATGTTTCCAAAGGCATTGCAAGCTGTCACCTCCTCAAGTGGCACTCAGCTCCAGGTAAAGAATGTTCCTGATTTCTCGAGTGTCTATCAGAGGCAGTTATACCCTGATTGACCTGCTTGGCATTAAAATGACTCCTAACACTTGCTCCCATGTAGGGAAATGAAGATCTCGTTTCTGTTCTTCCATTCAGGTCTGGCTGCTTCGAGAGTTCAGCAGAGTTCTAAACTTTTGGGATGAAAGGAACCAGATGGTCTGTATGTATTTTTTTTTTCCTGCACAGTTGGCATTTCCAAAGTCAATATTTTAAGCTGAATACAGTGAACACAGAACCTTGCCTTCCTTTGAATACAGGTATGATAAGCAGCCAGTCTGTCCTTGAACGGTGACAGGTACCAGAGACACAGAGATAGGCAAAAAGACCCACGAAGCGTTTCTAGTCTGGTGTGGGTGTCAGTGGGGGACAGGGCCACGAAGACACAAACGTCCCAACACGCAATGCCACGCACAGTCTGTGGCCACGGCCGTGACCGTGGCCCCGTCCTTCACACTGGAGGTGCTTGTCTTCAATAGTAATTCTTGCAGGAAGATGATACTCCTCTTTAAAATGAATTTGTCTCTGATTATTATTCGGGATACACTCCTCTGCCACATTTGTATGGTTTTGCTCACATCCTTAGCTTGTTTTCTTATTGGGGCATTTCCTTTTTATTTACCATTTCAATCTGACGTGTGACAGAGCCACCGGCGCTGACTCCGGCGGGTTCAAGCCTCCTTTGCCCCGTGGCCTGCGGGCTCACGCACCTGCTCCGTCTGGCATGCGGATGTGCTGAGGGAGCCTGCAGTGGACTGCGTTTCTCAGAAACAGCCTCCCTCTGTTTATCAAAATATATTGTCGATAAGGGCATACCTCCCTCCAGCGATAAGAGAAGCGGGTACAAAAAAATGGTGATTGTTTACTGGTGATTTGCAGGAACCGGCAGGAACTGGTGACCGGACTCACATCAACTAGAGTCAACAGACCAAGGGCAAAGAAGTTTCAGGATTGTCCTTGGACCCCCTGCTGGTGCCCAGCTGTCTGCAGCCACCTGTTACCTCGCGCCCGTGCCCTGTCCCCTTCCTGTGGCATAAAAGAAGCCTGAGCTCTGTCCTTTCTTAAGATGGATCGGAGGACCCCGAGGTCTTCCATCTTCTCAGCTGGTGCCTTCTCCATTGGTCACCTGTCCTCACTCCAGACCCTGGGGGTCTGAGTTGTGGCCTCCTGGAGCCCTAGGCACATGGGGTGTCAGTTCAGTGGCAGATGGGAGAGTTCTCACAGATGCTCCCATTTAGATTTGGGAGAACAACAGATGTTGGTGAGCATCCCTAACACCCCCCCACCTACTCACCCCTTTTCATTCTGTCCCCAGAAGTATCCAGAGTCCTGAAATTCATAGATGCTTTGCTCTCTGTGCTTCTTTCTCTGTATTTTACATGGGTATCTATCCGTGACATGTAGTCTACGTCTGTGTTTTATACATAATTAAAATAAAGGGTGTCAGCCTGCATAAGTCCTTTTGACCCTTACCTTTTCTCCCACGCCACATGATAATGTTCTTATCTTCAGGTGTGTTTGCACTAATGCATTTCAAGAGCCCTAGAGCAGGTGTGGCGAATGCTCTCTTCAGGGGACCGAAGGTGAGTGTTCCAGGCTTTGTGGGCTGCAGTGGGCTTGCACACCTTTCCTCTGTAGCCTTCCACTGTAGCCCGCACCTGGTGTTCGCTGATGTTTTAATCGCTCTCAATTGTTTCACGTTATAATAAACGCGACAACAAATACACGCGTGTGCTCTCACCTTGTGCGGGTGTGTGAGTTTTCAGGATACCGATCTGGGCATTGCTCATTGGCACGCCTTTCCCGGGAGCTGAGAGAGCTGCCCACCTTGCAGTGGGTTTTATGTGAGCAGAAAAACAAACGCCGCTGGTTGCATCGGAGTCAGTGCAGCTGGGGCGAGGAAAAGAAATGTGTGCTTGTTTGCTTTTTCTGAATCCATTGAGATGTCAAAGGTCACTGGTAACCATAGCAATACAGAGATTATGCTGAAGAACCCAATCCCTTAACCATTCATTCAATGATAATCTGTAAATGTGGAACGCTTATGTTTTTTTATGTCTAAAAGTTATTTACCCACCCTCCCTCCCAAATAACAGTGTATCTGGTATGGATCACTACATATTTATCTTTAGTCATTAGAAGTTTTCATTCTCTTCTAGTTTCTCCTATACTCCGTAAAAAAAATAAATAAATAAAAGGAAAGAAAGAAAGAAAGAAGGAAATCTGGTAACTAATTTTTATTTCTTTTTGAATATCCCTTTGTCCTGTGATCGCTTTGAGAATCAGTCCCCCTGTGTTTCGCCGTCCTGCCGTCTGCACAGCACGATTAACTGGGATTTGTATTATTTATGCTGTTCGGGGCTCACTGTGCTTGTCAAATGTGTAGATTCTTGTGCTGCGTCTCTGGAAATGTCTGCGGTGTTCTCTCTCTGATTACTGCTTCTCCTTCTTCCTTTGTTAGCACGCCTGAAAGACTTACTAGATACATTTCTGAACCCACTCCGCTAACCCTTCTGCGTTCACACTCCTGCTTCGTGTTCCTCATCCCCGGGAGTCCCTGCTCCAGCCTGGGGAGCTGTCTGATGTGGGTGGTTTGTAAGAGGGTGGGAATTAAGTACCAATGACAAGAATGTGGAAGATTTATGTGGATGAGCTGAATTTTTGGGTCTATATGTTGTTTAAGAAGAGAGTAAACATATTGATTAGTTTTAGATCCTGAAAGTTAAATACCGAATGCTGTTTTATAAGGATTACTGATAAAGCAAAGAAAACAGAAGGCAAGGCGTCCAACCCTGACGAAAGGCTGAACCAAGGGGAAGAGCGGCCCACCGGGTCCGCCTAAGCAGCACGGGATGGGGACGGTGCGTGCGCAGACCGACCCCAGCACTGTAAAGCCACAGTCAACGGGAGCAGATTAGACGGTTCAGTGAAAAGCAAGATGCTTTCAGACTGGGTTTTTTAAAAATTCAACCATAACCTCCTTTCAAATGATGCATCTACGGTATAAGGTCCCAAAAGACTGGCAGCACAAGGAAGAAAAAGGCACACGGTACAGACCCTAGCGAAGTAGAACTATGGGAGCTGCGTGATCGGACGCAACAGGCTTCGGGGTCAAAGAGGTCATTTGGGACGAAGAGGTCATTGTCACAGGAGAGACCAGGGGACTCTCCACAAATGCCAGAGAGCCCTGCCCTTGCGTGCGCCCACCAGCACAGCGTCAAAGTGGAGAAAATAAACACTGACTGGAAGCCAAGAGGAGGACAGATCCGTGGTGACCGTGAGGATAGCAGCTCACGTTCCACCACCCAACACAGATCCTGCAGGGGAGCCACGGAGAGCGGACACGGACTCTGTCTGGCACAAGCAGCGGGGACCACGGGTCACCCAAGTCACAACTGAAGGGTGTGCCTTCTCTTCCGGCACACCGAGTGTGTCCCGAGGCCCAGAGAGAGTGCTCACGAACGCCCCAAAACCAGTGATGCGCCCACCCAGAGAGGCTAAATAGACCTGCCTGAGCTCACACGGCCAGCGCAGAGGTCGGTTAGAAGAGAGAGGTGAGACAGTTGCACAGTCTGGGTGGGTCACGCCGCGTGGTCACCCCTGTGTTGTGAAGTCCTTTGCAAGTAGCCCCGTCTCGCTGGCCTTCCGTATCTCCCCTCTGTTTCTAGCTCACTTTCTTGGCTTTTTGGAATTGAATCAATCAATTTCCGCGTGAATTAGAAATCCCTTACAAGTGTTCCGAGAACGGAGTGGAGAACAGACACAGGGCACTATTTCTATGTGTTAGGGCATCCTTAACGATGTTCTATTTGGAGCTGGGATATTTTCCCCCGAACAGTGTGGGGAGCCGCATCCCTCGCCTGGATCTCGTGGCCTCTCCTCCCTGAGCTTGTGCTGGGGGCACCCAGGAGAAACTGCGTGGGCGCCGCGCCCGCCCAGCTGACGGAAGGCGAGCTCGCTGACAGGGTCGGCTCCGCCTGCCCCACGTTTGTCTGGACGGCCTTCCCTCCTGGCCCGTGGGTATGTGTTCAGCCCCCCTCCTGGAGGCCCACCTGGGGAGCCAGACAAGGGCCCTGCCACTCCCGCCCTGGAATTTGGAGGCTGACTCCTAGCCACGCCTTCCCACTCGACTCATCCCCAATGTCGCCTCACAGGGGACCCCTTCTGGGGGCAACACTGTGCTTCAACACACGCATCACCAGGTTGCTGGCTCTCACCTAATGTCGCCAGGAGCTCCTCCTGTCCCCACGACTCCATGCCAGCCTCTGGAGACAGGGCCGTGGCCAAGCCCTGGGCACTGCTCTGAGGCTATGCCACCTGCGCCGCACCTGGCGGGGCCCTCTCTGTGGTGGATGTAGACATACTCCTCCTTCTCGATGCCGCTGTGAGTCTCCCTGATTCTAGCTTTCTTTGCTCCTTGCAGTGAGAACTTGGTTTGCGGGACAGGTATCTGCGATTCATTCTCCATTTGACCAAGATGCCTCCCCTTTGTTTCAGGATTAGATGTAAAATTGGGTTTTAAAGCCAGACAAGGAAACCATCCAAGGGGATCCTTTCCCCATCACTCCGGCAGTTTTGGGTTGAATGATATGAACCTCGTGCGGCTCAGATGTAGCCAGCGAAGGTCTCTGGATACCAGGGACGCTGTTTCTGGCTGCAGAGAAATATATGTGTTTTCCGTTTCTATAAACGGAATGTTCATTTAGAAGAAAAACGAAGTGTTCATTCCGATACTCCATGTCATTAAGCAGATACTTTCGAACATTTGCATCGGAAATGTGTTTTGTGAAATTCTGCCCCCAAACTGGCACCCATGTGGCGTTGCGGTTATCTGCGCTTGGCTGCGGTTTTGCACAAGTTTTGTTTTCCAGTTTTTCCTTGAAACTTGGAGTGAAGATGTAAGAGATTGCAGGAAAGCTCCCAATTTCCCATTAAGCAATACACACATAAGGGGTAAGAGGAGTATGGGATCGTAGGTTGTGTTCTGAAGAGAGAGAACAGTGGCTTTCAAGTAGGGGTGACGTTGCTGCGTGGGGGTGCTCAGTGACACCTGGAGACCTCTCTGACTATTGCAATGGGGGACCAGACCCCGGCGGCCTGAGCCCAGGCCTGAACACTCATTGGATGTGCTGTACGACCTCTGGCTTCTGGAGACATTTGTGTGGGATGTCACCCACAGAGGGCCCGTGGGCTGCGTGGCAAGGTGCCCCGGTGCCAGCCCAGCCCAGGGCCCGCCCTCACCACGCAGGGTCCTCGCCCGGGGTCTGGCCTCAGCAGAATCCGACTCCATCTATCCAGGCCACAGCATGCTCCAGGGACAGCCACCGCCCTGGCCACCAGCTCCTCGTCCCCTACAAGGAAATGGTACAAGGCAGTTCTGGGCTTCCTTGATTTCCTTTTCTCCGTTCAAAGGAAATCACTATGTGTTTTTTGAATTGGACGAGAAACGTGGAATTTAGGAGACTTGGGCTGGAAAGTGGGTGCGACCCCACAGGACCCTCTTATGCAGATATGACTGGGAGGCCACAGGAGTCCCCAAGCTGAGGCCATGCCTGGCACGTAAAGGAGGTGGCTTATGGTTGTCACTCAAAGGCAGAGTTGAAAGAGGGTTGGCAGGTCTTCTCCCGGCCACTGAGACACAGAGAGCCTGCCTGGCCATCCTTGTCATCATTCTGGCCGTGACCTCATGCTTGGGGGTAAAATCACTGGGGACACTTTGGTGCTGACCCTGAAGTCTTCACCCAGTCTTGCGAGGGAAGTGCCAAGAACCCCAGAGTGAGAAGCTGACAGTGACCCCCACAGAGCAGCACACCCTACCTTTGAGGCTCATCCCTCTCCCTCTGGCACGCAGCTCGGCCACACTGGCTTCAGGGAAGGAGAGATCATGGAGTGGCGTGCAGCCTCCAGCCTGCTTCCTGAGACCTGATGCGGTGAAGGTCTCCCGTACCCGCAGTTACCGAGGGTTTTCTGGAGTGTTGGGTAAAGCCCTTTGCACGAGTCAACTAGACCAGTACTGCAATGTGGCTGCCTCGGGTCACCCCGCCTCTGCACCAGATGGGGGGTCACTGGGCATGGAGAAGGGAAGGGCTGGCTCTTCCTGTTGAAGGCCAGGTAACAAAGTCCAATTTGCACCCTGGCGGGCAAGCTAAGAAGCTGAAGAATCGCACTTCAGGTGTGAAATAGAGGTTGTGCTGTTTAACACCATCCGGGGGGAAGCTGTGTAAACACCCGAGGGCCAGCGTCTGGGGTGTGTCTGCATCTCGGGGAGGTGGGGTGACATTTTCAGAGCCACTCACTCCAAGCTGTGCGACGTCCTGCCTGTTCTGACGCAGGGTCGCCCTCACGCCGGGCTGCTGTGTTCTCTGCCACACACAGACCCTCTATGTGACCAGCGTGGCGGGTCGCCTGGGCCGGAAGCGTGGCCGTCCGTCCTTCCCTGCACATGCACGGTGTGCGGGGCTCCAGGCTCAGCCCACGCATGCTGCTGTCGTCCTCAAGGCGCAGGCAGGATGTGGCCGAGGTGCTGGACTGCAGTCCCTGCGCTCGGCTCAGAGCGGGCTTTGCCTTCAGACAGTCCGACACAGACCGTGGTGACCCCCCAACAAGTCACAGGACTTCGGGCGCCAACTTAGCCTCCCTGCACCTCGGCGTTCGGGCCTGTGTGGGGGGTCACGGCCCTGCCCTCATGGGTACTGCCAAGTGCAAGGGGCAGAGCGAGCAGGCGCCTGAGTGTGCTCCTTTCTCTCCCTGCGCCCCCTCACCCTGGACCTCTCGGCCCCTGGAGGACAACGGGAGGAAGTGGGGAGTTGTAGCTCGGTAACGTAGCCCTGGCAGAGCCAGGTGAGCGAGGACGCAGAGGTGGGCCCTGGGTCCACCTTGGCCGCAGACCACCTGCCTGCAGCTCTGTCTCTGCCTGGCCACGCCCTCCTCAAGCGGTGGGAAACCCAGCAGGAAGCAGAAAGCCTGAGGGACCTTCGAGGTCAGACCTTGGGGAAGTGACCTGCCACTGGGTCTCTCAGAAGGGTGGCCCCCCCCGTGGCCTTTGGTGTCTGTGGCTGGAGGGAAGCCTTTGGACAAGCCTCATCTGTCCCCACATGGAAGCTCCGAGGGCACTGCCTCCCAGTGCGAAAGGGCCTGTGGCTCAAATGCCGGCCGAAGGGGCATTCGCCACAGCCCTCCTACCGGAACCAGGCTGTGCCCGCTGCTAACCGGAGTGAGCTTGTCTGTGAAGTGAGGCCGGGAAGAAGCCACGACCCAGTGGGATGACCTCAGGGCCCGTGACTCGGACATGCACTTTTAGTGATATTGGTGCCAACGCCAGGACCCACACCCAGACGGTCACCACGGGAAACGCTCTCTTCGAGGTGTCCCTGTGCTATGCACTCGCCGAGCGGGTGGTTTTCTCAGGGCCTGGGAGGGTGCGCTGGCTGTCTCCTGGCCTCGGTGCCGGTCACAGGGCTTCTCAGCCTGGGCCCGGGGACATCTGGGCTCTGGATGAGTTTCTTGGCCAGGGGCCGGGGGGTGTGAGCTGCTTCTCTGCCCCACCCCCACGGAAGGCCATGAGCAACAACCAAAATGTCTACAGACATTGTCCCGTACGCCCCGGGAAGAGGGGGTGCTTCACCCCCCGCATGAGAATGACCGCCTGGGTAGACCACCCCAGACTGACAAGGAGTGAAGCCGAAATCAACTGGTGAATGCTCGGTTGTTGTAGTTTCTAGTCAAAAACGTTCACCCCGACAAAGAGATGTCGTCGAAATGTCCGACAATGACCGCCTAAAACCACTGGCTTTCCCCGAGTCCGTTTTGTCTGCTGTGAGTGTGATTTCCACGCCAGGGCGGCCGGTTCTCATCCTCAAAGCAGCATGGGCATCCCTCTCCCGCCCTGGCAGAGCCCGCAGGCCCCCGACCGCGGGCCGGCGAGTGCGCCCTCTCCACTGGAGCCGGGCTCGGGCTGCCACCCAGAGACCCGCTCCGCCCCTGTGCTGTCCCCCTGGCGCCCCCTTCTCCACCCTGTAGAATGAAAACCTGGCACAGGTGGTAGGTTGACTGTAATGAAGGCTTGCTTGGTGTTCAGCCTTTTTCATTATTTAACCCGCACCCTCGGGAGGTAAGCTGATACCGCCTCGCCGAGGAGACGGATAAACCTGCCGGAAAGGCAGGGGGATTGCGTGGAAATTCCAGGTCAGGATTTGCTGGGGCTGGAAGGTTTAATTTGCCAGGCTGCTGGGCTTGTCAGAGGTTCCTGCGGTACCCACCGGGGCCCTCATAAAGCCGAGATAGCAGAGGAGGAAATGAAATCCTGGATCAATGCCTCTGCTTGGAGACCTTAACTTATGTTCAGTTGAGAAAAGAAAAGAAAGCAACAGAGAAAGGAATCCTGCAGATTAGCTGAGAGAACCGAAGCGCCGGCTTGTGACATTTATGAGGGAGCGCCGGGGCCTCTCTGAGTCTGTTCTGGTTCATTGTACCTCCTGACAGCGCCCTCCAGGCTCAACAACACCCCCTGCCATGGGAAGGCACCATGCCCTGGGTGAGGGCTGCGTGTGCCTGAGGGGCGAGCTGAGGGACGGGGAGCCCGGAGGTGCCCCATGCCTGCCCTGGTCTTCCTGGTGGTTGTGTCCCTAAGACTAAGCCAGGGTTCTCTGCTGCGGCCTGTGGCTCTCCTGAGTAGATGCCCAAGAATGCTTTTGGGAACTGAAAGGAAAGGGTTGGCCTAAAGTAGGGTGGGGGGAGGCTGGACTGTGGACCACGGGCGCCCTCGGAGAGGCAAGGATGGGAGGAGAGGGGAAGGGCTGGAGGGAAACGGGACAGACCTGCAGGCCCCTTGAGTCTCAAGGCCACAGCAGAGGGGTTATTCGTTTGCTCTCACTGATGGGGCTCCGTTTGAGGTTTCAGCAGGAACGGGGTGTTTGCATGCCCCCACCCCCACCCCCTGAATACGCGATAATCACAGAGAGAGAAATGGCGCATTTCTAGGGGAGAACGGTGGCACGCACGTGCCAGTCGCAGGTCAAGGCCAGCGTCAAGGTAACACACGTCTGCATCACATGCCCGATATGCTGTTCCGGGGAGGAAACTTGACTCCTGGGCTCTTCTGCCTGATAACGTGTAACCTCTGTCTAAACACTAGAAACGTCAGCCAGACGCAAACAAAGGAACTTGCTACAAAATAAAACAAAGGACCTTGCTGATCGGGACGGGGCTCGGCTCCAGGCTGTGCGTGCAGGCCAGGTCTCAGGCACACATGGCCCTTCCTTCCCCCAGACCCCGCGGGCAACAGGTAACACTTCGGACCCCGGACAGCTCCGCCCTCACAACTCAGTTGGCTTTGCTGTCTGTCTTACGGCAGCTTGCTTTCCCTTTAGGGAAATGCCCCCACCTAACCCCACATACGCCTGGCCACCAGGGCGGGGTCAGAGGGCCCTCTTCGCTGGCCAGAGGAGGGCACATAATGAGACCAGCGGCCCGGAGTCTGAGGCCCAGGACAAAGGGTGAGTGAAGCCCTCGTGCCCTGCCTGCAACGGCTGCTTTCCAAACACTCAGGAATTCAGTGAGCCAGCTGCCAAACCCTCTCGCTTTAAGGGTGGGGTTGTTTGCACCATGGAAATGCTGCAGATAACACCAGAGGTTTACAGGCCAGAACTGTCTGCGGTCCTGGTTCAGCCTCCCCATGCCTCAGTTTCCTTACAGGAACAATGGGGACCATCATGGCATCTGTCTCACGGGGTGGCCTTGTGCAGGGCATGAAGCTCTCAGTGCCTGCTCCACCTACACTTGTTGTCGCGGGGCTGAAAGCCAGCTGAGCCCAAGCAGCGCAGAGCAGCCACGCAGAGGGCGCCAGGAAAGCGCCTCCAACAGGGACGTGCTGGCGGCGGTGCCCACGGAGCCATCACGTCGGGAAAGGCCGGCTGGGCTGGCGTCAGGGCCACGCGAAACAACAGACTGATCTAAAAGGAAGGGTGTTCAGGAAAATCGATTTTCTGCCTCTGTGCTTCCAGAAAACTCTGCCGAAGCCATAGTGGTAACAAGGAAGGTGCAGGGCACAGACTGAAGTCCTTGACCTTGGAGAACCACGGGTGGGAATGCTGGGTCTGGGGGTGGCAAAGGGTCCCTTCTTTCGCACAACGTGCTCTTTACAAAGGCCCGCCCCTGTGTGTGGCTCGGGTGTGCAGAGGTTCCGTGCGCGGAGCCCCCCCGAGTCGCCGGGAAGATGGCCCCTCTGGATGCAGCGTCCCTTGTGCCAGTAAGGGAAGGAGCTGCTGGGTAAACCTGTAAAGGCCCACACAGGCTCCCGGGGAGAGAATAGCCTCTGCGTGCCCTGGACGCTGTGAAGTGCGACGGCACTTGGTTGCCTACTGACCTGGACACTGTGTTTCCTGGGACCCTTCCAAGTTTCTGCCTATTGTGGTCAGGTCCCACTGGATGCCCCCTGTCTGCAGAGCTTGTTAGAAGGGATGACTTCTTCTAAACTAGCAAAGGATGGTTTCTTCACTGACCCAGGCGCCAAAGGGGCAGGTCACCATGGGCTGCGCTGGTGACATTAGTCTCAGTGAACACCCGCCCCTGCCCTGACCCGCCACCTACCCACACCAGCCGCGCTGGCCATTACTCACCTGATGGTCGGAACCTCCCGTAACGGCCAGGCCTCCAGAGACGGGGCGTCCCGGGGAGGGTGCGCTCTGCCCGCCCACCTCCATGGCTTGTCTTACCAGGGGCTCGTTCACTGGGGGCGCTCAGAGAGGCTCCCGGAAGAAGGACATTTGTGAGCCAAAGGGAAACACCTGTCGGGTGGATTGTCATCTTCGTGTTGCTTATTACCTAGGCCGTTTAAGCTGCTGTTTAATGAGGTCGCCTCGTTCAGATAGGCGTCAAGCTGTGACCCAGCAAGGCGATGCGATTTAGCTTCACGAAACAGCCCTCCCAATTTTTTAAGTATTTCGTGCCACATAAATTAGACGCCATCGAGATAATTGGGTCCTTGTGGCTCTTAATTTCTCACAGACACGCAGTTTTGAAAATAAATCATGCACCATCACCTTTGACTGGTAGAGCCAATTCACAGTGAATAGCTTTCCTACTTCCAAACGAGCGCCTGTCTCACTTCTCCATGGGCGACCCTCAGCCTCGGGACGTCCCCTGCAAACCCTAGGTTAGCCCTGCAGCGCCTGAGTCGGTCCCGAGTAGCCCGAGTCCTCCTGACTCCTAGTCAATTGTTTCCGAAATGAGTGCATCTAAACATCCAGCGACCTTCTAATTGGAGGACCCCGAGTCCCGAAAAGCACTCTGTCGTCTTGGGCATGGCAAGAGTGCCTTCCGCGCTTGCTCTGTGACTGCTGAGCAGACGGGACATATCAACGACGATTTGACACGAATGAATAGGCTGCTCGGGCATATAAAGAACTCGATTACATATTTCTATACAGAGTAAAAATGTGCTTTCTCTTTCAAAAGACCTCTCCCTCTCCGCCTGCTGTAGCATCCACGGTGAATAGCTGAAATGCAGCCCTGGAGAGTCTTTGATTTGAAAATACAAACTCGTACCCTTCCCTAGGTTGCTCCACACCCTGAGCCGTCAAAAAGAAAGTATCGAGATTACAGATCCTTCTAAGTGGCCAGCTCACCATGTGCATGTCGGGGCAGGAAAACAAAACCACAACTAGGGTGTCAAGGGAAAGCGCATCACCACGTCCAGTCCCTCCACGTTGCCTCCATCACTGCTCCGCGGGTGGGCGGCGCGGGGCTAGACATCCAATAAGTAAAGGCAAGTGCACCTTGCGACTGCCAGAGGGTAGAGTGAAACACTGCTTTTCTAAGACAACCGCCAGGAGGCGTGGGCAGACGGGAGAGCGCAGTGGAGCTAGGCTGGGCTCTCCCAAGTTCTCCTGCTGTCCCCTAGTGAAATTAGCCATCCTGCAGGGGCTCCCCAGGGGCATTTCCGTGCACAGCGTGGGAAATGAGGAGGCAGCCTCCAAAGGGAGCCCCACAGGGCCGACAACACTCAGCCTCTCTTGCCATCCCTGCACCCAGTGGCCTTTGCGGGCTCTGCCCTGTGGGCTTGTGGGGCATCGAGCTTGGGTGTCGGGCTGCGGAAACAGTGCTTGTTCCACTGGGGCGCCGTGATGCGGATCAGAGGCTGCCGACGGCACCACACAGCTTCTATCCACCTATGCCACGGTGGAGCTGCTCAGAGTCGAAGGGGCGTGCCCGTTACCAGGGCTTTCGCGAGGACAGAGGCGAGGCTTAGCGGATGTGGGTAGGGCTGCGAGTTCCTGCCAGGGGCATTGGCTCTGGGGTTGGACCTCCAGCGGCAAAGCTCTGCGGGACAGAGGCTTCTGAGTCTGTAGAAAAAGGGGTTCTTGTCGAGAAACAGTTTATCTTTGATCTCGAGTCTCTACCTGTGAATGCGTCACACAGCTCGTGAGGACCGGAGCGAGAAGCTGGCTCCGCCCATAGAGGGGCAGAATTGCAGGTGACAATATTAAGGATGTAAGTTCGAGGTCGGTCAATGCCACACCTACAGTTGGCTTCCCGATGGGAAAGAACGATGAAGGGTTTACAGCTCACGTCCCAAGAATCTGCTTCAGGAACGGATTAGCGCTCAGCCGCTCGATCCCCTGCGTGTGCTCGCAAGGCACCGCCTACCGGTCGTCTAGGGCAGCTGCCACGCTCCACGAATCACTGTGGTGACCGTGAACTGGAATGTCAGTGTCCCCAAAGAGGCGCGTGGGGCTTTGGGAAGATCTGGTCCTTCCCATGGGCCCCCCTGGTGTCACACAGCAGGGAGCCAGAAGGAAGAGGGCTGAGAACTGTCCTGTGCCTTACCCCAGCGGCTCGGCGGCCTTCCTGCCCTCCCTTCTGTTATTATTATTATTATTGTATGACTGTTTTCAGGCACATTCCCTTATCCCCTGGGACTGACTTCAACACACGACATCAGCTCTCAGAAAACCTCGTACCGAGAAAGGACAGTGAGGGCAGGCTGAGCACCAGGCAGCATGGCACCCGGCCAGTTCTGTCCATCTGCCCGCCAGCCGGCGGCGCTGGCAGGTGGAATGAAGAGGAAGTGACTGGATTCCATGCCATCCCCAACAGGATGGCACTGACCTCTGCCACCCTTTCTGGGCTCCGTGTCACCACCGCTGTCTCAAACTTCAGTGGGCCACTCAGAGGGTGAGCTGGTGCCTGAGCCAGGACGGCGGGCCACCACTGGCTGAGAAGGACTGGCCCCCACCCAGACATGGCTGCCGGCCGGCCGGCCATGCCCTGTGTCCAGGGGCAGAACGTGAATCACTGTCCTCTTGCCTGGTGTTCACTGTGAAGACATCCCTTCTCGGAGGCCTCCCCGCGTCAACCTTCGCTGGACCTTTAACTGGAAGCGCAGCCAGGTTTCTGTGACAGAGGTGCTGGCAGCCTGCCGCCAACGTGTGTGTCAATCTCTGCGATGCTCCCAAAGGCAGGGACGAGCCGCGGACGTCCTTCCTGGAGCCTCCTCAGAGTGCAGGTGAGGCTGTGGTCACTGGGACGATGGAGGTGAGAAGAAGCAGCAAGTGTCGCCCGGCCTTCAGGAACACCCGCCATCCTGGAGACCGTGTGAGACTCAGGGTCTGCAGCCCAGAGGGACCCATACTCCTTAAGGACACGCACCAGTGACAACATGTTGGCCGAGCTGGTGGCAATTGTGAGACGGAAGGAGGGACTGGCGCTAAGAGACCAGCTCCCTCCTGAGGCGGCTGGCTGACATTCCCAAGCCCCTTCCCCATCCCAGTGGGCACCCCTGCCCACTGCACTGGGTGGCCAAGCAATGCCAGATGGAGAGAGGATGGGTGGGGATGGCGGCTGAGGCTGAGGACGATCCGCTGGGTGGGGTGGGCAGGGGTGGCGGTGGGGAGCCCCAGCCTGCTGTGGGTTTCTGCCAGGAGTGCCTCCTGGCACAGGAGGCCAGCGTCGAGAAGATGGTGCCCTGTCTGGCACACACAGTGACCACGCGTGTCTGCGGCCCCACGTGGCTTTTCAGCTGTGAGGTCCACACTAAAGGCAGAGCCTACAGCAGGTGGCCTCTCATCTCTGTCCTCTTTCCTTTCCCAGACGGGCCCCGGGAATAAGCAGCTTTCATTGCACGGGTCTCTGGATGGGCCCACATGGCGAGGCAGGCGAACCACCACGCGAACCGCCACTGACCACAGTGCACAGACGCCAGGCGGCCACACGTGGGGAATCCTGCGTGGCGTTGAAATCTATTAGCAGACGTTTCCTAGAATCAACAGGGCACCGCTTGCTCCGCCCCTTCCTTAAAAGCAGCACAGTATCTGAAGGAATTCCTGTCTCCCCTTAGGCCCAGTTTTCAATGTTTTTTCTCTGCAAATAACAGAGCTAT
Source organism: Desmodus rotundus (assembly GCF_022682495.2). NCBI lineage: Eukaryota > Metazoa > Chordata > Mammalia > Chiroptera > Phyllostomidae > Desmodus > Desmodus rotundus. The sequence continues at coordinate 95,282,857 of NC_071392.1, forward strand.
TTCAACCAACAGCTGGCATGGGCCGTGGCTCGTCCCAGTGTGAGCACACGGAGTGGACTCTGAAGTTGCATGTGTCCATGTGGCTGTTGTATTTTTAAATTAGATCTTGGACAGACAGTGTGAAGAGGAGGGAATTCTCTCTATCTTCCAGCTCCTGCCTACATCCCCCACCCGGAACCCTCTGGGGCCCCAGGTCAACCCCACTCACCAGCTCCCGTGCCCACGTGACCTCCCACAACACGCCTCCACTCCCACCAGGGGCCACATACGCGGCTGTGTGCTTCCCCCCTGACTCATCTGTGGGTCCGTGACAAGGGGTCCTGGGCCAAACCGCACCTGCCTCCTGATTCCATAGGACCTACCAATGAAGGGTGTTTTTTATCCCTTTTTTTAGACCTTATTTTTTTCCACACAGTTTTAGATTTCTAAAATGACCAAGCAGATAGCACGTAAGAGTCCTTATATCCCCGCCCCGGCCCCGGCGCACACCTATTAACACCATCCGTTAGTGTGGTGCGTTTCCTATGGCTACGAACCCACAGTGAGGCGTCCTTACTGAGCTGTGCCCACAGGTCATGTGACAGCCCACCTGTCTGGTGCACAGCCCACAGGATTTGACAAACACTCAGTGACCTGTGTCCACCACCACGGTCCCCTACAGAACAGATTCCTGTGCCAAGACCCTGAGTTTCACTTGCTCAAGAAACGGAAAGGCTCAGGACATTTCACAACGTGTGGACATTATGTGAAGTGCAGATGGTGGTGTCTCTCTAAATAAAGCCTTGTGGGCACCCGGTCGGGGTGCTTCTCGCTCACATAGGGTGACATCTGCCTGCCTGCCTTCCACAGCCATGCCGAGTGGTGGCCCTGGAGGCCACGAGACCTGCAAAGCCACCGACACTCCCAGCCCCGCCCTACACAGGGAGAGTGTGCTGAGCTCTGGTCTGCACCGTCAGTTTGGGGACGTCCCCGTTGTCACCTGTAGGCACTTAGGGTCTTTGATCACCGTAGGTTCCAAGTACATCCTGACTGATTTAAAGACCTCTCAGAAATGTCAGCAACTGTCTCCAAAGCCAGCTTTGACCCAGGCTCTCCTGCTGTTTGGCAGGTGGGTCTTTCATCACTTACGTGTTCACATGTGTTTCATCTGCCGAGTGCGCAGCGCAGGGCTAACCACCCCGTCCTGGGGCTGAGCTCTGAGCCCCTGGGGTGTCCTGCCCACCCAGGGCTGCGGGCCACTTCAGGGAGTCTGAGCCAGCAATGGGGAGTGTGCAGGGGCCTTGAGTCAGGACCTACCAGCCCAACCTCTGCAGAGACCAGCAACCAAATGCAGCTGCGAAGCCCAGGGCTGAGCAGGCCCAGACCCGCTTTATTGGTTGGTTCGCTGGTTTGTTTTTCGATGATATTGACGTCCAATGTTTCTCCGCGTCTCTCAGATAAAACGTCATTTTCTGTTTTTTATTAAAGATATGGCTCAGAGAAGGGTTTCCGAGCAGACGTGGAAGTTCACCTTTGAAGAGGTTTGTAAGAGTGAGATAAAAATACAGTGCTTTCTCTTCCAATTCCAGAGATTTAGTGCCAGGTCACCCTGACCCACAAAACTTGGCTCTTCTCTTTATGTACAGGGTGGATTTTTCTTTTTTTTATTTCTCTTTTTTTGGCTATTTTCACTGAAATGACTTTTCCTTTTAAAAGCCTGGAAAAATGCTAAAGAGAAAGGAGAACAGAACGCTCACCCAGTTTCCTGGGAGGCAGACGCAGGAGATGCCGCACTTCGCCCCTCCCCCTCCCGGACGAGAGAGAGTCACTCATGATGATTTTTATAAATTTGAGCCAGTGCTCATCGGCCATGGGAGCTGTTCTCTGGCCTGGGGGTGGAGTGGACACGGCCTCTCCAGGGGTGGGTGCGCTGTCTGGGTCCAGCGGGGTGTCCAAGTGGGCGCCAGCTGCTCATGTGGTGGGTGGTCCTAAGTCTCTGACGTCTGAGACCACACACATGTGTGGGTTTTTTTCTTTTTTATTGGTGTTCAATTACAGTTGTCTGCATTTTCTCCCCACTCCTCCCTCCCAGCCCAGCCAAAACCACCTCCCTCCCCTGCTTCCACCCTCCCCCTTGGTTTTGTCTATGCGTCCTTTATCCTGAAAACCCTTCTCCCCACTGTCCCCTCCCCACTCCCCTCTGGATATTGTTAGATTATTCTTAATTTCATTGTCTCTAGTTATATTTTGTTTGCTTTCTTCTTTTGTTGATTATGTTCCAGTCACAGGTGAGATCATATGGGATTTGTCCCTCACCGCCTGGCTTATTTCACTTAGCATAATGCTCTCCAGTTCCAACCATGCTGTTGCAAAGGGTATAAGCTCCTTCTTTCTCTCTGCTGCGTAGTATTCCATTGTGTAAATGTACCACAGTTTTTAGATCCACCCATTTACTGATGGGCAACTAGGTTGCTTCCAGCACTTGGCTATTGTAAATTGTGCTGCTATGAACATTGGGGTGCACAGGTTCTTTTGGATTGATGTTTCAGGGTTCTTAGGGTATAATCCCAGCAGCGGAATTGCCGGGTCAAGAGGCAGATCCATTTTTAATTGTCTGAGGAAATTCCATACTGTTTGTTTTTTTGTTTTTTGTTTTAATTCAACCGTACAGTCTGCTTCTGAAAACGTTCTTTGCCTTCATCCGCATTTTGCCATTTGAAAGTGCTCACCAATGTGAGTCTGAACTTGGCCCGTTCCGGCTGTTTTCCCCTGGAATTCAGAGCACACCTGTCTCCCGCGTTCTCAGAAGTTCAATGTGTTTCCAGCAATTTTTCTGTAACTATGTCATTGATGATTAATTGTGTTTGGGTAGTTCTGATATTTGCCTTAGGAAGATCTATAATTCTCAGCATTGGTTTTCTTATCTATAATAACCCACTGTACAACCTCTTCAACCTCTTCATGTGGGAGAGCGCCTGAAATTCTCCATTTTTCTCTGAGAATATCTTAGGAGGAACTTCAGAGAGGACGCTGACCGGCCACCCCCTCGTGGCCCGACTGCGTGTCCTGGTTTAGCAACCCGGGAGAGGCCCGGAGCCTCCCAGCAATACAAACCCAGTTTAACGTGCTGACAGAGAGATCACTTCCCTCACGCTACATAAACACACACGCCCCTCTCAGTCCACGCCCATCAGGGGCCCTCGGCAACCAGGCTCCTTCCCGGGTCTGGGGACAGAGAACAGGCACAGCACCCCCCTCCCAGCAGGGGGGCCGAGGAGGAACAGCTGAGGATCGCAGGCCAACAGCACAGAGATCTGTCGCTCTCACGCCCTGGTTTGTGAGCCTTTCCCACCCTCATGCCTATTTCCTCCCCCTTCTCTACTTTGTCCCTAACAACACAACAGAAACCAAAGCCTGCCCCGCACCCAGGCCTCTCTGCGGGCAGCCTCCCGCCCCGAGCATGAGCACGTGTTCCCCGCTGCAGAGAGGACCGAAGTGAGTCCCGAGCACCAGTGCACTCAGCCTCCCCGAAGGGACAGCGCTGTCCCCAGAGTCTGAGGCCCAGGGGCCCTGCACTGCCCTCGCTGTGGGGACTGCGGTAGGAAGAACACCCCCAAATGTTCACATCCTCATCACCAGAACCGGGCCACCTGGTGCAGTGAGAGGACCTTTGCAGACGTGATTACTTTCAGGTCCCTGAGCTGCAAGCGTGTCCTGGGTCACAAGCATGGGCCCGAGGTCATCTCAAGGTCCTTCAGGGAGAGAGAGAGGCAGGAGGTCCAGGCACAGCTGGGTGAGCAGGAACCCCAGTGGCTGCAGGGTGAGGTGGGGCAGGAGCTCCGGGCTGGGGTCCTGACTCAGCCACTGGAACCGGAACCAGATCTGTCTGCTGCGCAGCCATGGTATTCCATGAAAAGAGGCCACGTTGCCACAAACCTCTCCCGACTGTCAGTCCTCACTGAAGCCAGAGGCCCGTGCCAGCTCCAAGAGACTCTTGCTCAAAAATGGCAGTATAGGGTGATGCTCTGGGGTGAGAACTGTGGAAGTGGGAGGCACACTGTCCCTTCCCCCGGCTGCTCGTGCGAGGCTGGCTGACCGCAGCCACCGCTGACCAACGTCTGCAGTTGGCCACGCTGTCCTCCTGGGAAGGAGACAAGCTGGGAGTCATGGAACCGCTCCACACCTGCCCCCCGCCGCCGCCAACCATATGCCCTTCCTTTCTCAGCGATGACCTTGTGTGACACGGGAGCCACATGCCAGCTGGAGCGGGGGTTAGATCTCCGTGCTGGAAGAATGATATATGCTCCAATAAAGCCAAACAAAACCTAATTGGGTGGGGTGAGACCACCAAAAATTATGTTCAGGATGAAAAACAGAATGAGGACTAATTACCCCAGTGCCGCGTTCCATTAGCTATCACTCTACAGTTCATTAGTATTCTGTTTAATTGTACGATGAATGAACATATAAATTAAATTCATAGTTTACTTCTACTACTAAATTACTTACTTGAATTGTCTCACTTTGGAAAAAAAATAAGAGACTCGACCCACACGTTATGAAAACGGCCCCGCTCACGTCCACACCGGGCACGCCTTGATTGTAAAACAGTTACCGCGCCTCGTTGGCCCGGATGCCGCCGTTGTTACCCGGAGCCGAATAATTTAATTTGCTCTTATCAGATGAACAGGTAATGGTTTCACTGACTGACACGCAATTCTCCTGGCAGATTCAACCTCTGTCAGCAGGTCCCACACAGCCCGGTGCCTGAGAAAGCAGCAGCGAGGCCGTGGACCTGACCTGACCTAAGGGAGGCACGGCCGAATCCAGGTGGAGACACCCCCTCTTTGCAGGCAGGCTGGGGGTGAAATGGCAGAGCCGCTGCCCTGCCCCTCACCAGCCAGGGACTCCAGAAGGAAAGAGAGAAACAGCCAAAACCATTCTCAGAGGCCTGTGTGAGCCCTGCGGCTCCCCAGGGAGCCTCTCTAGGAGAGGGACCTGGAAGCCCGTGGGCAGTGGGTGCTCATTTATGCTCCCACGGAAGACACTCCCTGAGCAGACACGCTGCTGTGCTGCTCTGGCCCCTACGAAGCCTCCCCGGGGCACCCCTGTGCACCTGCATCTCTGGTTCCCTGCCCGTGCTGAGCACTGAAACCTTTGAAAGGTTGAATGGTGTCCTGTGCTGGGAAGGAGGGTGGCCCTGTCCCCTTGGTGACGCATAAGCAGAGGGACCTGAAGTTTGCAGAATCGGTGACATGGCTGCTATCCCCGGCTCCTGCTTGCTCCCTGGTCAACACCAGCCCACCCTGGACACACACAGTGCCCACACCTCCCTCTGGTGCTCCACCAGGAGGTTTCCCTTCAGCATGGGCCCCTTAGGTACTGTTTCTGACCCGGACACCATGCCAGCTCTCCAGGCAGCCCCTGGGCTTCACTTCCTGCTGGGGCTCCTGAGCCCAGGCCTCGCCACACCGCCCTGGGAAACCGTGCAGCCAGCCGGGCCAGACTGCCTGGGCTCGAGCCCCAGCTCTGGGCCTGTCCAGGCGTGTGGCCTTGAGCACGACCATCTGCCTGTGCCCAGCTCTTCCCAGTGAAATGAGGTGGCAGCATCTTCCTGGGAGCCTGCAGTGTTCAAGGGGCACCTTGCAGCAGAACTGGGAAGCGTGCAGGGAGGCGTCCCAGTGGCTGCGAGGCAGCAGGAAGTAACCATCCTTTCAAACCGAGTGACCAGAGTGACGAACACAGACCAGGAGTGGGGGGCATGGGTTTTGACTGGTGTGGGGAGAAAGTGGCCTGGGAGGTGAGCGCACGTCCAGCCCACCCGTCTGAGCCTGGCTGGCCCAGCTCTGGGGGGGACTCGGCCTGGTTTCCGTGTTCAAACACCATCTGCACCTGCAGGTGCCCACAGGAGCCGTGGCCCGGCTTCACTGGCCAGCACTCATGGGTGTGTCTGAGAGCGGGGACCACGCGTGAAGCCAGTGGTGTCGCCAATGTCCACAGACACACGTCACAGTGTAAGCTGCCCCAAATGGCGTCCAGCAGACCGGCAAGACTGGACCCAGGACGCTGCCCTGGGCAGACAGTAGAGGGGTTCTGAGCACCAAGGTGAGACAGAGGAGCACTGGATGAGGTCATGGGAGGTGACCAGTAGGACATGAGTAATCCCAGAGCCTGCCAACAGTTCCTCTGTGTGAGGTCCGCTTGCTAAGTCAGGGTCCCCTCTCCTACATGCCGGGTGTGAAGGCGCTGCAGGGCAATAGACAGTGGGGGGGGGGGCTTTGCATATATTCCCCAGGGACAATGAAAGCACTCACAGTGGCTGGTTTTCTGCGGCGACTTCTCTAAGAACAGGAGGGGCGGAGAGCGGCAGCCAGGCAGAAACTTGTGTGGTGGCTCGCCACGCTCAGGGGGCCGGCCATGCTGCCTCACTCACCTGCAGGTGCTCTTGGGCTGCAGGCCGGTGGCTGGGGGACACTGCTAGCTGGCCCTCCCACCGTGGTCTGCTGTACGGCACCGAGGATGGAATTCATCCCCCAGGGGATCGATGCCCAAGCCTTCGGTGCCTGAGCCCTACATTCTCAGCAATGACGGACAACCTGTGTCTGCTCGTGTCCTGATTAGCTGTCTCTTAATAGCCTTTGGGCCGGGGGTGTTATTGGCACGCAAGTTCCATTCAGATGATGTATAATGGGATAAATCACCTGCCACCGCAGTCGTGAGGGATTGGATGTGGACGATCCATTAACTCAGGCCCTCCTGACGTTGGAGGCCAAGCCCATTGAAGATCTGTGCCTTTAGACTACGCTGACCCCAGTCTGTGTTTTTCCCTCCACCGTCTCCCCCACTCCTCGCGGTCAAGGCTCAGAGGCTCCCCCAGGCAGGAGGCGGGGTCTGCAGAGGTGAGTGGGTTTTTACCGCCTTATTAGGTATCCCAGCAAAGGCAAACAGGTGAACACAGACCTTTGTGGGTGCTCTGCAGCCTCCCATCCCCCACCCCCCCGAGCTGCTGGCTCTGCCCACGGTACTACTCACTTTGGCCCGACGCTGATCTCCTGGGCACCTATGCTGTGTTTCCAATACCCAGCGCTTTATGAGCGCATGGAGGGCACAGAGAGGAAGTGGGCCGGGTGTGTGCCTTTAAGGAGCACAGCTCAAGTGGCTTCAGAGGGTCGCCGGGCAACAGGCAGTAAATGCACATGAGCCTGAGAGCCTGGGGGTGGGGAGTCACCCAGACAGATTTGGACAGAGTCTCCGCTCCAAGCTTGGGTTCTGTTTGGAAATGAGGTCGGTGGTGGTGGTGAGGGATTTCTAGGAAAAGGGACAGCTGTGGTCTTGGAATGGAAAACCAGACAGGTGGAACTGGGACAGGAACACCCCACCAGCACCAGCAAGGACCCCCAAGCAGCCCTGGGCTGCAGAGAGCCAGGACACCAGAGACATGTGACAGGAGAACAGGGAGCGGTTTGCTTGGGGGGACCTGGCTGTCCACAGCCCGCGCCTGGAGCTCTGCTCACTGATCACCCAACTCCTTTGCCGCACCCGGGAAGCTTGGGAGCCACCCAAGGGCTCCACGGAGGTGTCTCCCCACCCAAGATTTGGTGACCGTGAAACAAGGGCTCGTGGTTTGGAGAAAGTGGGGCAGGGGGGGGGTCGTGGAAGGTTAGTAAGTACCTGTGGGTGGACAGCAAGTGTCCCCTGCCCCTCACAGTGGGCTGTCCAGCCCCGATTCCAATCTCGCCACGACGGGCCAGGCCTGTCGCTACGCAAAGTCATGTGGCCCTGCTGCCTCAGGCCAGCCAACCGCAGGCCTCCAGCGTGGTGACAGCCCTCGCTGCACCCTGGCCACCAGCCGCTCCCTGCATGGAGCAGCTGCCCTACCTTTGCTGACGTGGCTGCTTGCTCCTGGTGGCGGATACAGGTCTTATCTGAACTTCCTCCTCTCCTGCAGGGAACATTCTCACCCCATCGCTCCCAGGGACTTCTAAAGGCAGGTGCAAGGTGTCGTCTGCAAAACCAAACACACAGTTACTGGATCGCCAGAGGAAGGGCTAGGCAGCACAGGCAGGGGGTGCATACACATGGCTGTCGCCCCCAACAGCCTCCAGGGAGAACACCGTCAGACCTGAGGTCGCCGGTGTTCCCCTGCAGAGGCGTCTCTGGCAGCAGTTCTCCCCGTTCTGCGCTCTTCCAAAAGTAAGGCCTGGTTTCCTGAGACTTGGAAACACTTATGCAAGCTTGACTTTTTGGATGGGATTCGCAGAAGAGAGAATTACTTAGCATTTTAAGATAGTTGAGGTTTTGCTGACGTCCAAGGTCAAATGCATTTAAAAACTAGTGGAAAATGAAGTCTGTCATGCTTTCATTTTGGTGAAACTTGACTTTTGTGGCTCACTCCAGCCCGATGCTCGAGCGAACCCCATAGCCGCCTGGAAGGCCAAGGGCACTCGTTTCTCCAGTCCACACGCATTTCCTTCGTGACAGTCGGTTTTGTGACAGGCGTGGCATCCGCTGTTGCAGCAATACCGCCGTGTATGTCTCCCTGGATTATTGCGGGTGTCCCAGGGCTGGTGCGGGGTTCAGTCTTTGCAGAGCCGCGGCTCCACACGTTTCCTCTTGTCTTGCATCCTACCGCCCTGGACCAGCCCCAGGGCCTCTGGTCATGATGCGTGTGGCCAGACCTCTAACCAGTCTCTGTCTCTCACCTGGCCCCAGTCCCCTGGCTGAAAGATGAAGGCCCACGTCTGTATCTAGCACCCAAAGGCCTCCAGAAACCAGCCTTCTGCTCCCGTCCATAGCCGTCCTCCATTGCTTCTGTGTCCCACCCCATCCTATGTCCTCAGGGGGGTGGCCTCGCTGTCCCCAACTTTGGCCGGCTCGCTCTGGAGTCCAGAAAGCAGCCTGTGTCACCAGCCCCCCCAGCATGTGATGTCTCCGAGTGCCCATCTCCATCCTTCAAGGCCTCCCAGGCCCGCCAGGATGTCCCTCACCTCTGTCCCACAGCAGCGGGCCACAGCAGGGCCATCGACACGCCCTGAGCCCTCTGGCGCTGGGCACAGGCCGGTGACAGCATTGGCCTCGGAGGGAGGACACTGAAAGGCAGGCAAACGTGCTCCTTCACCCAACAGCTGTTTCCATGGGCCCATTTTGCACAGGGAAAGGTAAGGCAAATGGAACAGCTCCAGAACAGCCAGGCTTTCTGATCTCCTTCCGCACAGAGAGAATATCAAGGTCGCAGATCCGAGCTCTGAGCCGCATCCCTAACCCTCATCAATTCCAAGGACCCGCATTACGGGAACGAGCTCGAGGGGACCCTGGCTGGAGGGCCCCATGACTACGTAAAGCTTGACCATGGCAGATCGCACACCCGAGGCCACCAAAGAGGCGGCCCCAAGGCAGCTAATGGAATTCAGAGCAACCGATCACGGAGAACTGGCTCTCCGGCCTGCGAGCATGGCCTGCAGGCAGTGTTCTGTCTCGATTCACTGATGATGAATGTAATCATAACCGCTGGTTTTCGAGTTAGCCGTTATGGGCGTGTGAAGTGGCAATTTTCCTGCAAGAGCGGTAGGGAAGCGCCGTTCGCTGGTTATAACGGTGTTCCGTGTGGACCTCCAGAAGACACTGGGGCTCGCTCTCAGCCGTTGCCAGTTTGACCTCCGTCGAACGCCAGATTGATGGGGAGCTCATTAAGGAGTCGGGCACCGCCGCTGCCGCACTCCCCCCTACCTGGTAATTGACGGTGTTACCCCGGCAGAGAGAGGAAGCCTCTGGACGCGGACTCAGCGCCCTTTACTGCCGGACACTGCGTGTGTGGGGTCGAATCTAACATCCGCACTTTCATCTAAAAGCTGGGGACATGCTGTGACCATATCAATTCAGACACCGGTCATAGGATATGTGTATGTATAACGTGGATGCTACATAGTGTGTGCATATGTAAATAAAAAGGATATGTGCACACACATATGTAAATTAAAGATACACACACACACAGACTTTATAATCTCAGAAGTTCCTCTCTTCTCCAGCTGCCGCTGTGTTGGGATCCTTCCCCTCCTCGGTCATGAGGATGTGGAAAATCGGGGTGCACACTTGGACATGGGCCACTTCCTCTTACTGCTGGGTGGCTGTCCGACCCCCACGGCACGGAGCCCCCTGCTGTGGTGGGCCACCCACACCAGGCCGCGGCGATGTGTGAGCGCACACCGACCTCCTTCCCAGCCTGTGCTCGCCCACAAACAGCACTTCGGGACAAGTTTCAAACAGCCGCCCAGTCCTTTGAAGGAGACTTCGAGTTGTGCACGCAGGTGATCGATGGAGAGCGTGGAACTCAGAGATGAACCTGAGGTAACGCGGTTCTTGCCTAACTTTTCGCCCTGCGAAGAACTGACAGGCACTTCCCATCTGCACACACATGTAAACGTGCCGTGTTCCCAGAGTCGGTCAGGACAGCGGAAGCCCACGCGGAGCCTGAGGTGGCTGGCCTGGCTCCCAGCCTGCGCCCCGCAGCTGGGGGCTGGCACTGCTTATCACACAACCGGATGCGAGTTCACTCCCTGCCCCCGAGGATGGAGCCCTTGTGAACGGGACTTACTACCCTGGCACGGTTGAAGCAAGCTTTCTAAAGGCTTTCTAGGAAGGAGGACATTTGTTTCCTTCTTGCTCACACCTGCCGAGTCCCACGTGGAAAGATCCAGCTCCTTACAGTCCACAGCTGGGAGGAGCTGGGGGAAGCCTGGCCACCCACCTGGTCTCCATCAGGAGCGAGTAGCGCACGAGAGCCCTCCGTGCAGCCTGGCCGGTTCCTATAGCCCCAGCCGGTGTCCTCAGAGCCTCAGCCGGGCCAGCAGCAGCCCTGTCACTCCTGATCAGAATCCCCGGGGTGAGAGCCCCCTCCCCGACCGCTGCCCCCGCCCCACAGTCTCAGCTGTGACCTGATGTGGCTCAGGCTTGGGCCTCACTGTCCCCTCTCTGTCTCAGAGGACAACTCTGCAGTTTCTCTCCCCTTGGAAGCCGGCAGACCTCCACTGTCTTCACCCTGAGCAGAGGACTTGGGCAGAGGATTTCTGTCCCCTGCGGCTGCACAGCCACGGGCTGCGTGCTGCCACACCCCTCTCTCTGCGGGGCCTGTGTTTCCCGCAGTGCCCCGTGCTGTTGCACGCAGGGCCACCCCTCCACCCCCCACGATTTCCCGCCTCTCATGCGCCCCGAGTCATGGCTCCAGCATTCCTCTGTCTTTCTCAGGTCCTGGCGTCATCTTTACACCGTTCGGTCACCTTGGATCACGATTCCCGTCCAAACCCAAGAAACAACACCGTGCGCCCCTCACCCCAGTTTCCCCCCCAGAGCCCTGCTCTGTGTCAGGCCTTCCCTGCCCCGTCTGCCCTGAGCTGCTGCCCATACTCACCAGCCAGCTCCCGGGAAGGACGTGGACAGCCTCCCCGGCGAGACCCCACGGCATCCGCATTAGTCTGCAGCCCTGCACCGCTGCTCACATGACCGTGCTGCCCTCATTCGGCCTCTGGAACTGCGGCCTTTTCTAGAATGGCCACTTCTTTGTGGAGGCTCATCTCCTTGGCCTGTGCCTGCTGGTTTCTCTGCCTGCCCCGCGTGGGCCTGCCCAGGGCTCGGTCCTGTCCATGCCTCTGTCCCTTCTAGGTCCTGAAGGCTGCGGCTTCCAGCCCTGGCTGCACAGCTGCCCCGCCCCCCCCCCCTCTGTGGGTGGAGGAGAGGCTCAGAGCACCCGGAGGATCTTGGGGGCGGGACCCAGGCGGTGCTGGTTTTCCCAGCCTCCCAGGTTATTGCTCCGTGGGTCAGGGGTGGAACCCCTTCCCTAAGGGGTCTCCTCCAGCCTGTTGGCACCCCATCTCCAAGCCGATGCCCTGATTTTAGAGCCATGACTGGCCCCTGTCCCTTACAGTCCAGACTCCCCCTTGGTAGCTGCAATGAGGTGGCCAGGAGGCAATTGGAATTAAAATGTTCCACCCGAAGCTTGGACCCATTCATTACTCTGCAACCCAGCTGCCGTCTTCCTCATTCTAGGGCACGGAAGGGCCGGCTCTCTGGCGCTCCACCCCGAGATCTGGAGGGGTACCTCCGCTCTCCCTGTGCACCCTAGGCCAGCCAGTAGCAAACCCTATACTTCAGAGTGTGTCCAGCTCGGGCCACTTCTTCCATTCCCCTGCTGCCCCTGGGGCCGAAACAGCGTCCTCTCCTGTCTGGTTCTGCGGCAACCACACCTCCTGCTCTCTCTTCCTCTTCCTCTTCCCCTTTCAACCCGGCCAGACGATCCTTTGAGGACATTAGTCCCTTGTTCACCCTCCACCCAAACACTCCCATGGATCATATTTTGTATCTAAAGCCTTTCACACCGAGGCTAATCAGAGACCACCCACCCAGGTGGTGCGATGGTTTCCAGCTCCCGAAGTTTTACCTCTCTTCTACATGGTCAGAAAACATTTTTAGAAAGTTCTAGAACAGCATTTTCTAAACTTACCATGAAACACTTTTAAATTATAATATATTGATGAGGCACCAAAAGGTAGGTGTTCATGAAATATAAATTGTAGGCTTAAAGTACCATCAAAAAAGTTCTCACAGGTGAATTAATTGCTTAAAGAAATGATAAAAAATTGATTCACATTCCCTTTGGTCTAATAGAGAACAAAAAACAAATTACAAAAATCTGCATATGGTTAAGTGGTGAGAATAAAATATATCATCACAAAGTAATTTTTTTATTGTGCATTTTTGTTGTAAGAGAATGCGTTCTCCAAAAATGTTTTGTTGCACAGCGCTCTTTGGGGTCCGTTCTAAAACACCGAGAAGATTGAAATCAGCAAAGACGTAACTGAGCCCCATTCCCACCTGAGTACAGGATCAAATCCATTCCTCCACTTCGTGTCATTGGTGTGAACACTCATTTTCCCCACTCCCAACGTGGCAAGCGGACAAAAGAACGTGAACTGCATTTTTCACAGGATTTGGGGGCCACTGGGTGAGGCGACCCCAAATATCGTTCCCCATGGTGTTGCTATTATCAGTCTGCTCCGGTATTTCAGAGACTGAGTCTGCATCGGTCTCCCCCTCCCCCGCCCCCAGCTCTCACTTTGGAGGTCCCCGGCAGTCTGAGGGGCCGAGTGTTTTCTGGGTGCTCGTCCCTGCCACTGCGGTAGAACCGCCTGCTCCTGGCTACGGTCTGCGGGAGGCCAGTCTGTGCCGTGTGACTGTTTCAGAGACATCAGAGGTGGGTCTTCAGGCAAAACACATGCCTGGAGCCATGGTCAGTCAGTAGACAAAGCCAGGCTGCAAGGCAGTGGGTGGTCCTCGCAGCCGGGACACTGGGATGTCCCACCCTGCACCACCGGGAAGGGGTGCATGTAGAACTTTGGGCCTGGCCCAGATCTGGGCTCTGTTGCTCAGCGGCTGTGTGCAGGGTGGACACTCTAACAGCTCTGAGCCTCGGCCATCGGGTCTGTAAAACGGGAACAGGAGCCGCCCTCGAGGGCTGGAGATGAAGGGTGTGAAGCCTCAGACCAGGTCCTGGTGCACCACAATCACCGGGCTGGCACTGGGCTGTGTCTCCGAGGGAGACTGCGGTGCAGGAGTGGGGGCAAGCAGTTGGTGCCCTCTGACAGATATCCGAACAAGACATTGTAAACGGGAAGGTTGGGAGTACACTCCTCCCACGGCCCCAGAACAGGGCTGTTCTGCGACTGCACTTGGGGGACCGCCTTTCTGAAGCTGCTCACACAGTGGGAGTTTTTCCTGCTTCACACACCACGGGGACCTGTCCCTGGACTCGTCTGCAATAGTGTGAGGACAACAAGTGCCATTTCTTGAATGCTGTTGGTCCTGACACTGTGCTGGTGGGTGACGCGCTTTCCAGCCAAGTTCTCTCTCTTTTTTTTTTTTTTTTTGAGTTGATTTACTTATTTTTAGAGAGAGGGGGAGGGAGGGAGGAAGAGAGGGAGAGGAACATTGGTATGAGAGAGAAATGTGGATTGGCTGCCTCTTGTATATACTCCAACCAGAAACCGAACCTGCAGCCCAGGTGTGTGCCCTGACTGGGAATCAAACCGGCGACCCTTCGTTTCATGGAATGACGCCCCACTGAGCCGCACTGGTCAGGGCCACCCAATTTCTAAAGTGTCCTGCTAAGCAGCCACCACACACCGTTTTCTGGGCGAGGACGACGCGGAGCAGAGACATTGGCCGGCTCAGTCCCTGTCTCTGCTGTTTTTCTAGGAGCTGCGTGCCTGCACAAGACATACCTGTGAGCCTGGATGTGAGCCAGAGCCAGCGTCAGCGTGCGGCCCCGAGGCCTTCGGTAACCACGACTCTAGGGGACCAAGTTCACTCACACATTCTCTGACAACAGTCTCACTCAGTCCTTGAGATCACAAAGCTCCCCTGTGACAACAGAGGTGACAGAGCAGGACAGGGTGGGGGTTGGCCCTGAGGAGTGAAGAGTGATAAGATGCAAATGTGTGTAGCTGTTCCCAAGAGACGTGGACAGGTGACGCGGCGGAGGGGAGGTGGGGATGGCTCCCACCTCACGGAGGGCAGAGCTGCGCCTTAGGAACGATGTCACCCACGGGACTGACTCTAGTCTGAGGGGCAGGATGAGGTGGGGGTCAGGGACGTGAATTCCAGGTGGGCGGGTGCTCTCTTTCATCCTCTTCCTACCTGAGTCGGAGACCAAGAAAGAGCCAGACAAGCTTGGCAGCAGGAACCTGAACTAAGCTCACCTTTCTTCCGGGAGATTGGCAGGCTTGTCCCCACCCACTGCCACATTAGAGGGACAAAGTGACGAGCCTGTCTGGTCGCGGCGTGGTGGGACGGCTACAGGCCCCCCTCAGAGGGGTGGACAGTTAGTGCAGGCCGAAGGTGCAGCCGCACTGGGGCTTTTGCTGCCCAAGGTGGCGGGACCCACTGAGAGTGACAGGGGTTGCTGGTGGTCACTCTGGGACAAGCCAGCACCCTCGCGCTGCAGAGAGGACGGCAAGCCCCCGGGGGAGGAGAGCTGCACCGGGCGTGTGTGGACCCTTCCCCCAAACTCGTTAGTTGTCGGGGGAAATCCGACTAGAAGTAGGCAGGGGACGTCCCCACTGCCGACGTCCCCGGCAGGTGGCATGCTGCCAGCACACAAGTCCGACAGGGGCTCTGCATGACCCCAGCCGCTCGTCGATGCCTATGAGCAATGCTGCCCCTTGGGGCCCCTGCTGCTGCCATTGGACAGGTGAGGAAACTGAGGCTCAGGCTATTGGTGACCTGCTCAGGGTGTCACGGCCACTGCAAGGCACAGTGAGATTTGGACTTAAGGCTCCAGCCTCCAAAGTCCACTGCCGTCGGCCTCCTGGATGGGAGGGGCCCCCCCGAGGGTGTGTCTTCCAGGTAAGATGAAAACCACAGGAGGCGGGCCCGGAGCCCCTGGGCTGGTCCCCTGACAATGCACCACAGTGTCGCCCTGCTGGTCAGGGGCTCGTGTGGCTCAGTCTGGGCTTTGGAGGCAGACACAGCCCTTGCCGGCAGCAGGCAGGGCTGCCTGAGCTCAGTGATGGCCGTCAGCATGGGCTCGCCAAGGAGAACCACGCTTGGTCAGTCTGCTGGAGTTTTACAAGGAAACAGCACAGTCAACAGGAGGAAGCCTGCCTATAATTTACCGGGACTTGAGGAGAGCATTTGATGGAGTGTCTCACGAAAGACTAATATTCTAGGTCAGCAAGTCTGTGATGGCGAGGGAGCTGCTCTAATGGGTAGGGAACTTGTCAGGGTCGTCAAGACAGAGCGGATAAGAGTGGTCCTCGCCGGCAGCCCGAGGAGGGGAGCAGGTGGCAACGGGGATTCTGCCGACACCAGCAGTCTGCAGGCTGCGTGTGCTTCCTGGCTGCTCCGTGAGCGATGTCGGGGCTCGGGGAAGGCCAGCTGGCTCACCGCGGGGGCCTGGACACTTCCGTTTAAACTCCTCCATCTGAGAGCCGGTCCAGGGGTGTGTGGGGGTCAGGAGAGAGTTTTATTTGGCGGCTGGAGCTGAAGCAGCAATTTTCGCAGAGGTCACTGGAGGGAATTTAGATTCTTCTGGAGATTTAAAATAGTCTGAGCTCCGGGAGGTCTGAGCTTTGATTTTGGCTCTTGGCGTTTCTTTATCTCCCTGGCGCCCATTTTTGCAATTGCTCTCTTACCCCCTCGGCTCCCGTGGCTCAGGTGAGTTTTTGTCCTCGCCCCAAAAAGTGGGGTGCAGAGCCCCAACCACTTGTGACCAGCACCTAGCGCTCCCTGTGGCACAGTGATTGGGTCAGGGTGGATATGGGACTCACATCTACCCGGTCAGAGTGGACCTCAGGGGACCCTCAGTCACGGATGAGCCAAGACCCCTCTTCCAGGGGGTCCCCAAAGAGACACCCTTCCCCTGGTGACAAGTCTGAGTGTGGGGTGTCTGTGAGCTCCGTGGCCTTTCCTGAGGGTGGCAGACAGGGACAAGGCACAGCACAGAGCCCACGCATGTGCCCCGGGTCTGGGCGCCTGTCCCAGCCGCCAGCATCTTCTCCATGGTGGGGCCGGTCTGGGTGGGATTTTCCATTGCCTGAGGCACAATGAATCCTGATGAGTCACCCCTGCGCCCCGGACAGCTCACGTGCTTCCGCCGGTTTTGGACACCAGCCCCAGGCTCCACTGCTTAGCAGAAAACCCGCATCGAGCTGTGGGGGCAGCTGGAAGTGGAGCTGCGGCGATGGCCCCGGGCCTGTCCCAGCCATGACGGGGCTCAGTGGCCACGGGACGTCTTCCCAGAAGACTCAGCACTGCTGTCCGACCCACAGAGCTGCTTCATGGGAGAGAAATCGGGGACCCACGGGGGCCCATCCACAAACCAGCGAGGCCAACTCCACCGTCACTATCGGTGTCTGTGTCCCGGTGATGTGCTGGACGCTGTGCCGAGTGTCTCACCTACATCTCCAGCCTGCGGTGACATAGGGCAAGCCCAGGTAATTTGATATTCATTGGGCAGTGATGATTTTCTAGTGTCCATTACATGGCTGCAGCTGGGCTGGGCACTGTGGCCACAGTGACCCCATGTCAGACGGACGCAGTCCTCCCCCATCCCCCCCCGTGAAGACAGAGGCCAGGGAGCAAGGAGGGGGGTGGGTGGGGACGAGGTGGGCAGAGTAGGATTACCCGGGGTCTTAAATGAGGCAGTCGGGAATTGTCCTTGTTATTCCTTGAGTCACAGAGGATCATTTATGGATCTTTTAGGAGCAGGAGGTGATGTGTCGACTCTCCCGTTTTAAAAGCAGTTTAGGATAACATGGGAGGGCAGGAATGAAGCAGGGTCTGAGGGGTCCCCGGGCACAGCCTCTACGACGCGGGGAGCCTCCGTTACGGAGGATGACGGCAGGCGCCCTCAGGGACGGCTCGGGCCTGAGCGAACCCACGGGAGGGGGCGTGGGGCCGGCACGAGGTCGGGGCCCCGGACCGAGGCCTGGCAGGGGGACCTGAGTCCTGGTCGGGGCCCCGAAACTGGAGCAGCGTGGGAACTGCTGGGCGCTAGGCCGGGTCCCGGGACCGTTGGGAGCTGCGGAGTATGGACAGCAGTTGGAGCCCTGGCCTGGGCGAGACTCTCCAGGGGGAGTAACGAGTCAGTCAGACAGACAGTGAAAATACAGGCAAATAAAGAGTCGGAGTGGAGCTGTGAGAAGGCAGAGACTGGCGGCGTGGGGCAGGGGTCTGTGCTGGGCCATGTAGCTGGTGGGGGGGGCCGGGGTCGCACAGAGGCATTTCTGTGGGTGTCCTCCAGATGGGAGGGGAGTGTGTGGTGACCCCGGTGGCTGAGCAGGAAGGACGTGTCAGGGAGGAGCCGTTTCTCAGGAAAGTGTGGGTTCGGAACAAAGGTGGGGGTTACCCCGCAGCCCTAAGGAGGGCCAGCCCCCCGCCAGGTTTGGGGCTCAGCAGGTGAGGAGACATCGCCCTCCGCAGGTGGCCCAAAGGCGGCGGACGCTCGCCTCTCCCCGTGGCTGGTCTCACACCACCATCGCTCTCCTTTGGGAACGCGAATCACCATTGGTTTTCACGGCTCCGTGGCTTTGATGCAAACAGTTGCCAGCAACACAATGTCCTGGGAGTAGCCGTTCCGCCGGGGTCTTGGGTGCTTGCCTTTCACACAACACAGTCTTGGAGCAGCGCTGCCCGTGGACGCTGGCCGGGGTCTCAGCCTCTCCAGGGAGGCTCTGAAAGATTCGAGCTCCCAGGCCCCAGGTCGGGGGCTGCAGACACCACAGGCGGCAGGTGGGCTGAGGCAAGCTGTCCGCTGTGAAGCCTCCCCCACCCCACCTTGTGAGATGCTCAGTGCAGTGTGGGGCTCTGGGCGGCCGGCCCACACGCACAGGATGATCGGTAGTTCCACAGGAGGCCCCGGGGGCTCCAGTGTCCACAGAAGGGGTTTGTCACAGAGTCCTGGACTGATCGCCACCCAGGTGCATGCTGGAATCACCTGGGAGGTTCTACCTGCCGCGCACAGAAGTCGCCTGTCTGGGGGAGGGACACGCTGTTTTTAATGGCCCGGCGGGATGTAGTCCATGCATTGTACAGACCGCCCGCTGTAAGTACGCGGCTCAGTGGGTTCCGTGTGTGTGGAGCTGAGCCATGGCCACCGCCACCACGTCCTTGCCACCTGGCACAGCTTCCCGGAGGCCCCGAGTGAGCAGGGGGCTAAGGCCTGTGGGGAAAGGCGCTCCCTGGGGTGCTGAGAAAAGGCTGCACGTAAACGACTGAGACCCGAGGCCTCAGAGCCCCTGTGACACAGCAGCCATGCTCTTGTGTGGCGTCTGGTTGACAGGCCGTGCTGGCCGCCACTGTCTACCCCCCAGCACGACATGTGACAGGGGCTCCGTGAGGAGCGACGCCAGACTCGGCTCGGGGCGTGTGGGAGTGTGCGAGAGCCGGGATGATGACGCCAACTGCCCCTTGCCTTCTGACAGGACATGCGGGGGGCACGGGGCATGAAAGCCCGTGGGCCAGCACAGCTGCAGCTCTAAGCAGCAGCATGACGTTCGACTTGCCAGCTGCGGCCGGCAAACACGTGGCCCGACTCCACCAGGCGCTTCGCCATCCGCCAGGCCAGATGCGCTGCCATCCACATGTAGGAACATGGACACGAACTGAACGGGCTGGAAGCTGGAGAGCTACTGACTGCAAATAGGGAGCAGCCCCGCTGTCAGACCCGGGCGGACACGCGTGTGCACACAGCTCAGCAGACCCTCGCCTCCAGGTGCGAGTGCTTCTGTCCAAACGCAGACCCTCCACAGGGGCTTCCTCACAACTCCAGCCATCTCACCGCCGTCCCCTGACGACAAGGAAAGGGTTTCTGCTAAGCAAACGTTTAAGAGACGCTGCCTGTTCTATTGCCCCTTGAAGAATGCGATCACAATGGTTAGGCTGGAACTCTAGGAAGTCCCGATGCAAAAGAAGCAATCAGCTCCAGGCAGCACGTAATTTACCAAGTGCGTTTGCTCACGATTTCCCTAAAGGTGAAGCAGAATCACTGCCCTCAGGCTCCCGCCATCCCTGAGTGGCAGACTGGGGACACTGGGAGCTTTACTACACACCTGCAGGCCAGGGACACAGGTCGTTCTAGGTTGAGTGACAGGGAAACCCCAGCACCTGGCTCAACGTAGGTAGAAAGAGAGCGACCTGGCCAGTAGTTCTCCGCTCCCGTCCATCAAGTTCAAGACTGTAAGGGTCCAGTGATACCCTGCATTTTCTCACACGGGAAGCCAACAGCATTGCCTTGGGCTGTAGGACATATTGGTTGTTCCCTCTGCAATACGAAAATTGTTTCCAAAGTGGACACAGGCGACCGAGGGAACTGTCTGTGGTTCTCTGGCCAGCTCCTGTGACACGGGAAATCGCCCGGTGGTCAGGGAGGGGACTGTGGGTCCTGTCAGCTGAGAGCCCACAGGGAGAAGAAGAGACTCTGCCCGATGATGAGGGAAGGTTGAGCGCCGGCCTGGGGCCAGCTGGGCCCCTAGGGGCCCCCAGCCGCACTGGGGGAAGAAACAGGAGCGCCTCACGCAGCGAAGACGGGGTGTGCGTTCCTACAGCCGGTGTCCCTGCTTGGGCCCCCAAGAACTGATGGGGGCCTACTGGGTACCCTTGGCACCTCCAATGGCTGCATTCTGCGGGAGGATGGGGCGCCTGGGTCAGGGTGGTGCCGTGCGCTAAAACACCATCAGTGTGTGAGCCCTGGGCGCTGAAAGGAATTCTGGGAGGTGTGTAATCGGCCTCGGTGTGCAGAACCTGAGTCACGAGTCCACGTGTCCAGATTTCAAGAGCAGGGGCTGGCAGGCTGGGGTGGCGCTGAATCAGACCTTGGGACAGATGATTGCCACCATCCTCTCTGCTGTCCCCTCCTCGCCAATCACGGAAAATGTCCATAAGGTGATGGGAGGGGACTGGGAAAATGCCGTACTTGGAAAGAATTAAAGGAAAAACACTGTTTATGAGCTGTGGCGCTGCCCAGACTGAGGTGCGGCTGAGAAGCCCGAGCCCCTGGGAGCCAGCGGGACGTCCCATCGGCCTCACACCTGTCCCAGCACCTGAGCTCTGTCACCGCTGTTATCTGGGGGCCCCCAACATGCCATGCTTTGCTTTGCAAACACGAGGGTGTTCTGCAGCCTCCTCCTCCAGCAATGCCAACGCCCTGCTTCCGCGTCTAAGATTGGACGGAGCTGGCAGAACCCAACCGTGTCCCGGTGAAACCGCCACTGATGTCCCCAAACCCTGAGACTAAGCGGAACATCAGGACGATCCGGGCTTGTAAACGCCGCTGCCACCCTGCACCCAAGCGTCCCTGGAGGCATCGGCATCTCCGCAGTGGGAAGCCCACGCTAAGCTCTCGTAATCCACCGCTCTCCACCACATTCCTCTCTGGAGAGCGGCTACAAGGGGACCCCGAAGTGAAGCGGCTCGGAAAATACTTAATATTTTGAATCCCTACTTTATTATCCTCAAAACTGCACTGTGCAGATAACTCCGCTTGGATCCCAATCCCAATTTGAGAGCCCGGCATGCAGCTCGCTCCCCAGAATGCGGAATTAGACAGGTGCGGCGCAGCGGCGAGGCGCGGCGTGTGGGATGCGGGTTAATCTCGGACAGATTTAAAGCACCAGCTGTCACCCCTGTTAAAAAATATATTGTAACTGTAGTTTCGGTTTCGTGGAAGCACTTAATCCTCACGGAGTTGGTTTTGTCTTCTGTGTATGCAGTGGGTTTGAGAACTCCTGCTGTCCGCCAGGGAGCTGGCAGGCAGCCCCTACTGAGAATGGGCGCGTGTGTCTGCTACGTGGTCGCTGCGTGGTTGCCAGACCAGGCCCGCCGGGCGCGGCCTTCCTACCCAGGAAGCCAGCACTGGGTGGAATGACTGAGTCCTGTGCAGGACTGGGACACAGGATGAGGCCGCCCGTGGTGGGTCGACTCGGGGTCTTTCCTTGTTGTCCCCCCAAAGGGGCAGACCTGACCCTGGTGCCCGGCTTTGCTCTCCAGAACCAGGAGGGGCTGCTGCCAGCAGGACAGGCAGCACCTGTGGCTTCCAGGCGTCTCCGCGGCCATCTGTGGGGGGTCACGTCTCCACATCCCTCCAGAGAGAGGGCATTGCACAGCACCTGCCCGTGGGGAGCTGCACGGCTCAGAGCTGGGCCTGCACAGATTAGCCCCGTTTCCCTTTCACAAAGTAACATCTGTGGGTGCCTCAGAGGCAACAGGAGAAAACGTGGCCGGAAGTAAGCCAACACCTCAGGAGCGTCTCAAGGGCGACGCAAGGACAGGACGGTTGGTGTGGGATGGGGTCCCTCCACATCACCGGAAGGCGGGATGCACCAGCCCAGGCCCCAGGGGTGTCCCTGGAGAGGGTGGCTGGGTGGGGACGCACAGGCAGGCCAGCTGCGACAACCTCAGCCATTCTAAACCACAGTGGCTTCCCCCCCCCCCCCCAGAGAAGGCACGAAGGCGTCGGAATTGGACAGAAACAGCGGATTTTGGATGTTATCTCTACAGGTCAGCTCGGAAGCAACGGGATGAAGAGAGTGTTGTGGGGAAGTGGGCTCATAATTGTAGTTTCCTCAAATAGAGCAATTTATCGATAAATGGAAAACCCCTGAACGTGGGATATTCTATAAGAACACATTTCAAAGATTGCCGAAGGTAGCCGATTTCTACGGAGTTGGTCTTGGGCTCCGTTAAGCGTGCATCCTGAGGTGAATTCGAACGCCCAAAGGGGCCATGCCACGGCGGGAAATGTGGGATGCAGGAACCGGGCGAGGGAGTGTGTCTCGGACACGCACCCTGGATGCTGGCCGGAGGGAGACCTGCGCTCGGAGCCGGAGAACGATGTGGAAACGGCTGGCTCTGCTTTCACATCTGCCTGCGGTAACGAGAGGGGAAATGTCCCCTTTTGTGGGAGGTCTGAGTGGAGTGCCCGAATCCCATTTTGTCACTGAAAGTATGAACTTCACTTGATTTACATCCCCTGTGTCAGCGGCACTGCGTAGCTCTCAGAGCAGGCAGGAGCTTCTTTACTGAAGCGTGAGCAGCTGACGTCCGTGGCGGCTGCGCACTCAAGGGTGGACAGCGTGGAGTGGATCACTCCTAAGTGCCTGATCCCGGGCTCTCGAACCTCCACTCTCAGTGCAGAAATGTGCGTGGGACAGTCTAGCAGTGCAGAGGAGGAAACACCGGTGGGGGGGCTGTGGAGCCTGCTGGACAGAGGTTTGGGGGTGCTGAGAAGCCCAGGCCACCAGGCTGCAGGAATGAGCCGTGTGAACCGAGCGCCCAGGTGGGAGAAGCGCCGCGTTCATGGCCAGGGGGGCAGCGCTGGCCCAAACGAAACCCGCGTGGCGCTTCTGGGCCTGCAGGAGCAGGCGGCCGATCAGTAGCAATACCGAGAGGCACTTCCCGTGACACTGTGCGCCAGGAAGGGAGAAGGGCTGTGGAAGACAGCTGCACTGGGGCAGCTCTGGGGGTGTCGACGTGTCAAACAGTGGGTGTCCCGAGAGAGCGCACGTTGAACGAACGGGTGGGCTCTGAGCGCGTGTCTGGAGAAGATGGGAGTGAGTTCTGGGGATCAGGGGTGGGGGTGGGGAGTGTACCCAGCCCAGGGAGCAGCCGGTGACTGCAGAAACGACAATGGAAAAAGTAATGTAAAAATGTCGAAACGGAGAATGGCAGCTTCCAAACTGTTTTCGCGGTCCATACTGAGTGCTGAGTTCTCAACGATTAAATTTATTCAGATACTTCTAGGGCGACCGGGTCAGGGCCACTCTGAGGAAGTGGCGAAGCGTCCCCAGGAAACAGACTTCTGTGCCGGGCGGACTGCTAGGACACTCGAACCCAGTGACTCAGACAGAGGAATCACATGCTCAGAACGGTAAGCATACTGTTTCCCAATTATTTGGGTTGTTAATTTAACTAATTGGCATTTTAGATTCCAAGCTCTCACAATTTGTAAAATATTTACAAGCGAGCGAAGGAGTGCCATGCGCCGACCCTGCTGAATAATGAATCTTTCCAATAAGGGAACGGAGATGTCATCGAGCATTTCTGTCACTCGCTGTCCTGGGAGCACGTCGCATGTGGGAGGGCAGGAGATGGCAGGCCCAGGGGCTCGGAGGGCAGAGCCGTGCTAATGAGCAGAAGCAACGCAGGCGTGAAAATACTCCCCGAGCATTACGGGAGCTCCGAGTTCTGCAGCAGGTTGAGGTCTAGGCTTGTTTGAAGGAGGAGTAAGCGTGGGAGGCATCTCCGACGCAGGTCTGTAAGGTGTAAGTGCTCCCGCCCATGCTAGTCAGACAGGTTCCTGGAATGTGACCGATGGTGTGACGCCCAGAACCTCTCAGTGGAAACTGTGAGACGCCATCACCGGCTGCCTTTGGGGGCCGCGTAATCTGTTTCGCCAGCGCCTGCCTGGTGATTCATACCTATTTCACAGGAGAGAGATTATTTATATTCTAAAAGCAATCACAGTTTGGAGATCTTTAAACTAAATTTTGTATTCTATCCAGGCAAATAAATTCGTAGGCGATATAATTATTTATAGCCCGGCGACATCCCGCAGTAAATACCAGACTTGAATGAGCTTGAGGCAAACTGCCCGTCGTCCAGACGGGTTTCTGTGGGGTGTGCGTTTTCAGAGGCAACAGAGCTCCCCCCAGCTGTGAGGCTGCACGTCACTGAACCCGTTTCTGGACGATTCCGAAGCATTATCAGGAGCAAGGTGGGTTTGTGTTCTCAGAGGCAACCTGAATCCAGCCCCGAGCAGAGCGTAGCGCTGATTCATGCACCCGAGTGCCAGTGAGGGGCTGACACCCACGGCCACCCCGGGGGCCCCTGAGTCTTCTCTGGGGCTCTCACTGCACCTGTGCTCTGCGGAAACAGCCAGTATTCTGTCCGAAGTCCCTCGACCCCACAGGGAGGCTGACTGAGCTCTGGAAGGTGGGGGGTTCCATGCAGCCTCACTCGCCCTTACAGGTACACCCCGAAATGTGAGGTGCCTGCGTGGTGAGCAAACTCCCCAGCCCCCGCTGATTGTAGCGACCACGACTTACTATGGTTGAGCTTCTGAGGCAGGCGCGCAAGGCAAACCCACTGAAGCAACAGAAAACCCCAGTCTGCTCGTCCATTCTTCATCGACAAGTAGCCATTCCCCGCATCCCCACACAGGTTTTTTGCATGCTGATGGGGGGTACCTTGTCCCCAAGCAAGGAGCATGGGCTGGAGGGTGACATGCAGGTCTGGCTGTTCACAGAAGGGTGGGCAAGCCGTGTGTGAGGCAGGCTGTGTCCCTGGTCTTCCCACCAGCACTGGGCTTCCCCATCCGAGTGACCGAGGCGGGGGGTGATCCAGTGCCGCAAGTCCGGCTTCCCATCCCGAGCCATCGAAACTGCCTGCCCATGAGTTCAGCATTCGAGCTTCACAGGCCGGGTTCCATCAGCCTCAAGTTCGGGAAATGCGATCGAGGCTGACGAGCTGAGCCCAGGACTCCGCTACTCGCTGTGTGCTGGCTGCGAGTGTGTGAACGCCCAGACACATGCGTGTGCACACTCTCACACACTGTCTCACACTTTCTCCCGGGGTGTTTCCAGTTCCTCAGATGCAGGAGCGGCCCCGCCCCTCCGAGGTTCCTTCCTCAAGTCTGACACGCAGCTCTCTGCGTTTCAACAGGCGTCCACGGGTGCCGTCGTCGGTTCGCTCTTTGACCCACTGGGCAGACGACTGTTCCCTGAGCGACCACTCCAGGGTGGGGACTGTTTGGGTGCTGAGGGTCCCTTGGAGACAAAGCCACCTGCGGTTTAGGGAGGTGACGGGCAGGACACGAGCGTGCGCCCAGAGAGTCACACAACCACAGAGGGCGCCAACGAACCGCAGGTGTGACCCGCCATGTTCGCATCGGATGGGCTGGTCTGGAGCAGGGTCTCAGACACGGGGTGAAGGGCGTACCTGGGAAGAGGGGGCAGCGTTGCAAACGCAGGTGTGGCCAGGTGAGGCCGCGGTGCTGGGAGGGCCTCGAAGCCAGGGTCAGGTGTTCTGGGAAAGCCCTTCACGGGGGCCACCAGGAGGGTGGGTTTGGTCCACCTGGGTCTGCTGCGGGCCACAGAGAGGCTTTCTCACCCATGAGGCCCCATGACAGCCGTGCCTGTGGATGTTTTCAGCCGCTTTGACGTATGAAGCTTTGGGGAGCTGGTCCACGCGGGGAGAACTGGGTGCTACAACCATGGCAGCTCCCCAGGCGTGTGCTCTCCCCGGTGGCTGTGGCCCACGGGAGCCCTTACGATGCCCTCTGCCTAGACCGACACCCACGCATCCCCAGTGAAGTGATCTGCCCCCAACAGACAGGGCCACCTCTGAGGAGAGTCACCAGAGGAGGGCAGAGCCTCCCAGGCATTTCCACTGGTGCAGAGCGACCCTGTGACAGAGACATGCAAGCTGAGCCACCAGCCAGGGATGGGACTTGAGCTGGAGCCAGAGCCGAGGGATGAGAGTTCAGGCACATTGAGGGAGGGAGTCCTGGGCCTGAGTGGACAAAGAGGAGCCAGGCCACGGGCTCCCTGGTGGGGCCATCAGCAGCCACGGAGACCGGGAGGGGCCGGGCAGTGGCCTGGCCACACCCCAGGGTGGCACCTCCACAGTGGCCAGCTGAGACCCAGGTGGTGGCTGAGGGTCCATAGGCCCCCGAAGCCTCTGCTATCCACTGCCCTGAGCCCCCCACCCACCTGCTGCTGTCCGGGGAGAGGCCGTGGGAAGAGGCCATGAGCAGCCACGTGGAAGGGACTGAGCTAAGCGAAGGGCACTTGTTACCCCGGGGAGCGAGCGTGGGGTGCGTGTTCAGGGGAAAGTCCGTCCCCCACTAAGCGAGAGGTGGCATTCTTGGGCAAATGCACAAAGTGGGGGAGCTGCGTCGTCTTCAGGCTCCTCGGTCGAGTGAGGCCACCGCTGGCCCCGCTGCCGGAGTAGGTCCTGCCTCCGTCTGTGCTGGTGACAGAGCAATGAAAGTGGCACGGAGCAGAGAGCCACATGCACAGAGAGACACCGGGCTGAGGGTGGGATGATGCTTGCTCCTCACTCGGTGGGTCAGGCATGGGGGCTGACGTGGCCGAGACTCTTCTCCAGGACAGGAAGTGATGGTCCTTCTGACGCCCCTTTGACACCTCAGGCCTAGTGCACCCGCCCCTCGCCCTTCGTGGCCCTCCACCCCCAGTGCTGACGGCCCCTCGAGGAGGTCCCCCCACATCCTCACGACCCTCCCTGTGTGGCGGCGGCTAATGCCCATTCCCATCAGGTGTTTTCGGTGACCAGCACCGTTCCCGCTAGTGGGAGAGTCCTTAGTAAAAAGCACATTCGGTTGTCTTGCCTGCATACTCCGCGAGGTCTGCGCCATCCAGGGAAACTTCCAGAAACGTGGCTTCTGTGGAACAGCAGCCGCACAGCTCCTGCAACCAAACGCCATTCATGCTTCACACAGAACTGGTGCCGACTTTTTTTAAAGTTTCCCCAGAACTCCACGCACATGATGGAAAGTGCACAGGGCTTAGCAGAGACCGTGGGCTGTACGGCAACTTCGCTGAGCAGGGACAGAAGGGGACGGTACATCTCTTTGTCCCCAACTGGCGTCAGGCCGTGAAAACCAAGCAGTCGTGTGGAGCATCCACGCAAGGTGTCTGCGGGATGGCCTCTGCCTGGAATCAGCGCGGTCCCTCCCCACGTGGCAGCATCTGAGATATCACGAGAGGAGCTGCGAGGACAAGCCTAAGAGGACGCTCTCCTCCCAAGTGCAAATGAGAAACGAGACCCGCCAGGTGGAGTGCTGCAGCGCTCTGTGTGAACTGGGAAATTAATATGTGCCCGGCTTCCTCTTTCTTCTCCAGTCAGTCACTCGCTAGAAAAATAAACAAAATACATTTGGCCAAGTAGAGTGTGCACCCGGCTTACAGTCGGCACCAACGCGCCCTCTTCGACGATGAGGCCCCGCGACCCCCGGTTCAATGCTCTCCTGTTCCCGAACGACCACACCGAACCCCACCTTCTCCTTCACGTGCGACGGGGACCCCTCCCTGCAAAAGCTGGGGACCAATAGAGCTCAGAGGGCCTGTCACACCAGTCTGCCTCCCTCACCCAGTGGACGGTGAGCAGAAACACCTTCTCCTCGGCCGCTGAATTGGGCGTCTCAGTGCTGTGTGAGTACTCCGGTAGAAACCGTTGCTCCTCTTCCTCGCCATGGTGTCTGGCATTGAAAATGAGCGTGCTCCATCAGCTCTCGCCAGGGGTTTCCACACGCCCCGCACGTGCGCATGAGCACCTGCGACCGCGTCTCGCCCACCAGTCAGCTTGGCCTCCTGGGAGGGTTTCACCGCGGAGCTCGCTACTGTTTAAAGTGCAAAGCTGCTTGCAGGCCCGGCTTCCAAGTCGATGTTTTTGCTTGGGAACAGAAGGTGTAAAAGTGACAATATGTCTCACTCTTTCCTTAAACTGGGACCTCAAAGTGTTTTCTAAGAATGCATCGTGCTGGTTCGCACGTAACTTCTCTGGGTTCGTGGAGGGAGGCATACGCACAGCTGTAAGCAAAACCATATTTGAAAAAACACCAGGAGCTTAGGGTTAGGGTTAGGGTTAGTGTGTACCCATCAACTCCCAGGGGTCACAGAAAAAAAATAATAGGGTTATGTTTTCAGAGCATCCTTATTTGTGTTTTTTCCTTTTTTTTTTTAAAGACTTTATTTATTTTTAGAGAGAGGGAGAGAAACATCAATGTGTAGTTGCCTCTCACATGTCCCCTACTAGGGACCTGGTCTACAACCCAGGCATGTGCCCTGACTGGGAATCTAACTGGCAACCCTTTAGTTCGCAAGCCAGTGCTCAATCCACTGAGCCACACCAGCCAGGGCCTTATTTGTGTTCTTTTCCCCCAGCAAAATATATATGAATCTTTGTCGCCGAACCAGAAGCACAAGAAGCAACTGAGGTAGGACGGACAGGTCAGTGAGCATGGACACGCCCCTGTGCTGTGCCCCAATAACTGTAAACGCGGCCTGTCCGTCTCGTTTCCCGCAGTGGGACACATGCGACCTGTGCACCCAGCGAAGGTTCGGTAAAGCTTGTCTCTGCACACAGCAGCCTGGGCGGCGCTGGGCCTCCGGGACGTGAGCTCGGAGGGCTCGCTGGCACTCGATTGGCTGGCACGTCTCCCTGGAGCGAGGTCCGCCGACACCTGCAGCTTGATTCTTCACAGGAAGGAAACAGCTGCCTCTCCGTCTTGGATGCCCGTGCCCACGGGCACAGTTTCGTGCATGTTTGGAGTTTTCCCTTGTGTGGCAACTATGAAACTTCCAGCAACTCTCAGCGGATCTCCAACCTGACATTGGGGTGGGGGCTGTATCACCGAAGTGGATTGAAATAGAACAGCACAGCTATCCACCACTGTCCAGGCAGGCGCTGGCAACTTCTCTTGCAGCGGAGGCCACGATGAACGGAACCAGCGGGCTCTGTACCAGGAGTCCTCCTGGACGCCGTCACCAGGGAACAGGGATGGGGTCCCCAGGACGCCTAGCAGGGGGCACTCCTCCACGGACAGACCCCCGCCACGTGGCCACAGTTGAATCACTTCTCATCTTTCTTGCAATCCCCAGTGAACAGCGGGACGCGCTCGCGGTCCTCCACAGCGACTCAGACCTCTCCCTGTGGCAGAGCCGAGTAGGAGTCTGCTCCGGCGGCCGTGACACAGGCCCACGGGCTGGGGGCAGGGCTTGAACAAAATCAGTCTCTTCGCCCACAGTTCTGAAGGCCGGACGTCCAAGATCAAGGCAACGGCAGGTTGGTCCCATAGAGGCCTCTCTCCTGGGCGTGCAGGTGGCTGCCTTCCCCAGTGTCCCCCCGTGGTGCGTGTCTCAGTCCTAATCCCCCTCCCTATGAAGACACCTGTCCAGTTGGGGCAGGGCCCACCCATATGGCCTCACTGAGCCTTAATCACCTCCTTAAAGGCCCGTCTCCAAACACAGCCACGTTCTGAGGTGTTGGGGGTGAGGGCTTCACCCTGTGGATTTGGGGGAGACACAGTTCAGTCCATAAGAGTGTCTGTGCTCCGATTCACTGGTGAATTGAAGCAAAGGGAGAATGTTTTCATTCAGCCAATCACTGAATAGTCCCCGGGCATCTGGTGGGAAGGTGAGCTGAGCAGTACCCAGGTGGGTGGTCAGGGGCCCAGCCCTGCCCTTGGGGTGCTTCCTGATCGGCAGGTGGTTCATGTAAAGGAAACTGAAGGAGGAGATCTGGGTGAAGACCACCTTGAATTAAAGATTTCGGCTGTGATGAAAGGTTCTCCCTTGCCGTGTTCTCTCTCCGGTCCATTAAAAACACGAAAGGCATCCTCTCTTTTCAGAGGCGAGATCCGACAGAAAGCCAGAACATGATTTCACCCTGACACGAGCCGCTCGCCTTTGTGTGTCAGAGTCTGCAGCATGGTTGTCTGGGGTTGAAATACTCGCCATGGATGAAAAGGTGTGAGACCCAGGCGGCGAACAACTTGACCGTGACGGACAAGGCTTGGCCGTCCTTCTGCATGTGAGGGATCGGGGCCTCCACTGTTAGGAGAAGCGGCCTTCCGCAAAGCCCCCTCTCTGTCACTCTCTCTCTGCAGCGTTTGGCTTTCCGCCATACCATGGGAAATTGGTAAAAACACATTGAAAACCTCATTGTGAGCAGGTGCGCGATTCAAGCAGCCGACATTTAAGTGACAGCTGAGGCCTGAAAGCAAGTGCTAGCGGATAAATGTGTGTGTAATTTTAGAGTTAATAATTATGTTGCATAATTTTCTTTGGAAGGAGGGCTTATAATAACACTTTCTGAAAGTGCCAAGCCAAGTAATTACACACTTGGCAAGCCATAAAAACTAAACAATTTGGCAAATGCCTTATTAACCAAGTTTTTGGGTCAATGCAAGGTTTTATTTTATTTAAATCAGGAGATTAATTTTTTTAAAATGGGGCTGAATTTCTTGTTTTGTGGTTTCATCATTTTTCATGTAATTACAATTTTACTTACTAAGGTATGTTTTAAAACATGATTCTTTCTTGAATGTCCACATGTAAAGGGAGGCGGACCCCTCACCCCTGGACACCCAGGGGGACGGAGCCCACCATGCGTGAGAAGCCGCCACACCTGGCCTGTTCCCGAAGAGCTGGAGGCAGCAATCCCAGCTCCGTGGAGGCAGAATTGGACATTCCAGTCCCATAGCTCGTGATGGGGACTCCCGAGAAAGCCATCTGGAGGTCAAGGCCATGGTTTTGGGAGCTCGTCCATATTTCTGGGAAGCATGGACGCTGGCTTCCTCTCCGAGTTAAGTTGAAGTTCCTGGGGACGCTGAAGGTCAAGTTCATGATCTATCCATCCTCTCTTGAGAGGCTCCACTCACGCCAGCTCACTCACTCCTCCATCCCACCTGGGAACGCACCCCAGCGCAGCAGGCGGGCGGGTCAGAAGTGGGGACAACCCTTCACGCATTGATGTGGCCGGTTACTTAGCAAGAGAGCTCTCACACGTTTAAAACTGTCTTTCGAATAAATTTGATGTATTTATTTTAAACGTCTCACACGTGCAAAAAACCTTAAAATTGCGTGCACAGACACCACTTAACATACAGGGCACACAAAGTGAAAGTCATAGCCACCCCCATTCCAGCCCGTTCCCCCAGAGGCGGGGTGCTTTCTGTCTGATCCCTAACTCAGTTTTCCCTGTTGTCTTCCTCAGTTTTATGCAGCCTAGTCTAGTCTCTTTTTTTGAGCAGATTCTTCTTTTTTAAAAAGATTTTATATATTTATTTTAGAGAGAGAGGAAGAGAAAGAGGGAGAGAAGCATCAATGTGTGCTTGCCTCTTGCACACCCCCCACTGGGGACCTGGCCCACAGCCCAGGCGTGTTCCCCGAGTGGGAATCAAACCAGCGACCCTTATGGTTCGCAGGTCAGCACTCAATCCACTGAGCCACACCAGCCAGGGCCTCTAGTCTAGTCTTTTAAGAAATCTATAGGCATACTTAATTGTTTACAGGACCAATTATAAAGGACATACGGACAATAACAAGGGGGGTGGAAATGGGGAGGAAGTTGGGGAGGGCTGGGGTGGTAGGGAAGAGCAGGGGGAAAAGGCAGAAAACTGTACTTGAACAACAATAAAAAAAAATTTTTTTAAAGAAAAAAAAGTTTAGATTTCATCCTAAGCATTCAAAGGATTCATTCAAGAATTTTAAGCAAGAATTGGATGATTAAAATGAAATGCTGATTTCAGCGTTGCTATTTTTTAAATCATTTTTTGAGATACAGTGGGGTGGATCTGGTTCTTATGGACGAGTTGTGGGAGACGATTGTTCCAGCTCTGCCTTCAGTGACGTCTCATCAGGAGGGTGGCGTTACTAAGGGAGAAGTATTCACTCCACAGAAATCAGTAGGGACGGCATGCAAAGACTCCCCCAGCCCCGCTCAGGGTGCCAGTTTTTAAACATTCAGCAGCATGCCACTGGAAAGGTGTAACGTATGCATTTAAGTATTGCGGTGGTTATAACCATTAATTCATTGCGTAGGGGAAAAAGGAACGTACAAGCACACTATACAGGCTGCACCGGACCTTGTTTATATCACTTAACTCTGTAACTTAGAAGCTTTCACTTGTCAACCCATAAAGACTCGTCTTCTTAATGGACACGTGGGATTTTGTTCTCTGGAGATACTATAACCTATGGTGTATCCGTGTTACGTACTTCATCCCGCAAATCAGCTTCTGTGTGTATCTTCACTCAGCTGTTAGCTCTGTAATTTAGACACCAGAAGTCAAATTCCTTGGTCCAAGGGTCGAGCACGTCTTCAGTTTTGGGGTAATTAGCTACATTACTCCTCGAAATGGCTGAGCCCGTTTCTATTTCTGCCAATAACGTGCAAAACACCCATGTCGCCACACCCCACCCTCCAAATATTATCGATCTTCCGATTGCAATTCTATAGGTGACGGAGGCAAGCAATTGGGTTTTCTTCTGCATTTGTTTAGCTATGTGTGTAGTCTTTCTGCAAGGGTATTGAGTTTTGCTTCGTTTCCTGGTGAAAAGAAGCGGAATCAATAGAATTTTCTGACTGAAATGATCGCTACCCACACTGTATCGACTACGATGGTTAGTAACGGCGCTGCTCCCTGACCGTTCCCAAGCGCGCCCTGCACTCGTCATCGAACTTCCATCATGACGCTTGCCCACCTACGTGACGTACCCAACAGGCCTTCCTGTGAGCGGCTCCTCGGCGCCAGGCTGTGCGGTGCAGACGGAGGGTGACGTGCTGGCCATAGGCCCAGGCGCGCTGTCACCGGGGTCGGAGCCGAGGACAAGGTCAAGGGCAGGTGCAGGCACTGGCTCGCTGGTCCAGAGCGAGCAGGTTGGGACGTCAGACACCGGAGTGCAGGGTTGTACCACCCACACTCTGAAATATCAGTAGAAGTGAGCTCCATTGGTACTTTTCCCTTCGGAATTTTTTTTTTTTTAGTCACTATGTGGAGTATCCCAGCTGGACTTAAATGAAAACGAATCAGGCCCCAAATTCCTATGTGGGAGGGGACGATCTCTTGCTAACACATTTTCTTGCTACTATCTTTCGAAGTATCCTTACCTTGGTTCCTGCGCGTCCAGTACGCATTGTAACACGTTTCTATTCTAACAGCAAAGAGAAACAAAAGCAACAGGTGACCTCTGAAGATCATGTTTGGAAACAGAAGACTGCATCTCAGAATAATTGATTGCACAAGTAATAATGCCCAAAGTGATTACACAGTCTAGCACTTACAAAAGTAATTACACTTCAGAAAATCAAAATTAATTTGTACACTTCTGACGCACTTTTAAGGCTGTTGACATTTTATTGTAGTGCTTCTAATGAAATGAAAATTATTAATAATTGTCCCTACTTGAGTGTGACAAATGTCATTTGGCTGGAAAGGCAGAAGTTCCACTGTGCGCTGCCAAACGAATGCAGTTGAAAGCTGCGGGTGGGCATGAATATTCAAATCGGCGCCGGCCGCCTGTACCGCCTGTACCGTGGCAGCCGCCGGCAGCTGCTCGGCCACAGATCCTGAAAGGGGTGTGCATGCGTGTCTACCTGATGTTCGCCTCCTGTGTGACAGCCGGGCCCTGGATTGGCAAAGGTCCGCACACAGTGGATGGACCGAAAATCAGGCCGACACACCTGCGGGGCTGTGGTCGCTGAGCCAGCTGGACGCCCGTGAGGAGGCCGCCTTGGTGGGCGCCCGTCAGTGACCCTGCTGGCTATTATTCGAGACATATTAAGGGACTGAGTGTCACAGTCACGGGCGCCCAGTGACAAAGGAAGACTCATCAGGCTTCGAGGTGCACTTATGACATTTGAAATGAGTCATTTTTCATGGAAAAATACACCTGGAGTTTGCAGATGGGATTTTCATGGGAAGAAATAAAATAAAAATTAGCCCTGGCTGGTGTGGCTCAGTTGGCTGCTGCAGGTTTGATCCCCGGTCAGGGCACACACCTGGGTTTCGGGTTTGATCCCTGGTTGGTGTATAGGAGACACCTGATCGATGTTTCTTTCTCACATCAATGTTTCTCTCTCTCTCCCCTCTGCCCCTTTCTCTCTCAGTAAGCATTTCCTTGGGTGATGATTTAAAAATTAACTTGAGCAAGCCCCCCAGTTTAGAGGGGCATTGCAAAAAGCCCTGGACCACCGACCGACAGTTTTCCATTGTGGTAACACAGACATCACACAAAACTGACCGGTAGGGGCATTCGTGCCCTCCCACTGTTATGCTAGCATAGCCCTATCCAGTTCCAGAACATTTAACGACCCTGAGGAAACCCCATACCCATGAGCAGTCACCCCTCCAGCCCCTCCCCAGCCCTGGGCGGCCACGAGCCCACACTGTGTGGATCTCCAGGCAAGTGTGGACAGCGGCCTCCCCACCCACTGCCACACCCGCTGCACCTCCCACAGGCTGGGAGGCCAAGCTGGACTTGGGGAGGGGCCGCAGATCCAATGAGGACACACGGGGGCCACAGTGGGGCTGGCGGTCTTAGAAAGCACGGCGTGCCCTTGACTCTCCTGCTCTCATGGGGATGGCCACCGGCAGCCAGGCCCTCGAAGGACCCATCGCGTTCGCACTGGGGTTCTCCAGCGAGCAGAAGTGGGAGGGATGCACATGCATTGTCTGGAAAGGGAGGGAGAGGGAGAGAAGGAGGGAGACTCAGATTTTGAGGACTGGCTCACAGCATTGTAGAGGCTTTGTGAGTTGAACCCAAAACTTAGGCATGTGCCCTGAACGGGGATAGAACTGGCAGCCTTTGGTGCACAGGACGATGCCCCGACCAATTGCAGATGGGCCAGGAGGCCGGAGACCCCAGGAGGAGCTGCCCCTTGGGCCCAAAGGTGGTCTGCTGGCAGAGACCCTCTTGTGCAGGGCAGGTCAGCCCGGTTCTTCTAGTCAGGCCTCCGACCGATGGCATGGGGCACACCCACATTTCGGGGTGCAGCCTGCTGCTCCCAGAGCCCAATGCTAAGGCGTTCTTCTCCACCACCAGCACCCTTACTTCACAGAAACACCCGGAGTGCCGTGTGGGCGAACAGCCAGGCACTGCGGCCACGCGAGCAGACACAGACAAACGCCGCCACGCTCTGCTTCCGCACGGGCGTGTCCTTACCTTCTGGGTCACGAGCTGAACCCGGAGCAGCGGGCAAGCAACTCTGCATCTGTCCCCAGGGCTCTCCAAACTGGAGTGACCCTGAAGGAAGTCACACCCACGTGTGCGCCCACGCGGCTGAGTGGGCAACCTCGAGTTTCCACAGTGCGTGTGACCTTTGCAATCATCCAGAGAAACTCCCCGCTCGGAAGCCCTGCAGTTTCTCGCGGACGCGGGGGCTGGATGCTCGCCACTCGAGGAATCCGTCAAGAGTTCTCCTGGCTGGTCCCAGGATTTCCGTGAGAACAGGTGTTTTCAGCAGCTCTGCACCGGCGTTTACTTGCTCCTGAGCGATCGCCGTGGTGATACACTAAATGCCTGGAGAAAAATCAATGCGGAGCCTGTGTCGATGTTTGTCGGACAAACGAACCCGAACAACTTGCAACATCTGCCAAGGTGGCTTTTCCCGCGCCACCTTCAGCGGGGCCACGTGGACTGGCGTTTGAATGACGCGATGTTAAACTCAGCCGACCTGAAACAAGCAGTACGGCCTCATTTCAGGCACAGGATGCAAACGGGCGGCCATGGCTTCTAGTTAAACCCTAGGCAAGAGCTGCATGATTCTGAGGCTTTGGAAGTGGGGGCGCACCCACCTGGTCTGCAGGGCCCCGCCCACCGGGCAGGTGTCCTCGTGGAGTGACAGGAGGCCGGAGGAGTCTCCAGTCGGCAGCTCAGGCCAGAGCCGGACTCTGGTAAGAGGAGCCATGGTAAGAGGAGCAGTGATCTCAGGCACCCGCGCGGGCTCACAGGCATGGCTGGAGGCCCCTGGCCTGCGGCAGCCCCGCCCCGTCCCGGGCCCTGTCCTGGGCACCTTCCTCATGGAGGGGGGGTCCAGCCTGAGAGAGCCCCTGCCCGCCCCTGGACCAGTGCAGTGTCCTGCTGGTCGCGGACACTGGGCGGACTGTCTGCTGAGACGGACCGAGGCTCACACACTCGCAGATCAGCAGGCCAGGGGCCTCCACCAGCTCACTCCATCTCCACACCCAGATGCAACCGTCCAAACGCCAGTCGGCGGGCAGGACCTCCGTCTTCCCTGAGACAGAGGGCTGTCCCAGGGCGGCGGGCAGGGCGCCCTCGCTCCTGTACACAGCACTCGACATTAAAGAAAGCAGACCTGCCCACGAGGGTGAGGGCAGCCCATCGAAACTTGGTCTTCTCGTAAGTGCCATCTGCTGCTTCTGTGAGCCAGGGACAGCTTTTAGAGCATTTCCCCGCCGGTCCTGAGGGCCGGTCGCCTCCACGGGTGAGGACACCTGGTTTGTCCTGGGTTGCCCTGAGCCCCAAGCCAGAGCCAAGTGGTGATGTCAGGCGGGGGCGGGGGGGGGGGGGGCGCGGGGGGAAGCAGGTGGTGTTTGCAGATTATTGCAACTTCCCCCCATTTTTTTTTAATTTAGTCGTGTTGACAGGTGGGTTCCCAGGGCTGCACAGACGGACGGAGCCACACGCTTACCTGTTCCCGCCTCAGAGCCGGGTCTGATTCCCGGGAGCTGGAAGAAAAGGCCACGTCCTGTGTTCAAGGGGATGCGCATGGGGGTCTCCGGGTCGCCTGCCTCCTGCACACCTCAGTCTCGTCGGGGGTGTCCCTTCACCCAGAGGTCTCCGTCCCTGGGGGGCGCCGCCCAGGGACACGGGCAGGTACGATGTTTCCCTGGCTGGGCGGGGACCCTTCCGTGCGGGACGACCGGATGGGGCACGGCGCCAGAGGCACTGGGCACCTTATTTTTAGCTCCCCGGTCGTCACTGCGTTGGGGACAACCGAGGGACGCGGTAGTCTTGCAGCACCCACTCGGGCTCCGGGGAGAGACTGCATTTCCACAAAAACATAAACGCCGCCTGTTCGCTTGGTGCTAAACCTCCAGCTTTCTTTCAGGAATGTGTTCTTGGAACGCGTTTCTTTCTAAACAAACCTGTTCCTGTGGCTGCTGCTTTATTTTGTACAAAAGACGTAAGTGCACACAGGTTTTGCACACCGTTATCGCTGGACGTGGTTCTCTGATACGTGGCCTGTGACTTTTATGCTGACAAGGACGTCGTGCCCCGCCCAGCCGTGGTCTGCCGGACAGAGATGGACCGCCGTGGTGAAGGGCTTCGGCCCAGGACTTGGACAGATGACAACTTTCCGGTGAGGCTCAGCCTTGTGAGGACAAGCTTTGTCGCTAGCTGTTGACTCTGTGCAAAGCCCCTTGCCTTCCTTCTCACCAAGAAACTCCACTCTGGCTGGGGAGAGTCGCGTCTCAGGAAGGAGAAGAAAATCCTTCTCTTGTGCTGCTGCCGACAGGGAAGAGCCGCTGGTCCCATGAAAGCCACTGCCTGCAAAACGGACAGGCAGACGGCCGCTGTCAGTTTAGCCAATGCAACCCATCGCTGTTCCCTGCACTTCAGTCCAGGGAGCCCTTGGCCACGGGCAACAGTGACTGAAACACACCCAGGGACTCTGAACTGAAAAGTCCAGAAAACACAGATTTTCTGGGATTTCCTTTACGACTCCAGAAAGGCCCCCCAATTCTCCAAGCCTCAGCTCCCCCACCTGGAACGCAGGCAGGGACAGCATTGCCAGTGCGGTGGAGCACTCGCGGCCATTAAATCAGACGGCACTCGGGAAAGCATGTTGTGACCGCCGGGTATTTGCCATCGTTCCTTGTTGCACAGATTCAACCGAAATCTATGGGGGCGGGAAGGGTTTGGAATGGGTTTTTCCTACGAGAAAGGGAAGGGGGCTTCCCGGATCCCAAACCGGTGTCTGCCTGCTCCCCGCTCCCCGTCTTCCCTCCTCCCATCTCCAAGCACACACACTGGGTGCCCCATCCCGGTGTCCCACGTGGAACGCTGCTCTGAGCGTCTCTCACGGGACTCCTCTCACATCCCCCAGAGGCTGCCCCACTCTGTGCCCCAGCCCGGGGCTTCCTGGGCCTGGCAGGGAGCTAATTAGCCAGGGGACAGGTTGTCATTAGCCACGGGTACTTCCCCCCCCATCTAATCTCTCCAGGTTTCAGATAGAGTCAGTTACTTTTCCTGCATCTGATGTAAGAGGTTAAAGACCTCGGCTTTGAAGCGTGAATGATGATCCATCATTAGCACAACAAAAGGGATTTGGTTTTCTGTCTCCTTGCCTGTTCTCAGCGTCTCCCTCCCTCAGTCGGGAACACAGATGGGGTGTTCGGGGAAGTTCAGAAACTCGCGTGTGTCGGGTTTCCGTCAAGTCCCACCTGGGTTACGGGTTAACGAAACAGACGCTTTGTCCTTGGTACCTAATTAGCTTTGTCATTCACTCAATTCTGGAGTTCCCTAGTCAAAATGAGAGACCTTTCCCTAGTTAATGCTAATCTCCATTCCAACATAATTACATTTTCCTGTAATTTTTTATTTATTTTTTAAGTAAAAAAAAGAAAAGGCAGGGACTGAACTCTTTTAGAAACAAACGCCTGGGCTTCAACACGAAGCTGTGGCGGGAACGACAGTCCTCGTGGTTTCCAAGCCCCCCGGTCACGGCCAAGGCAGAACTGGCCTCAGTCGGAACCAAGCGTCTGCTGGGAAGAGCCTCTGCTGTGAAGACTGAGTCAGAAACGACCCTTCCTGCACTGGGGCCAAGAGCCGAGCTGCCCCCGACACCCACCAGCGCAGGCTGCTGCGGAACAAATGGTGTTCCCCTGAGCAGAGGGGAAGGCAGACGGCCTCTGTGGGGCTGCGTTGGTGGGGGCTTTTCCTGCTTCCAGTGGGCTGGGCTCCTGTTATTTTAAATAAAGCTTTATCGGGATGGGGCCTCGCTTGTGTCTCCGTGACTCCCACGGCCACTTTGGCACACTGACTTCGATGGGGAGCAGCTACCGCGGACACCGCCCGGCCCGAAACGCCGAGGCAGAGTTCAAGCGGAACTCAGCACGTTGTCACACTTCAGCTGCTAAAGGCTCGGCTAAATGTGCTCACTGCTCTCAGTCCTAAAAAATAATCGACGTGCCTGAACACACACATGCACACACGTGCACACACACACGCCAACGTCCACGCGGTGCAAACTGAGGTTCAGAGTGTGCATTCAGTAACGGAAACGCAGTACGCAAGTTGCTTTTCCCCAGTCACTTTCCTCTGTGACAACCCAGACCTCCGCTGGCCCACCAGTGGCTCGGTGGGTCTCCCATTGGTGTGCCTGTTTATTCATTCGTTTTATCATCCGAAAGTGACATGAGCTTCCTATTAACGTCTCCAAAGGCTCAAACGCGTTAATAAACGTGTTGGTCCTCGGAGGTCTGGGAAGAAACGGGACGTGGGGTGGAATGTGCTGGGCTGTGGAATGAAGGCCCCCCCCTTCTGCGAAATGCGGGAGCCAGCTAGATGAGTCCCGGGGACCGTAAAGCAAACGGCGCCGCGCTTTCCTAATGGCCAATTAGGGCCCACTTTCCTAAAGCAAATAAATAAGAAAGATTTGGAGTGGAATTGGGGGTTTCATTAGCCGGCTGGGTCCTCAGCGGGGCTGTGCACCTCGTACACGGATGATGGCAAAATTCCGCCACTGGAGCACGTGTCTGGAGAAGGCAGAGACAGAGGAATGGAGCAGACTCGTTTTTTCCTAGGAGGAGGTGGAGACCCGCTCCCCTCGAGCCAGAGTCACACAGAGCTCAGTGCAGTGCATCTTCCCAGGCTGGGCCCCGGGAGAGCCCAGGCCCCTGAGAGCCCCTCGGCCCCAACCTCAGCAGTGTCTGCACTGCTGTTCTAGCCACTGTAGCTGCACGTGGCCCTTAATGCGGGTTATGGAGCCCAGCGCCCAGCCTCCCACCTGACACTTAGGGGTCTCCGCGGAGGGCCAAGGCCCCCCACGCCTGCCATAGCCAAGAGGAGAGGCCAGGCTGTGGCTCAGCCCTCTGTGGGTAACCCCGCTGCTGTGGCCGACACCCCACCCCTCAACCCCAGGCCCCATCGCTGCTTTGCCCTCGGAAAGACGTCTCCAGTTCCTTCTTTCCCGTCACACCCAGGAGCCCCCAGCACTCCAGCTGGGTCCCCTGTGCCATGTCTCACATCCTGGGCGTGCTGCACCAGCAGAGCACCAGGCTCACCATCACAGAATCCGTCAGCAAAGTCCTCCAGGGGGCTCTCGCTGCTCTCAGTGGAGACGCCCCATCTAGAGCGACAGAACTGATTTTCAAAGTAAATGTTACGTCCAGCCTTGATGCCTGCAGGTCCCAGGCCCGGGAAGGAGGTCCAGGGGGCTGGGGGGCATCTCTGATGTGAGTGAAAGGCTGTAGAGCGTGTCCCCTGAGCTCAAGGGATTCGGTGGCTTCAGGCATCGGAAGTTAAAGGGAAGAGCTATGGAGCACACAGCTGTGGTGGGGAAGGGGCCCGCTTCCCATGGCATGTGTCCTTGTGGGGCCGATGTGCAGGGAGGCAGTGGGGGACAAGGGGCACACCCTGGCTGCCTTTACGTGATCCTCACAAAGCCACCTGGGCAGTGAGGACACCGGGGCAGAAAGCAGCTGGGCGTGTCCTGCCAGAGGCCGGGCCCAAAGGAGGCATTTAGTCCACCTGAGAAGGTGCAAGTGGTTAAGGGGGCCTTGGTGACGGGCGTCTGTGGTCTGTCCAGGATGCACACCCGCCTCCCGGCTGGGCACCAGCAGCAGAGTCTCCACCCCCAGAGGTCAGAGGCCGCTACTGCAGGCATGTGGGTCCGGGAGGGGCTCAGGGACCCGGCCAGCTGAGGAGAAGCCCACCCCTGCCCTCATCCCAGCACCTTCTCTGTGCGGCCTGAGTGGGGGAGAGGGCACAGGGGTCTGAGGGTCACCTGCACGGGACATCTAATGGCTGCAAGTGTGACTCTTTCCCGACCTGAAGGACATAGAGGACTCACGTTATCTGGGGACAGGAGACAAGCCACAGGGTCTGTCCCCGTTTTGTCCCACACACAGGGAAACGGACCCCACAACGCCTGTCTGAACCTACCAAGGAAGACAGGAGAAGTGCAGGCCCGCGCGGGGACCCCTTGTGGGTGAGTGGCGGGGGGCGGTGGGGACTGCGGGGACCCAGACTGGAGTCCGTCTGTCTAAGCGCGCAGCCTGACCCCCGCAGCCGCTGGGCAGATAAACACAATCTTGCCCAGCGCACTAAAATGTAACGAGAACACAGAAATGCGTTTCTAATGCAAAACACACGCTGAGCATCACACTCCTTCCAGACACACCACGGCTCACAGCCAACCCGGAGAGAACCCCCCGGCCTCGCCCATCGGTTCGCTGTGGCCGGCTTCTTGGGATGAAATGTGACTGTACCACGTGCCACGGTTTACATGCCTGTGTCCCTTTCCTTCTGCTCTTTGTCTTTTTTATGCTAACGTTTAACGCAACACTCTGCTTTGTGTTGCAGCAAAGAACTTAGAGCTTCTACGAACAAATGATGAACAGGAAAATGTGTAAAATCGCCAACATCAGGCCCGCAGGCTTCTCGCTCTTGCTCGCTCCGTCCTCTCACTTTGCCAAACGTAAAAAGCGGGTATTCTCTGGCATCGGCGGAGGATCAAGCGTCCTGCCCCGTCGCGGCTCAGGAGGAAGCGACACCAAACTGCTCCGCTGGGCGGACCCTCGGGAACACACTCAGGGTGCACACCCGAATGGGACGAGAGAGCCTATTCCGTCGTGAACCTCATTTGCGCCAACACGCTCATTAGGGAGACGGTAAAATAAAGGAAGTGTGTGCAGGAGCTTGAGTGATGTAACGGTGCCTATTACGAGCAACTCCTCCGCGTCCAAAGAGCAAACACTAGCAGGAAATAAAGCCCGATCTGAATGCCAGGCTGAGAGAGGCACTAAGTACGTAAACCGAACTGGGGCTTGCCGGGGGCTATTCATTTTCAAGTGACGGCATCAGATGTTGGGGTGCTCGCTGGCCTGTCATGCAGACGCCGACCAGCGGTGTCGGGCCCCAGAGACGCACCCAGCCTGTCTGCGAGGCCCTGAGCTGCGTAAATGGGGAGAACCTCGGTTGCCTCCTTGCTGAGCCCTGCAGACAGGTTACATTCTACTGCAGGACACAGAAGTAAAAATACAGCCACCGACCCCTCTTCTGTCTCACACTGTGCATTTGACCCTGGCTGCCATCACCGTCCCCAGGTTCCGCAGAAGACTGACCTGTGGAACCCTGCGAGCCCTGGGCGCTGGGGACGGGACTGCAGCCAACGGCCGCGGCATGCAAAGTTTTGGGCTCAAGCGCACGCACTTGCCGCCTCCTCCAGGGCAGGGTGCTCACAAGCAGGCTGCCACCCTCGCAGGGGAGAACTGGGTGGGGCGGGGAGGGTGGTCGGCGGGCTCTCCTCCACCCCGAGAGTCTCCGCAGAGCGTTTGTGGAGCTGTTTGTTGGGGCTGCGCAGGCATCCTGGCCGGGCAGGCCCGCTTCCCTCCCGCTCCAAACAGGGGCCGCGCTTCAGCCATGCCCTTGCCCAGGAGCCCGGAGCATGCTTGGGGGCAGAAGCACGCGCTGGGAGCCATGGGAGCCGCTCCAGCATAAGCGTCCGTCCTCGGCAGCGGCTGGGTTTCAGCCGCTGTGCTGTGGCTGCTGTCACCAGCATCTGTTCGCTGTAGAGTCTTTCCCGTGGGTCAGCCGGGCAACCGCTCGGCTCGCTGCCTGCGGAGCAGCCTGGCACACAAGAGTCACCCACGGTAACTGTGCTGTTCGCTCAGCTCTTGCTGAAGGCAGGGTCACTCAGGGGAGAGCATCAGCATAGGTCCATGTCCTGCTTACAGCCCAGGAGGAATGTACACACACACAGCCATCTGTGGGGGACAACGGACCGAGCC
Source organism: Desmodus rotundus (assembly GCF_022682495.2). NCBI lineage: Eukaryota > Metazoa > Chordata > Mammalia > Chiroptera > Phyllostomidae > Desmodus > Desmodus rotundus. The sequence continues at coordinate 95,325,884 of NC_071392.1, forward strand.
CCAGAGTCTCAGTCTGCAGGTCCGGGAGTCAGCACGGTGGGCAAGGACCTCCGGAGCCAGGTGGGCAGCAGGGCAGGCGAAGTCCCCCGTCCAGCGAGGCAGAGCCTCCGGCGCCCGATGCCCAGTGAGATCGGCATGGCGTGGAGCGGCCCTCTGGGGTGTGGGGCTCGGCTCCCTCGGCAGTGACCTGGAGCCAGCCTCGGTTATGCCTGGAAAGTGGGGGCCCCCGCCCTTCTGGGTGTTTCTGGCGAATGTCTTGGCACCCCTGATGCCAGGTGAGGAATTGGCCCCGGCGCCCATCTGTGGGGGGTCCCACCCCATAGACACGGCTGCTCCGACCACGTGTGCAGGTATCTTAGGTGTGCCTCTGGGCCAGATGCGTCCGCTCTGACCTCGTTTCCCTCCTGAGCCAAAGTGTCGCAGCTGACTGGCGGCCATTGAAGTTGACGTGAGTGACTCCACTGTGTTTTACAGACTTTATCTGTCTTGATGGGACAGAGGCCACGTCATTGGTCCTGCTCTGGACAGTGTGTCTCAGAAGGAAAGAGCGGCCTCCTGCTTGAAGGGAGCCGTGCAGGCCGCAAAACAGCTCCTGAGGCGGTAACAGGCAGGTTAAACACCGTGGGTGATGCAGCCTCTGTGGACTGCACCTGGGTGGGGGCTGGGTCATGGCCAACCGTGGCTTCCCTCCCCTGCCCCCCAGGCAATCATGGCTCAAGACCCAAATGTGTGTCCCTCCTCCTGATGGCAGGTATTTCCATAACAGGTGCACTGAAGCAACAACACATGGTCATAGAACCACCGCCATTAAATAGTTCTAGAATACTCTGAGTCACAAAACAGACACCCAAAACCAGCACCCACCGGAAGTGCCCCTGCCCCTGCCCCTGCCCCTCCCACAGCCAGACCCTGACAACCACTCGGCCCCGGCCTGTCTCCCAGGGTTATCCTGTTCCCACATTCCGCTTGTTGGGTGAATAAAATCAGACGGTGTATGGGCTATGAAGGCCACCTCCTCTCACTCAGCGTGACATGCAGGGGTCGGTGCACGCCAGGGCACGCGTGAGGACTTCACTCCTGTGATGGCACGGATGCACGGCCATGCTCACCCACTCGCCAGCTGGCAGGCATGCCGGCGGTTTGGTCTTTGGGGCTGTTGTGGTGGACGCCGCCGTAGGAGATTTCTGTGGATGTGTGTTTTCGGCTCTCTCGGGTACCCACGTAGGGGTGGAGCTGCCGGGTGAAGCGACACCTCTGTGCCCTGTGTCTGGAGGGACCGCCAGATGGCTTTTCAAAACGCCCGCCCAGTTTTGCAGCCGCGTCAGCACGGCGCACGGGTTCGGGCCCCCCACAGCCTCGCCCACGCGTGGCCCGTGCGTGTTTTTTGTGTCCGTCGTCCGAGTGGGACGGACTGGTATCTCGTGGTGGTTTCGACCTGCATGGTCCTACGAGTGCTGACAGAGGTGTTTTACATGGGTACTGGTATCTGCATAGCTTTGTGCCCACAGTCCATTCCGCATTCGGCCCTGACTTCTGGAACACTTTCCGATTTGCTGAAAACCGAGATGGCAGAGTCCCCACACACCTCACACCCAGTCCTCCTCCTGCTCACACGATCTGAGGATGCCTCTCCCTGCTCTGGTGGCCCCCGGGGCTCCGTGACATGCGGATGCCACTCTCCAGGCTCCATCTCTGTCCTCACACAGCCGCCTCCTCCGTGTGCGTCAAACCGCCCTCTGCCTGTCTCTCCTGTGGACGCCGCCCTTAGACGTGGGCGCACCCAGGTCGTCTGGCTTGTCTCGGTTCAACCTCCTCACACCTGTGAAGATCCTGTTCTCCAAGCGAGGCCACACTCGCAGGTTCAGGGCTGGGCGGGATGTGAGCACACTCTGGGGCCGCCTCTCGGCCCATTGCAGTGGCCTACCTGGTCATGGGCAGAGCGAGAGTCTTCAGCTCTCAGATGTCCAGTCTCCACCAGGCAGCAGGGGCAGGGCGAGGACGGCAGGGCAGTTCCCGGGACGCCAGGCAGAGGGCGGGATGGGAGGCCACGTGGGAGGTGATTGGCCCAATCGCTGGGGCCACCCTGATGCGCACACGTACACACCGCTTCACGTCACATTGCCTTGGCCCAATCGAGTCCCCCCACCGTGGCCTGAGCATCGGGTCTCAGCCCCCAGATTGTTGCCCTTCCAGCTGAAGTGCTTGTTTAATATTCATTGAGAGAAGGTGTGCTGAATAATTAAAGTCTATGAATAGAGCTGCACAAAATAAATCGCCCGCTTTATTGCAAATTCACGTACACGCGCACACACTACACACACTCACGCACACTCACACACAACACACACGGTACTCTCCCACACTCACACTCATGCACACAAACACACACACACTTCTAAGGCACTCCTGTTATTCAGTCATTTCACGAGCTCACAGGGCCACAACGAGTGTAGTTCTGCCTCTGATTTTCTTCTGCGCGAAGCTTCTCTAAATAACCCACAGACGGAGCTCCCGCCTTGCAGTGGGCGCATCAGAGGGACCGACCGTCCTCAGAGAGGCTCACGGCATGAGAAACACAGGCTGAAGTGCGGGGCGGGGTTTGCCTCGTCTGTGCCACAGAAGACTTTCTAAGCGGTGCGTTTGTGGAACCCACCCCTTTCCTTGGGCCACGAGAGCCTCCTGTCCCCTTAACTCCCCCGGGGACGTCTGACCAGTAGAAGCCCAGGCAGAGCCCAGGCCAGCGGCCCTGGCACTCCGGGGTCGACACCCCGGTCCTGTCTTTAAAAGGGGAAAGCCCCACGCAGTCCGCTCCGCTCCCCAACGTACAGCCGGAGCGACTTCTTCAGATGGGAACATACTGTGAGCTTTCTTGTCCTGCGCGTTCACTTTAGGTTTGTTAGGGCCTTTGTTTCTTTGATCGCAGAATATTGCACCATTTGGCTCTCACGTCTACGTTTGAAGAGCATTAATTACAGACAGACACATTGCAATGGAGACAGTGTTAAAATTATGCTTGAAGGTACAATGTAATTAATTTTGTACAAGAGAAGCATGAAAGCAGGAGAATGGACCTGGAGGAAATAGCACGCCACCCCCGCGTGATAACGAGAAATGCGATGGTAGATCAGACAGAATAGGAAGAGGCACATGGAGCAATTAGACATCAAGGTGGGGAATCAAAACAAAAGGTCACCTGCTAAGCGCTCAGGACCCTGGGCTGGAGCACGGACTCTGGGGTTGGGATGTGCGCCTTCTGTGGACAGGGCGACTCGCGTCGGGTGTCTGCTCGTTGGGCGAAGATGATTGGGAGGCAAATTCGCTGAGAGCTTGGACAACAGAGTTTGGAAAGTGACTTAAACCCCGCTTAATGAAAGCGAGATAAGCAGAGAAGGAACTCAGACAAACTCCCCCTCCCTTTCCCGGGGCAGGGGTTGGGGATGGGGGCGTGGGGGGCAGGGCGGAGCTGCCCTGTGCACGGAGGCTGGTCGGCATCCCCGGATGGCTGTGGCTCACCTGACTGACAACGTCCGGCCAGAGCTCACTCACCTGGCGGCATCTGCAATTTGGCAGAGCCTGGGGTGCTGTGATTGACAGTTACAGAAACCCCACGCAACGGAGTCCGGAAAAGAAGGAAATGAGTGTATACAAACCAGTCTCCACGTGGGGATCCATCCGAGGACCCACCAGAGCGACACTGATCGCAGGTGACTGCCAGGGAGCCCAGGAAGCAGGCCAGGCTGCCGCAGCGCGTGGTTCTAGGTAACTAGAACCCAGGTTAAACTCTCCCCGTTAATCGTCTGTGGGGGGGGAGGGGCGGGGGATGCGGGGATTTGCGTGGACTCACTGGCTCGCCAGCTGATGTGTTCTGCGGGCCTCGCCCCTGCCGCCCTGTCCTGCTGCTTCGTGTGTGGTGTTTCATTAAGCCTGCACTCTGTGCAGAGCTTCCTGTCTCACATCACAGAAGAGGAGAGAAGCCGGGGGAGGGGGGGCAGGCAGAGAGGGGCAGAGCCCAGCACTGAGCCCCGTCAGCGAAGCCCCAGAGCTCACCTGGGGGGTGTGCCCAAAGCCCAGCGCCTGTTCTATGGCTGCGGCAACGGGTCACCACAGGCTGCGGCTCAGCTGCACCCCACTCCCTCATCTCGCGTCCTCTGCGCGTCCGCAGTCCAGGCCCTGCAGAGGGGCTCAGCAGGGCTCTGCTCAGGGGACAGGAAGCAGGTGGGGGGCTGGGCTTTCTCCTGGGGGTTCAGGGGGTCGTCAGAATCCAGCTCCCGCTCCTGCTTCCCACGAGCCCCTGCAGCTGCTTGCTGGCAGGGCACGTGAGCCCCTCTGGCTTCTCCCTGGCTCGCTCCCCTTCCCTTCCCAACGACACCCTCTTGCCTTCCCCCTGAGCCTCCGCACGGCGCCTCTAACGTCCGCGCTTACTGACCAGCTATGTACAGTGCCTTTGGATTTCTGAGAAGATTTAGGATTTCTCTGCCACGCTCCTCATGTAGCCAGAAGTAAAAAACAAAGATACGAACAAACAAGCAAAAGAAAACCCAGCTTCACTATTTCTATCAAACAAAGCTCCCAGCCGAATGCACTCTCGGGCCTGAGGAGGCTGAGGGTCTTCGGCTGCTCACTGAGCACTGCGTGGTGTGGGAGACTCGAGAGTCGGGGGGCATGCACAGCTCCCACACACACACGCACCATGGAAGTTCAGCAATTCAGGAAGGCCGGCGGTTACGGTGCAACTTGCAGAATATGTGACAGGAACGATGTAGGGGCCTGAGGGAAACGGACACATGGACACCTGCCCACTCGGGTGGCTGGGTAGGGAAGGAAGTGACTGATAAACCAAGACCCCCAAGCCAGGAGAGCCTGGCAAAGGGGAGGAAGGGGGGAAGCAAGGGTGACTGTGACACACAGAGAGAAGGGCACATGCAAAGACCCTGTGGCAGGCAACCTGAGAAGAAGCCCAGTCAAGCTGGGTCGTGGAGGACAGGGGCTACAATGGGAGCAGCTTGGGGACACTGGCAGGAGCCACGCCGAGGAGGTGGGACTTGATTCTGAAGGTGATGAGCAGCTGCTGAAATGCAGCGATGGCCAGACGAGGGTGGAGACGAGGCCCAGGACTCTGCTGAGGAGCCAGTCCCTCCAGCGCCATGCTGGGTGTGCCCGAGGCCCTGAAAAGTTCCCAGTTTGCCTCCTGCTCCAGGGGAACCTGAGGGAGTGTGGGCCGCTCTTCCTAGGGACCCCCTGCCGCAGAGCTGTCCCTTCCGCAGCCTTCCTTTCCCCGCACCCCAGTCACTCTAGGCAGCCTTAGAAAGTCTGCAGTGGGGGCTGGGGGTGGGAGCGGGACTCGCACCTCTCTCGTCGAGGGTAAGGTATCGTTACTGGCTCCCATTCCTGTCTGCACCTCAGTGTCTGCTTCCCGTTCCTGTTCCCATCGACCTTGATCAGCTGGGCATTTCCAGAATGACCCCCGCCGGACCAGCAGGGCAAATGGGAGCCTCATCCCCCGGGATCTTTGTGACCTGACCTTGCCAGCCAGTTCCAGCCACTGTCAAACTTCCCAACAGCCACGTTCACTGGGAATGTACGCAGTGGCAGTCATTCGTTGGGGCAGAGGATTTGTGGTAAAAATGGTGGAAGTGGCTTTGTAATACGTGGCATATGCCGATGTGGGGTTTGCTCGATTTTCTCCTCAGCCGGCACCCGTCAGCCCCCCTGGGAGCTGCCATCCACTTCCCGGTGTCCCTGGTGGCATTCCTGCCAACAGCGCAGGGACTGAGTTGAGGCACCACTTCAGGAATGAAGACCCGAGCGCTGGGTCTGTCCCGTGGGCCCCGTATCAAACAAAGTTCTCCATCTTTGGCCGCGAGTTCCCACGGCCAGGCCGGGAGCTGCAGAAGGTCTGCAGGTGGCTTTCTTTAGCTTTTGACTTTCGCATAACACAGAATAAAAGATGTCCAAAGAGGATGTGGCCCCCACTGGTAATGACTCCTGTGCACGGCCCAGATGTGGCGGGAGAACGCCCCGTCAGCTCGGCCGCTGTGCACAGAGCTGGTTTCTGTTTGGGTGGCAGGCGTTTAAAAAGCTGTCAGATGTGTGTGTATTGATAGCTCTGTTTATACACACGCACACTCCCAGAGACATCTGAATGCACACACATGCAGAGCTATTTTCTGCATCCCAACCAGTTCTTCCACGCGCGCCACCTGTTCTACCTGAGACGTTCCCTGGGCAGTGCCTCACCTCCCGGTATGATCTGGAAGGGAACTTTGAGGTTGTCTCATCTCTCAAATCTGACCCTGAAGAATTCCTTTCATCGGGAACCCATCGCCTCCTGAGACCTCGTTCCATGATCAGACATCCCCAAGAATGCGCAGGGAAGAAGGCGCCTGTCCAGCTGTCTAGTGCGTGGAAGGGGCTGAGTCTCAGAGCAGGTTCCTCAATGAGGGCGAGCACTTGGAAGACATTGGCTTATCCGCGATCATTCCAGCTTCCGGAGGGAAAGAGTCCCAGGCTATGTCCTGTGGAGAGCAAACGACAGACGGACAGTGAGACCGTTGGGGGACACTGGCCTCTGAGAAGGTGGTGTGGTGGGGGAAGTGGAACAAACCAAGGAGACTCCATCCATCTAGAGTCCAGCTGAAATGAGGCAGTGCCCTCGGATGGTGGGGTTGGGGGTAGTCGGTAGAGGGGCTGTGGGCCAGAGCAGGGGACCCCGGGAGGAAGCGCGTCCACCACCAATCCTGAAGTTGGCTGGCGGAGCTACCCCGTCCTGAGGAGAGAGCTGCCAGGAAGAGCTTTAGTCTTCGAGGAAGGGACACTGCTGAGGTCCGGACTAGAGGGGCCTGAGGAATAAATACCCCACCCTCCTTCGGCTCTCCGGGCTTGGAGATCCCACCCACCCCAAACCCACTGGGAAGCCAGCAGGCAAGCAGCCAGCGGGGGTCAGCGCCTGGGGCATGGGGCAGGGCCTGGGGAGAGAGGACCAAGGAGGAGGGGCAGGCAGGATCATAAAGGAGTCGATGGCGTAACATGTTTTAGGGCAACTTTGCACGTAAAGAAATCCTAGATTTACTGAGATTCCTGCGACTCGGCTGCAGTCTGACCAGGATGGGGCTTTAAAAACTAACGTATTTAGGTGCCTCCAGGTGCTGGTTCCAGATGGGGACACTGCCGTGGAAGGGCAGTCTGCCTTCCCACGGAGCGTGTCCAACCATAAATAAGTGCGTGAAACAAACCCACAGGTGACAGGCGGCGGTGCCGCCAGAGAAGACGGTGTGACGCAGCCGAAGGCGCCCAGTAAATGAAGCGTTCGGCTTCGTTCAACGATCACAGAAGATAAGGGTAGGAAGTGAGAGGAGGTAACACAGAGGCTCCCGGGGGTACAGGCCCTTGGTGCCCCCCCAGGAGCAAGACCAAGCTCAGAGTGTGCAGAACCACGTGGGCACTTGACAGGACACCTGAGTGGGGCCAGGGAGAGGAGGCGAGAACAGGTGACGCCCGACTCTGGGTGCCTCCCTGCTGCGGGAAGCCCTCGGAGGCTGGAAGTGGGAAAGCACACTCTGGCCGGCTTGCCGATGGAAGAGAAAGCAAAGTGATAGTTTATAAATCTATTTCAATGACTGAGCAAAAGATAGGGCAGCCTGGGCCCCAGTAGAGGTGGGGAAGACAGAGCAGGGGTGGGGGAGTTCGAGGTGCATTCTGGGGGTGAAGCTGATGTGGACCGAGCACGAGCCTGGGGGGAGCCAGGTCGTCCAACAAGAGCAGGAGTTCCAGTGTTCGCAGCCAGTAAACGGTAACAATGTGATTTATTTAGCTCACCACACGCAAACAAGTATCACCCCCATGTGCAATCCACATAAACGTGACTGGGAGATCTCACATCTTGTGTTTGGCCCCGAGTGGTGGAGCAGTCCACACCAGAGCAAGTCCCAGTCCAGACAGGCGCTGTGTCACGTGCCCAGGGTGGGGGCACCAAAGTGGGGGCGGGGCCAGTTAAGGAGGTGATCCTTTGAGGTGTGAGGTCAAGGCTGAAGGTCTACTCTGTCCCCTGTAAGCATGGAGTCTTGAGCACAGGGCCGGATACACGGACAAAACCCTGAGACAGGACAGAGTGCGGGGATGTGTTCCCCGTGCAGAGCGGGTCTCTCGCTCTCAGCCCCGTGGACACTTGGGTGGGTATCGGTGGTGTGGATGGTCCTGCAGGGAGTTCAGCACATTCCCCGGCCTCTGTCCACTAGATGCCAGGAGCGCCCCTCCCTTCCATCCGAAGGGGAGACACACAGAACCAAAAGCGTCCCACACCGTGTCGAATGTCCCCGGGCAGAAAGCTGCCCCTGGTTTAGTGACTTCCAGGTTGCACAGGGAAGGCAAAGTCAGTGACTGAGGCTGAGGACCTGGCGGCAAAGGGCGAGGCAGCAGGCCCGGGGGCGGGGGTGGGGCTGGCACAGAGAGATGGTGTGTGTAGGGGACGGGGCGATGGCGGACGACCGGTGGGGGTGCGCTGGCTTAGACGTGACTGAGAGCAGGCAAGATCGTGCATTGAATAACGCACGTCACCCAACGCAGTACATGGAGGTCGGTCACACATCTGCCTGCAAGTCTCGCTACTCCGGCCCTTCCCCCCAGGTGCCTCGCTCCTCCGCAGGCAGACAGGCACTGCAGGGAAAAAAATCCCCAATCAAAATACTCCAATTACAAAACCACAAGGACAGAGGAATTAGTATTTTGCAGAAAACACAATGTCATATTTATTCCACTTTCTGCAACTTATTAAATTCCCTGCTATAGTAATTACAGCTGTGCATTGTTAAAGAGCCATAAACACTGGAGAAACTTATTACTGTCGGAGATCATTATTAAAACTGCAAAAATCTGCCCACAGAATAGCACAAGCAAAACAGAGTTATTAAAACTCATTTTCAGGAGTCGGCCTGTGTACTCGGGCTGCATTCGAAAGCAGAGAAGGAAACCGATCCTCTGATAATTTTCATCTACGGCACTTCAGCTGTGGGTCGTGTCTCCGCCACTTAGCCTCTGGGAATTTTCACCCCTCTCTCTGAACGCCGATTGGGTGCTGCCAGTTTGCTCCTGGCGATACCTGGGTGCTCCACACCGTCTCAGTCTGTCCTGCACTGCGTCTCGCTAACAAAGTCAACTAACTTCAAAGAGATCAAAATATTCTTCCACTACTCCAAAGGAAAGCTTGGGAAAGGAAATGCTTTATGGTTGTAGTGCCGCACGACACCCCTCCTATCTCTGCGTGGACATTCTCGGGGAGCAGATGTGTTTGGGGATGTCCTGTGGGCCCGTAGTTACCCACCTTCTCTTTCCAGATCCGCGTGCCCCCCCCCCCACAGCAAAAAGGGCGTGGCCACTATGGTGTTGGGGATGGGCCCTGGCCTGGGGCTGGCCAGGGAGAAGGCATTTCTTTCAGAGAATCAAAGTATCTTTGAGCAGAGTAACACGGACCAGCGCTTTCATCCCGGACAAGAGATAAAATAAAATTGTTTTGCCCAATAAATTCAGTCTTTGGTCCAACGAGAAGCATCTTCCAATCCAGAAAATCCCTGAGCTGCGAGCTGATTTACTGACCTCGGACGGAGTGGTGGAACCTCTCCCTCTGGTTCTGCATCTTCACGTCTCAGGACACGGGTGGGATCTCTAAGAGCTCCCTCCCGTGTGTGAGGAAGCTCCTGACTCGGGGACCCCCAGAACGCTCATGCGCCAGTCTTGGAATATCTGTCAAACATTCTGACTCTCAAAGCCCCGAACAGTAGGGGGCAGGCCAGCGGGTCCCTGAGATGGCAAAACCTGAGTGTGTAACACTACGGCTGTCCCTCAAAGCTGACGGGCACCCATCTGGCCAGGAAGGGTCTGGAGTATTCCAGTAAGAAGTTTTGCATTTCTCAATGGGAAGTCGGGCTGCTTAGGGAAATTCGCTAAGGAGTGGGAGCATGCTTTTATTTGAAAATACATTCACCGCTGCCTCTAGTGTGCACGGCCGGGCAAACCAGGAAGCCCTGGGGTGGGCGCGACAGTGGCCGCCAGGATGGACCCCGATCCTCGTCGTCTGCGGCAGGCGGAAACGGTGCAGCCGGCTCACTCCTCCCCCGACCGTTCACAGGAGGCTGACCGGGAGGGGCGACGTTTCTTCCCTTTCCTGGGGAAGTGCTTTTGCCGCGAGAATTACATTTCCAAATTAAAAATGCCTGAAGCCCTTTTCATGGCTTATTTCTGGGGAAGTGAAAGAAATGAAAAGTTTGACATCCTGTTCCCTGGGTTCACCGTGGGAATCCCAGTTTACTTCCTCTGCAAAGGCATCAGCCTTTTAAAAGTTATGCCGTGACTAATGCATGATAAGTTGGTCAACTTGTCTTTTAGTAAATGGCGATGTGATTTGTGGGAAAATGTTACGAAACAGAAGCCAGACATAGCAGTTGGGTAAGGAAAGACGCAGTTAATTGTAAAATTTTGCCAAGTAAGGTCTCCACCTGTCTCCGTAATTCTAGTCCCAGAGAAAACATACTTACAGAAAGGACTGTATGAGAAGGGTGTTCATACAATCCATATAAATAATTGCATTTCAGAGTCTCCGAAAATAGAAAGCTTTTTTTTAAAAAAGTGCTCCTTTTGTTTAGAAATTGAAAAGTACCTTTATCCTTAGGCAATTTTATTTTAATATTGTAATAAATTATTGTGTGTTTTAGGGATAATTCAATCTGTATATATCCAATTACTTTACACACGTCAATAAATTGTTTTGTAAATGTTGCCTAGCCAACTAGGTGTGTGTGTGTGTGTGTGCGTACATCTTTATCTATCCTTCCAGTTTAACTCAGGTTCCAACGAACAGACTCATGCGCAGTCGACATATTCATGGAAAGACAACTGATGTTTGAAAACAGTAAAATCCCTCTTGGATTCAAAGTTTAAAAAGGGGGATAAATGGTGATGGAAGGAGACTTGACTTGGGGTGGTGAAGTCACACTGCAATACACAGATGGGGCCAGAGAGCTGGGGGCTGGGGGCTGGATGGAGGGGGACCACGGGGGGGCATGGGGACATCTGTAATAGTGTCAACAATAAAAAGTAAAGAAAAATGTAAAACCAATGATGAGGAGAAAAAAATTTTTAAACAATCAGACTTTTCAAATTAAAACCACCAAAATAATTGGGAGTGACAACAGACTAGAGAGGACAAAATAAAAAAATTACTTCATAGCCACAGATACTATCTAAAATTAAACACACAGCATTGAAAAGGAGTAAAAAGGTGCAACAGGAAATGAGCCCCCAGGGGGCTGTGGAAGCACGAGGCGCTCTAACACAGGCACGACTGGGGTCCAGAAAAGAGCAAATGGAAAATTATATACATGCCAGGCGGGGCAAAAGGATGTTTACGGTTGTTCATATGGAAATAACACAGTAACTAATAAATAATAACACAAGAATAAGCTCTGGGTTTTGCCTCCTCACAACTATGAGCCTACTTTTGCCCAACCATGTATATATAATTGCAATACAAATATTTCCTATAAATATATTTCAAATATATACATATTTGAAGAAATGGTGGCCGAAATGTTTCCAAATTTGATCCAAATGGTAAAGACGCAGATTCCAGAAACGAAATGACCTCCAAGCAGAAGCAACATGGAGAAAATCACTAAGACATCACCCTGGGAGGAGGGAGGAAGCACAGACAGAAGAGGGAGCGCAAGACAGACAGCCGACTGCCCGCCAGAAACCGTGCGATCCAGCGGCCCGATGAGCGCTGCCGTGGAAGTACTAAAAATCGCTTTCATCCCAGGAATTCTATGCCACCAAAAATACCGCCCAAAAATGAAGGCGACACAGACTTCTTTTTGAAAACTGAAGCTAGAAGAATTCAATTCAAAGATGGCCCATGACAAGAAATGGCAAAGGAGCCTTTGGGCAGAAGCCTATGAGAGCAGGTGGGAGCTGTGAGGGGTGTGAAGGAGGAACAGCGCCTCCCACGGCGAGTCTGCGAGTAAATGTAACATGCGCTTAATTAGAAATAGTAACAATGTTTAAATAAAAAACAACAGTGTCACTGAGGACTTAAAACAGAAGGGAAAGAAAACGGGCAGCCACAGCCCACGGCTGGGGTGGTGGGTATGGAGGGGCAGCGTGGTGGAGCCGCTGGGACGTCGGTGAAATGGTCTGCAATTATCCAGACACAGAGCCGGGCGCGTTACACTGTGCTGCGTGACCTAGAGGCACCACCGTTAAATAGGAGGCAGGGGCCGCAAGCTAATTAAGAAGATAACATGGAATTATAACAAACAATCAATCAATACCAAAGAAGAGAGGAGGAATAAGGAAAATGAAATGCAAAAGTCGAAGAAATTTTTTCAACAAACAGTGCTGAACAGGAAAAGAGCCTCAAACTTGACCTCATGGTCCACATAGAAATGAACTCCAACCAGATTACAGACTAACCGGTATGAAGTAACACTATAAAACTCTTAGCTGCGGAACAAAAGTGCACTTAACTTGGCTTATGTGAAGATTTCCTCAACTGGACACAAGAAAACACAAATGATAAGAACAATATTTGATAATTTGGGGCTCAACAAAATTGAAAACGTTTGGTCTTCAAAAGCCATCATAAAGAAAAAGTCAAAACAGAAGGCAGACACTAAAAGAAAAAGTGCATGTAAGAGGACTCGTGTGTGGAACACATAGAGAATACTTAAATAACAGGATGACAACTCAACGTTTTTAAATGGGCAAAAGCCTTGGCCACACACGTGGCAAGTCTGACACGCGGGCGGGAAGGAGCGCGTGGGGGAATTCGAAAGACTGGGCCACACGCCTTCACTCAGCAGCCCGGGTCCAGGGCATCCCATCCCGGTGCACGGTCCGCGGTCCAGTGAGGACTCTGTTCGACTCCGTGCAGAGAGACGCACCTAAGGAAGACGGACACTCCCCACACCAGCACGGATTCTGAAAGGCACTCGTAGATGTCATGCTGCACAGGACCCGAACACGTCCCCAAAGGCGGGGGCACTTGCTGTCGAAATGCCTCTTTGGGGAGGGGCAGGAGCGGAGGGTCCAGCGGGGTGGAGGGCGTTGCCCGGGAGGGTCTGCCATTTCTGATTCAGCACAGGGAGTCTCTCTCCGAGTCCAGGCTCATCCCGGTGAGCGGGCATGCGGGGTGCAAACGCAGAGAGGAGGGGCCGCCCGCTCTGCAGCACAGGGCAGCCTTTTGTACCAAGTGGAGGGTGCAGTGGGGCCAGGCACCCACGTGGAGGGTGCAAATCCCATCAAGGGCCCAGTCCTGACACAGGTTCCCGCCCACGGGCTCAGCCCTGCTGACGGGCGGCTCACTCACACAGGGCCAGAGCTCACCACCCAGCGGATTCAACCGGCCACCGCACACACAGGCACACACGCGTCCTCGCCTGACCTGAACCTGCTGGAGTAGCGGCGGCTCCACCCCGGGGCCCGGCCGCGCCAGGCTGCCCGGGACCTCGGCCTTGAGGTCCCAGTTCCCAGCGAAGGGCAGGAATCCTGCTCCAGGGGAAACCGGAGGCACCTGTTGTTTGCGGACTGGGCCACGTAGGTCAAATCCCAAAGAGGGTCGGGCACTGGTCTCTGTGCTGCCGGCTCTTATGACATCATCGAAGACTCACTTGGGTGCTGCGAGGGGCCGCAGGTGCGCTTTCTGTGAACGGCGGTAGGTAAAAGGCTGTGAACGGACCCCGAGACACAGCTGGAAACCGCCCCCCACCTCAGGGTTGGCCTGGGTTTCCATGTAAACAGCAGCTTCTCAGCAGTCTCGGCAAAGGGGCGCGTGCTGATAAACCAGGCATCACGGCTGAAAGGCGGGCAGCCATGACGTCAGGTGTATCCGTACCTACAGCACGCAGCCCCAGGACTCTGCTGTGGGCCGTCGAGACACAGCTCAGGGCCGATGGCAGCACCACAGAGAATGAGAGAGATGTGCAGAAGGGCGGGCACCACAGAGGGCCTGTGTGACAGCCTCAGGGAGGCGGGGCCGCCCTGAGACAGATATCTGCACGCCTTCCTGCCTTCTCGTGGGACAGAGGGAGGAAACGTGGGTGGCCAGGAGACGAGGGGCCAAGATCCTTTGGGAAAGTGAAAAGATTTAGGGATGAACCCAGTTCTCTGCAGTTTTGACCTTGAGCCGTGCAGGGCAATGAGCTAAGGAGCCGGGAGAGCAGAACACGCAGGGCAGGGCTTTCAGCCACCTGGTGGGGTGACGGGAGAGAAATGACAGGAGCTTCCAGATTCTGCTGAGGGAGAGGGGCCTGGGGAAGCCCCTGTGGGGGCGGGGCCGCCAGGACAGGTGCACACCTGGACCCGCCCACCTGCCCACAACAAAGGTGAGCACAGAGCAGAGGGGGCAGGAAGGTCCTGTCAGCAAAGGGTGCAGGGCCATGGGGACAGGCACACGGGAGGAGTAGTGTGCACGCACCACGCACACGAGCCCACACCAGGCAGAGTGTGGTCTAGAAGGGAAATGCAAAACAGGGAGCCCTTTGAGAAGGAAGCCTGGAAGATCCCATTACTTTGGGGCAGGCAGGACCAAGCAGCAGCAACCATGCAGGAAAGGGTCAGGAACGCGTCACTGTCGAGGTCAATGCCAGGCATCTGAAGAGTGGAGGGTGCACGGTATGGCTGAAGCCACCTGCAGAGCCTGACACAGGCCTTCCACCCGATGCAATCCAGAGCTCATGCGGAGAGACAAGGGAAGGGCGGATGTCGCAGCGGGAACGGGAGTGAAAGGCTTGAACTGCCTTTTTCATATTCACCGGGGAGAATCAAACAGCCATTATAGTTATGAAAAGGTAATTGACAGCATTAATTACTATGGAAACGCAAATTCAGCCCAAAGTGTGATGCCACTCCGTACTTAGCCAGAACTACTACCACTGCTGCGCCCGACCGGAGATCCCCGTGTCAGTGAGGGCGTCATGGGTCGCACCGAGCACTCAGGCATTGCCAGCGGGGGGTTAAACGTCAGGAACCACTCTGAGAATCTCGCTGGAAGCGTCTGCACTTCCTGGACACGCAGATTACCGGCGACCAGTTTGCCTCCTCGGGGTGTGCGCCACAGGAGCGCAGGCGTGAGCAGCGGGCCGGGAGTGTTTACTGCGGCGGTGCCTGCAGCAGACAAAGCTGGGAAGCCACCCGAATACCCGTCCACAGTGGATCAAGTAAACGGCACTACCGTTTGTAGTGCACGGCAGCAACGCTCGCCTGGCGGGCCACGGGAATGTTTACAGCATGGGGCACTGACCGCTTTTCCCCCCGACGGCCCAGTTGAAAAGTGACACCAGCCAGCGCGGCGGCCACTGTCCGGGGTGCAGGCCCTGGCTTGAAGCGTAAACACACAGGTCCCGTAACAGGGCTGCGTCTTACTGGTCACGTCGCAAAATAAGGTTGCGTCTGATTGGTTAACTCTTGGTACCAGAATTCCTTCTATACAAGCGTAAGCACCTGAGCTTTTAAAAAGTCACTTTGGAGCAAATAGGGTCGGTAATTACTATTATTATCATTATTTCGTAAATCATACCTATTTTTTGTCAGATCGGCAAAAAATACATTGTGTGTGTGCTGCAGAATTTGAGTACTTAGCTTAGGCGTGCCGGGAGATGGAGAACAGGTGACTGTCGCTGGTTTAAGGTGTCACTCAGCAGAGAACGGGCAAACCACTGGGACACACAGTCTGGTGCCACAGACAGGCTGCAACAGAAGAGCACCTACTGTGTGCTGCCACTGCACCAAGTTCACTGACAAGGGGAGCTAGCGGCGGGGGCAGGAGAGGGCCAGTGGGGGCCTGGGGGCCAGGGTCACGTATGTGGGCAGCGCCGGGGCGTCTCCCAATTGGGTGACGGTCCCGTGAGTGGTGTCTGCAAACCCTTGGCCCGCACACTCTGACTCACACACGTTCTGTGCGATGGTTGCCCTTCTGCACAAATCCTACTTTAGGATCACACACACCCCGTGGCCCAGGGTCCTAGAGTGCGCCCTGCAGACACACCTCCCGGGAATGACAACCCGCGTGTGAGCGGTGGTTTGGGTGTGTTGTCACAGCACGGTTCACTCGAGCCAGCACGGCGAATGGTGTGACGGGGTCCCGTTTAAATAAATGAGGCCACCTCTGCGCAACGTGACTTAGCTGTGAAGAGATGAAGGGCCCTTGCGGGCCAGCGCCCACACCTCCAGCACGATTGCCTGTCCACAGCCAGCGGCAACACCGCCAGCATCACGCTCACCACGGGGGCTGAGTGTGACAGACGGGAGAGAGTGGAGCAACGGCTCAGTCAGGGCGGAGACAAGGCTTTCCAGTCTGGACCCGCCCTCAAACCTCTTCATGCCTTCTGTTCTCTTTGGCTTTTTAAGAAATCACAGCCATACAAGGTGTTCTGGCCCCACCCCAGACGCGCACACACGCACACAAAATGTGCACACACCCGAGAGACCTCGCGCCAAGAAAGCACAATAGGAAGAAACGGGATGGTTAGCGGTATGTCGGTTTGCTTTTCTGCGGCACTGAAGAAGTCACGCCATTTCTCGGGTTTTACATGCGGCGATGTGCTGCCGTCTACTCTGAGCGACTGCGTAGAGGGTGGCCTCCTCGGAGCAGAGAGCGTGACCATAGAGCGGAGAGGGTGACAGAGTAAGGGGGAGGGGACCGGCAGCTGGGGGCAGAGCTCAGAAGTGACGGGTGGCCTGCGGGCTGGCTGTCTGGGCGGGGCTTTACAGCAGTGTGGGGACGATCCTGTCCTGCCCCTGTCCGGTGTTCACGGGGCAGGGCATGTGCCCACGTGTGTGCTTCAGGTTCATCCGCAGGGTCCTTTAAAACCAGGCCCCTCTTCAGGGTGATGCAAAATGATTGCCGCTGCAGAGAGAGAAGGAGTAGCCTCGGCAGGGAAGAGTTGTGCCTTCAACCGGTTTCGTAATTAGCTTGAAACCTTGAAGCAGATACAACACCTACGGGGGCGGGCAAAGTGGGTTTACAGTACCCGTACAAATCAGCAGTGCAGTAATTAGTACATAACGCAAGAGTAAACTGTGTTCCGCGCACTCGCCACCGTAAACCTACTTGCGCCCACCCCTGTTTGTCATCTATTTTCTCACAGGGGGGTGGGACAGGAAGACTGATCCCGAGAACCAGGGGCACAGGGGCCTGGGTTTGGAGCGCGAGCCTGCTGCGGAGGGGCTGCGTCCTGAATGGGTGTCCCACGGGGCAGCTGGGGGTGGGTGCCGCTGGCCTGCGACGCGGGAGGCAGCGCAGGTGCTGAGAAGGGCGTGCGGGTCGGGGTCTGTGTGAAATCAGCGCCCAGGACGTGACACTCCTGTGCCTTGCGCTGGGGCCGCCGCCAGGCCGGAGGCGCCTGCGGAAGCAGCAAGGGCGAGGCCTGGCCCCAGAAGCGGAGGAAGCGCGCGCGTGTGTGTGTGTGTGTGTGTGTGGTGCAGGGAGTGTGCATGCAAGGCGTGCGAGTGTTGTTGACAGCGTCGCACATACCCGTGAGTGCAAACACACAGTAAAGAGAACCAGAGCGGCAAGGGAGGGGGAGTTTATTCAGAAATCCACTGCTCAGGGGAAGAGAGACTCCAGAAAGTGGTCGTCCCTGGTCCGTGGGGGACCGTTCCCAGACCCGCGGCAGATGCCTGGCACCACAGCTGGTGTCGCCGAGCCCTGTGTGTAGAGGTTTGGTTTTTCCTACAACCACTACAACGTCCACTTTGCAAATCACACATCAGTTATCCACACTGAATGTTACATGAATATGGTTCTCTCTCTCTCTCTCGCAAAGTCCCCGTCATCCAGTGCTTGCCGTTCCACCTCCAGCGGGCTCTGTGCGGCTTCTCGTGGGCATATCCAGGCCACTGGCATTGCTAGTCTTGTGCTTTGGGGCCATTACTAAGTAAAGCAACTGTCACTTGGGCGGAAGCACTGAGATGCCATGACAGTCGGTCTGGTGACCAAGGCGGCTCTAAGCGACTGGGGAGCGAGGGCGTCTAAAGTTTGGGGACTGCGCACCAAGGGGTGATTCACGTCCAGGGCGGGACAGAGCGGGAGGGTGTGAGAGCCCAGCACACCACCCAGAAACAGCGTGCAGTTTATTTCTGGAACTTTCCTTTTCTCATGTTTGGAGCCGGACGAATGCAGGTGGCTGAACCATGCAAGGTGAAACTGTGGGTGAGGCGGAGCCACTGTGTAGAACTGGGTTCAACCCTGGATCAGCCGGAACAAGTGGGGCTTTATCACCAAGGGGTGAGGAGTGTGGGCAGAGGTGGGCAGGCATCACCGTGAGGGGCATCAAGTCTGGGGGCTTCCAGCCAAATGGAGCCGACGGGATGCTGGCTGGAGGTAGGCTAGGGGGTCAGACATCACCTGGGGACACGCCAGGGACAGGAGTCTGATCACAAACCAGGGGTGGGGGATTCTCACTGAATGGACTGAACAGGACCCTTGTTTGGTGGTGGGAGAGATTGGGTAGCTGACTGGGGTTTGGTCCATCCACGAACGCTTGTCAGTCTCAGGGAGGTTCTTGGAAGCACTGACTGTCGTGAGAATGTGTTGCAACAGTGTAACGGGATTGACAGAGAATCAACCTACTGGGGGCACCAAGCAGCTATTGCCAACAGTAAGCCAGCTCTCTGTACGGATGGGGAAGGGTTTCCAGGACAGAAGCCTTGAGCTGCAGACCTCTGCTTGCGGCATAATCGCGTCCGCGTTGAACGCATGCACAAAGACGCTACACTTCTGCGAGGACACGTCCGGTTGTGAACTCGCAGACAAAGGCCTTCAAGGACAGGCGGGACCGGCTGTCAGGACTGCCAGGACTGGCAATGGAGTGGGGACCAGGTCCGTCGGTGATGGTCAAGGACAACTCTTCTGCATGACACAGGTTTTCAACAAAGAGAGCCTGCTCACGTAATACTTACATAGTTTTATTTTTAGTTTAATGAAATAGTTGCTGTCACTCCACCTTGAAAATTATACAGCAGCATTTAAATACGGTGTTATTATTAAGTGCACTGATCGGACATCCTGTTGGGGAGCGTAGTGGACCCGGAGTGGATGATCCGCTGTAATTTACTACTGTCTGGCATGATGTTCATTCATTCATTCATTCATTCATTCCGCACACATTCTTTTGTGCCAGACAATATGGTAGGTGCATTGGAGACACAAAACTTACAGGCTGCTTGGACAAAAGACAGACACAGGAAACAAATCATAGCTGGGTTTTCTGGGTGTTAAGGGGTACCAGGCTCTGTGCCAAGTGCCCTTTGGGGCTCCACCCAGTCCCGAGGTGGCGCTATGCCAGGATTCCCACAGGGTGGCAAGGGCATGAGGGGCAGAGACCACGCCTGCCCTCCAAGCCAGAAGTGACGCTAAGAAATGAAACCAGGCAGGCGGATGTCAGAACCTGTTCACCCACGAGCTACAAGAACGACCAAGGACAACAGCACTTGGCGAAGGGAGAAAGCTTCCGGAAGGCCGGGCAGCTCGACTCAGGGAGGAAGGGAGACTGGGGTGGCCTGGGGGCTGGTGGCCTGTCAGCTCCCCAGCTCCACGCTGGGGAAGAGCAACAGCAGATGGCAGGCATGCGGGAAGTTGTGCAGCCCCGAACATCCAATCCCAAAAGGATGCTCTCCTCATCCGTGTCTTCACTTCTTACGCATGCCCCCACCCCACAGACAGCTGCTGAGGGGCTGCCATGCTCCCTCAATGGGCGGGGGCTGACCGTTCAGTCGAGAGCTAAGGAGGCACAGCCCCCTCCTGCCTGCCCAGAGGCTGCAGTTGGCAGCTGGGAACGCGACCTACACACTCACAGGTAAAAACAACCACCGACTCCTGGTTCCCGCGACAGAGCAGAGAGGATGTTCGGAGCCGTCCCTCCTATCATTATTCAGAAATGCTGGTGCGACTCATGGACATTATTTCACGGGCACAGCCAAAAGACTGGGAAAGAATGAGAAACATGTAGGTGTGAGAATGAAGGAAATACCTTAAAACCAAGGAGGCGACCAGGTGAGCTACCATTCCCCGAGGTGAGACAGGTGTGCACACGGGGGTTGTTTCCCCAGGTGTGGCAGCCTTACCTGGAGGGCGTGTGAAAATGCATCTGGCCGGACCCCAGGCAGCCTCCCCTGTTCCTGGCCCAGCTGGTCTTATTTAAAGTTGAGAGGCAGCATTTCTAAAAATTCCCAGATGTGCTGAGCGTGCCGGTCTAGGGGAACCCCTTCGAGGGCAGACTTGGCCGTTTCTGTCCCACCGGACAAAGCAAGAAGGGCAGGTGGATGGACAGCCTTGCACAGCGGGGACCCCAACAAGCCGGGGCTGAGAAGGCAATGCCATCGCTCACCTCCACCTGGATGAAAAGAGAAGGTTTTCCCAGGGAGTTCCATCCGAGCCTGCGTCCGCTGCAGTTTGAGGTCAGAGGCTGTGACTCAGCCAGAGTGAACTGCAGGGAACAGCCTGGGGGAGAGAGGTCTCCGGCAGAAAGGGGGTCGGGCAAGGAAAGTGAACCCAGGTGTGCTAAGTGGGGAGCGGGGAGACGGACAAAGCAGGGCGACCTGGACTCTCAGGGTGCGGCTGTCGCTGTCCGCACCTTTGAAGGTAATCCTGATGCCCCAGGGGGCTATAGTCTTCTGCATTTTAAGCTCTGGTCACCCTGGTTAACCCACGAGGCAGCTGAGGCCTGGGTACTGAGGGGTTTTACTGCCGGCCGCCCGACCCCCAGGCCACGCTGTAACAATTACAACGGGACAGCCAGAAGGGAGCCTGCCTGTGCCTGTCCCCGAGGACATGAACCAGACCACTGGGGCCTGCAGAGCCCCCTCAGCCCACACCACCCTGGGCTCCGGCAGCCAGGGTGTCCAGCTCCACCGAGAAGGATGGCTCAGCACACAACCCCACTGACCAGGGCGTCAGCAAACACGGGGACCTGCGGACACGGTCGCCCGGGGTCGCTGGGCTCCTGATGTCAACAAGATCAAGTCCCAGCACCGTCACCCGGATGAACAGAGACCATCAGCAATGACACAGGCAGGGTCACACTGGGCGTCAGCGAGACAGACGGTCGCTCGAGCCTGAAGATGGGGCGCCTGTAATTGTGAGGGAGAGCGAAGCAGGACATTTGCTACACTTCGGGCACAGCTGTCACCAGGGGACAGCGAGGCGTTACCCGCGGAAGGGTTGGAGTCCCTGCGGCCCCCGCCCCGTGGGTGTCAGAGCGGCTCGGGCTCTGCCAGGACCCCGAGTGGATGCGCTGAGCACGGACTTCCTCCTGAGGAGGCTATTCCAGCCCTTGTCCGAGGACAGAAGGCTAAGAATCTTACCTCGTGAGCGACAGAGAAATCGCCTCAGTCGGGTGAGAACAGTATCAGAAATCGCTCGACTGTGGCTGCAAACAAACAGCACAGTTGGGATATTGGGGCTTGGGGATTGACACAATTCATATTTCAACAGTTCGAGGACGCACAGGTCTTTGAAAACAGCCTTAAATTGTGAAGGAGCGGGTAGGAAAGGCACGTGATAAATGATGTCAGTGCGGTGATGTCATACTCGGCCCAAGCCATCTTTCAGAAGAAAACAGCCAGGAGCCTTGGGAGGAAGGCAGGGTGGAGGTGGGGGGCTTTCCCCTGCAGGGCCTTTTCCCTCGCCTGCGGCTCCTCTGCTGGTCCCTGGCGTCTTCCATCACCCGCCCCCATCCCTGTCCACTGTACGCCCCTGCCCGGTGGGAATCTTCATGTCAGCAGACCCCACGATCCGGGAAGGAGCTCCCCTTGTAAGGCAGCAGCCTCCCTGAGAACCAATGTGATTCACTGTTGGACCTTGTTCAGTAAAAGCTACTGGAGTCTCCCAGGTTAGAGACAGGTGACATCACGTTGGGTCAGAAGGAGAAAGGGTTTGGAGGCAGGCATCATCTAAAGAAAGTGACTTTGCCTGTTCTCTTCACCCACTGAAACTGACGTCACCGAGTCATTGCTGTACAAGGCAGGGCAGCAAAGGGCTTAGGCCCCGGGGGCCCTGAGGTCTCCGTCCACCTGCTCGGCTCACGGCTGGAGCCACTGCAACGAGGCCAGACACACGTTATGGACGGACGGCCCGACCTCACGGGGCCGCATGCCGGCAGCATTCCGCTCTGCCCTCCCAGGCCCCTTTCTAAAACGACAACTCCATCCCTGCACGCGCGTCCAGGCCTCCAGATTGCATCCGCCGTGGCTGGAAACCCACATCTCTGCCCCCATCGCCCAGTGCGTGGGCCCTCACTGACGGCCTACCGCGCCCTCCACGAGTTTCCCCAGCGCCGTGCAGCAGGAGGGGTTCACTGGTCGGCCGCCCTGGAAACCAGTCATTTCCTGACTCAGATTGGGAATGTGGTTTAAGCCGTTCATAAAATGGGCATTAGGAAGCTTGTGCGGGATCGCCGCGCCATCCCTGGGGGACATGCTCATCCTTCCCAACTGCTGGCTGGCTGTGACTTCCAGGACCCCTAGGCAGTTGGGTGCAGAAGGGTAGACCGAGAGTGGAGTGAGGAACGGACAGGTGGAACGGGGGCCTCGGAAGGCGATCCCTGCGGGCCCCTGGGAACTCGCTTTCTGCTGGTTTTCCGTGTGTGAGCTTCAGCAGTGCGGAGCTCCCTCGCCCCGCCACGCAGGCCGAAGCACAGCCCGGCAGACCCAGGCATCGATGGCCTTCTTTTGTGTGGGACGCCTCTCCATAGCTGCTGGTCTGTTGTTAGCAGGCGGCGGGGGCATCGATCTCAGACACGCGGGAGAAAAACATGAGAGACGTCAGCAGGAACGGCGCCGCCAAATGCGCAGTGGTGACCACACAGAGCACGGCCCCGATGCACGTGCCGGGTGACGAACACAGCAGCACGCGGCAACGATGCCCCTGCTCCCATTTCCAACTTGCGCGGTGACAGGTTTCCTCACAGGTGGCCGGTTCAGTTTCATTCTCATTTGAAGTCTGCCCCCTGTGCTGGGGAGTCCAACAGATTCCCACAGGGAAGGAGACAGAAGGGACCCAGGAGCCGGAGGGGAGGAAGCACTTTCACTAAAGAGAGGAAACGTCCTCTGGCTCACACGGCTCCCGTTGTCAGTGGAATGAGATACGAATATTAATTTAGACAAAATATATATCATATTTACATTTTAAAAAAATTACAGCAGCCTGCAGAGGATGCATTCCAAGACCCCCAGCGGGTACCTGAAATGGGGGATAGCCCTGAACCCCAAATATTCTGTTTTTTCCTATACAGACGTACCTGTGATCAAGTGTGAAGTACTCTTGCGCCTCAGGGCTGACATGAAGTAAACCTGGGGTGTCGGGACACAAGCACTGGGGTACCTCGACAGCCCACCTGGGAGCACAGACGGCCACTGAGTGACCGGCGGGCAGGGAGCGCGCACGGCGTGGAGCCACTGGACGAAGGGTCAGTTCCCGTACTGGGCGGGACAGAGCTGGACGGTGAGAGGTCGCATCACACTCCTCAGAACAGCGTGCGATGTAACTCTGATGAGTAGTTTATTTCTGGAATTTTCTATCTAATACTTTTGGACCATGGTGGACCGTGGGTACCTGAGACTACAGAAAGTGAAGCCACAGCAGAGGGGGGACGCCATCCCTATATCTGAATGCTGTGTCCTGGCGCCTGCTGTCATTGAGAACATAGTGTCACCTGACTCGACAAAGGAAGGACGGACGAAGGGAAGGAAAAGCAACCTCAGGTCTCGTGGGAAAGACATCTGTGGGAGCCGAAGCCGTCTCCCACTTCCCAGCAGTGAGTCCCAATGGAGAGACAGCAAGTGGTTTGGAAAAACAGAGGTTGGCAAAAATAATAGGAAACACAGTGGCCAACCTCCCCCCCCCAAAAAAAACACCAGCTCCTAGTTCTAAGTGTGACTGTAAAAAACCGATAACTTATCATCCCACCACCTTCCTCTCCCACTGGTTCTGTCCCACACGTCACCGTGCATAGGCCAAAACAAGCTCCGGCACCAGCCCCTCGGCCTCGATCCCAGCTGAGCGCCCAGCAGCTTCAGGCCAGCGGCAAGGACGCCGGGGCCAGAGGCGGTGGGCAGTCGGGGCTATGGTGTGCGGCTCTCTTTTTCTCTTCATTGCAATTTCTCTCTCCCCTCGAGACAAATCAGAAATGTAGCTGCCTTCTGTCTCAGTGCCTCCAGACCCTAAGCGGATCCTGGGTGCAAACCGTAATTAGACGGATGAGTCTTTGGGGGCCGCCACACACCTGATTTCTCTTCAGAGCAAAACTTGGGATGTGTGAGCAATGTTCTCAATGTCTGCCACACCCTCTCCGCACTGTTAAGTGGCACCCAGTGGGCCGTGCCTGCAACCACCAGGAAACAGTGAGGTTTTCCGTATTCGCTCCCTCTCTCTCTCCCCCTCCCCACCTCTTTCTTTCTTCTTTTTTCTTTCTTTCTGTCCTAGCCAGAAATGATTGGACTCAGGGACTACTACTGAAGCAAAGAGGGATGTCCCGTGCTGGCCAGTGAGCCCCGTGGGACTGTGGGGAAGAGTCCTGTCCAGCGGATGCCTTCCCTTGTCGGTAAGACTCAGGCCGGCGGGGCCCTCTCTGTGAAGAAGAGGAAAACCAGCTGAAGGCTGTCCAAAGCGCTAAGCGAATGGCCTCGTGGTTTCTACAGAACCGGATTCTGAAGTGCAGGAACGGTGGAATCAAAATGACCAACAACGGCTACAAAAATGAAAACCAAAGGGACGTGCTATGAAAAATAACGCAGTCACCGCTATGCCTTATTCCACAAAAACAGATGGATATCGCTGGTCTTGTCTGTGGAAGCAGGTACCCTGAGTGTGGTGTGTGGGCTCAGGGGGGCCCTGCCACTCCCCCCAGTGACTCACGCGCACAGGACATGGCACACCTGCCGTCCCTGGCCCAATTCTTCTCTGTCTCACTGATGTGGCTGCAGATTCCAATGGATGTCTAACATCTGACATCCTTTGCAGCAAATTGTTCGGGAAAGCCTAGTACTTTTAATCATATTGTCAAACCACAAATAAGCCGATGTATCAAGTCGTTTCTTCCCAGTGCGGCTTAATTACAGGAAGATCATCCCCACCCGAAAAAAGCTTGGAGAGGCAGTTTCCTCGGCCACACCGGACCTCCTCGGTAGTGCTTGCCAAAGATGCGGTGAGCCAACACCGAGCGCACTGGAAGCTCCCAGGGAATTGGGTAATGCTAAGGGATCCTGGACAATTTGGGGGGCGGGGAGCAATCTTTCGCCACCATGTTTAAGGTAAAGATCATGGAGCCCATGGAAACAGTGAGAAGGCCAGGACCGGAGCTCGGGGTGAGCAGCCTTAGCCAGAGGTTCCCGGGAGCGAAGGGGAGCTGCTGTCGGTCTTTCCCGCTGGCCCCTGAGCTGGCCAAACGGGCGGGCTGATCAGCTCCTCAGCTAAATTCTGTGTCTGACTCAAATCCGTGTGTGCGCACAGGATTTCTGAGCATTAAAAATAATTGAACTTCACCTAATTTGGAAAATTCATGGGAAGGCCTGCAGGCAGCCAGGAAAAACGTATTTACATTTCTAACACTTCAGTGCTGTGTGATGTGACATTAAATGAAAAAGCAGACGAGAGAGACTGCCCCCCGAAGGATGTCACGAAGTGTCTCCGCAGCACGACTTCCTTAAAACCCACTGACAGCAAAGGGAAAGTAAGAGACAACAGCAAGGAAGTGACAGCTACGCTGCCAGAGAAAAAGGAAACGGATGGAAACACAGGCACGGCATCTAGCTGCCGAAGACCTCGTGAGCTGGACAGAACCGGGAAGACCAGGAGATCCCGTAGACTTCCGCAGAGCCGGGGGCGCAGGCCAGGCGGCGCATCCATGAGGGCTGCCGGAGAAATTCAGGACCCCCAGCTAAACCCGAACCTCAGAATCACACAAACGTCTCTTCGTATAAACGTGTTAAAAATGGCCCAGTGTGGCACGGGCCGCATGGCCACTAGAAAGCGCCCCCTTGCACCGGGGCCCCAAACCGCCCTAAGCTGGGGATAGAGCAGTGGGAGAAATCCGGCAGCTTGGTTTGCTTTACGCAGCAGGTTAACTTTTTCGGTTTCCTGTCAGCATTTGTGACTAAGGAGCTTTCAGTTAGAAATGCAGGGCTCTGGTGCCTCTGTGAGAAGGCGACCCTGGGTCCACACTGGCCCCAGTTCCCACAGGGCAAGAACAGGCTGTTCCCTTTGAACGGGACGTCCACGTTCAAGGTGCTCGTTTTAACGTGCGCGGCCACCCGGGGCGTGTGCGTGCTTGCTTGGCTCTAAAAGTTTTGTGCTGTGTGGTGTTTGGGTGTGTGCCTCACTCCCTTTCGGGCGTGGGCTGGTGGCAGAAGCTTCGAATGTCCCTTGAGCTACTTGGCCTGAGGGTGGAGGATGTCCGTGGTCTCGGGCTGAACACTTGTCAACCTCAGACCCTGCAGGTGTCTGGGTGTGAGCTCGGGGACGAAGGGCCTCTGCCAGGAGCCCCTCAGCCTCCTGGAGAGCCACCAGCTGAGCTGGGAGGCCCCACGGCAGAGAAGAGAAATCGAGTGAGAGACCCGCCGGGTCAGTGTGGCCTCCGGGGACAGGTCCCGTGGTCCCTGCTGTCCCATTCTCTCACATTAAATTTAAGCACAGACGCTTTCATGCACTGGAATAGCATGTCCAGCTCCATCCCTTTTCCGTGAAGCTAATCGATCTATTTCTCTCTTATCAGCCCGCATGCTAGAGAGATGCCGGGACTGGGGATGATTCATTTCTGGGGGTGAGGGTTTAGGTCGCAGTTTTTAATAGCTTTCCTTGAATTGTTCGGTATGGCTTGAATTTTAAATAAGTTGTATTATTTTCGCCAAAATATGAAAGCCCTTATTTCTAAGTAAACAGAATAATCTACAACCACCCCTAAACATATGACGAACATGCATAGGAAAGAACCTAGGTACCCCAAACTGTTCGGGATGGGTGTCTCCGGGCGACAGGATGACACACCGGGTCTGTTTCTATTCTGCGTTTTGGCACGTGTTGTCCACGCCGCCCACAACTACTGCGCATTAACTTTACATCGAAAAGAACAAATGGTCTTTCTTTACTTCTTTCTTTTTTATCGTATGTAGGGGGTGACGCCAGTTAATTACATGGTTTCAGGGGTACGGTTCTGTAACACAGCATCTGTGTATTGTACTGGGTGTTCAGCGCCCCAAGTCAAGTCTCCTCCCGCCACCATTTACCCCCCTTTACCTCCTCCCACCTCCCCCAACCCCTCCCCTGTGGTCGTCACCGCCCAGTTGTCTGTGAGTTTCATTCGCTTCTTTTAGCTTGATTCCTGAGTGGTATTTCTGTAAGAAGAGTTAAAAGCGAGCACAGACTACAAAAACAGGAGCTCCTTTGGTCTGGGCCAGCCTGGTAGTAAAAGGCGACACAAGGGAACTTCCTCCATTCCCCTTAACGATCAGGCTGACGGGCCACACGCCCAAGTCCCCCCTAAGCACGCATTTCCCTTCCAAACGGCCCTGCGTCGATCAGTAAACCTGTCCTTTCTACAAAACTGTTTCAGCTTTCGCCCCACCTACCCTAATTCTTTTTGGAGAGACCGGAAAGCCTTCGAAACGTCCTCCCTCTTGAAGTTAATGTATTCATTAGTTATAATTGCCTCCAAAACGTCCTCACCAATCTCAGCCTCCTGGTTCCTTAATGGCTCTGATTGGATGTGGAGCACTTTTATCTGGGTTAATTTACTATTCATAGCACGGTGATGGAGTATTCATTTTGTTACCCGGATTACAGCAGTAAATGGCCTTATCTATCATCCACGGGAGTCGAGAGTGGAGATGCCTTTCAGGTGTCTCAAAGTACAAAACAACATTCCTGCCAAAACTTGGTCGTTTTCTGCACTTCCTGCCCAAACCCGAAGTTGTCCGCTGCCTTTCTGTGAATGGACATGCTTGTCTGTGCCTGGCTGACCCCCCACCGCCACTCCCCACTCCCCACCGCCCCGAGCACATTGCTCTGAGCCCAGTTGTGCTGGGCCCCCAGCGGGAAAGGACCTACCGTGGGGATGCAGAGAGGACACTGCTGGGACAGAGGTCAGTGGAACTGAGGGTGCCTCAATGTGCTGGAACATCACTTGCCCTTGGAATTTCTTGAAGCCCTTGCCTGGAGCCCGGCTGCCAGCCTCCCAGGCAGTCCAGTTTCTACCCAGATCCGGATGCAAAATCTAGCCCATACCCTGCTGGCTTCCGACGGGGAGGCCATAGCTAGGGTCCTGTTCTGCCTGTGCTTGAGGCCTGCACTGTCTAAACTGTACCCCCCACCCAAATCCCAAGAACGTAGCCCTCCTGCTGGGCTGTGGAATCAGAATCCACTACCCGAAATCCTTTCCAAGAGTGAAGACGGGCTTGAGCCTTTTCTAGCCAATTGAGGTCGCTTTCTCGAATCCCACCTGAAGTCTCAAAGTTTCAGCTCTGCCTTCTGAGCCAATCCCCATGCAGTCTCCGCCCCTTCCATCTGTTGTATATGCAAATGGCAGCCCTGCCTCCTCCCAGCCTGGAATACCATGGGAGGCTCACAAGGCAGAGTCCCCCAACTCAAGCGGGACGGGGAGGGCACCACTGGCAGAGGTGAACAGGGGCCGGGCCTCCTGCAGCAGCTGGGAGAAGCGCCCAACGCCTGTGCTCAGCACATCGGCCAGCTGCTTTCCCCCGGGGCCTGGCCAGCAGCCGCAGGCAGGGCTGATATCCAGGGGAAGCAAATGTAACACAGTGTCGGCTGAGAGCCCTGTGCCCCCGAGGAGCTAACCCAGCACCACCAGTGTCTTCGGCGCAATGGAGACAAACTTCTGCAGAACAAGATGACGATGGCGTGGCCATCGGGGGCCAGGTCCACCACGAAATAAGCTCTGTGGAGAATCACTGGCCACCTTCCTCGGGGCGCAGGGCCCCATGCTCTCTGGGCGTTCACAGACTGAACGGGCACACGGATGGACAACGCAGAAATGGATCATCGTGCTGCTGCTACACGGCCAAAGAAACCAAAAACGACTGGAAACAAAGCAGACGTCGGTCCCTGGGGTCGAGGTTGCTAAATGATGGTACATTCACACACAAGTTAGTGTGCAATCATTTTTTAAATGAGTCTTCTCTGTTGTTAATGGACTTGGCAGATTTCCCAATGTTACACTGTTCAACCCATCCCTCAATAAAAATAATTGAAAGAAGAGGATAGAAGTGTGTGTGTTGTATGTTTAAAGGTTTGCATGAGCCCTGGCCAGTGTGGCTCAGTTGGTTGGAGCAGTGGCCCATAAACTGAAAGGTCACTGGTTCAATTCCTGGTCAGGGCAGACACCTAGCTTGCGGGTTTGATCGTGGTGGGGGGGGGTGTACAAGGCAACCAATCAATGTTTCCACCTCACATCGAGGTTTCTCTCTCTCTCTCTATCCCTTCCTGTCTCTCTAAAAAATAAAGCAATGATAAAATGTCCTCAGATGAGGATGATGATGATGATGATGATGATGATAAAAATAATAATAATAATGGATTTGTATGAAAAAATATGAGGTCTGTCCAGAAGGCATCCAACCATGTGATGAAAAATAGAGACATTTACTGAAGAAGATACAAGATACAAGAAACATTGTACAAAGGACATTGACGCCTCAGTCTCCTTCAAAGTAGGCACCTTGGGGCCTCACACAGTTCTCCCGGTTGCTGTCAGATGCCTCGTCATGTTTTCTAAGTCACTTTGATGGTCTGAAGTCTCTTCCCTTTCAAAGGAGATTTTAGTTTTGGGAAAAGCCAGAAGTCACAAGACACCAAATCTGGGCTCTAGGGGGCTGGGTCACCTGGGTAATTTGATGTTTCACCAAAAACTCTGCACCAGACGTGATGCATGAGCAGGCACGTTGTCGTGATGAAGCCGCCAATCACCAGTGGCCCGTAGGTGTGGCCTCCTGAATCAGCCGCATACTGTCTGCTGAGGAATGTTCAAGCTCAATGCAAAATTTGACACAGATTCGTTGCTCTACTCGCTCCGTCATTTTGACTGCGACGGCCACACAGAACACATGCTCACTCAATGGTTCTACCGCCCCCACTGACCAGTACAGTGAAGTCGTCATTGTTCACGCATGTGCATGCCAGTCCACTCTCCTTGACTGCTGGGTTACATGGATGTCGTGCAAATGGTTCTCCTTGTATAACAGTGGCTGGACTTTTTCCAGACAGACCTCACAGAGTCACCAAAAGTTGGGCGGGGTTTAGGTTAGGGTACTGGGGACTCAGAAGATTTTTCCTTTTTTCTTTTTATGTGGTTTTCCATGTTTCAATAATGATCATGAATTATTTATATAATCAGAGGGAAAAACAGGGTGGAGATTAGCTTGTGGATAGAGGGGTCCTGCACCCTTCGGGCTGGGGGCCGTGGGGCTTGGAGGTAGCTGCGGTGGGGGCAGCCAGCCCGCTGGGGCAGGAGGGCTCCTGGTCCTGTAGGGAGCCAGCCATTGTTCTGAATGTGCGGGACACACAGGTGGAGGACCTGGCATCCCTTCTGTCCATGTGCGGTAGCTGGAGAAGGACCTGTTTCCCTCCAAACCCCTTCCCCGGTGCCATCAGCCTCTCCACCAAGGGCCCGGGTATTTGGGGGGCTAACATCTTGCACAAACTGGAGTACAGTCTTCATTCTGTAAACAAAAAAGCCCTATTCCCTCCGGAATAGCAATCTGAGACAAACAGAAACATCTGTTTGGATAATGAGCTGTTTTTCAGGCGCGTTCAGAGGCGGGACTCAGCTGCAGGTTGTGGAAGGCTATCCGGGACCCTGGCTGGTGCAGCCTCGCCCTGTGGGGTGTTCATGAGCATCTGGGGTGGGCAGGGCTGCTGCACACAGCTCCCTAGGTCCCCCCAAGGCTCTTCTCGGAGCCAAGAGGCACTCCCCTGGGGTGAGAATGCCATCTGCTTAATCTTCAGAGAAACGACCATGTAGGACCCCATGGTCAGTCAATAGCCCCTGGGTCAGCCCTCCCGCTTCGGGGAGTAATCATGCCTCTCAGATGCTAACTGACACCAACGTCCTGCTCTGCACCCTCCGATTGTGACTCGTGGAAAGGACTGGTTGCCTCGGAGAAGCGCTCGTTGTGCCCCGGCTTCGGGCTGACCTTCTCGGGAGACATCTCCAGGGCCCCTAGGGGCGGTCGATAGCGAGCTGGTTGTTACGGCCTGGGATTTCCATGGGGACCCCTGGTCTGTGGACCCAGCACAGGCCTCACACCAAGCAGAGGAATGGAGCCGGTCACGTTTCCGGGAAGCCGACTGAATTCAGCCCTTATAACTAATGAATTGCATTGTCTCCCTGCCCCCTCACACAGAGGGGTTGGGAAGCCTGTCTGGACGCCAGGAGCAGAGTGGTGTGTGGGCTCATCTGCACGGCAGACTGTGCTGGAGTGGATCAGACAGGCCGTGGGTGAGCGCGTGCAGAATAACCACAAGTGTGCACAAGCATTCAGGACCCTTGGGCGGAGGCAGTGACAGCATCCGTGCGTGACCTTGCAGGGTGAAAAATCATTTTCTTCCCACCTTCTACGTTCTTCTGGCCGGGCTAAGAACCAAACTGACAGAGACAGATCACAGGAGAAAATGCCCAGAGTTTAATAGGGATGAGATTCCCCAATAACCTCACCGAGGACATGCCAGCTGTCCAATCCAGTAAACCCAGCTGCCTCCCCCACGTGCTGCCCCGCACAGTGGGCGGGGCATGGGCTCTGAAGGAGAGTGTTCGCCCTCATTCTCGGAGCGGGAGGGGCGTCTGAGCCAGCCCGGCAGTCGATGCCCCACAGATAACATGCGTGTGGAACCATGGCGCATGTGCAGAGCATCCACCAAGCGGCCGGGGAGAAGAGTCACTCGTTCTGCTGAATTTCTCAGAATGAATTCTGGGGCAGGTCAAACACAACAGTTGCAAGGTAGCGTTATAGGGGACGGACGCCCGGTGTTGCCCGGGAGCCCGCCTGGTGGTCCTGCCTCACCGAGGCCGGCAAGGTCGGGGTGTGGCTTGAGGGGAGGAGGGGGGCCACGGGAAACGCCCCGCTGGAGGAGGCTCTGGTTGTCATCCTCAGAGCAGGGCCCTGCCGCCCTGTGCTTTGCGGTCCCCGGCAAACTCTTGTGATGTGTGACCGAGCACTGCTCATGTTGAAGAAGCCACGGAGCCCGGGACACAGTTCTCACTACCCTGCCCCCCACACCCAAGGCAGGCCCCCCAGGCGCCTCAGCACTGCCCCCTGCGCTCGGCCAGGCCCCGTGCAGAGTCTGGGCGTGGGTGTGGGGTAGGCGGACACTCCGAGGGCCTGTCCAGGGGCTCTGTGGAGAGAGCCAGGTGCGTGAAGAAGCTGCGGCCCCTTGGAAGCACTCTGCCAATCAGTGGGCGGGCTTCGGCCGCTGTCCTGAAGAACACCAAAGCCTCTCGGAAGCCTGGAGGACACGCAGCCAGGCAGCCAGCCTTTGCCTCTGCTGCTGACCGCCTGGAGGGGCCTGTAGCTGGAGGTAAGCAGGGCGCAGGCAGGAGAGGATGCCCCACTGTGTCTGGGGAGAGGTGCCCCCCAAGGCCCTTAGGAGCCGAGAGAAGCGGCCCCTGTGCCTTTGAGCTGCTGGGCCCTTCGCTCTCCTGTGAGTAACCAGCACCTGTCCTGCAGCTCTTGGCCTGCGGGCTCTCTGGGCAGTGAGTAACAGAATCCTCCACTCAGAGCAGCTAAAGCACAGAGGGGGATTTCTGGCTCGTTTTCCTGGAGACCAGCAGGAGGTCAAGCTTCAGAGGGGACTTCATTGGCGACACAGGCTTGGTCCCTGGTATCTCCAGGCTCGCCTCCTCAGCCAGCAGAAGGGCCGCAGCATCTGCCAACCCCAAACACAGCACAGCGTCCCAAAGAAGGGCGTGGTCTCCAGGCACCCATGGGCGTGACAGGCGTGGCCCTGAGCCATGAGGGTCTCCAGGCTGCTGGGAGAGAGAGAAGGGGACGCACGGGCAGGGCAGCAGCCACTGCGCCCAGCAGTCTCTCCACTCTCGAGTCAAGCTCTGCGCTCGGATCGAAGGTGGTTCAAAGCCGGTGCCTGCTCCCTTCAACAAAGTCATTTTAAATTAAGTCCACAAAGCGAACATCAATGTTTCATTTCCCTGTGACAGGCCGTCAGGAAACTTAAGGACTAGATGGGGTGGTAGATTTTTCTGTTGTTCTTCTTATATGTATTTTTTTGGCATCTCCTCACACAAGCATAAAAAATTCCCTTTGTACTGGCCCCATAGGAGCCTTTTTCCAAGAGAAATGTAACATCCAGAACAGGCTTCTCAGCCTCAGCAAAAGCAACCACAGCGCCCTCGCGGCACATCAGAGAGAGGCGCTCCTGCTCTGGCCACGAAGTTCCGCCACGGCGTCCGGAAGAGTCACGGTTAAGAGCTGCACAGGGCCACGGAGACACTCAGAGTCCGTCCCCAAACCAGCGAAAGCAGGGTCCCACCCACAATGCCCAGCCCCTCCTCTCCGCTGCCTGCACTCGCACCAGCACCCCAGAGAGCCAGGGCGGGGCCAGGCCTAGACGAGAGAGGGGCCGGGAGTGAGCGTTTGTTCGGCTAGAACTGTGTTCACAGGGGTTCCCGGCCTCATCTGACAGCAGCACGGGCTTTACAGAAAAAGTTCAGAGAACCGGCGGCCAGAAGAGCGAGCCTTCCCTCCGTGCCGCTCGGGTGACTTGAAACGGCCACACGCTGCAGCCCGATTCGGTAGCCGCGACGGTGAGTCCCTATCGCTGACAGTCACTTGCAGGAAACACCATCAGCAACCTGGCCACCTTTCTAAAGGAAGGAGACACCTCTCCTCATGGGTGTCCCCTGATTGTCACCTGCAGAACGGCCCACAGACCCACTGCCCAAAGCCCGTCCCTGAAAGAGCAGTGGGTCCCCTCATGTCCCCAGCCGCCCCCTCCCACCTGCTCCCTGCTCAATGCCACGGCGGCATGCACACTGCAGATGCCCTCCCTCCAGAAACGCTCTCTGTCCTTCTCCGGGGGCCCCTACTCTGTTCCAGGAGCTTCTCCCAGCTCCCATGGCAGAGCTCATCCCCCCGAAGTGCGACCAGGCAGCTTCCTCCCCTCGCCAGACAGCAGCGCACACCTGCAGCTATTGGTGCACCTGCTCCCCCGTCCACGGCAAGGGCCCCGAAGGTCAGAGTTGCGTCGTATTTGTTCCCCGACAGGCCCCAGTGTTGGCCTCGGTGTTTGAATAAAGTGAACGAACACACGCTCTCGGAACCCCCTCCCTTTAAGGCCGTATCTGTGAACGCAGCTCCACTCCCTCAGTGTGTGTTTTCAGCCCAAGTATCTTCTTCCCTTAGTAAGTCTTTCCCCTCCTCACCACACCCCCTCCCTGGTGAATTTGAACTTGCTTTTACGTTCTAGCCAGACACAAATTAATCACCTTCACAGACTAAATTCCAGCCAACTTGAATTATCCTGGGGGATGTCATGCCCTCATGGGAAAGGAGGTGGGCGTGAGCGGATTGCAGACCAGCTGTCCACAGGGAGGGGCAGGGGTGGAGAGAGAGTCCCGCAAAGGTTACGTGAACACAGGTGTCTCTGGAGAGATCTTCCCCGCACCTCAGGTCACTACGCCCACCGTTACCATGGTGAAGCGGACTTCCACGGAGAGGCTGGAGCCGGTGCCATCACATACTGTCACTTTCCGGAAAAGCACCGTTCAGGGCACCGGGGGGGGGGGGGGGGGGGGGAGCTCCCAGGTTCTGCAGGGCTTGTTCGGGACATTTCGAGGCACACACGGGTAAGGAGGGCGTGGTTCCTGTGCATTTCCTCCTGAGTGACCCGGCCCCCCACGCTCCTGCTGCGGGGCTCCCCAGCAAGGGGTGCTCCCCCTGTCAGGGTCTGGGGTGCAGGCCCAGCCCGAAGGGAGGACCCTCTTCCACAGAATAATGGCAGTCAAATGGCAGCGCCCGGATCCACCTGAACCAGACACGCCACGGCACTGCTGTTGTTTTGAGAAAAGGCCAGTTGGTTTCAACCTGGGAAACACCCCCGGGTGACCACCACTTTGTGCACTTCCCCCAGCTGCCCTCAGGCCCGAGTTCATCTTCCTCCCCCATTTCCCAGGTGGGACAAGACCAAGCAGAGGGCTCTTAGGCGGCCCATCGCCAGCCTGTCCCCTCAGCCCTGCGACGTCCCACACTGCTGACCCGCCTTCAGTCTCCTCAGGTGGGTGCTCCCACAGGGGATGTGCAGCACACGACCCGCAACGGTGGGCCTGGAAACGCGTGCCAGGGGCCCGGGGTCCTGTGTTACATCCATCACTGTGGCTGTTTTCCGAGAGAAACACGATGTTACCCAGGGCTGGCAAAGGTTCACGGTCACCGTCAGACGTAAATTGTCCCCAAACGTCCATAGCCTTTGAATGATTGCCCCGTGAATGTTGACTTAAAAAAAAAAAAAAAAAAAAGGTTCCAAGCGGCATGTTCTCAGATTAAAATATAGTATCTATCTTTATTCACACGGTAGTTTATCTCAAATAAAATCTCCCAGCTACATTTGAGGAGGCGGGCTCAGTGGCAGGCCGCAGAATTTATCTCTCAAGGGAAAGACAATGAAATACATATAAAAGTCGTTGCCCACAGCACAAAAGAGGGAGGGAATTTATAGAACTGCAGCCTTCATCAGATTTGAAACCTGGGCTCCCCCAGGCATCCTGAACGGTTCTTCCACCGGGAGGCTGCGCTGGACAGAAGAAAAATGTGCCTGAGTTATCAGTCCGTGACTCTCTGCTCTGCCCACTGTGCCAGGCATGCTGCCACACGCCGAACCGTCTGTTAACGAAGGCAGAGACGATGAAGACGAGGGGTATCCAGGACCCAGAGTGAGCTGCAAGCACCCCTGAGCAGCCACAGCCTGTGCAAAACTCCTTGGGCGGGGGCGGTCTCATCTTCAAATCCGTTCCACGAGGTGCACACTATTCCTGTCCCAGGTTGCAGATAAAAAAGCTGAGGCACAGAGAGGCTGAGAAACTTGCCTAAGGTCACACAGTGGGTGGCAGAAGCAGAGTTCAGATAGGCACTGGCTGCGGGCCAGGGCTCTTATCACGGTCCCGGTAGGCCTGCCACGTGCCAGCCCGTGTCCCCTTATTCTCACACAGGACAGGGGTCTGTCTCCCCCCTGACCCAGACCCAGCTCTGGGGACATTTATTTCTCCTCCTGTGAGCTTCAGTCCATCCTGGAATTGTCCTCGAAACTTTCCGTACTGCCCGAGACCGGGAGACCACTGGGCCCTTCCGTGAAGACTGGTGAAGAAACAAGGGACTGTCCCCTAAGACAGGCGCATGCCAGTCGGCCTGGGGGCCCTTCCAGGGCCGCACCTGCGACCTCTGGCTGTGGCTCTCCTCTAAAGCACCCCTCCGGAGACCGAGCTCCTGAAGGCGGGAAGCACCCGGCTTTGATTCACTGGCTTTGTTAGCTCGTCTGAAATCGCCCTGAGATCTGCCGCGGAGAAGTTCTATTGATTGCGTGAGATTTGTTTTGTTGTCATCCTGATTCATAGTCAAAACTGTGCTGCGTTCTGTGCAGAAACACCCATCAGAAAGCTTCTCCAGGAGCAGAAGCCATTGCTGTGGCCTTGAGACTCCACCTAGTCTGCTTTCCCCCCCCCAGGAGCTCCCTCAGTTTGCGAAAGAGCAGTAACTAATTGGATAATTACCATAGAAATGAAGGAGCAGCCAATCAAGGCCCTGCCCTGGCTGGAGGCAGGGCCCCTGCAACCCGCACACCTCCCAGGATCTGAGGGAACCACTGCCCAATCCGCCCTTGTTCTGAGCTTCAGTTGCTCTCGGGAGGTACCGTCCTCCCTGGCTGCGTTACATCCAAATTAAATGTATTTGCTCGCAAGCCCGGAAGATGAGAGGGAACCCAGCGCGTCTGCATCGAGAAGGGAAAAGAGATACGGACAGGCTCCTGCAGCCACGGCGAGGGGTGCCGGTGCTGAACCGTGGCTGATCACTCAAGGACAGAGTCTGGCGGGGCTTTCGCTCCTCTGTCCCTCTCTCATTCCCTCCCCCCGCCCCACCCCCACGGCCCTCTCTCTCTTCCATCTTCAATCACCCCGTGATCCCTGTCCTGCTGCTACATGCTAGGGAGGCACGCAGACTCGTGGCCTGAGCCTGCGGGAGCTGCGCAGGGAGAGGGAGCCGGGCTCGGCCGGCCTGCGGGGCCTCCCAGAGAGTCCCCCCTGTGTGGCGCCCACTCCATTCCCTGGCAGATGCCTTGAGCTAACAAGCAGAGGATCTGCCTTCCCTAATCTCCACTAAGGAATGAACAGCAGTTGAAATTCAGCTTTTAATCTCTGGTTCAAGTCGGCAGAGCTACTTCAAAAGGCTGCGAGAGCCAGCGGGGGCTGGGAGGCTGGAGGGCTTTCAACACGGTCAACTTGGAATCCGGATTCCTCTTTGCTGTGAGCCTCCTTCGCCCCTCTCCCCAGAAGCTGCCAATCAGGGCATCACTGAGTCAGGGAGGGACGGGGCAACTGAAGGAACAGGGGCAGGTCCCCGGCCCTGAAGCATCACCCCACTGCAGTGAGGGCTATGACAAGGCGCTCTTGGGGGTGAGAAGCTCTCTGAGAAGGAAGGTGGCTTCCTGGAGGGGAAGCATGAGGCCCATAGGTGGCCACCTGCCTGGGGGAACCCGGGAAGAGAGGCCTCGCTAGGCAGGGAAGGTGTCGCCAAAGACAGCAGGTGACAAGAGGCAGCACCACAGCCTGAGGACAGGACACCGTCCTCCTGTGTCTGCCACAGACATGCCACCTGCAGGTCTGAAATCTGCCCATGGACAGACTGAATGCCGCCATCCTGAACGCAGAGCTTAAATTATTTCTGGAGGCTGAGCTTAATTGGCTGGACGAACTGCCTCCCCCCATGCCTATTATCCAGCCAAAGGGGGACCCCCGAGGAAGGTCGGAAGAGCAGCTACATGGAAAAATCAACACCCAACCAAAGCCATCACATGAGCAGAGCATGGACAGACCTGTGACTGAGCCACACACATGAACATGAACTTGAGCCCCGGCAGGCAGACCCCCCCCGCCCCAGGAGGAGGGCTCCAGGGCCTGGCCTGTTAGCAGCTGAGGGTGGGCCCCTGAGAACGGTGGGGAGGAAACCCAAGGACACAGGATGGGGCCTGAGCTTTCTGGGTACACAACCTGCTCTTCCCCTGGCGAGAGAGAAGGAACTCCCTTGGAGTCCCCACAGCCAGGGACACCAGTGCGAGCCGGCCTCTACAGCAGATGGGCAGCACCGTGCCACGGGCGTGGGAGAGCTGTGTCCGCCCTCAAAGTGCCGGGGTTGAACTGAAGCCCTGAAGCCTGTCACTTGGTTAAATGGGGTCACTCGGGAGGAGCCCTGACCCAGTAAGTCTGCAGGGGGAGGACATGGGGAAGACGGCTGTGACATGCCAGGAAGGGAGGTGTCCCCAGAAACCAAGCCTGTTCGCGGGCTTCCCGCCCCCTCATCTTTGAGAAATGGCGTCCAGTTGTGTAAGCTGCCCAGGCCAGGGTACGTCATCGCAGCGGCGGAGCGGACAGGGACACGGGCTTTCCTGAAACTGGTGACCATGCCTTCTGAATCAAGGCGGAAGTTGCCTTTAGTCCTCCGTACTCACCAGCACCCGCAGAGCCCCCACCTCAAGGTGGAGCCCCCACATTATGGCTATTATGCTGGCTTTGGGGTGGCAAAACCCCGCCTGCTCTGGATGGTTGAGCGGTGGGCACAGGACGGGAGAGCAGTCCTGACTGAGGGTGGGGGCTGGGCCTTTAGACTGGAAATGAGCAATCAATATGCTAAGTACATGCAATAACATGCAAATCAGCACCTCACCTCTCAGGAAGCGGGCTGCACCCTTTCCTCAAAGGGCGCCCTGCTGAGTAGGGACCACAGGGGGCACTTTCCGGCCCCTGCGGGCTGTGAGCAGGGGCTGAGGAAGGCAAGCTGGACAATTAAGAGAAAGATTTCACGGCTGCACGCACAGCTTTTCATCTTCAGAGTTTGAGCAACGCCCACACACTCCTGTGCCCTCTCACTTGTTGCTGTGGCACAAGCCCTGGAGACGCTCGGGTGGAGGGGCGGGGCTCCGGCCACTTGTGTGGAGCAGCGGCTGCCATCTCTCTGCTCTGAGGTTTTCACTGAGCACACGCGGCCCTGTCCAGCCCCCATGCAGCCCCTGTCCAGCAGCCGGCCTGTGGGCAGGGAGAGGGATCCCGGGCAGGGATGCATTTCCAATCTGAGGACCCAACGGAGTGGGAAGAAGAGGAGGTGTGGGCACTCCCCAGGGGAGGAGAACGCCAGGTCCTTGGGGAGCAAGTGGATCAGGATAAGCTGCATCTTCTAGGGCCTTCTACCCAGAGCAGTTACAGGAGGTGAAAGGCACAGCTGGCCTGCAGGGGGGGGGGGGCGGGGTGTGGAGTGGAGGGGGCAGCTGGGGGAGGATGGTGGGGAGAGTTCAGAGTGAAACCACGGGGCTGCAGGAGTGTCTTTGTTTTCCCACGACCTTCAGTTGTTTTTTATTTTTAATTGTTTTGTGGGTAAACTATTACAGACGTTCCCCGTATTCCTCTGGTTGTGTTTTAAACAATGCACTGAATACCGTCTTCATTCACAAGGCGGGTCTGGGGTCTGAGAGTCTTGGTTTGAGTCTGGTCCCTGGCGCTCCTGTGTGACTGAGGCCTCTCTGGGCCTCAGGGTCATGCATCAGACAGGCGTGATGACGATGTGACCATGTGTACTAGGGCTGTTCTGAAGATTAACGGGGATGGTGCAGCGCAGGGCCCAGGGGGCAGGGAGAGCGAGTGGATGCTGGAGGTGGTTCCTGGCGCCCTCTGCCTGGGTCCCCCTCGTCCCTTTGCTAGTTTGTGCCCCGAACTGCTGAACGGGGTGGCTGGGCTCTGGGGAAGCATCTGGTCTGTAGGCCATGCAAGAAGCAGCTCCAGGCACTTAGGCAACCAGGGGAATGACTCTGTCACCCAGAGCCGTGTCCTTCCTGCCAGCTCAGCTGAGGGAGGGCTTCTCCAGGGTCCCCACTGCCTCCTGCACTGCCAGCCACGGACACACTTTGAGGAACATCCCCTGGCTCTCGGGGTCAGTTCTGGCGGCGTCTCCGCTTGGCACACCTGGGAGCCGACTGGTCCCTGTAGCCAGCAGCCTCGGGGACGACAGCAGTTGGCAGAAATGTCTGCGGTGCACTGTGGCTCTAACGTGCCAGGATGCATCCGACCGCAGAGACGGGCTGAACAAACTGGGCTGTAACTGCAGGCGGAATGCTCTCCAGACACTTAACGTGGCGCCGGAGACAAGAGAACGAGCCGGGGAAAGTCTCGTGATGCTTGTGAGGAGCAGCGGGCTAGGAGACGTTCTGGGCTGCGTAGCAGCAGTTTTTAACAAACAAAAACCACAATTACGAGTGTGCGCGCACTTGGGGTCACACGGGGCAAAAGACCGGAAGGACGGACATCAAACCTTTCCCTGCGGCTACAGTTTCGTGGTGGGAACACAGGCACGTTCGGTTTTCCCTTTCGTGCTTTCGTG
Organism: Desmodus rotundus; assembly: GCF_022682495.2. Taxonomy (NCBI): domain Eukaryota; kingdom Metazoa; phylum Chordata; class Mammalia; order Chiroptera; family Phyllostomidae; genus Desmodus; species Desmodus rotundus. Next base: position 95,366,522 of record NC_071392.1, read on the forward strand.
GGTCTGAAACCCTCAGTGGTAAATAAGTAACACTTTTCTAACAGAAGAAAGTCAGTATTTAAAGTGTTATAAAATTTCCAAGCTGCACAATAGCAATTGATTTTACCGCTGTGGGAAACCGACAGTCATCGGCACGCATTTTTGTTGAGGTAGAACACACAAGACGGAACTGACCACCTCGCCCTTGCAGAGTGCACATGCCCAGTGAGCGGCGCTGGCACCCTCCTCTGCTGCGCTGCGTGACCTCCGTGCACAGTTCCTGGCTGCCTGTCACCCCACCGGAAAGCCCAGGCCCATGCAAATCCGGAATCCGCTCGCCATCCCGAGCGGCATGAAGCGGCATCTCATCGCAGTTTTGACGCATCTCTCCGTGTGCTCATTTGATGCGGATCCTGGCCAGCAGGATCCTGTGTTGTGGTGGCAATAGACAAATACACAGGGACTACAGAAGTCCCGTGGAGAAAAAAGGACTGCGCGGCCCTCTCTAAGTCAGAGAGAGAGCCCCAAGACTACCGCCTGGTCAGGCTTTTATTGTTTTTCTAGGCACATCACCTCAAGGATGGTCCTCATTTACTATGCACAGGTTTGTTTTGGGTGGTTATCTTTACAGACAACAAAGGAGAGGATGTCGCTAAATACATCAGAGAAGGATATTTGCAATGTAAAGAGAAAAGTGGTCGAACCAGTTACACTCCATACTTGGGAGGTCTAGCTCAGACTTTAGGAAGTTAAAGATACTCAGTAAACATTTGCTGCCTCAATCCAGGGTGAGGGAGTTTTAGCAAGAGCAAGTCTCAAGGCCTGATTAGGATTTAGCAAGGCCTGATTCCCCACGGGGGAACCTGTCTGTGGGTGTGGGTCCTGCCTGCTGAACCTCGCTCCCCACTGGCTTTTCCGAGTGGGGGCTGGGCCACATTTCCCACACGTGGAACAGTTCCCTATACTTGCTGGCCACGTGGACATCTTCTTTGGACACGTTTAGTCCGGCCCTTCCCGGTTTTTGACTGGGCGTTAAGTGTTTTTGCTGTGGAGGTGTACGCGCTCTTTGTACGTCCTGGATACTACACCTTTATCAGAGGGGCGATTTGTGAATTTTCCCCGTTCTTTGGATTATCTTTTCACTCTGAATAAATGCGTTCTGTGATGAAAAAAAAAAAATCGTCCCCAAATCCGAGGCTGTGAAAACGCACCCGTTTTCTCTGAAGAGCTGAGTGGTCCATCTTCACAACGGTCAGTCTCCTGACGCAGGAACGCGGGTGTCTTTCTATTTTTGTGCGTCTTCTTCACTCTCTTCTGGCAATGACTTACGTCTTAAGCTCGGGTCTCTGAACCGTGTCGGGTTAATTTTCACATGCCTCGCGGGGTATGGGACGTCTGGCAGTCCCAGCACCATTTGCAGCAGAGGCTGTTGTTCTTCCCCCGTGGAAAGCCCTGGAACTCTTGCTGAAAACCAGTTAGCCACGGACCCAGGCCGTCGCCCCCACACACAGTGCTAGCCTGTCAGTCAGTGTGTCTGCGCCGCCCCGGGCCCACTTCTCCCGGTGCTGCAGCGCCCGGCTCTGAGGTCGCCCCCAGGACAGGGGAGGCCCTCCGGCTCTGTTCTTGCATGTCACGAGAGAGTTGGCTGTTCTGTGTCTCTTGAATTTTCTTGTGCTTTGCATCCAGCTTTTCCATGTTTATGAAAAGCTGCTGGGGTTTCACGGGAACTGAAATGGGCTGTAGACTGCTCCGGGGCGCCCTGCCGTCTGAACCACAGTAAGTCTTCCGTCCCATGCACATGGGGCGTCTCTGTATGTAGGGCTTCTTCCACTTTTCTCAGTGATACTGTGTAGATTCTGATGTATAGGCACCGCACCTCCTTTGTCAAGCTTATTCCTAAGTATTTTGCTCTTTCTGATGCTGTTTTAAGTGGAGTTATTTTCTTCATCTCTTTCTCAGGCAGTTCATTGCTAGTGATAGAAATACCACTGATTATATCATCTATAAATAGAGATAGTTTTACTTTTTTCCTTTCCAATTTGGATTTTTTTTCTTTTTCTTGCCTAATTGCTCTGGCCATAACGATGCTGAAAAACGGTAAATGTGAGTATTATCAGCTGTGGGTTTTTCATAAACGCTGCTCATTTTGTTAGAAAGTTCTCTTTGGGTTTAGTTTTGTTAGGTTTGGTTTGGTTTGGTTTCTGCCATGAACGGATGCTAGATTTCATCACTTTCTATTTTGTATCTAATACGATCGTGGTTCTTTTTTCTCCGTTCATTCTGTGATCATGGTGTGTTACACCAATCGGTTCTGGAACGCTGAACCATCCTCGCATTCCCAGAATGCACCCTGCTTGATCGGGGTACATAGTCCTTTTAATATACCACTGGCTTGGATTTTCTAGTGTTTTCTCGAGAATTTTTGTGGCTTTATTCATGAGACATGTTGGTAGGAATTTTTATTTTCCTTTTATGTCTCTGACTGTGGCTTTGGTATCAGGGTAAGCTGGCCTCACAGAGCAAGTTAGGAAGTGTTCCTTCCTTTTCTACTTTTTAGAAGAGTTTGGGAAAGACTGGTGTCGATTCTTCCTTAAATGTCCGTTAGAATTCACAAGTAGAGCCGCGTGGCTCTGGGCTTTTCATGCTTGTTTGTTCGTAGGTTTTAGATGAATGGTTCAAAGACTTAAACTTTTAACAGAACCATGTCAAGACACCCACTGAAGATTTTAACAAGAATGTTCATTTCGGCCACTTCTAACTTTGGCGTGATGCTAAGCCCACATAATGTTGCCATTTGGATAGACAACTTCTTCATTCAGACACACAAGAAGCTTCCCAGTTAATGCACATTGCTCTTTCCAACTCATTCGTCAAATTTTGGAAATACAAGTTTCCTTTCAATTTTCATTTTATGTCAAGTCCTCTCCTATTTCAGGGCCAATAACTCGTTAAGCAAAAACCAAAAAGCCCAACATACAAGTCGCTTACACTGTGAAGTACTACATGGAAGTGACTTAGGGTGCAAAACCACGCTCTGACCTCACACCGTCCGCGTGTCCTTGCGGGGCGCGTTCTGCTGAAGCGCCGTGGACATGGTGCGGGAACACCCGCGCTGTTCGGAACCCAGGGCAGAGCTGGCGCCTCCCTGGCACCTGGACCGTCCACACACAGAGAGCACTTTGCGGTGCCCACGGCTGTGGCCGCTGCCTCTGAACTGGGGTTGGGTCATGGTGATTTTTACCAGCCCCTCCCACACAGTTTCTGATTTTAGAAAATGTATTCTTAACTGTGAAATGGTTGTGTTCATGTGGGTTTTTTTTTTTAGTTCAAATGTAACTATTTTGAAAATGTATCTTATACCGGCAGTTGCACTGGAGTCTGTGGGCGATTCAACTTTAGCACGGAAGCCTGACTTCCTACAACGGCCGCCACTCACCCAGACACCTGAACGATGGCCAGGGGGAAGGACAGGTTTCCCTTCGGAATGCAGTGTGGCTGAGGATGCAAATCCCAGCCCGGCAAGTGAGCTGGCCTGCTCCACGGCTTCCGGATTAAAGGCGTGGTCTCAGAGTGGGCCCCGGCCTCGCTGTGGGGTCCTGGCCGAGGCGAGAGAGCTCTCTCAGACTCTGCTTCTCTCTCCGTGAAATGGTGTGACAACACCACCGACCACACTCGGTGTGGGGACGACCGAGTGAGAGAGACCAGGTGACTCTGTGAGAGCCACGGGGGCAAGCGGCCCACAGCAACACACAATGACAGGAGACACGAGGAGACACCAGGAGACACGGACAGACAGACGTGCAGAGAGTGCCACAGAGGCAGGAAGACAGGGAGGAGCCTCATGCTCCTCAGGGGCCAACATGATCGATCGTGGCTGCGTGGGAGGGGACATGAGACCACGAAGCAAGAGCTGAGGCCAGAGGGAGGCTCGGGCCAGGTGGCGAAGGGCCTGGGGGCACCGGGTCCACACGAAGGACAGGATGAGATTCGCATCTCAGGTGGCTGCGTGGAGAATAAGTTAGAGAGCCAGGGCCCCGAGGAAGGGGGGCCGGCTGGATGGGTAAGGGACGCAGTGACTGGACGAGGACTCAGAGAGAGTTTGCACACGAGGAGCTGGCCCCGAGCTGTGTGGGTGACAGATTTGAACAGGCTAATAAGAAGAGGGGGAAAGAGAGGCCTTGGGCGCCAGCCTTCAGAGGTCTCTGTGAATCTAGTCCGACCGTTGAGGCCCTTCGTCCGGGGACCCTGCTTGGACTCGCCCTTCCCAGGGACGGGGACAGTCCTGGGGACTGTCTGCCCTCAGAGCCATGGCGTTAGACCCTGATAAGCACTGGACTGTGGCATTGTAGCTTCTGAACATCCCAGAGATGCGGGACGTGCTTAAGCAAAACCTAAAAAGAGATCAATTAAAAGAAGGACTAAATATTCTGGGCAGCCGGCTCCGCCCTCGGCAGAAGCACGGTTTCTGACGGCGGGGTGGCTGCGCACCGTCATCGCCTGGTGTCCAGGGCCGCGGACTAAAATAAAACTCTCGTGCTCAGTCAGGGTAAGAAAATAGATTTGCAAGATGGGCACCCTCTACTTCCAGAAACACCCTTCCGCGTTCATTACCGGCCAGCTTGGCACTTCATTCCCGAGGGTTGTTACATGGTTAACCGGAGTTGACGTGCTGTGCCCAGGGGCCTCCGAGGAGCAAGCACCAGGGGACATGCTTTGCCCGGTTGCCGGACGCAGACTTGCCTTTCCCCTCGGTCACTGACGACCCGTGGGCTCCTGGCCCCGAGGTGGGCAGGGTGCTTCCTTCTCTCTGCTGTGTCTGGAAACCTGAGACAGAAAGAAGCATGACGACAAGAGCATGTGAAAGTAAATAACACACCGGGCTTGATTATCGTCTGGGGTGGGCTCACTCGTAACCACACACTCAGAGAAACCCTTAGCCCTACGTGTGCCCTGACGGGCGGGAATGAGGATGAACTCTAGCACAGGAAACTGGCCTTTCTCCAAACCATCCAAATCTGAGCGTTTTCCCAATGCATGCGTCAGCCTCTTCTCCTCTTCATTCCACGGTTTCCTTAAATTTTAAGCCTCATTTAATTTCTAGTTCCTGATAGCTTATTGACTCACACACGCTCGTAAACAACGTAGCAGATAGAAAAATCCCACCAGAACAGACATCAGCTGCTGAAATTCTGCATGTAAGGAGCTATTAGTGCATCAAACCTAACATTTCATACTTTTAATGGGATTTGAGCTGAATTTTGATAGCAAGAGTCAAGTAAGAGATTTTATTTTCATGGAAGCCCATTTCCGACGCATGGCATTAATACAAGGCTACATAAACACAGCACCGCAGGGAAATAAATCAGCATTTAAAGTCTGAAAGGGCAGCTGTATTTCTTGAATATTCTGAATGTCAAGTTCTTGATGGAAAAACATCACAGTAGCAGTGACCGCACACAGGTCCAGGCTGGGTGTCTGTAGCGTGTGTTACAAAGTTTAATCTGTGGAACCCGTCTGCTTCCTATTCCACGGCATCTAGCAGCATTTCTCACGTTCCCCTAGAACCACAGCTCAGGAAGGCATAGAAAGGTCACTGGGTTTTTTTTTTTTTAAAGAGGACAAGTTTGTGTTCTCCAATAAAAGGTGATCTTCGTGTGCACTGGTTTCCAAAATTGAAGCATGTCACGGTGCACGGTGTCTGGGAGCCATTGTTCACCCTCAGAGAGTTTCCTGGAGTTTCCTACGCAGGAGGCCCCGCACACCCGGAACGAGGGCGCCTTTGCTCACACCTACGCTTGCGCCTGCTAATGGGAAAATAGGACTGCGGCTCGGAGCGCGCAGGGGCCCCTGACCCCCGCTTGTGAAGACAGTTGCATAAAAGGCCTCCCGCAGAGGGAGAGAGGAGGTCACGTAAATTAGTCCCTTCACATCCTTGGCTAAAAGAAGGAATCGTTCATCTTCTTTTCACTGAAAGTTCTGCCGTTTCGCGGTGACGGTCAGCCTGTGCAGAAACGGAGGGAGCCGTGCGCTGCCACCAGGGAACACTGCTATTTATTTTCTATTCTGGAATTCTGGGGAGACGATATTTTTACATGCTGGTCATTTTGATTTTAATTGTTGGTGAGGTTTTTTTTTCTCAACATGGAGGATGATGACCATCTGTCCTCGGGCTCCACCGAAAACGGAGCGAGAACAGAAGGGCTGAATTTCTACAGGCTCGCTTTTTTCTTAAAGGGGAAAGTTCTCCGAAGTTCCCCACTGCCGGCTGGGCGGCGAGCACAGGCAGCCCCGGCACGGCAGGTATTGGTGGAGACGGGACAGTGCTGGCAGGCTCTGGTGTCACCTGGGTGGACCAGCTGTGCCATCCTGGGACCCTAGTGGGAACAGAGGTCCCAGGGAAACACAGGGTTGGGGACGTGGATCAGAACAGGGTCAGGCCAAGGGCACAGTCCCAGAGGAAACAAAAAGTGGTGGGGAAGTCTGACCCTGAGGGGTGGGAAGGCGTGGGCGGCTGGAGCAGGCCAGGGGGAGACACGGGGAGACGGGGGACTCGCGCTCAGATGACACAGTCCACACGGAGCCTGACCGCACCCATCACATGCAGACTTTCCCGGCTCTTTCGGCTTTTCTGACACTTCACGTCTCCTGGTCTGGGCTGTGACATGTCGGTCCCCTTGGTTGCAACCCCGCTCCTGGCTTCGCCCGCCCTCAGCGGCCTCCTCTTCGTCTGCCCAAAGCTCTCTGATGCCCATGTGCGGACAGGGCTTCAGAGCCCTGTGAGCTTGGCAGCGAGTGGGGAGGGAGTATGACCCGCCGTGCGTTGTAACAGGACAGAGAGAGAGAGTGGGGTGACATGGCCACTTCCAGGTCAGTGCAGGGACCCCATGACACGCTTATGTGGTGAGATTGTGCACCCACACAGGGCCCTGAGGGTGACTTTTCTCCAGGTGGACATGCCCTCCTCACCGTCACCTGGCCAAGAAGGAGAACGTTGCAGCACCCGAAGGCTCCCCCGGTCCCCAGCGCCGCTGCCACCCAGCTCAGGGTGGGTCTGAGCACAGCCTGTGGGCAGAAGCTGGAGGTCTGAGGTGAGCAGCTGCTCTGAGGCTGGGTGGACACTCAGGATTCCTGGGGGCGGGCCTGGCCGGGTTCTCAAGTGGAGACAAGGACAGCGGTGGGCTCAGTTGTGCCCGGCTGGGTAAAGCCTGCCAACCAGGAACCTGGAGACCAATGTTTTCTTAGGGCTTCAAATCACTCACGACAAAACTGAGGGCAGCTGTCTCAGAGCCAGCAGACTCTGCCCCTCCCCCTGCCCATGGTTGCAGGGGTTTTTTTCCCGGGCAATCGGTCCCTCCGTGTTCACGTTCAAGAGAGAAGGCAAGGTTCCTTCCCCCCACCCCCTGCACAAGGATACAGGAAGCGTCCTGAAAGGCTGTGCTAAGCCTCCCCACGGCAGAGAACAATAGCACAGTGGTCCCCAGAGAACAATAGCACAGCAGCCCCCAGAGGTCGAGTGGCCCTGGAGGAGCCCAGCCTGCCAGTGCTCGGTCCTGGGGACGCTTCGGAAATGCTCGAAGGGACGCCAGGTTGCAAGTAAACACGCTGCCCTTGGAGGAGGATGCTTTGTTCCCAGGTCAAGGCAACTGGCACTAGGCACTTCCGTCCCTCAGGGAAGGGACCGTCAGGGCCGTGGCTCCACAAGCCGTTGCACACAGGAAGGCCTGGAGGGCGCAGGGGACCCGCTGCCTGTGGGCTGGCAGGCCTCCCCAAGGACTCCAGCTGCTGGGTGTCTGTCGGCCTGGGTGGGGCCCGTAGGAGCTGACCGAACAAAACCAGACCTACCCCAGGGAGGCAGAGGACGTCCTTGGGGAGGTTGCCGGGGGAGCTGTTGGGGGAGGGCCTTCAAGACTTGCCTACTTATTCCGCCCTGGCTAAGTCCTGCGCGTGCTTGAGGGCCCCGCTGCGGCATTAGAAAGCGCGGGTCCTGCGCTGCCCAGCCGCTCCCTGTGAACGCCGAGGACACCCTTGTGAGGGGGGCGTGGGGAGCCCCACCACGGAGGAGAGACGGAGGCTCGGGAGGGCGTGGGGGGGGTCACACATCTGGGCAGCACCCCTGCAGGACGCAGGCTGGGCCCACCTGACCCCCGGGGCCTGAACTATGCCCTTTGTGGGGTGGCCGCCTCTGCGCGGGGCCCTTGGGCTCCCACCTGGGTGGCCCGCCCCTGTGGACAAGGGGCTCCCACTCGGACTGCAAGTCGTGCTCAGTAGCTGGTGGCCTGGCAGCGTGGGAGCCCAGGTCACGAGGGGACGGACCCATCAGGGCAGGGCGGGAGTCGCCCTCTGTTTCTCCTGGTGGGGCGGCCTGGGCTGGGGGGCGGAGGGGGGTACCTGCTTTCTTTCTTTTTCTATTGAGGTGAAAGTCACGTCACAAAAAGCCAACCATCTGAAGTATGCGATTCAGTGGCACATTCACTACATGTGCAGCTGTCACCTCTAGTTCCAGAACCTTCTCACCACCCCCAGAAGGACCTGCGTGCCCATCAGCCCTCGGCCCCGCTCTCCTCACTGGGCCCAGCGACCTCTCCTCGTCCCGTCTCCATGGACTCGCCTCCTCACGTTGTAGGTCTGGGGACTGGAGGTTCGTCCACACTGCAGCGTTGTATCGGGGCTTCCTACCTGGGGGCTGAGCACTACCCCGTTAGACCTGCTGTCTCAGAGGTGACATGAGAGGCCACGCAGCCTTCTAGGGGAGTGCTGCCCCAGAACCGCCACAAGCCCCGCTCTTCTCACGGGGCTACTGTGATTGCTCTATATCACACAGCCCTGGGTTCGAATCCCCGCCCCTCCCTGTAGGCTGTAGGCTTTAGTGCACCCATCAATCAAGGAAGCCTGAGGACTCTGCCCACTCAGAGAGCATCATGGGAGTGCAATAAGAAACCGTACGCACAAAGATCACCACCTGGCCCCACATGTCACCAGGACACGTAGGCCGATCAACACCCCCTCCCCCGTTCACAGGAAGCACTCCCACGTCCAGAAGTTGGGGGCCCATCAGTGATGACAGAGCAGCTGGGTACCTTTGCCGGTCACGTAGGTGGGCTTTGGAGGAATCAGATCCCACCTTAGATGCACAGGTAAAGGCACTCTTAGGTGGACAAAACACATTAATGCAGGAGTGCTTCTCAGAGTTCAGCGTGAGGGTGAGCCGTCTTTTAAACCGACGCTCCCATCCCGGTGTCCAGGCCAGCCCTGAGCAGCTGCCAGGTGCCCAGATCGCACATCTGTGAGGGAACTGCAGGGAAAGGATGGGGCGGGGGAGGTCTCGGCTGGTCTGTCTGAGTCCCCCGGCCCCCACTGGCCCTTAGGCAAGCGCAAAGGTTGCCAGCACCCGGGAGGCGTAGCGGCAAGCTGACGGTGTGAGCCTCTGTCGCAGTCTGTCTGACACAGACGAGTGCCTCGCCCATCCCCACGGGGGCGGGTGTGGGCAGCTGCCAGAGGCACACCTGCCCTCACAATCTCTCAGCTGCAGCACGGCCAATAAACCAGCAGCGGGAGGGGAGGGGCTCGTGTACCTCCAACCTGCAACACTGGGAGCAGCCCAGGGATTCAGATGCAGCTAAGAGGGGCTGTGTGCCACGTGCCCGCCACATGGGTCCAAGCCACAGGGGCCAGCCGGTGCAGCCCCCGACCCCTTGCTACCTGTTCTTCCACCTAGTGATCACAAAGGAAAGTCAGACTCGGTTTTTTCTCAGACAGGAAGGGTTGCGAGCAGAGGTGGAGTCTCACCCAGAGACGACTTTCTAGGAGCCCTTGGGCTCTAGGCCATGGGCTTCCTTCCACGCTCCCTGTTGTCACGCAGCCCCTGCAAACCCCACTGCCCCATGGGCTGCCGAAGCCCTTCAGGGAGAGGAGGAGCCGGACCCCACCCCTCAGAAAGCAGCATGCTGCGAGGCTGTCACACACACAGCACCAGGCGTGCCCTCTGAGCCGGCCGAATCCCTGCACGCAGAGAACGGGCTTCCACAGCGCAGTCCCGCCCGTAGAGAAAAGTCCACATAACCGACGACTGGAGAGCAGTGTGTTTCAAAACAAAAGGTGTCCACAGCTGAACAGGCAAGGAAAGCTTCCTGCAAGGTCATGGTGACGCCAGGGAGGCGGGAACGCAGCGGAGCTCCACCCAGCTGAAGCAGAAGTGGGGGGTGGCCTGGGGGTGAGGGCTGGGGGGTGTGGGCGGACCAATGTTGCGTGTCCGGTGCGTTGACCTGTTCCTGAGTTCACAGGACTGTGACCATGTTGTCTGCATTTGCTGGCCGGAGCCCCTTGATGCTGGGTTCCTACTCCCTCCGAGAGCCTTGGAGACGGGGCGCCCGCTTCCCTGAAAGCTCCATCTCAAAGGGGTGGCTCCCAGGTCCTCGAGAAGGGCATTCCTGGGCTGTAAAGTTAGTGAGACACTGTTAGGAAGACTTCCATCTACGAGGCACAGAGAGGAAATGCGCACGCACCAGCAGTCTGAAGGAAGCGCCCCCAGCAGAGAGAGCCCGTGCCCAGGGTCCCGGAGCAGGCGGTCTGCCCATCCATCAGGCTGGCGGGGGTGATCTGTCCATCTCCATCAGGGGTCTGAAGGCTTCCGGCACCAGCGCACAGCACTTCCCCACAGTTTGCTTTTCCGGGACGTTGCACTCCCTGACAACTCCCTGGAAAACGGAGGGGAGATAAAAAAGAAAAAGAAAAAGGAAAGAGAGGCGCTTCACTCCAGAGACTCGAGGAACGCCACGCGCCGCAGCTAAATAAAGTCGTCTGGCCCTGCCAGCAGTGCAGGCCTTGCAGACTCCAGATTTCAAAACATTTCTGGAGGTTACTGAACTGTATTAAACAGAATGAATAAATAGGCATCGCCTCGGCAGCACTGAGCCAGACCCGGGAAGGCTTCTCGCATCGCCCGTGTTTAGCATTTGTGGCCCTTGCCGAGGCTTTCTGGTCCACAGCTAGAAATTCCTGAAAACGCGATGCTCTCCCTCCTACTAGCTGCGGAGAAGGTCAGCGGCCCCATTCACAGCTCTGCCTACAGCTGCAGGGTGGGAATTCTGGGGGCCGAAGGCACCGGGAACAAGAGAGGCAGCCAGTGCTAACTGGAAAGTCGATGCTGGCAAGACAGCGCGGCTCTGCCGTTTGGACTTGGGGGCAGGTTGTGGAGTCGGGCCCGCGGGTGCTGGTCCCTGGAGTCAGGAGTCGCAGGGGCGGCGTCAGCCCACACGAGTTTTGTTTGGCCCATGACTGTGTTCAGCATAAGGAGTCTGGACTTCCAGCTCCTCTCGAACAGTGTTGCCCCGGGAGCAGAGGAATGCACACAGTTTAGTCCCCATCGTCCCCGCAGTCCTCTCGTGTCCCCCACATGCCACCAAGGTCACGGGCTATTTGCGTGACAGGCCAGCCCTGACTGAGTGTGCCTGAGAGCACCACTCACTCACTCCCATTACTATTTCTCAGGGTTCCGGGCAGCGATTTTTACCAGTGTGCCCTGGTGTACTGGTGCACCATGGGAACTTTTAAAACTCGCAGTCCCTGACTGTGTAGCCAGGGACACTACCCTCGTTTCCCTGAGATCGGAAAATTAAAAAAATGACAACAGCCACCACAGCAATAACCGTCCAGTGTGAATGAATCAAAATGATGCCTTTTTTTTTTTTTGTCAGATCAGCAAGAAATATGCTTTTTGGCGAGCCGCAGAATTTTAGTGCTCAGTTTACACGTGCCGAGAGCTGGACAAGGTTGACCGCCGCTGGTGCTGGGGTGGGCTGCAGCCGGCTGCGTGGTAGGCACGTGTGGTTTCTCAGGTGGCTACGGTCACCCGGTGGCTGGGATGCAGTGAGGCTTCCTCACTTATACATCACCATGGACACTTGTCCCTGACCACAACCTTGGCAAAGGCTCTTTGCTGGAGCAGACACATGGGGCTCTGCACTGCCCGGCCCACGTGACAGCAGCGTGGTTCCAAGAGTGAGTGGCCCAGGAGGGAGCCAGGAAAGCCACGTTAACCTTTCCAGCTAAGCCTCGAAAGTCACCCGCTGTGCTCTGCCCGCAAGAGGCACTGGCCTCTGTTCTGACCAGGGCTATTGGCCTGCGGGCTTCTGTCTTGTGGGGCCCTCATTGGGCATTGGGATGGAGGGGATGCTGGTCTCACCGAATGGGCTTGGAAGTGTTCCCCAGCCTTCATTTTGGGGGAAGAGTTTGAAAAGGATTCGCATCCGTTCTTTAAGGGTTTGGTGGAATTTGCTCGTGAAGCAGAAAATCGTAAAGAGGAGAGCAATGATAAATGAAACAGAGACTAGAAAGCCAACGGGAAAGAGCACCAGAAGTACAAGCTAGTTTTCTGAAAGGATCAACAAAATGGACCGACCTTTACTTGGACTTATCAAGAATACGAGAGAGAGGTCTCTGATAAGTAAAATCACAAATGGAAGAGGAGCAGTTACAACCCAAACCACAGAAATGCACAGGAGTACAAGGGACCACTGTAAGTAGTTATATGCCCACAAGGTGGACAATCTAAACGAAATCCATCTGCCCCGACTGAGTCATGGAGGAATGGGACATCTGAGCAGGCCAGCGATGACTCGGGAGACTGAATCAGTAACCGAAGCCGGGCCAGGGTCTGTCTAACCCCCAGAGCTTGCTGGGTGGGCTTCTGCGCTTGGCCTTTCCCCAGGAAGCCCCGTCCCGACGACCAGCTTCGTCCCCACCATCTGCTGCTCCAGAACAGGCCACCACTGCGTTGGGGCAGCGCTCCCTCGGGGTTTTGAAGGGGCCAGGGCTCTCCTCAAGGCCTCCCCATGTGCCACCCGTAGCTTGGTGCTGGGGCTGGACTGAGGGACAGTCCTCTCAAAGGCAGCCTCTCACGTGCCGTCTTGCAGAGCAGCCATCACATCTGCGTGTCTTCGGGGAACGAGCGTTGTCCCATGCCGACCGTCACAGGGCGGACTGACTGCAGGACAAAACCCAACACGTCTGCTGGCGTGCCTGGGTACCCACTGACCTGTCTGCTTGGACGTGTACTGGATTGGGATTCTGGGAGTGGGCTGACTTCCTCCCCCGTCGTTAGTGTGCGTGGCCTGAGACGTCACGAACTGACCCAAGTCCTCATAGAGCGTGCCCCTTACTTTGTTACAAACAAAACAAGGATGACCCCACTGCCGAGGCCACCACGACGGTCCCCTCCAGGACTCTGAGCTAACTGTCTGGGGCGACGCTGAGGACCGGCTGTCAGAGGCAGGCGTTTTTAACATTTCAGTGAGCACCTGCCACGCATCAATGATTGTTTTAGATGCGGGGACAGTGTGGTGAAGAGGAAGAGGTTTTTGCCCTCGAGAGCTTAACTTGTAGAAAAATGTACTTTAAACAAACGGATGCACTTGGCAAAGGAAAAAACACTCTGCTCTTTGACTTTATAATAAAGATTGAAGGATAAGAAGTCGTACCTATTATTTTGTGCCCTGGGGCAGAGGCGAGAGACCAGAGTGAATGCCAGAGATGGGGGCAGAATCCTGGCAGAAAGCCGTGGCTGCACAGGCTGGCCGGTGTAATGGGGCTCATCGTCATCGCCGACTGAGGTTCCCCGATGTCGGAGTAATTGAAATCTAAAGCCAGGTAGAGCAGAGGCCACGTGCTACCCTGAGAGCCTGGAGACCAACATGGCGGACTGTATGCGACTTGGGGGGTCTTTGTTAATATGAAAGTGTCTTCCTTTTTGAGCAGAATTGCTTTAGTGACCTTTACATGTGGTGACAGTCAAATGTCACAGATATAATTTTAACGAAACATTTGCACATTCCATAAAAATAATTGTCTTGTTACAGTTCAAATAAGGTGCCAGTCGGCACGCTCAGAAGTCAGAGGTGCAGGGCGCTTACTTCTAGAGGAACGAGGCCGTGAAGCCGGAGTCACTACGGAGGAGCAAACACATCAGCGTCCGCCGGCCACAGCGCGGCTGTGCACGACCGCCGCACCACCACCACGCAAACCTACCTCTTCCAAGCAAGGGCGGTATCCTGTGCCTCGTATATAACATTTCCTAAAGTCTGTCAAGGCTTCAAGCTTCATCCTGTTTGCAGGAAGAACTTAATCAGGCAGAGCCACAAGATATTGTGAACAGCAGCCTTCTCTTGAATTCTAATCAACTCTCTGCAAACCTGCTTCCTGAAGACGAGAAAGAAGAGGCAGAAACCAACAACTTTGAAAGAGGTGGAAACCGACAACTTTGAAGCCAGTGGACACTGACTCGCAGGGCATCCAGACTCCACCCGGTGACTGGGAGGGGCAGGGGCACTGGAGGGGGACTTTTCAAGTTGTGACGTCTTCTGGTCCTAAGATTTATAAATGTGGTGGATCCGCTGCCTTCCCACCTGCCGAGGACCCACCCTTTCTCCTTTGGGTGGTGGCTCTTCATGGGGGGGAAGCGGAGGCAGGCTCCACAGGACTGTCAATCAGGGCCCCCAGGCCCCAGCGGAAGGGGGACCCACGCCCCACACTTGGCCTCCCGGGCTCTCTGATCCTCGTTAGGATTCACACAAGGGAGGCAAAGATGTTGGTGAACACGTTTCTGAGCCGAGCAGGGAAGAGTTTTTGGTTCTCACTGTGTGGATTCATGAAACTCTTCACGGCTCCTTCTCTGCACATCAGTGCCTTGGGCATTCAGAGGGAAAGTCCCTCCTTTTTCCCCTGGATGAAAGAGGCCATTGTGGTGGGGGGAGGGCTTTGATCTGAAGCCTATGAGACTTTTCCTGCGTGTGTTGCTACAACGTAACAAAGACACCCTCCTTGTGACAGGAGCCACTGGCTGGCCCGTTACGGGCGTAACACACTGGCGCAGTTGAAAGTATATTCAGAAGATGACAGGGAAGAAAGGAAAGAAGCTACCACCAAGAAAGGGCAGAGGGCGGTTTCGCCCCCAGAAGGTGGATTTCCTGGCAGCAGGGCCAGCACAGTGGGCACCTGTGCCCTGCCTGTCCCTCGTGCCCACACGACTCCCACGCAGGGAGCGGAGAGGGCAGCACTCGGGCCCGAAGACCTGCATGCACATCCTCCCCCTTCCTCCGTGAGCGGCGTCTTGTGAAACCAATTAAAACTCTTTTGCTTGTGGCTACCTCGGCCGTAAAATAGAATCGACTCAACCTTAGAAGGCTGTTCTGGGGGTTAAAAAATAATTAAAGCTTGTGAAAAATGAGCCAGTGCAGCAAGTGTGGCTCTAACACAAGTGGGTAGAGAAATGCACAGGTTTACGAACAGCGCCTCTCAGCCACTGGCCGCAGCGCAGAACCCAGCGCCCAGAGGAAGGGGATGAGACACGAGCCTTGTGAGGCTCTGGCTCATGGCCGGGGGCAGCTTCGGGGCTGCCGCAGAGGGCGAGGGCAGGGCCCAGGACTGGTGCTCACTCTGAAACGAGATCCAGGGCGCACTCGGGGAGGCCGAGGCCGCTCAAAAGCCCTGGCAGCATCCCTGGGGACAGCGAAGCCCCGGGCGTGCAGAGGAGACCCTCTGTGGTCTCTGGCTGACACTGACCTGCCGCCGTGAGCTCATACTGCGGGAGGGGGTGACTCCCGGGCCTGCAGGGGGACAGGGAACAGCCCTTGATGCCAGCCAGGGCCCCAGAGCCCAGGCCTGCCGACACACAGGGAGCCCCATAGAGCCCCCCAGGGTGTCCCGGGTGCGTAGTGGGGCCACATGAGCTCCACAGCACAGACCACCATCACGAAATTTAAACAAAAGTCAAAGATCAGATCAATCCACTTCGTGCCGGAGCAAAATCCATCACCCAATAATGAAAAAGTTTATGGGGTTCAGCATCCAATTAAAATTTTCTTGACAGGCATAGAAGCATTAAAAAAAAAACCCACCCAAAACAATAAAAAATGAATTAATAGAAAGACGCACAAATTACAGATTGAAGACAAAAACCTTGAAAAAACTATTTTATATCTTATTAGTATGCTTAAGATGCAAAGTGGAAAAATAAGCCTCATGAGGAGAAAAAGGAACATATGATTCAGCCCAAATAGAATTAGAGATGAGAAATGAAATCGCCAAAGTCAAGAAATAAAAAGGAGGGATTAAAAGATTATGGAAGAAACGACCCACGGAATCAGAGCCCAGAACCTGCTCCACCTGGCAGGCGCCACCCGTGCCCAGCGCGAGGGGATGGCCAAAACCACGGCAAGGACGTCGTGCCCCGTGGGTTACCTCACCAGGTCCGATGGGCGCGTGAGTAGGGTCCAGGGAGATGGGAGCAGCTTTGAGTGCTGTAACAGTAAACACCCCAACCCAACACACTGAAGAAACTAAACTAAAACAAGTCCAGCAGAAACAACGAGGAAAGCACACCAGTGGTAGAGAAAACGCTAAACGTCATCACAGAAAAGTACCATGTTACATACAAGGAGAAGGGGGAGGGGACAATGAGAAGACTCACCGGAAACTGTCAGCCAGAAGAAAGTGGGGTGACAGCTTTAAGTACGAGAGGAAAATCAACTTAGAATTTTATTCCCAGCACAAGTGTCGTTTATAAATGGAGGTGAAATGGTTTTAGGGAAAACAAAAGCTAAGAGCATTGCCAGCAGACCTGGCCTGTACGATGTGTTAAACGAAGTTGTGCAGGCAAAAGAGAAGTAACTCCGGATGGAAGTGCGGATCGATGAAAAGGAATAAAGAAAGCCAGGGATTTTAAATAGATGAGCAAGAAATGAAAGGCATTCACAGCACTTTCAATGAGGGGTGAGGTGAACTCCGGACTTCCACTTCTGACTCAGAGTAACAGGGGCAAGCTTCACCCTCCCACTCAGAACAGTTAACCCTGGAAACTGCACGACACCACCACCAGACACGGGGCAGTGAGAGCCAGTGGCCCTGAGGGATGGGAGAGGAACGTGCTGTCCTCCTCAGCTGCCCCCAGTTCTAGCCGGGGCAGTTCCCAGGCTGCTGGACGGGGGCAGGAAGCCGGGGGAGCTCAGCGCCTCTCTGCGTGAAGGGTGCACCCGAGAGACCTCGGATACCTGTCAGCCAGAGCGTGGGGGGGGGGGGGCAGGGCGGCGGCAGGAAAGGCAGAGCGAGCTGGGACAGAGAGTGGGGCACCTGCGAAAGGCCGATTGCTCTGCAGGCGGGAGGCAAAGAGAGCAGGTGGAAACCTGAATTTCCTCCACGGCGGGAAGAGACCACCAACAGGGTATATGTGAGCAAACAGGTAATATTTCCTTAGCACTGAGAGCTCCTTAAGAGATAAGTAGCTGTTTGAACAAACAGCAACAATTCAGGACAGTGTTTGCGATGATGCAGAGGAGGCAGAGGGGCAGCGACAGCCCAGAGCCGGACATGGCCTGAGACGCCGTGCACACGGGGTTTCACCAAAACGAACCACGAACAAAAGGATCGATGTAAAGCATGTTCACGGTTTTATATAAAACCACATAAATATGTTTGTATAGAATATGTGTATATAAAGTGTAAAGCACTTTTATAAAACTACAAGACTTTAAAATATCCATGTTAGAAGAAAATCTTGGGAACTTAAGGTTTAGTAGAGTTTTTGGTTTGATACAAAAATAATTTGGTGGGCTTCAACAGAATCATTTTGCTAGGCAAAAGGCCCTGTCAGAAAAAAAAAAGATAAATTAAATACTGGGGGATATTTGCAAATCGTACTTCAAAAGGCTCATTTTTGAAATATAGAAAGACTGTAAAACTTATCATTAAAAATCCATTAAAACTGAGCAGAAGCCACGAGCAGTCATTCGATAAATAGAAGACTCGGAGGTCAGGCAAGCACCTGGAAAGACATCCGACCCCGACTCTCAGGGAAACGGGAAGCGGGTCGAGAACAGCACTGAGGCGTCAGTGTGAGCCTCCCGACGCGGCAGCGTTGTCACCAGGGCAGGGACGCCGAGTGCTGCCGGGGTGCGGGGAAACGGTGGCCCCTGCATCGTCGGCGGGTGTGGGAAAAGGCCGCGTTGCCCTAGCACATGATCTGAAAGCTTCTTTTTATGGTAATGATGGAATTATGAAAGGTCCAGCAGTTATTCTTTTGGGCAATTACCTGGGAGAAATGAAAACTCGTGCTCACACAGGACCTGGGCATGGAATCCGAGGCAGCTTTATCTGCCATAGTCAGAGACGGGACGCGGCTCGGGGTTCACTGTTGAGCGCACGGTGGCACCGCACACCCCGACCACCACTCGGAAATACAAAGGGACACACTTCTGACGCTGGCACCAACCTAGGGGAACCTGGCGGAATGTGTGCGAATGCAAAAAGTCCGTCGCAAACGGTCACGGAGACCAGATCCGTGGTTCCCCCCGCGCAGGAGGTGGCGGGAGTGGCGGGAGGGTGTGTGTGGTCACACAGGGACCCGGGACCCTGGGACGAGGGACGCGTTTTGTGCCTTGGTTGTGTCAACGTCAGTGTCTTGGGTGGGACATGGAGCCACACTTGGAAGAAATGTTACTGCGAGGGGAGACTCAGCACGGGGCACACCGAGTTCTCTGTGTTATTCCCTATGACTGCACGCAAATATACACGTCTCTCAAAACCCAAGGTGTAATTTAAAAAGACAAAACAGACGTGCTGGACGGGGTCGGAACTGAGACATTCGCTCGTGCCTGACACCACGGGGCAAAGAGGAAGGAGAGCCACGCCGCAGCCCGGGAAGGCGTGTTTCCAAAACAGGCATCCAACGGAGGGCCGCTCACCACTCGGTGGGAAGGACTCCAGGGCCCGGGCAGGTTCACTGATGACTCTCAACCCTGCTGTGACAGTGGCACTGTGAGGATAGCACCCGCCACAGCCACACGCGCCCACTACCGTGAGGCCGTCTGAGGCCCTGGTACCAGGGGTTGGGGCCTCTGTGGCTTTGAAACCGAGGACAAATGAGAATCTTCCCAGGGGCCCCAAACCGCACTCAGAGGAGCTCTTGAGAAAAAGAGCCAGCATCACCCATCTCTCACCACTACCCACGTTGGCCGTGACCTTTTCCACCCTTCTGCCTGAGAACTAGTGGAGCTCCTGTCAAAGGCCACGGCCCCGTCTGCATTCCCGCCCGCCCTCCAGCCTGAGCACGAGTGTTCCTTCGGTTCAGTTCCTCAAAGGGAGCACAGCACAAACTAGGATGTGACTTTGGAAGCCGGGGACCTCCTCCGGGGCTAATAACAGGGCTAATAATGTTTACTGAGCATGTACTGTGGGCCAGGAGTAACTTCAGATCCGCGTGGCAGCCCGGGAAGAAAGGGGGGCTCGGAGGCTGTAGGAAGCAGTCCAGGTGCACGGCAGGTAAGTGGAAGGACGGGAACTCGCTGACCCCGCGGCTCCGGGACAGAGTGGTGCACACGGTGTGGCCAGCTGCCACCCCTGGGTCACCACAGGTCTTATGGGCCAGGGAGGAACACAAGAGAAGGTAGGGTCACTCACACTTTCCACCCTGGGGGGCCGTTGCCGTCCTGGGCACTGTGGAGTGCTGAGCAGCATCCCTGCTCTCTGCCCAGTAGATGCCAGGTCTGCCTCCCCGCCAGGCATAACAACCAAGTGTCCCAGGCCCTGTCAAACATCCGCTGGGGCACAGCGTGGGCGCAGAATCGCATCGGCTGAGGGCCACGCACAGAACACGGGTGGGTTTTGTGACGCGGAGCCCGGTGTCTGGAAGGCCCCATGCAGGCTGGCCCTGCCCTGATCTCCGGGCTGCCACTCGGGACGGCACACGTGTTCACGCCAAAATGGGAGCTCTCTGGGACTGGCCAGGAACTGAGATGGTGTAACATGATTTGGGGTAAAGAGAAGGATTTTCAGAAAAGGGAAAAGATTATTTTTGTCTACCAGGGACCAGGTTCCTTGGGAACCAATTGAAGGAGACAGGACCCTGCCCCTCCGCTGGCTCCGTGGGGCCTCTTCCCAGAACATGAGCCCAAACCTCAGGGCTAGTGTGTTTCCGATCCATCCTGGGCTTATGCACGCGTGCAGGTGTGTGTGGGTGTGACACCTGTGGCTTCCGCACAACCGCAAACCCCCACCCCCGGGGAAAGCTGCCTGTCCCTCCATCTCCGCAGCCCAGGGTCAAGCCTGGGGCCCTGCGCGCATCAGCTCCTCAGCAAGGCTGTGGGGTAGACCTTTGTGCGCAAGCCCCTCCCCATTCTCCCCCACCCGTCAGGGAGACAGTTACGGACGCTAAGTGTACACACTCACACGTAACTACATGGTGGACATTGTAGACAGGGTGGGGTGAGAAGCTCGCAGTTCTAAAAGCGGGGTCGAGTTAGCCCTGACCCGATGGCCATGCCGTTAATTCTGTCACTCTCCCCCTCTTCTATTTCAGAAATAATAGCCACCAAGCCCTGTCATCCAAAGTCTCCCTGGGAATGTAACGGTTGGTGGGGGGAGTGTTGGTTGTTTCTGAAGTGACACTTGCAGACAACCATTAGGACCCTGACTGATTCTGCGACACACGGGAAAAATGAACTCCGTCTTTTTAACGCCGCAGGGTCTTCGGGTGAATGATTTGCTGAATATTCTAAGAAGGGAGCACACAGCTGAACGTGTGTGGCTGCGAGTGTGCTCGTGCGGGTGAGTGTGCGTGGGTGTGCGTGCCTGTCTGTGTGCACGTGTGTGTGTGTGCTCACAGCCAAGCAGGTGGTTAAACCACCGCAGAGAAAATGAGAACACTCTTGCAGAGGATCCGGGTGCCGGGGGCTTAGGGATCCCCCAAAGCAGCGGGGCGGCTGAGGGGAGATGAGGGGGCCCAGGGGCTGTGTTTAGGCATTACAGGAAAGATGGATTGATTTCGTTCCCTCGGGCTTCTTGAGAAAGACTCCGGGAGTCGGGATTCAAGCTGTGGAGAGACTGTGTGTGTGGAAGAAATGGTCGTGAAGAGCTGCTCCACCGAGGAGGCTGAGACCCGGTCCTGGGAGGGCACCGGTCAAGGGCCCCCTGACCAGCTGCCCCCATGGGGTGAGAGCCCCACAGACGCAGGGGCCCAAGAAGGTCCCCTCTGCCTCCGTCAGTGTGCATGGGGAGCACCCCCAAATGTGCTCATGGAGCCTTCCTGGGGACGCGGGGCACTTCAGACTCCCGGGCCCCGTCGGGGGTCACAGATGTGGGGAGCACGCACATGGCTCCGAAGAATCCTGCGAGATCAACATGAAATGGCGTGACCCTGTTTTAGACCATGTTCCCCTGATTTACTCGACCACGTGTCCTCCTCTCCTTCACACAGAA
The DNA here is from genome assembly GCF_022682495.2 of Desmodus rotundus. NCBI lineage: Eukaryota > Metazoa > Chordata > Mammalia > Chiroptera > Phyllostomidae > Desmodus > Desmodus rotundus. The sequence goes on from NC_071392.1 coordinate 95,387,744, forward strand.
CCCGGCACTACCTAGAGTCGCTAGGCCCCCGACAGTGCCCCCAGGCTGATGCAGACCGGTGCCGTGACCAAACACACCAAGTGGCAAATGCGTTGGAGACTAGCGTCACCAGAGAAGCCTGACAAATGCTCTTACGAATCCCGCATTTTCTCTGGGCTCCAGAAGCACCATCCACATTAACCCATCCAAGTTCCGTTTCTCAGGCTGGGGCACCAGGGAGAGACAGTGGGACAGACCGCAGCGCGTCCCTGGAGGAGCAGGCCACAGCCGCAGCACGCCCTGGCTGTGGTGTGACCGTCTCCAGGCTGCACGAACGCGGCAGGCCTGGGCAGGAGGTGCAGAGCCCGGACCCCTCCTTCCTGAGCTACCCCAGACCACAGGCTTCCAGGGGAAGGCAGGCCAGCGACCTCTGTCCATGGTGCTACGTTGTAGCGCAGACCCTCTGCACAATGTAGTGGGGAAGAGTATGGTTCCACGCGGACAGACCCCCTTGTCCCCTTGCACTGAGGCAGCAGCCTGGTTTTCAGCACACCCCATGCTGCAGGGTGGCGCTTCGGCCTCTTCTTTCCCACTCATGCGCTGGGTCAGGGGGACGCTGCCCTCCCCCACACGGTACACAGACATCTTTCCCTGGGACTACGCATTGACTGTGACAGCGAAGTTCCACGCTTCGAGAAGGACACAGAGAAAGTCTTCACGACACCCGGTGGTCAGAGGGATCTTAAACAGGCACCAAGAGCACTGACAAGGAAGAAAAGAATGACAGACACGGGGGAAGAGGGCGGACAACTCACAAGGGCACCTCCTGATGATGCAGATGGCTGGTAGCTAGGAAGGCACCTGCCCCCTCAGCCAGCCAGGGGGCTCAGGTGTGGACACAGCCTGGCCACCCCACACCCGCCCAGGAGCTGAGAGAAAGGCCTGGGGGCTCTGGGCATGGCCGAGGGGGTCAGCCCGCCTGCACACCCTGGGCTGTAGTGAGAGTGTTCATACACGCTGGGCGAGGTGTGCTGTGCTCCCGCCCGTGAGTCCCCGGGTGTGTCCCTGACACGGAGCACATTGGCATGCAGACACTGGGCACACCGGAGGGTGCACCGGGCAGGCTCCCAGCAGCACGACCGCCGGATGTGGCCCGACTGCCAGCAGTCGCACAGGCCCAGCTCCCAGTGCGCACATCCGTGGGGACCCTGGGTACCGCTCTGCCCAGAACACGTGTGGGCCCCATGCATGGTGGGAGCACGAGAAGGCAGGCACAGCCCTGCACACCAAACGTGGGCTCCATGCATGCACCTTCCCGAACAGGCAGCCCCCTTCTCTCTGTGTCCCACCATGGGGAGCCCCAGCAGGAAGGCAGTGGTGATGGGCAGGAAGAGGGGCCCCACAGACCCAGCACCCCACACCCTGGCCCCAGACCGCCGGACTCCAGCCTAGGAGAAACGCATGTCTGCGGCTTGCGCCACGCGGCATGCAGCGTCCGGTTAAGACACCTTGAGCTGTCTGATACGAAGGGGCCAGCGTGAGCAAGAGGCAGAGACGGGGCCTCAGGGGGGCATCCGGGTTCCTTCTGTTCCCGACTCGAGGTGGTTCCGTGGGTGAGTGCCGTCCAGACGCACCTGTGTTTGCATAAACACTTCTCGACACATGCACACACGCCCCCAATCACAGACGTTGGAAGACAGGGGGATAAAGCTCTATTTCCCCGCCTCTCCCTGCTCTGGGGCTGCGAGGGAGGACAACAAAAGGGACACACGCAGAGCTCCAGGACAGCGCCTGGCGCACCGTGAGTGCTCAAGTGTGTGGGCTGGCGTCCCTGTTGTCACAGCTGTCACACAGCCTCTCTACAAGTGCGTGTGACCACCGCACGCAGATTACACAGATACGCAACCACGCTGACTGTGAACGTTTTATTCTCTCTCTGCCTCTCTCTCTCTCTCTCACACGGCCCTTGTTTGGGGTCCACTCTGGCCCCTGTAACATCAGCCACCTGGGAGAAAAATGCCAGACGCTCCCACTTCTCAGGGGCGCCCTGTACCAGCCGTCCACCCAGCCTGTCTGCCGAGCGCCGGGAATCTCGCCAGTGGGCTAACGAAGAAGCCCTGCCGTGGGGGCTGGCTGGCTTCTGAACCCGGCCCCTCTCCTGCCTGCAGCGCCCGGGCCTCGGAAGGTCAAAAGGGGACGCAGTTCTGGAGGTGCCAGGGCTGTGTAGCTGCACAGAAACTCATCGTAATTAGGCCCAATTCAGCTTCAATGAGAACACTACTTCTTTATCCATTTCATGCACTTTGGGAAAGAGGCATATTTTTTAATCACCACGTGAAGGCCACATAGAGTAGAGACCGGGCTAAGGCATATGGCCCACTCCCCCCCGGGAACCCCTATCAGAACTTGGCGATAATGGGCCAATTTTCCACAGTTACAGCATCTAGCCACACAGAGGGAGAGTCACCTGCAACGCTCTGACACACCTGGTCTGAATGAAAGGGGTGAGGGACCTTCCGATCTGGGGACGCAGGTTTTCACCCCTTCTCGGGGAGGGTCCCCGCAGCCGGGGTGTGGTGTGGACACTGCATGCTTGGCTCCTCTGTCAGCCTAGCTCACATCCCACAAAACGGGGGTGGGGCGTGAGGGCAGCTCATGGAGGACCTGAAAGCCTGGGTGACGTGGCTCAGAGCTCCTTCTCCCACCCAGCTGGTCTGGGGGATTCCGAGCCCTGGAGAAAGGCTCTTTGGGGGGCATGGGCGGGTGTGGGCCAGATGCAGCTCTGGCTGGGCCCTTACTCTGCAGCCCCACAGCTCGGGCCCCAGCAGGCTCCCGCCATGCAGGGACCTTGGGCTATTTAGTGCTGATTACACAAGGTGTGAACACCAGGGGGCAAGAGACTTTGGGGCCCTCTCAGCCTCAGCCCATGGGTGGACGTCAAGTTCAGTTGAGGTCACATCATGAGATAATCTTCAGTGCCCAGAACCAGGCCGGGTAGAGATTTTAACCAACAACCGCCTCCTCCCTGGGATAAACAGCAGTAACAAACCAGTAGCTCCTCCTCCTGACCTTTTCCTCAGCCGCTCTTTCGGGCCTTTATCCCTCCCCCACCCCCCAACACCTTCTCCAGTGGAAACCTGAGGAAATGCACCCCTTTCGAGAGTCAGCACAAAGTGCCAGCTGCCGGCTGATTAATCTGAATCAGCAGCTCCTGCAAAGGAAGAAATCAGGTCAGCGCCCCCACCTGTGGTGCCACCCCTGTGCACTCTCCACCTGAACTCTCGCAGAGGCTCCACGTGATTGCACCCCACAGGGAGAGGGGAGCAGGGAAGATAATACTTGAGAAAGGGAGCCAGGGGAGGAGACGGGGGCTTCGGGAGGGGACCTATATTTTGCCAAAGAAGAGAAGAAAGCAAGCCTTAGTCAGACACGTAAAATGCGGGCCAGGTACCCGAGCGCCCCTTCCCCAGGCTCCTGCTGGGAACGGGCTGCGGAACGAACAGAAGACGGTGGTCTGTGCGCGTTCGGGGCTTTGGCTCGTTTTGAAGAAGGTGACAGCAGAGATTCCAGAACGCTATAAAGACCACCCGCAGTGAATGCCGGTGTGGCCCATCAAGGAAGGCCCTGCGCCCCGCAGCCCGGCAGCAGGCTGCGTTCCCGGGGACCTCAGGGGTAGGCGGAGATTTACACACACGGCCAGCAAACGTCCAGCGGGAACGTCCCCTGTGGGAGGGCCCTGGCTCTGTGCAATGGAAGACACTAGACGAGGAAGATGTGGTGTCCACTTGCAGCCTGGCTCAGCAGGGAGGTCCTCCGGGGGAGGCCCAGTCCCCTGCATTCAACTGCTCTGCACTCCTGCGAGTGAACTTGTTGTTCTACCTGTGGGCCACCTGTGTTCTACCTGTGGGACAGGTTGTTCTATCTGTCCCCACCCACCGCCTGTAATTCTGTGAGAATCCTCTAGAAGAGCCCACTTTTCTGGCTCAGTGAGCTGGCCACTGAACGGGCTGGGTTGGGGTCCACCTCCAGTGCCCTGTCCTCCAGTGGAGTGGGCTCCTCGCTCCGATAAGCCCAAGTTCCGAGGTGCCCGGCCCCTGGCTGCAAGCCCAGCTGGGGAGGAGCTGCCATGCATGGCCATTGAGAACAACCTTTTAGAACAAAGCCGCGTCTTCACTGTGCCCTGAGAGGGGCTCTCTGGGACAAGGGGTGTGCAGACGGGGCGTCTGCCTATGCCCCGCGGCTGCGGGCCAGGCCCCGGGAAGAAACGATGGGCACCCTCCTGGGCTCGGAGGCGCGGGTCGGCCTTTCCCAGGTGGCTGAAGAGAGGGAGGTGGTTGCAGGTTCTCCCAAAGGTTCTCCAGTGCTGGGCACGCCAGAGACACCCGGTGGTGACAGTGATTGTTGTTAGCGCTACGTCATTAGCAGAAGTATTTCCTACATTGGATCTTCTAACTCAAATAGTTATTTCATGGCCATCAAAGGCTTCCCAAGCACGTCTTTGAGATGGATTTTGTGTCAGAACGGAATTTCATGCTTCATTATCTTGCAATGATGGTGACTTTTACACGATCATTATTTACTTTTTTTAAAACGGGGGCAAAAGTGACATTGTAGAAATGCTGGGTGTTTCCACTGTGGACAGGTTCAGAGTGAGTGTTTCCAAAGATGGAGTGATCCCCTTTCTGAAGTCAGTAATAGAGGCATTGTTAAACAGGGTAGAAATTAAAAATTCAGACTATATTTTACATAATTAGCATTTTAAACTTGTGTGATTTGAGCACCATTTAAAAGAGTGATTTGCCATACTGTAATTCCCGCTATAAATCTTGCTCGCAGTATATACATTAAAGCACTTTGAGATTGCCTCGGAATGTGCGTTACTAAGTGCTGATGAATAATTTTGAATAATGTGTCTGCTTTCACCGCTGAGTGGAAAATTAAGATTGTGGTATTGCTCTATTTAGAAATGATTGGTTCGTGAGGGGGGGACTAACAGCTGCCTGGCCTCCTCCGAACGGCGGTGTTCCCAGAGCCGAGTGGAAGCCAGGACGCAAAGGGCGTTCAGCGCAAACGTCTCCACTGTGAAGAGATGCTTCCCTTCCCGTGGTCTCCATTGGCTTCTTGGAAATTGCCCGGCAAAGAATGGAAACTCTAAGTCATCTTGTGTCATAGGGGCGTGTGCTGGCCTGGTGGCAGACACTCTGTGATGACCAGGTCTGGCGTGTGAGGCCAGTACGTGAGCACCAAAGCCACTGGGCTCCTGACTCAGGGGGTCTCTGGGGGAGGGTCCCTGCTGATGCATGCCCGCACTCAAAACTTGCAGTGCTGAAACGGGGGTCTGTGGCCAACAGGGGCTCCTGATCACCCTAGATGATGATGATGATGGTGGTGATGAAGATGATGGTGATGATGGTGGTGGTGGTGATGATGATGATGGTAACAACATGATGATGCTTATAATACTGTGGCTACTAATAACAATAGCTGACACTTGCGTGGTTCTTGCCACAGTTACAGATCTGCCCTCCCTCTTCAACCCGTGACGACCTCACGCAGTAGGAACGGTCATCCTCACTTCACCAGTGGACAAGGTGAGGCCCGGGTAAGTTTGCTCACTTCTCTGAAGCCACACGCTTAACAAGTAAAGGGGTTTTGATGTAAACACTAACTGGCCAGGTCTAACATCCAGGCTCCTGACCACCTCGCTGGCATGAACACAAGCAAGAGCACCCCCATTTCTGGGATCTGGTGTTTTATATGAACCAGGTATTATGCCAGATATTTGACTTACCTTTGCATGTTTACCCCTCTCAAATGTTGTATGTCGGTGAGTATTTACAGCTCTGCGTTGCAGGGGAGGAGGCTGAGGCTCTGAGGAGAGGAGTCTCCTGACCAAGGTCACACAGCTTCCAGCCAGTGAGGCCAAGATCAGAGTCCGCCGCTTGCTTGCTCCGGCCGCAGCTCTGCCCACTGTTCTGCTCCACCCCGCCGCGGCCCTCCAGAGCGCAGCTGTCGCGTTTTGACTTTTGCTGTCTTGGGAGCCGCTGCTGAGGAGCCGAGTTGGGGTTATGTAACGGCAGTGGACTTGGAGCTAATGAAGGTCCGTCTGACTGCTTATTCCTCCCTGCTGAGCCCATGGGTGACGTGGAGTGGGTCACACAGGAGCCACTCTCCCAGGCTGGCTGTAAAGCCGCCCACTCCCCTGCAGCACGCCACACCTTGGCGTCCCACTTGCTGCCAACTGTCTGGTACTTAGAGACTATTGCACCGTAAAGACGGAGCACTCAGACTCTCCTCAGCGTTTAAGTAGACTGCTCTTTCTAACGAGGTTGGTCCCTCTCATGCGTCCACATGCTGTGGAAAGATTATCTTTGAAACTCTAATTAAGGAACCACTGAGAGTGAGCTGAGGCACCGGAGTTTAAGATGATGGAAAGGGCGGGCTTCCGGGGAGTGGGTTATTGAAATGATCCCCATTCAACAGTTCTCAAATTAAGGCCCACACACTTCACCCTGCAGGGGAGCCCGGGGCGGGGCGGGGGTCTGAAAGGGCCAAACTATGTCCCCATGCTTGTCACCTGTTTCTCTGTGCTGACATTCGCACCGATGGCCATCAGCCTGCACCCGCACTGGTGCTGACTCTCCTGGAAGTCGCCACCTCCCTCACTGCCGCACACGAGCCTGCTCCACGGAAGGAAGCTGCTAACCGGTGAGTGCATTAACCATTAACGTCATCGTATCTCTGAACCCGATCGCACTTCTTTTTGCTGTTCTGGGTGATGGACTGGAAGTCCCTGTGGGGCACTTGGGCTGCAGAGCCGACGACACTGGCTGACCCAGGGAACGACATTCGTGGGAATGATGGTTAGAGTCACTCATTAAATGAGCACTGTATCACAGAACACTACTCTTACTAGAAAAAGAAGACAGAACGGACAGGCGAATTATGGTGTTTTTCAGACTGAGGTATTGGGAGCTGGTACGAGAGTCAGAATTTGGGAAAGCTGGTTCCCCACCATGAGTTCCATGGCTTCCCAGCCTTCATGTTTCCCGACGGAACTGGGGGCGTTGAGGGTGGGTGTGCGCTCAGCGTGGGTAATTCGCACTGATGCCTGCGACTTGCCTTGAAGTACTGGCATACCAGGGACCACGTGTTGGTCGGACGCTGGAGAGAGAGGGTGGCTACGTGAGTACGCGATGGAGTAAGGGCAGTGAAAGCTACACGGGAGAATCCGGGCAGTGTGGACCGGTATTCAGGGTAAAGCTCCATCTGCTTTTCCGTATGTTCGCGTTTCTGCAGAACCAAACACTGGACGGCAGACAGAACGGTGAGGGCGTGCAGAACAGCAGGCTATCGGCCCTCACCGTGGCCGGCTCTGCTGCTCCCGGCCGGCTCTGCGGGTGGCACCCCTGCACCCTCCACCCACCGGGGAGGGCCTGTGGCCGGGGGTGGGCTCCATCCTCGGGGGGGCCCAAAACCCAGGCTGCAGGTGGGGCTCAAAAGAGATGCCACACACCATGAGAATGTGGGCTCTGAAACCTGATCCCCTGGCTGGGGGCTTAGTTCCACCTCCGAGTAGCTGTTCGACTTTGGGCAAGTTAGCTCAACTCTCTGGGGGACCTTGGAAAGGACAGCAAGGCTGGGGACCGCTGCTCTGAGCAAGGGGAGACACGGTGGGAACACTTTGAGCTGAGTGTGACACCACCTGTCCCTGCCTGAGGTAGTGTCTGCAGGGGGTGCTGGCAGAGGGAGGACTGAGCCAGGAGGCCACCGTGGGGACCCAGGCAGGAGAGGACAGTGGCCCCCGGGCCCGAGAGGCAGCACGGAAGGTGGTCAGAGAACCACCATTCAGGATTCACGGTGCAGCTGATGAAGAGCTGGTGGTGGGGGGTGAAGGGGCGTTTCTCATTTACTGTCTCAGCCACAGCTCCCAATCATCCCCGAGCCACTCCCTTTCCTCTTGTCCTGGTGAATTCGGTGCAAGGACTCAGGTCAAGCACGTTAGGGCTGCCTGGACCACTTCCTCTTTCGCACACGCATGGTGGCAGAAATCAGTTACTCAAACCCACACGCAGCAATCCAGATTAATGTCACAAAGTGCCCTGCCAAAAGGAAACCAAGCGCCAGGGCATGACACACGACCCCTCCACCCAGAGGGGACACAGGTTGTCCTGGGTGCGTGCACGTGCGATGAGCTAGAGAGAAAAGCAGAAATGGATCGATGTGGGGCTAGGGTAGCAGGGACCGGGAAGCCTCGATGGAGGCTGCATGCTCGTGGCTGCGCAGGCCCCGCTGGTTGTGCTACGGCGACGGCAGCATGAATGAGGACACAGGAGAAACAAAGTAGCTAAGAGCTAAAAACACTTCTTCGGAAAAATGAGAATAAAGTGGAGCGAGTGAAGAAAACCCTAATTTTCCCTCAGGTGGCTCTCTGAATTCTGTAAATTGTATATTGAATATATTACCTTCATAATATCATTAAATAGTGGTTTTTTAAGCCACATCCCAAAATGTTAGAGTCTGCAAAAATAATCACAGTCAAAGTAAGAGTTTGAAATGCATTGGCAAAAACCAAACAAATAACAGACAAAAACCCCCAAAAGCACCAAGAGCAATCTGTCCATGCCCGAGCTGGGGCAGAGTCTGGGGGGAGGTGCTCCTTAGTCTCTGCTCTGTGGGAGGGACCGCCTCGGTCACCTCCGTCCCCTGGACACAGAATCCCAGGAAGTGGAGCTGGGACAGCTGTCCCCAGGCGGGAGAGGGCCTGTTGGGGTCTCGTCTCGGCCGGTGTGCTGTGGGCGGACGCGGGCACAGAATCTGGCACAACACGGCTCTGCCAGACAACGGGCCCCACGGAGTTCTCCAGAGGGGCGGGGCAGGCAAGCGGCCTGTCAGACCGGGAGCGGTGTGAACACAGATGGGGAAGTGAATCCCCTGTGTCTACGGCCAGGTCGGCTGCCGTGTGAGGCTGGCCAGGACGCAGGGCTGAATCGAAAACCAAAATTGGACCTGTGAACTGCTCCCTGCCAACCATTTGAAACAGCAAACACAGTAAGATGGCTTTCATTTTTCAGGAGGTATTTGTGTTCTCCATGGGAATGGACACCAAGGTGAGGAGAAACGACTGGGAGGTGAGTCAGTTCAGAAAACATCAAGTAACGTACTGTTTTCAAACTTAATGTTTTCTGCTTCTCAAAGAGAGCGCTGAACTTTTACAGAGATTGTCGAATACGTAACCAGAAAAACTTTTCCTAATGCCATCGGGGGCGGGGGGGAATAATAAGAATATTTTTACAGATGTTGAAATTAAAAAAGAAAACTTTTATTTCCGTAAGTTCTGGCTGCACTGAGGTGCCCTTCTATGGCCACATTAGCTGGGCCTCTAATTCAACAGCAGCCCAAACACTGCCCCTCAAAGCTGACAAGCGCATGGTCTCCACCCAGGAGAGCTCGCCGGAGCTTAGGGACAGGCCCTCAGGAGCAGCGGCAGGCACTGCAGAAAGCACCGCCTGCCCCCCACCCCCCACCGCAGACACGTTCCTCAGGCCCCGAAGACCAGGGATGGGGGGCGACGCGGGATGTGGGCTACGCTCACGGGGTGTCCTGACCAGGAGGTGCCCAGCTGGGAGTCGAACCCAGGCCAGCCAGTGCCCGCCCCAGACCCCCACACTGCCTTTTAAAGAGGGTCTCCAAACACCTTGTTTTTCTTCATGGAACATTCCAGCATTGATGCAGATTCCTTTCGACCCATAAGGTCGGTAAGTGCCAACCCCCAGAGGGACAGAGTCCTCAGACACGTGCAGTCCTAGCTGCGTCCTCTTGTTCGGAAAGTGAGGGTCAAGTTCTTCCAGGCCAGCCCCAGCCCATCCCCAGCGTGTCCGTGGCCAATGGGGTCGGAGAGCATGAGCCCCGCCCCAGCCCCAGCTGCCCCCGGCTCCCAGCCCCAGCTGCCCCCGGCTCCCTCCCCCCCTCAACCGGGGGCACCACCGCCCATGCTGCTGTCCAGACCACACGCCAAGCACTCGTCCCCACGTCCCTCTCGCTCTCCTCACACACCCTCCTCTCTGTAGCCCCTTCCCCAGGGCGAGCCACGCTGCCGCCTGCCTGCGCCAGCACACAGCCTGCTCACGGCTCCCCTGATCCACCTCTCCCTCCTGCCCACAGGACGAACGGGACCCGGGGTCCTCTGTCAATGTATGGACAATGCCCCCCACGGCCTGCTGGTCAGCAACGTCAGGACAGGGAGGGTGGCTGGCTGACCCAGAGGCCACACAGACACAAGCGTCCCTGTAAGTGGAAGAGAGCACCAGAGAGGTGGCGGCAGGTGAGAGGCCCTTGGCCCCTCGCCCCGAGTGCAGCCCTCTCCAGAAGGCAGGCAAGGCCAGGAGACCTAGACGCTGCCCCGAGCCCCCCAACCCCGGGGAACCGGCGCCGACCTGTGCTTTCAGCTCGGGGAGGCCGTGCCGGACTTCTGACCCGCAGACCGGAGAGCAGGTGTGCACTGTGCGAAGACGCTGAGGCTGCGATTACTGCTGGGACGTCAGCAGGAAATAACACGCCCAGTGCCATCACCCACTTGCAGCACTCACTCAGGAACACGGTCCCCTCGGTCGTGTGGGCGGGGACCACCTGATGCCGAGTCCTGCCCTTGAGTCCCTTCCTCCTCGGGTTCAGACCCCCCCAGGACGTTGCCCTCACGGCCCCTCCTCCTCCACCTGTCAGTGTTCTGCGAACCCCCAGCCCCGGCCCTGGCAGTTGGTAGCAAATGCACAGTCTCAGGCCCCGAGGCAGCCCTACCAGATCAGAAACTCAGGGACGGGGCCCCAGGTGACTCCTCAGCTCACTCGGGCCAAGAAGTCTCACTCTGCTCATCCTTCCCACTGGCCGGCCACAGGTGCACTCACCTGCCAGCCATCCTACCTGGGGGTTGGGCCTTGTCCCCGCCCTGATGCTCCCAGTGGGTGGGGGCCTCTCTATCTTGATCTCTGGGGCCCAGAACACGGGGAGCAAGAGCTCGGTAAATACTTGTAGGATGGGTGACTCAGTTTACTTTCTAGAAGCCGCCTCCTGGGCCCCACGCTGGGTAGAAAAAGCCTCACACAGCCTGGCTCTCCGTGAGAGCCTGCCCGTACCTCGGTGGGAAAGCGGGGTGTGTGCTGGGATGGCGGAGCTGCAGCAGCCACCGTGAGGCCTCTGGACCTGTGCCTGCCTGGCTCGCCCCAACACAGGGCAGGACCTGGCAGGATGCGCATCCTCCAGCGGCCCATCAGGGACCGCCTGCCCCGGCCAGGAGGACACCCCACTGAGGCTGCAACCCGGTCTGAGTCACCCAGAGCTCTGCGTGCACCTGGCGTGAGGGCAGCTCTGCCCCTCCAGAGAATGCCCATAAAAACATGTCGCATGAATGAAGACAGGGAAGTCTCCGAGGGACAGGGACAAGTCAGTCTAGTCTGGGTGTCCTACCTGGAAGGCACAGCCCAAGCAAAAGCACCCAGGTGTGAACTGGAGGAGAAGAGGCCAGACAGGTGGACTGGAGGGGGTCCTACAGCCCTGCGGTGGGTGACAGGGTGACGGCGGTGGGGAGGGGGTGTGTTCAGGCTGAGGCTCACTAACTGAGCCCTGCGGAGCTGACAGAGGATTCCGCCCACAACTCTGCCCAGAGGTGCGGGGTCCCAGGTACGGGAAGAGGAGCTGCGGGGGTCAGTGGGGGGGGGGCACGGGGCCAGTCACTGGCTGACCCAGCGTGGGGGACACTGAGACTGACTTCCCCTCACAGCAGCCGAAAGATACCACCACAGGAGGGATGAGGCTGGCCAGAGGCCAGTTGGAAGTTGGCGTTTTAACTCTGGAAATGAGGGATGGGCTGGTTTGAACTCGGCTGGACTCGGGAAGGGGAGACAGTCCTTTCGAGGCTGCGGGCTGAAAGATCTGAGCCCGCGCGGAGCTGTGGGGAGTTTGAGACAGACTCATCACTGCCCGCCGCCAGCTGGCCTTTGGGCACTAACCTGATAACACGCCTCCCTTCCGTGAGTTTGCAGTGAAGGATTTTGTGCACTTCTGTTTACGTAAGGTGAAAACACAATAAAGTTCTTTACGATCAAGTCTGCTTGGCCTCGCAGGGGTCCTGCAGGCAGAGTGCTGCCATGGGCACGCGTGTGAGCCAGCACGTGTGCTCTCGGTGTGGGCATGGGCGTTCCGCATGTGGCCCACAGCACGCAACGCCTCCATAAGTAAAATCACTCCGAAACCTGTGGGACCGTTTTCTCCTCATCAAACACGCACTGAGCCGTGGTTCGGCGGATGCATTCAGTGATCTAAGCTCTTCATTAAAGGTAATAGGACAGAAAAACAACTTCTGATACACAGCCATTCCAGCCCCTTACGTTTTAGAGTCTTTGCTAAATCATATTGTCAGAGTTCACTTTATTTTACTATTGAGTCGATGGAAAGGAATGAACTCTCTCTCTCAGAAATTTCTCTCTTAAGTGCTCCGGACCTGCTCGGCTCTTTCATACGTCGACAGTGCCAGCCTCGCTGCCCGCTCCCCGCCCCCGCCCCCCCGCCCCCCGGGGCCGTAGCGCGGTGTCTTCAGGCCTCCCCTGCACACCGCTCCCATTTCACGTTCCACGGAAAATCAGGCTGCCTAACTTGTCCGCCCACCCGGGGTCTTCCCTGCGACACCCAGGTAGTTTGCCTTCATTAAGAAGTCAGCCATATGGCTGCTCGGACGACAGATTTCCCTCCGTGGACAGGTTGGAAATTAACATGAGTGATTCCGTTGTTTGTCAGAGGCGGTGACTCGGTCATCACGGAGTGAGCTCCGAGGCCCGGTGGGGTTGCTGCCGTGGAGGGCCGCCCCGGCCAGGGGCAGGGCAGGCTGGGGCTTTCTGAGGATCTGTTCGCGGCCAAGCTTGGGAGCAGGTGTGGCCCCCAAGCCCTGCCCGCCTCCGTAAACACCACGGCGGTGCCTTCCGACCACACAGGTTCCTGCATGCAGACCGAGTCTGACTGAAAGTGGAGACAGAGGTCCCAACGTGAAATCAGTGAATGACACACGGGATCGAACAAATAAATAATGAGCAAAAGAGTTACCTCTTTATAATTTTATTTTAAAGCATCACAAACATGCCACTTTTCCCCAGATGGAAACACCCAGAATTCCTGAGGGAAGAAAATTTTGTGTAAAACAAGGGGGTGGAGAGCACGGGATGTGGGAGCACATGGAACACAGCAGATGCAAAACCGGAACTCGGCAGCCAGGGGCGGCTGGAGTCCCAGAGCGGGCGGAGCACACCTCCTGTGTGCTGGGGCAGAGGCGCAGGGCTTGGGTTCTGCCAGCTCGCTCATGTGGTCTCTCTCTCTCTCTCTCTCTCTCCTCCTCCTCCCTCCCCCCACCCTCAATGCTCCTGTGCTAAAATCTACAGGGTTCTGTCATGAGGGAACAAGACCCAGCCCTTGTCTGCATGTCAAAAACGCAGCAACACACGGCTTGAAAACTTCACCCCATCCCTGCCTGCGCCCACGCCTAGCTCCACAGTGCACTTGGCACAGAACCCACAGGTTCCCTGGGTCTCATCTCCCGATGCCCCCAGGCCCACTCTCTCTCGGGCTTCTCCCCTCCCCCACGCTCATCTCCTTTCTCTGGCTTCAAACACCAAGTTCATTCCAACCTCAGGGCCTTTGTGTCGGCGAATGCCCTGCCTGAAGTGTTTTCTGCCCGCTTCATCACTGCAGGGCAGGCTCACTCTCAGTTACCCCCCCCACCGTTTCCCACTGTTGACAGACAGCCTACATACCACCTTACCTCAGTGTCAGCTGCACTGATATCACACGGACATGGATACAATGTTTTATATCAAGTGTAGCAATCACCATTTCTGCCCTGGCGTGAATTCCAGAACATTTAGGAGAGACCCTCCTTCTTCCTCTCTGTCTCACCCCACGTTGGAGTCAGAGTGTCTTTAACTAAACATAAATTAGAGCATGACACGCTCCTAATTTTAATTTCCATCGATCTTTAAAAAAAATCCCCATCGTGGCCAGTGGATCTGCACATGGTCCGGGCCCTGCCCCCGTCTCCAGTTTTCTTGAACTGCCCCACCGTCCCCATTGCCAGAGAGAAGAGCGCTCGGAAAAGGGGGTAGGCAACGCAGTCGGCGGCAAAGTCGTTGAGAGGGATGAGAGGTACAAAGTGTCAAATGAGCCTGCCAGATGGGAGCTGCTGGGTCCTGGGGAGGAACAGCTTCCGATTCCCCGCTGGAGAACGTAACCCCAGGAAGGCGGCAAACAGTTGGTGCACTGCTTTATTCTCAGCAGCTAAATCACAGACGGCCTGCAGCTGGAGCTCAGGAAATGATTGTTGAACGAATGGATGGACGAACGAATGAGTGAATGAGAGGTGCGGACACAGCCACACTGCAGAGGGTGCCGGCTGTCAGGCGGGACCTTCCCCTGGAAGGTGCTGGAGGTAAGGGCAGCCGCTCCTGCGGGCACTGGGTGGGTGGATCCGGCAGCAGTCGCTGTGCTGCGCTCACCCCTCCCCGTGAACTGCCTCTGCCTCTCAGCGAACCTCCTGCTCCCAGGCCTTGCGGCTGTGTGGGAAGGGCCACACGCCGTGTTTCTTCGTGAGCTTGGGACGCTTTGGAGACTTCTTCCTCCTAAGTCCTGACACTGGGGCGGGGGGCGGGTCACTTCCTATCACGATGCTCAGATTCACTTCGAGGTCCTTCCATACCACCTCAAAAGAATGATTTATTTTTCTTTAAAACGTGCATGAGTTATAGAATTGAGGAAGAGCCGCCAGAACTGGGGCTGGTAGGCTTCTTCGAGGGGACTTGTGGTGTTCCAACATTCACGTTCCACAGTTCCTGAGGAATGTCACCTGTCCAGGGGCCAAATGGAAGACGCACCGAGGACCAGCATGCGCGGCAGGACTCGTCAGGGCGCTGGAGGCCGGGCCCCCCACGCTGCCGGCAGAGGACGCTGCGGTCTGGAAATCGCTGCTTGCTGGGACAAAGGGTCATCAGGAGCCTCCTAGAGGGAGGGCTACATCCAGCGGGGAGCCTGGCTGCTGGCAGGACTCAGCCCCCGAAGCCAGTGGAGGGGGAGGCCACTGTGTCTCGTAGACGGTCGGCCAGAGGCCCTGCCTGCAGCTCCCTGTCGTGGTAACAAAGCCAGCAAGGGACAGTGTCTCCCCCCAAGGCAGACACTACACTCTTCTGTAAGCCAATCAGAGAAAGGGCAAGGCACTTCTGCTGCCGAGTTCAGTCGGTTAAAAGAAAGCCACGGGCCACGTCCACGCTCGGGGAGCGTGGCCTCCAAGAGGTCACCCACGAGTCTGACTGCTTCACCTCCAGACTCCAGCTCCCGGCAAGGGCGTGCGGGAAGAAGAACCCAAAGTCCCCTCACGTGTCTCCCCAAAACAACACACTGCGACACACATTTCACACAAACACCAGTGCTGGAAACACAGAGCAGAGCAAGCGTTGTGGCAAGGCAGTGACCGGAGTGGCCAGGTGTTCTCGGCCAAGTGCGAAGCTACTTAGTTACCAGGTAGAAGCCACAGCCGCAGCCGTCCCTACTTCCCAGCACCGCACAGCGAGCCCCGCAGCTCGGTCAGGCCAGTGACGCACGCAGAACCTATGGAAACGCCGCCAGCAGACACAGCCTTTCTTCCTCCAGATGGAACTCTGTAAACTCGAAGTCCAGTACAGACGCCCGTAATCGCTTTCTTCACGCCAGAGGCCTTGTGTCTCCCGCCTGGGCTGTAAGCCTGTGTTTGTAAACCCGCGGCGTGGCCCCCGGGGCGCTCCATTCTCCATTCTGAGAGACAACTGACTGGTAGCACCTTGAAGTCGTTTTTCAAGGAATAACCATCAATATTAACAGCTGCCAGCCTTTCCCATTTATAATCAGCTACAAGCAGCCTAGCCCATGGGAGATGTTTGTGTTTGCAACCCGGGATTAATTTGCAGCTCTCCAGGTAGGGATCAGACCTCGGGCTGGGGCTGACGGGGCACTTCCTGCAGATCTGGGGGGGAGCTGCCCCCACCACCCACGGGAGTGCACCTGCCTTGTGCGGGGCAGTGGGTGCCAGCGCGGTGCTGCAGAAGGCGCCGCCCCATCGGGGGACAGAAGGATCTGAGCTTGGACTGCCACTCCACCACCAACTTACATGTGTCCGTGTCCCAGCCTCCCCACTGTCCCCGGTGGGAGGAGAGCGGTGGGCGCCCCTGGGGGCTGTGTGCGCCTGCCTGCCTGTGGAGCGCCCTGCAGGTGGTTGGAGCGTGGCAGGTGTGACTCACGGCGTGGGGCTCCATTTGTTTCTGAAACCATTTTACCATGGAAGATTCCCCACGTAGGCAGAAGCACAGAGAACAGAAGCAGGGGCTCCTCCCACCATCCACTGGGGGCCACAGTGACTGACACACCCACTCGGCTCCCTCCGCACCCACAAACACCCTCCTCCAGGAGATCCTGAAGCAGGACTGAGCCTCACTCTGTCCGTCCACTGTGGAAATGGATCTCGAAGGAGGCTTCCCTGCACGTAGGCACGGTACAGGGTGCAGTGAAGACCCATCAGCTCTTAGCACCGCGCTTCCCAGGCATCCCCCACAGCCTACCGCCTTACAGAGGCGGCTTGCACGCTGCGGCTGGTGAAGGGGTACCTTGAGTCTCATCTGCTCCCAATGTCTGGGAGAGATGCGCGCCCCAGTTTGGCGGGTTGTGTCCTCATGACACGTCCCACTGCCCCGAGTCCACCCCTGTGACCCGGTCACTTCCTCCAGAGGCTGGGGGACCATGCGTCACGTTCATCTGTAAGTCGGTGTGAAGTGGACATTTGGGGGTACACTGCTCTATGTTCGATGCTCAGCTCTGTTTGTAAATTCACAGCAGGACTTCTTAATGTTCGAACGGTTGACACATGTGGGTGGGGTGGTTTGTCCTGGGGGCCGTCCTGTGCGCTACAGGGTAGCTCTGCCCACTTGGTCCCCACCCCGCCCATGGGAGCCACGCCCCGGCTGTGGCTTTGGCCGTGCACATTAGTGGCTCAGCAACAACGACAGCAGCCCATCGCCCGTTTGTCCTCTCTATCCCTGGCCACCAAGGAAGTCCAGGCCACCGTGTGGGGCAGGCACAGTGGACCGGGCAGCCCACAGGGGCTCAATGGAAGACCCTCTGCTGTCAGAATACCTGTGTGACGGCTGCACCCACAGCTTCGGGTCCCTCGGGCACTGAGCTTGATGGGCACTGAACCCCAACAACTGACGGCCAGACTGGCCTCTGCCCCAGCCGATGTGGCCAGAGCTGGGCTGACTTCCTCAGGACCGAGAGCTTCCGAGAAGGGCGGGCGCAGCCCCTGGGACCGAGGCCCCAGTTTGGCTCCTACTACTTGGCAGGCAACCCCAGGCAGGTTGCCCAACCCCCTGAAGATCCGTTCACTCGCCCACAAATGAAAGTGTGCACGCACGCACACCCCCGCGGAGTTTGCAACAGCAGGGACTCCCGAGACTTCTGCTGGCTCTGAGCATGTGACACAGGAATCCTCGGCAAAGTTGGTCTTCTTGACAAACTGCACGATTTTGAAAGGCAAGAAAGATGCTACTATTCTCTTTTCCACCTTGGTTTGTAATCAATAGGAAAGGTGAAAAGGAACAGTCTCGAGCATCGACTGCCCATGAATGTGGGGCTGTTTGCAAAAGTCAGGGGGACCGCCCCGGCCCAGTGACGCAGCTGGTTGGAGCGAAGTCCTGTGCATCAAAATGTGGGCTTGACTCCCGGTCAGGTCACGTACAGGAGGTCGCCAACTGATGTTTCTCTTTCTTTCTTTCTCTCCCCCCCCCCGCCCCTCCTCTCTCTCTAAAATCCATAAACATGTCCCCGGGTGAGGATTGAAACACGAATTACCCTGACTGAACGCAGCGGCGGCAGAGACCATGGAAGAGAGAGGCGTCTCTCCCAGGCTCGGCAGGGCAGTGCGGCTTTATAATGTCACGACGTCTTCACAATCATCTCAGGAACTAAGTTCATTCATTACTTTCCCTTCTCAGGGATGAGAAAACAAAGGCTGGGACCCCCGCCCCAGCCACTCTCCCCACACCTGAAGGCTGAGGCCGAGTGTGACGGGGTCCTGAGTTTCTCTCTGGCTGCCTTCCCCTCTCCTACTCAACAGCCCGGCGGTGTTTGGAACACGCACAGAGAGGCAGCGAGCGGGGCATTGCAGGGGATGCGGCACTTGTGAGATAAGCATCCGTTTGGTTGCAGCCACGCACCCCGCCCGTACGGCTTTTGCTTTTAGCGTTTTTTTTTTTTCCTCCTTTACCTGGAAAAAAGACGTTGGTGTATCACTGAAAAGCTCACAAATGGCTCTTGCAGGCATAATGGCACCGCTGCTCAGTAAGCTGGGGGACGAGGCTGAGCGGGAATAAGATTATTTTTCTCCCAAAGGGACGGCGCACTTAGCAATAAAGTGCCCATTAGCAAACCCTGCCCCGCAGCGAGAAAGCAGGCGCTGCCACGGGACGCGAGAGGGGGGCTGGAGCTCGCAGCGGGAATGCAGAATTATTTTATCAGGCAAAGACCCTTGAAGTGGGGTTTTGCTGACAAGGACTCGCTCAGGAAGGAGAGCACTGTGTGCTCAGGCTTCTTTATCGCTCTGCTGAAGTGTTGCTGTAGATTCTGCACCTCAGGGTCGGGAGTGAGCACTGCACTCCGACTGCCCGCGGGCGAGCAGTGTGGCTGCCGTCTCTGCCGCCGTCCCCAGTGTCAGCTGAAAGATCGGCCCCTAGTAGTGTCTCAGATGCCCAGGAGACACAGAAAAGAGACTCTTCCCCCTGGTCCCGTCTTTCAAAGCCTGCCCCCAGGGAGGGATGGGACCACTCAGGGCCCAGTCCCCTGTTCAGTGTCCTTGGCTGGGCCCCTGACAACGGCCACACTTACTCCCCTGGCACCTGCTCCTGGGTCGCCCAACCCCAGCCACACAGGTCCTCCACAGTGGCAGGGCCCTGGGCTGCCGGCCAACGGGCGTGCCAGAGAACCAGGCTTAGGGAAGCAAGGCCAGGCTGGCACCCCGCCTCTGGACGCCTTCGCCTCCCCCTGAGCTGGACCAACACTCAGCTCCCCATTGCACAGGGCTGCAGCCATGGTCTGGGCTCAGGATCTGGGAGCGGGGCTGGGGCCCGACCTGGCCCAGCTGCCTCATGGACACAACACTCCACCCCTGCCAGTGTCCCATGGGCCAGGCTCCTCTTCTGGGCAGCCCAGAGTGGACAAATGACCTGTGCCATACGTCTGCTACACTCTCTCTGCCTGGGGACCATCACAGCTCTGGTTCTCCTCTCACGAGCAAATGACTTCTCCCCACCTTTGCTGGCTGCATCCTATCCGTCTTTGAGAGGTCAGCTCCCACAGCCCCCCCTGGCCTATACTCAGGGCTGGGGGTGTCTCTGCACCCATCTCATCACGAGCCCCCGGGCCAGCTCCCTGGGCTCCCTGGGCACCCGGCAGCTCTCACCAGGGTGTACAAATGGCACCCGCACCTGTGAGCCCCCGCTGGAAGGAGACACTCTAGACCAAAACCTGCCCAGCACTGACAGGCTCACATTTGGAAGGCAGAGCATGGCGAACACCCTCCCTAATTTTTATTTTTACAGTTTCGGACCTAGAGGAACGTTGAGAGAATCGTGCCTGGGGCACACGCGCGTGCCACACTGGTGGGGGTTTCATGCATGTGTGTGGATGCACAGGTACATACGGGGCGTGTGATATTTAGGCACGACACTTTGCGATGAAGAATCACTTACGTACGTGTGCACAGGACACACGTTTCTGGGCCGATGGGCCTGAGAGCCTGCTGCAGACGCTGGGCCCTTGACCCCTGCAGGTGGGAGGCGCAACTCCTCCTTCAGCCTTTTATTGTTACAGACGCTGGACCTATGAAAGAAAACCAAACCGTGCCCCGCAGTTTGGATTCAGGGCTTCTCAGGGAAAATAATAAACATGACTGAGACCCTCAAATATTTGAAGTCAGCTGTGTAAATGTGGAGTTCAATGCCAGCAGCTCTCGAAACAGCTTAGATCATAGATGAGGGAGTTACAGAGGATAACACGTGGTTGTTTCAACCTGAGTGTGGACTCAGGGCTCTCCGCCGGCTCACAGAGCGTAAGGCCAAACCCACAGTGAGCCATCCTGAAGTCCCCACGTGGGTTCCTGCTTCTGGAGGCGGCCGCGGTGCAGTGAACTGCCACCTGTGGCTGGAAGCCCTTTCATCCTGAGCTGACTTCCTCCTCTCCGACAAGTCCACCCAGGGCCCCAGCTCTGGTGTCCAAAGGCTCAAGGAGAAGAGGTTATCCCTAGCTTCACAGCAAAGTCTGTGGGAGGCTACAGGAATTCCCCACCACCACGCTGGAGCGGATCTGTCTCCACCCTGCTCACCAGCTGCCTCTCCCCGCAGGCATCCTGGAGGGCCGGACGCTGGGGACATAGTGGCCACGAGCCAGGCAAGTGTCTGCCCTCCCGATGCTTGGGGACAAGCGAGGTAGGCGACGCCGCCCACTCCACATGCTGTAGCACATACAGGGGGGGCCTCTCCCAGAAGCTGCCACTTGAAGGAAGAACCGGACCAGAAAGGCTGGAGGAAACACGTGGGTGCCTGCCCCCACCCAGGGCAGTGGCCCTCGAAAAATGCGCCCAGCCCTCCCAAGCCGGTTGGGGAGGGGTTGTGCAGTGCAGCCAGTCTGGCTGGGGCTGGGTGGGCTCTCAGCACCTGTCTGTCAGGGGACTCCGCCCACCTGGGGCTGCCACTGTGCCGTCCTCAGTCTCCCTCCCTCCCCCTCTCTAAACATAGATAAATAACATCTAAAAAGAAAAAAAAAGAAGGTAATGTAAAGAGAAATGCAAAAGTTAAAACAGTGCTGCTCACAAGCGTGCAGCTCTCCCGGCCAGTGGTGGACTGAGCGGGGCCTCTTCCCTGCACTCTCCCTGTGCTGGCCAGTCTTGGTGTCTGCACACCTGGGAGGGCCTTCCCGCACAGGGCCTGTTCAGGGCCCGAGTTCAGCACCTGGGACAGACGCCCGAAGAAGCTGGTGCCAAGTGGGAACCAGCCACTTCTCAAGCAGGGCTGTCCAGTGGGCTTCCAGTATCTCTGTTTCCTGGTCTCTAAAGAGGCCACGCTCTCTGTGGGACCGGCTGGCCCCATCGGGGAGATGACAGAGAAAGGGTGAGGGAATTTCTCAGCATAACTTGTTCTGGAGATGTTGGTCAGAGACCCTCAGGCTGGAGGATGAAGCAATGGGAATGGAGCCTCCTTGGAGGTGGAGTTGCGGGGAGAGCGGGCCCGAGGAGGAAGAGACAGGGGCCATGTAAGTGCCACTGCGGAGGTGCCCAGGTCTTCTCAGAATAGGTGCAGGGACGTGAGGGCCACATGCTGAGGCTCTGATGGGAGGCGTCTACGCCAGCCTCACTGCGTGGGCAAGCGCGTGAGGGTGGCTCAGAGGGAAAGCGCCTGGTGGCACAGTGAGGTCGGAAGAGAGAGAAGATCTCTCAGCTCCAGTGATCAGGCAAGGAGGCGCTCAGCCTGCAAGGGACGGCGAGGAAGGGGACTTCGGGTGCATGGGGCGGGAGAGGGCCAGGGGCAGGAGCTGAGGTCCAGGTCCCTGCAGCCTGTCCACTGGTCCCAGGACCCCAGCTCCCTCCCGCCTGCCATCAGCAGAAGGGTTCTGGCACCAACAGAACCCCACCACACACACGCGCACGCACATACGTACATGCTCACCTCCTGGGACATGCCATCCAGCCAGAGCTGAATTCCCTCCACAGCGGTGACCCCCTCACGCTAGCACGCAGGGAAGCTTCGCTTGCAGTGTTTAGACTCTCTGCATTCCCAGGCAGGGTTTCGGCTTTCCCTCTGCAAATTCGAGAGCTCATGGAAATGCTTTGTTTTGTTTTCCTGAAATTAAAGATCAGTCTTCCCTCCCAAAGACAGCTCAGAAACTTGCTGAGTGCTTGCAGAAGGCACCATGTTCCTATCCCCACCTGCCGAGCCTCCAAACGCATGGGGGCCTGGACACGGAGCATCCAATTTACACAGCGACAAATTAAAATCAAAGTGCGTCATTGCAAAAATCTGTTTCCTGCTGGGAGAAACCGAGCTGCCATGTGTCAAGAAGGAGCATTCTAGAAAGACACCTCAATTTCCCCTCTTCGGGGAGAACCACAGCCGGACCTCTGGGGCCTACAGGGCGGGAGCTCTGCGGGTTTGGCAGAACGCATTCTCTCTTCTTCCACGCACGTGTAGAACTACATCATCATCATCAATCTCTCCCAGGTCCTACGGTTCCTTCCTTCATGGAAAAGGGGGTTAGTACATGAGCTCTTCTCTGCCGCCCCCAGCAACTCCCCCCAGTTTCCATAACCACACAGGCCGGAGATCGGAACAGCGCGGAAACTGCTCTGAGGCCTGGGGGGCCCGCGCAGTGGGGGGCCGCTTTGCCCTGCTGAGAATCGGTCGGCACCTTTGCATGCTGAAGGTGATGCTGCTCCATTATCTGCTGTTGTCATAAACGTTTTGTGATTTTAGAGAAAACCCTTTTTTTCCCATGTGCCCCTGCTTGGGTTGCCTCACTTGTCTCCTTTATCTGGGGAGTGTTCACCGCTTCTCCTGGAGCTGCTGGGTTTCCGTGAGGAAACAACCTGAGATCTCTATGGGCATTGAGTATTGATCCAAGAGGCGGGGCGATCTATGATGGGGCCTGCGGCAGCGGCCACCTCCGGGCCGGCTCTCCTGGACTCCTGACTCCCCGGGGGAGATCGGGGACCCCAGCGTGCTTCCTGTGGAGGCCTGAACAGCAACAGAGGTCCAGACCCTCCCAGCCCTGCCGTACGCTCTACGAGGCCACTGTGTGCAAGCTTCGGCAGGGTCTGATCTCCCGGAAGCACGTTGCTTCTGGGGCCCCGCACTCGTGTCAGAGACCGGGGTGCAGGAGGCAGCGGAGGGCTCGCCCCAACTGTCAGGACACGGCTGTGGAAACAAGGGCGCAGGCTCTGTGTCCGAGAGCTGCCTGCTGTCTCCACGCCCATGACTGGGCCCAGGGTCCGCGGGGCGGCCGAGGGCAAGGTGGAGACTGGCTCTAAGGCAGCCGCGGTGCGGGCAAGGCCGCCCCTTCGCGCTCCTCACTGCAGGCTGCTGCTTTCCGATCCCACTTCGCTGGCTGGGACGCCAGCCTTTGGAGCCCTCGGCCACACATGTGCTGTTCAATGCCAGAGGTGGCCACACTGGGCGGAAGCCCAGGTGACGTGGAGAGGCCACCTGCAGTGCTGCCGCAGGCAGCGGGCAGTGTCCCTCGTGACCCTGGCAACAGCAGGTACCAAATGTCAGCTACAGGAGGGGAGAGGCTTTGTGATTACTGTGGCCCCCGCCACGGTGTCACCCTGTCTCCTCACTGTCCTGGCTGGTGCCTCGGACACCGTGGGGCAGAGGCAGGCTGGCCCGCCTGCTCCGGACAGACTTCTGACCCACAGACCCTGCCAGCCTAACCAAACGGGGGTTTGTGCCACTCTACCGTGGGGCAGGGTGCTCCGCAGCAGAGCCCAGGGCAGCCCCGCCCCCAGTCCTGTCCCCTCGGGCATCGTTCCGGTGACTCTTCTCATGGGTGGGAAGCCTTTGTCCCGAACTGGCATACAGTCAGAGTAACAGCACCCGAAACACGCCCGCACCCTAACAGCCAGCCTGGGTGATGGCACCTTACATGGAAGAGCGGACAGGTTTCAGGTGGACTTAAGACCAGTGAACTGACTTTGAGACACAGAGGGACCCTGGGGCCTCTGGACAGGCTGAATGTCATCACAGGGCCCTTCAAGGCAGGAGGCGGAGCAGAGGGGAAAGAGCCAAAGGGACGTCCGAGTCACCGGGCAGCAGGGCCAAGAGCCGAGGAAGGGGGCAGCCCCAGAAGCGAGAACAGGCAGGAAATGGATCCCCCCGCCCCAGGAGCTGCTGAGAGGACAGCAGCCCTGAGGCACCGGGATCTCGGCCCGGACTCTAATCTCTAGCACATGGGCTCGTGTTGTTTGAAGCTCCCGGTCTGTGCTACTCGTCACAGCAGCGACAGAAAACAAGTGGTGGCCAGTGGCAGAGAGTGTCCTATGAGCCCAGACAACGGGGACTCTAATTCTGTCTGTGCAAAAGGGGCCCTTCCCAGCCCGCTCTCCTGGGGCCTGAGCCAGCACCGCCTCAGCTCACAGCTTCTGGGCCTTCCTGGCCAGTCCGTCCTGCCCCAGGCACCTGTCCCCTGGCTCCATTGCCCCTGAGGGCTCCAGCTCCCAGTGGGCAGGAGGCTGAGCCCCTGCCAGCTGGCTCAGCTCCTCTCACCTGTCCTCAACCTGTCCAGGTGACCGGCTGGCTGCACCCCTGGCTGCTTTGCCACTCCCAAGCACCGCCTGCACCGACGTTTTCATGGCTTCTGTGTTTTTCTCCCAGGTTCCGGTCCTGTTCTGACCACTTGCACCAGCTCTTCCTCTAATGAGTCAGGGGCGAAACACACCGTCCCCTGGAGATATCAGGTCCGATCATGATGGTGCTTTAAAAGGAGCCGCAGGAGGAAGCCACTCCATTGCCCAGGAGAACCCCGCCCACAGCAAAAGGAAACATAGCCGAGAACATGCGAGGTCGGCTCCCCTTGTCGGGGGACAGCAGGCCCAAGTGCCACAAGCACACCCACCGGGACGGCGGTCGGGAAGTTCGTCTGCCCCACGCTGCAGGACGGACACATCTGCTCGCACCCTGCCGACCAAGTTCACACGGGGAGAAAGAGCTGCTTTCACACGTGTGGTCCGTGGACGATGAACTCGCACTTAATGCCGTCTGCAAAAATGCAAAGGGTGAAACAGCTACAAACTCAGCAGCTTCCCCTCAGCAGTGATTTACTGAAACGCACTGGAGGGGACCTCGAGAGTGACCTGTTTCCCAAACTGCATTCCACCCCCTCACGCCTTTCAAAAACAGATACAAAGGTCAGCTTCCAAATATATGTATATAGTTGTAAATACATCACCCAGACCGAGCACCACCAAAGATTCCTGTAAGGACTCGTCTTCTGTTACTCAACATTTTAAGCACAGTTGCGGGGGTTAATTAGATTTCTGACCCTGAACATTTTTAAGTGCCTCTGACGACTTACTTCCGACTGATAATTCTGTGTTAGAAACCGAAGAAGAATAACAAACAGACAGTGAATAAATACACTCTTCATATTCCTTCCTGGGAGTGCCCGGGATGTATTTCTAAAATTTAATTAAATATCAAGATGTCCACAAAAATGTATAATAAACTACTTTGCAAGACCTCTAATGTCAAAGAAAAACACATTTTACATGAAACCCTCCTTCCTCCTCAGTAAACCTGTGAAGATTCAGGACTTTTCAAAAGCCTGCAGAATCCACAAGCCCATATTTTATCTTGAAAGTGCTCTTTCAAAGACTTGGGCGGAGCTACTTGTTTGCGGCGTGACAGAGTGGAAAGTGTTGTAACTTATCGCACAGGGGTTTGCACCGTTAGTTTCAGAGACATGCCAGACGGGTTTTAAATGATGTCAGAGCGGTGCAGTTAAAGCTTAAAGTGGGATAACTTAGTAAAAGATGATAAACAATTGCTTTAGGTGCTTTTCTCGTTTTCAAAAAGTAACGCTAGGTCCTCAGCAATACTCAAAACAGGGAAAGAAGGGGGGGGGCTTTGGAGGGGAATGTAAAAAAAAAACAAAAAACAACAAAACAAACCATCTGTCAGCCCGATAGCCTTGCCACCTTAAAGAACAATCGTGTCTCAGTGCAGGGCCCCTCCCCCGGCAGGTGGGTCACGGGGCCATGCCCACCCCCCACCCCCACCCCACCGGCACACAGGGGGCTTGACACACAACCTGAACATGTTAAACGTCACTGAGTCACATGGGGCGGGAGTCACTGCGTTCCCAATGATCTTTCCATCGTTCTCGTGTGCAGACAAAACCTCAGTCCGCTGCCAAGCCGCCTCTCACACGCTCCGGCACTGCCGATGTCTCCGAACAGAAGGGGACACCAGGCGCAGAGCCTCTGGCGGCCACAGGGTCGGGCGAGAATTCCAAATGTGGTCCAGTTTGCCTCGCTCCCCGCTTTATACCCCCTTCGATTTCAGGCACGTGCGGCAGAAGTTCTCTCCCGGTGTGGCCCCAGACCCGATGCTGGTGACGCATCTCCCGTCAGCGTTTGGGAGGTTCGGGTCTGAAGGGGGCAGCTGTCAACCCTTCGGCGCAGGGCCGAAACATGCCGAGGAGCAAGGATGTGGGGTGACCGGGGAGAAGCTGCGTGTAGAGGGAGGCAGCGACGGCAGGGATGCGGCTACGGGCCACGGATTGCCGAGTGCCACCAGGAGCCAGGAGCGGCAAAGAAGGGTTCTTCCCAACATCCAGAGCGGAGATGGTCCGCCGACATGCTGCCTTCCGCGTTCTGACCTCCATCGATTTCTGTTGTCTTCTGCCACCCAGTTTGCGGTCGTGGGTGACAGCACCCCGGGAGACTCACCCAGTGGGACTCAGCGGTGTGTGGATGGGGGCTGGCGCTGGGTCACACAGCCAGCCAGTGTCAGAGCAGGTATCTGAGCTCAGGCGTGTCCAGAACTAGAGCCAACGTCCTTAGCTGTTTGACTACGAGCCTTGGAGGCAGCGATGGGTGGGGAGGATCCTAGCCCAGCTGGTCCTGCGCTGAGCTCTGAGAGTCAGAGTGAGCTCCACAGTGAAGACCTGGTCCTCTGGCCAGTCCAGGCCACCCTGAGCTGCCCAGTCAAGTCCGCATGGCACAGGACAGCCCACCTCCACATTGAGGGTAACCTTGGGACTTCCCACATCAAGTTCCCCTTGAACTTGTGCGCAGCAGAAACACGGCAGGAAAGATGTGTTCTGTGACCCGGCAAGTCAATTGAAGTGCTCGATGATTTTACAGATTTTGTGATGTTCTGAACTATGTTGGTCATCTCGAATCCCAATCATCGCCTTTCCTAGCCCACCTGCAGGGGCAATTTTGCACTCTTATTCATTTTGCGGCCCACAGAAGCCGGGTGGGAAAGGCTGGGTGGGTCCAGGTGTGCACTCAGAGACGCCGGCTGAGCTCCCACTGGCGAGCGCCAGAGAACAAGACGGTAGGCTGCAGTGACACCGTGGTGCAGGGTGCAGGAGCACTGGCTCCTCTCATGCTGGGAGCGGGGAGCGGAACTGGCCACCTCTGAGGGGGTGGGTGACATGGAAGCAGGGACAAGGGGAACGGGAAGGGACCGCGCAGGGGAAGAGGGCTCCAGGAGGTGGGAGCAGCTTGTGCACGTGTTCTGAGGCTACAGGGGGTGAGGGTCCCATGCTCTGGGGTCCCCATGCTCCAGGAAGAGGAAGAAGGCCAGTGGGGTGATGCGGACAGCAGCATGGGGCCGGGTGGGGGCAGAGGTGAGCGGAAGCGCTGTGCGTGGGGAGCACCGTGTGTGTGGTGGGCCTGCACTAGCTCTCCCAGGGCGGCCGTGGCCAGGTGTGCACGTGAGCATCGCACAGCCCTGACCTTGCCTCAAGGGCATCCAGACGCACTCCTCCTCCAGCAAATGTCCCACCTGCTCCTCAGCCTGGACTGATGACATGCAGGGCCCTCCCTGGCCAGTGGCCCCCCGAGTCCCTGTATGAACCAGACTCTGCGCCCTGCTTCCCCGGGCGGCAGGAAGAGCCCTTCAATGGGACAGCTCCCTCGCAGTGCGCGGCCAGGCCTTTCATGCCGACTCCGGCAGCTGCCATCCAAAGGCAGAGCCGGCAGACACCGGTGATGGTGGACTCTGTCTGCAGATATCAAAGCCGAACGGATTCCTTTTCAACTTGGAGGCGGCTGTCCTTCTCCAAACCCGGCGGTGATCGCGCTCCCCTCCTCCGCAGTTACCCAGACGCGGTCCCTTTGCAGACAAGGTTCTGCTAAGGAACCCGCATTCTTCTGCTTCTCTTTGGAAACGGCGACTCCAGTCCTCCGCGGTCCTGTCTTCACTGAATGACGGTCTTCACTGCGAGGCTGACCACCAGGCGGGGACAGGGAGGGGCGACTTACACGACAACCCGCGTGGGCCGTCCTCCAAGCTTCTGGCACAGTGGTACAGCCGGACGGGTGCAGCTCGGACAGGAGACTTGGGGACTGAAGGTGAAGGTGTCCGAGGTGTGTTTCCAGTTTTCCACCCACACCCTTTGCACAGGCCCTCTTGTGCAGACAGACTGGCGCTGTGGGGCCGTGGGCAGGTGGAGCCGAGCTGGCTGCCTGAAACTTCACGTGGTTCCGGAGCCAGTGCAGCCGGACCCTCGAGCTGGGCACGGACGGGTCTGCCCTCCACGCGTCACTCATGGGCTCCATGGTAATGCCCGAGCACTGTCCGTCCTGCCCGCTGGCCGTTAGCACGGGCACATAGGTGTGCCCCGAGCGCTGCCCGTCCTGCCCGCTGGCCGTTAGCACGGGCACATAGGTGTGCCCCGAGCGCTGCCCGTCCTGCCCGCTGGCCGTTAGCACGGGCACATAGGTGTGCCCCGAGCGCTGCCCGTCCTGCCCGCTGGCTGTTAGCACGGGCACATAGATATGCATTTCTAAGAGCCTTGGTCGACCTGGCAGCTGTCCATCCTCCTAATCACTAGGGCCACGGCTGGACTCAGAGAGAACCACCTGGTGGGCAAGAAGATTCCAGAACTGCCTGCTGTGGTTCTTTTCCCCTTCTAGGGTTTTTACCTTAAAAATTTATCACCCTCTCCTTCCCCTTTCGGGTGAGAGACAGTTATTTCATGTACTGCTGAGAAGATAATTCAGAATTCTCTTTATTCTAATGCAGTTCGAAGTGTCTGTGACTGGCATCCGGAAATAGCTCTGGGTGTGAAACGTGACAGCCAGGGCGCTTTTGGAGCCTGTTCGTCACCACTGCCTGGCCTGCCGCCTCTCTGTCCGTCCATCCGTCTGTGTGGAAAACGGACGCTCTGTTGCCGTCCTTGCTGGGCAGGGCCTGTGGGTGTCCGGGGACAGGGAGGGGAGGCAGTGCGTGGGGCTCTTCTCTGGCCTGTGCTCCTCGTGTCCCATGCCCTGAGCTTGGTGCTGGCACCAGGCTGCACCAGGGCAGGAGCCAGATGGGGCCCTGGCCTCTTGCAGCTCTGGGTCTGGTGGGAAGCCACAGGACAGACAGTCACAGTCCCCATGGGGACGGGGCTCACATCCTGGGCAGTCCTCTGACTCCCTTCTCTCAGGGAGGCAATGGGTTTCTGGACCAAAGGAAGCTACAGAGAAGGGGCGTGGGCTGAACCAGGGCAAGCGGAAGCAGCGAGGGGGGCAGGCAGTGGGAGGGAGGTCTGAGGTCAGGAAGCCAGGAGCTGTGGGTATGGGGGCAGGTGTCAGGAAGAAAGAGCAGGGGGAGGGGTCCCAGACGTCAGAGACAGGAGAGCCAGGTCGGAAGGGTGGTGCTGGGGGTTGGGGACAGGACTGGCATTCCCAGTCCTGAGATCAACGTCCACACCCGCCTCCTCGACGTCAGACAGGAGGGTGGGGGCACCCGGACAGGCGAGGGATCTGCTGATCCCTGCCTTCATCACACGACCCCCTCACTCTGCCCCAGGACCTTTTCCTGCTTCCCTGAGTCCCAAGCTCCAGTGTCTCCTCTGCCTGGAACACTCGCTCTTCCTCCCACCACCCCCACGCAGGCACCACCTCCTCCAGGAAGCCTTCCTGTCCTCACCTTCTCTAAGACTAGCTCAGACCCTCCCATTAGTCATCGTGCCTCCCTGCAGCGCACCTGCAGTGCACCTGTGTTCATGTGATTTTCAGTAATTCTGCCCATCTCTTCCACCAGATTTTAGCCCCTCAGGCACAGGCAGGGACCACGTTCAGTTCTGCTGCTGTGGAATCTGCAACCGGCGCAAGCAGTTTGGCATTTTACCCATAAGCCACCAGGTGACCCAATATTAGGAATGAACTTGCCTTGTGAACAGCTTTGAATGTGGAAAACCAGCATCGACTGCAGGGACTGTGGGCCCCCGGTTCCCGAGCACCCCCTTCATCCTCACAGTCTGGGAAAGTTTCCCGGGTGCCGTGGGGCTCTGATGCTTGAATTGATGCCATGAGGCCTGAGTGGCCCCTGCTCGGCCTCAAGGGGCAGCTCTCAGAAGGGCTGCTCAGCCTGCGTCCACCCTGAGCCCCTCACACGAGAGCTCCAGGATGCGGCCTGAGCAGCAGGAGCCGAACCACAAGGTCCAGGCAAGCCTGCAGTCACCTGTGCTCCGCCAAGTCCGGGCCCAGTGAGCTCACCGCAAGGCCAAGGCCAAGGCCTGCTGAGTTCTCCCCCTGGGCCAGGCCCGGCCCGCCCACACTGCTGCGTGTGGTATCAGTTCTCCTCCAAACGTGGGGGGAACGGCAGAGCCCTGGGGACCTCCGGAACAGCGCCTGCTCTGACGGTGCGAGTGCAGCGTCCCACCCAGAGACCAGCGGCTGCGTTGGGAAATCGCACACAATGGAAAGAAATGGCACGCGGGCCTGAAGACCAGCAGCCCGACCATCCTGTCCCTTCTCCTCCGTCTGGTGCCGCCACCCAGCTCAGAGGCAGGGCCACGGGGCGGGCACGGCTGCCCACGGCTGCCATGAGAAGGACCCACTGGGCTCTCCAGACCACTTTCGATGACCAGGAGGCGTTAACTGCCCCGAAGGGACGGGGACATTGTCCAGAGAAGAGGGACTGGCGCCAGACGGCTGCGGAACGGCTGCCCACTGCTACAATCGTGTCAGGCCAATTCTTGCCAGGAGTTTTGTCAAAACCCTCACTTTCCAGCAGCACCAGTAGGGCCGTGACCCTGGGTGATGAAATAATACAGAAGCAGCAGATCCGCGGCTGTTCACAGGTCTCCCACTTTGAATTTAACTAAAGCTCCAGAAAAAGTAACCCTCTGCCGGCGTGGGGGGAGGGGCTCTGTCTCAGAAGAAATCTAGGAGACTCTACCTGGACTCTAGTGGCAGGGAAAACACCCCTTACAGAGGGGGAACTCAGATGCTGTGGAAAAGGGGGTCACGCCTGGCTACGTAAAAACTGAGAAGTTTCATGCAAAAGCCTTCACAAGTGATGCCAGCAAAGGAAGTGTGAAAAGTGACACTTGCCACGCAGATACCAGGCCAGGGTAGGTCGCTACACTGCACACAGAGCTCTTCGTAAGAACAAGAGGAGACCCCCGCCTCGGGCCTGACCGGCACGATGACAGACGGATGGCATAGAGAATGGAACGGTGGCGAGTCTGACATGAGGACAGCTCAAGGGAAAGGGCGGCGAGGAGGCTCGGCTTGGTGTGAGTGCCCGGCTGCGGGGAGGCACACGGGAAGCCCTCACCGAGAAGAGGCATCTAGCCGGAAGGGGGCGGGCGGAGGGCGAGGCAGCAGCCTCACCCCATGGCAGGGGGGACGAGCTCTGGCCTCCTCTGCGGTGGCACCGGTGCTTCACCTTGTGTGCTGATGGCGGCGGGCTGTGGTCCCTGCCCTTTCACGGGCCCTGCCTCCCGCCATGCCACACCGTCTGGATGGCTGGCGTCCCTGGGTACCTCTCCCTGCCCCCTGGGGACTAGAAGCCTGCCCGCAGCTCGGGACCCTGCACGAGGCTCCGTCACCCGGCCAGGTGCACTCTGCCCATGGACACAGAGCTGAGATCCCCAGACTGATCACAAAGGATGATGACTCGGCCCATTTGACGTGGTCTCCAGTGTCTCCAGAACCTTCTCAGGTGAGACAGCAGACCCTCCTGGCCATGTCCATGTGCACACTTTGCCCTCCAGCGCTCAGTTCCCCACATGGGGCCTGGGTGAAGTGGGTCCCGTCTTCATCTTCCCCTCCCGCACAGCCCCGCCCTGGGGTGGAGGAAGACCCCGGAGTGGCCCCCGCTTGAGCCCCCCGTAAGGACATGGGCTCTCCGTACAGCTGCGCACGTTGGCCCAGAGCATGAGGGGCGCCTCCAGGCGGGCCGGCTGGGGCGAGGTGGGAGGAGCCTGCCCTCCAAGTCTGCACCCTCAGCCTGCACGCAGGTCACAGCAGGAATGGGGCGGCAGAGGTGAGGGCTCTGTCTGTGGCGTGTGGCGCACGGCCTGGCATCTGGCGGCCATACTGCCGGCGTTTGCTGAGTGAAAGAGGGGGACGGGAGGGAGGAAGGGAGCGGTCGGTCTCCCCGCTCAGAACAGAAGACGCAGCCAGCCCAGAAAACCAGACAGACGCACACGGGTCTGTGAACACGTTACTCAGATGCATCACTCAGCACGGAGCTCCCCCTCGGGTCGTACGAGTTGTGGGGGGCATCTCCTTCCGTGTTTGAATTTCATGCATAAAATTTGCATGCATAATAACCCCTGCCAGATGCTCACAGGTGACAGACTTACAGCCTGTATCCTTCTGAGGAGCGCAGCAGGTCACTCCCCCAGGTTACGGCTAAGAAAATCGTCCAACTGCCAGGGCCAGCATTCTGCTCGTCTCTCCACCTACTTCACCATTAAGTCATTAAACAGCAACCACAGGGCTCAGAGAAATGGACCCTGGTTTGGGCCCTAACCTTTTGGGTGCCACACAGTCATGGGGACAGGCCCCAGGGCTGGGAAGCTGTGCTTGTGGGGAAGGTCACCACACACCCCTGTGAT
This sequence comes from Desmodus rotundus, assembly GCF_022682495.2. Taxonomy (NCBI): domain Eukaryota; kingdom Metazoa; phylum Chordata; class Mammalia; order Chiroptera; family Phyllostomidae; genus Desmodus; species Desmodus rotundus. The sequence goes on from NC_071392.1 coordinate 95,420,393, forward strand.
TCCCCAGGCAGGACACCTGGCCAGGAAAATGCCTGTGGAGGGTGGAGCACTTCCCAAGGAGATGCAGCCAGCCTGGCAGTGTGGGGACCACCCACTCAGAGACCTGTGAGTGCCTTTCGGGGGGAGAGCCAGCCCAAAGGCAGAAGAGCATGGCCTTGGCCGCAGAGGCCAGCTGCTCTGCGATCTCCAGGGCACAGAGGCAGCGCCGGGTAAAACCTCCTTCTCCACTAAAGCCCTGGAGAGACTAAGGCTTCAAGTCCCCACCTGAGGGGCTAATGGCAGGAGCTGGGAGCCTGCGTGCGAATGCCCCCTCTGTCCGTGTGGAACTCGGTGTTCGAGGTGGGATGTCTGAGGGACAGGGCGCAGCGCCTTCTCAATTTGGCACATTGTTTCACCTCTCTGAACCCCAATTTCCACATCTCTAAGCTGGGAACAAGAATATGCATTCCAGCCTCAGCCGGTGCTCGGTGGGTTAGAGCATCTTCCCGATGTGCCAGGGTTGCAGGTTCCATCTCCAGTCAGGGTTCGAACAAGAAGCAACCAGCGAATGCCTAAGTGAGTGGAACAACAAATCAATGTTTCTCTCTCTCTCCCCTCCTCTCCCTCTCTCTCTAAAAGCAATCAATATATTTTTTTTAATTACGAGTGTACATTCCAGAGTAAGAGTACGTGAAAAAGTAGTTAGAAGTGTGAACTCGTCACTGTTGTGCCTTGTCGTCACAGTTGACGGGCACAGCATGTGCGCGGCCCGTCTGCGACTGTTTCCGCTTCTGATGCAGAACAAAGTCTCAGTTCCCTGGGAGCCGTCACCCGCTCATCTTCGCAACAAAAGAAACATCCTGAGCTCAGATCCTTTCGCAGCTAATGACATCTAACGCAAATGTATCCACTTTTCATTGTATCCATCGTTTCCACCCTCTCCTGTTGGTGCAAATGATACTCATTTTCCATCTATAGTGCTGATTCCTTTTAAAGTAAATTCATTTCACATTAAAAGTCAACTAAGGACACTTAAATGCACGTTACTAGGTGGAAGAAGCCAGGGTGACTCCAGCTGTGTGATACTCTGGAAGAGGCAAGGCTATGGAGACAGCAAAAAGTGAAACTATTCTGTACGGCCCCGTAGCGTAGCGGTGGACGCACGCCGTTAGACGCTCTGCACACTCACGGGACACACAACCCTGAGGGACCCTAACGGAAAGTACGGACTTGGGATGTTTATGACGGGCCAGTGGGGGTTCACCAACTGTAACAAACATACCACTCTGGTGCAGGGCGCATTTAAAGCTCCCAGGTGATTTCATTTGGAAGCCAAGGCTGAGAATCGCTGCTCTCGACCTTGCACCCTTCTCTGAGCTCAATGCCAAGTTGTATCCCTCTCATGAACACTGCATCTCCCACTGCTCAGCTGCCCTGCCTCCAATGGTCCAGCACCTTCATCGTGACCTGCCTTCCTGGGATGATGCAGAAGGGGGCTGGGTGTGGGGGGTGGGGAACAGGGTAAATGCAGAGTCTCTTTGCCTTTGCCTCAACTTTGCTCTGAATCTGAAACTGCTCTAAACGATAAAGTCTAGTTTTTAAAAAGTCAACTAAGAGGAGAATATAAGTAAACAATTATAGAGGTGACAAAATCGTGAAGGTGGCCAAACCCATGGAGGAGGGAGGAGATGGCTACTGCTGGGGACAGGCTTGAGGCAGCACATGGCACAGGGGACCAGTGAGGCCCGTGTGTGTGCGTACGGGGAGCAGAGGACCTCCAACCAGAATCAGGCGTGGTACGGCACACAGGTGGACTGGCCCCAGCGTCCAGCCTGTCTCCTGAGACACCTCCCGGAACTGTGGTGTCCTCAGCAGACGCCCTGCAGGGGGGCTCTGGATGCAGAATGGCCCTGGCTGGAGGCTGGGTGGGGAAGGAAGGCACAGCCGCCCCTTCCACCGGGCCACGTTCATTTCCACAGCGGCAGCAGTCAGAGAGACGCCAGGTTTTCCCTCAGAGGCGGTCCAACCTCCATGCCCATTTGGGCCGTTGGCAGGCAGCTGTTTGGTGGCCGCAGAAGCAGACACGCGCGTCCTCTCCCTGGGTTGTGACTGGGGACGGGGCTCCACAGGCACCACGCTGACGCACTGAGTCCCGCGGGCCATGGTGCTGCAGCTGGACCGGGGGCCACTGCAGGGTGCTCGGGGAGGCGTCAGGGGCCCAGCCAGAGACCCCGCCAGCCCTGCCACCAAGACCCAGGAGCTTCTGAACCCCTCCCACCTCACCAGCAGAGGGGTTCGGTGTGTTCCTCAAACCCGGAGAAGCTCAGTGTTGCCCTCGGCCTCGGGCACGGCTGGCAGGGGCAGGGACACCACTGTCACCCAGTGTACTCCTCTAGGGCGGCCTGGGACATCTGGCCTGTCCTGCCACCGCCCACACAAAGTCCCTGTGCAGGCTCCCCAGCCTCCCGGGAGATGCTCACCAGGTAAGCCCATGCAAACTAAAGCCACCAAGAGCCAGGTCCTCGCCACACCCTCATCCTAGGGGAATGACACCAACAGTGTCTCCCGCCACCCGAGGGTGGGAGCTGGGGAGGCCCAGGAAGGTAGGGGCCCCCCTGAGAGACCACAAGGCCCCTTTCCCAAGTGAAAGGTGACGTGAGGTCCCCAGAGGACACATAGGCGCAGGCGCAGCTCTGACAGAGAAGAGGGGCAGAGGGAGAGGTGACGAGACTGTGAAGGGCTAACAGGGACTCGAGACCTTCAAGGCTCCCAGAGGGGCCCGACTCTGCCATCTCTGCTTCGCTTTCATTCGCTTCCCCAGGACAGACCTGTGGAAGTGACCGCCGCCGGCCTTGCTCAGGCCGCTCGTCTCTCTGTGGCCACCGTGGCCGCCGCTTGGGCATGTCGGGTGCGTGATCAGAGCTCCATATGTGGCAGCCTGTGCCGCTTCCACCAGGCTTTCGCCGAGCAACGTAGTGCTGTTTGTTTCCCCGCCGTTGGTTTCTCGCTGCGACTTCACTGGAAGGAAGGGGGACACACCACAGACTCAATTACCGAAGAGGAAGAAAATGAGGGACCTGGTGCCTCTTCAGGCCATTTCTCCAAACTATAAGGCAAGTGGAACCCAGTACAGAGGCTGGTGAGGTTGCGGAGCCTTTAATAAGGGGCTGGGGTGGCCAGGGTGGAGACCCCTCCTCCGCCAGTCGCCTGGGAGACCCACACCCGGGAGAGGAATGGAGACCCGGCTGTTTTTCCTCTGGCCATTAACACGGTGACTTTTTTTCCTGGTCTGTTCCTTCTCTTCACACTTCAGGAACTGCAGAGGCACAGGAATTGGGCTGTCAGCTTCCGGTATAACTGGCCTTGGCTGCGGTGTGTGTGATACCTTCCTTCCGGCTCCGGGAGCCTTATCCCAGGCCGCTCGAGGCACCGTTGGCCAGGCTGGGGCCATGTAAATTTATGTCCTCCCCAGGAAAGTGCTTTCAAAGGGCTTAACTGCAGGTGCTGAGGTCTGGACGGCCCAGGACTGAGCGCAGCCATGGACCGGCTCTTCCTTTTGCTGGTGAAGAGGGAGGTGAGGAAGCCAAGGAGAGGGACAGCTGACCAGAAACGGGAGCATGGAAGGCAGGATGAAGCTGACGGACTGTCGGGGGCAGGGCAGCTGGAAGGTGGGATACTGCTCGCCACTGAGCTTACCGAGGGGTGCAAGGTCGAGAGCAGCGATGCTCAGCCTTGGCCACCGCATTAAATCACCCCGGAGCTTTAAATGTTGATGCCCCGTTCGTACCTCTGAGGGTTGTGATGTGAGAGTTCTGGGGCACAGTCTGCTCACAGGAACCGGGTGACGTTCCCCAAGGCTGAGAGCCACAGTCTAGCTCACCACAGGGGTGAGGGGCCGAGGTGAAGAGAAAGGAAGATCTTCGCAGGAGAGAAGGTCGAAGACAGAGGGCTCAGGGTCCAGAACGAGACCCAAATCAGCAAGAGCACGGCCAAGTCGTGTGAGGAGAGGATGGGCGGGCAAGTGCAGACACCTTCAAGAACGAGGGGAGGGACCAGGACGTCTATGGATAAAGAGGTGGGGTGGTGGGTGGCCTTGGCCCTGATGGGAGCTGCCCAGTGGGAGATGGGTGCAGTTGGGGAGCACCCCCCCCCCCCGAGCTGAATGCCAAGGCCAGTGTTTGTGTCTTTTTTTCAGCATGGCGGGGCGTAGCACAATCACAGCCGTGTATGGAATGCCATCAGGGTTACCCAAGCCCCCAGCGCCATCGTGGGAGCCCTGTTCCCCCCAGGGAGAGCCCACCTGGCTGACACTGAGAGGGACTGGAAGCCCAGGATCTCAGAGAACTCTGATGGACCAAGGGGTCGGCTCCGCAGTGGCCATTCCCTCCCACTTCCGTGTCACCTGTGTGTGCTCACCGCACCCCACTGTCTCCCAGATCCCCATCTCTCAGGACCCTCAGCGATGATCTCCAGGCTCCCCCCACCATCGCCTTCCCCCTCAGACCCACGGCCTGGGCGGCCCCTGCTCTGTGCCAGAAACTTGGCCCCATAAGGGAGCCTTCCTACCCCTCACCTGCTGGGACTGCAGGTCAGAGCCAACGTGTGGACCTACCGTTGGGGCGAGTGGATGTGTGCATCCCCCAGAGCACCCCCGTGCCTGGGAAAGGGTCCCTGCAGCCCGTTCACCCAGGGGTCCGGGAGCTTGGCCACCCATTAGAGTCGCCTGGGCAGCTCTTATGAGCCCTGCTCCCACGGGCCCCCCGTCTATTAAACTGCCTGGGGGCAGACCCAGGCGTCCCCTGCTGACTCTGAAGTGCAGACAAGCCTGAACCCCTGGAGAGCGGGGCCCATCGGCAACAAAAAAGCTGAGACGGTTGCTTGCATGTATTTTTGTACCTCAACACCGAGCACCTGCCTGGTGTGTAGCTAGGGCTTAGCAAATACTGTGTTTGCTGCAAGACTCTCCAACAGCATCACATGACTCGGAAGTGGGGGAAGGACAAGGCACCGCCTCATACGGCTCTCAGAGCCAAAGCGCCTTCCTGGCCCGTCCCCCAGCACCCACAGTGCGACCAGCATCTAAACCTCCCTGACAACTGAACCGTGGACCCCTCTGTGCTCCAAGAGGCGGCCCGAACAAGTTGGAGACCCTCGAACTCCTTTTGGAAGCTCAGTGACTCTCACAAAGGACAGGCAAAGTCACCGAAGAGGGGGAGCAAGTAGCGTTCAAAGGCGTCCCTTCGTCTGGTTCCGCATCTCTAAATTAAATTTCAATGACTCGCTAAGAAAATGTATTCTTTATGTGTTTCCATAAATCGCTCCTTTCAATGCTGTGTGTCTCTTTTTTATTTTAGAGGGAGCAAAACAAAATTAAATAACTATATGAGCTATATTTTACCTTTTAAAAGCTACTGCCGTCTGACTAGACAACCAAGTGGGACGAGCTGGGCAAGCCGGACGTCCCCACGGCTGGTGCGCGAGGGTCGCAGCGGCCTCTCCACCATCCGGGATGTAGCCTGTTCACGTCGAGTGGCCGGATGACAGCCATCGGGGGATGTGAGGAGCCCTGGGAGGCAGGCCAGCAGCCGCTCAGACCTCCCCCCTGCCTCCCCTTCCCTTCTCCCCCCAGGACCCGAGTCCGCATACATCCAGCATTATTTCTAAACGTGGCTGACAGGAACGTCATCCGTGGGGACACTGCTAAGGGACAGAGGGAAAGGCATGACATGGACCTACACATAGAGACATGGGCGGAATAGAGGTACGTGGGGTTTTTGGAGAAAATCACTTCTTTCGGATACTTCTTCCTCCTTTAGCAATGCCGATTAAATGGGAGTGCTTCTCCAGATGCCATGATTTAACTCCTCCGCAGTGCAGCCCGGGCTCCAGGTTACTTAAAAGCTCCTCATTTTATTCGGATGTGCCGCTCTCTCAGGGGGAGGGTCACTCGCCACTGAACTTCCCTTCTGATTCAGCTTGCCCTCGTGGACAAGGCTGGGACACAGAAGACGCCCCGCTGAGCATCCCCTGCGCTCCGGTCCCCCAGATCTGCACCGCACCTGCCCCCAGGTGAGCCCTGGACAGGCGCGGACAGGGCGAAGCTGCGCGTGCAGTTGGCTCTGACGGGTTGGCCGTCCGCATCCCCCATCCGCCCCACCGCAGGGGTTCCCGCATGGCGAGGACTTCGTGGACACTTGTAGACGTGCGACAGAAGGACGTGGAGTGTTCCACGCTCAGTACGTGCCACGCCTGGCACTGCTAAGAGCTGTAGGCAGGCGTTTCATTCACTCCTTGGGTGGCCTGGGGGAGGGTCTGAGGCCTGGCATCTCCCGTCCCTGTACCAGGGCCGGGACCTCAGAGGGATGCCAGCCTCCCGCGAGCTCCCACGGACACCCTGTCCTTCCATCCCAGCGCCCACTCGGCACACGCCCTTGTATCCAGGGACCAAACAGGGAATCGAAGACGTCACACACAGTGGAGAACGGTTAATGGGGACACAAGCCTGAAACACTTTAACGGGACAGAGAGGTACGGTCAACACCACACGCACCAGTCCCGAGCTGTCCAGCTCCGGTTTGCAGGCACCACGCCTGACCCCCGACCCCTGCCAGGTGCCATTTCCAGTTCATGGAACCTTGTGGGAGAGCTCAGGGACACACAGCCGTCGACAGACCTTTCCTCCCTTCTGTCCCTCACTGCTGTCTCCCAGAGACAAAGGCAGACAGAAAACATTTGGCGCCTTGCCTTCTTCAAGTCTTTCCAAAACTTCAACTGCTTTTATAGAAACAATGGCTTTCTTCCGCTTGCACTCAGATGTCACAGTTTTAGGTAACGTTCAGTTATGTGACAGATGGCCCTGGCTCCGACAGCTGGCACGCATGGTCCACTCATGGGGGTGTGGCTGGAGGAGCCTCGAGTCCCCAGGGTGGGCCTGCAGCTGGCGGGCGCTGGGCAGTGAGCACGGAGACCATCACTCCTACCGCCTGGCTGATGGAGGCTGAGGAAGAGGGGTCGCTCTTACCCCGGTCAGCTCGCTTGGCCTGGCCGTAGGTGTCTTAAGCGCGTGCTGGTCTGCTCACCCAGCACCCGGCACAGAGAGGCGTCACTGGGACATCACCCCAGTGACGGCAGAGCGCTGGCAGTTCACCAAGCCAACCCTGTGCTGGGGGGCTGGCAGGAAACAGGCGGCAGACGACCAACGAGGACCAGGATCAAGGTGCATTTGCCAGCACCCGCCGCACGTCCAGAGCCCTGAGCCCGTCAGTGCCGGTGCCTGGCAGCCGCAGGGCCCAGCTTGGCTCAGGCCATCCCAGGCCTGGAGAGCGGAAGGCTCCACAGGCTCACACCAGCCTGCGGGCTGGGCTGTCTCTTCCAACACTGCCCTCTGAGCAGCTCCCATGGGCTGTGAACGACCAGGTGGATGCTGGAGGAGTGGGACCTGTGACTCTGCGGAGGGCAGGGGACTGTCAGCTCCTCGGTGAGGAACTGCAGGGCACCTTGGCTGGGGGCGGGAGAGCTGGGCTTCTCAGGGGAAAGCTCGCTAAACTCTCAAAACATCTGCTCCGACAGGGTAAAACAGCAGATGCCGGGAGACAAGTCCCCGCACCGACGGGGCCGAGGCGGCAGAGCCAGGCGAGAGCGGGGACGCCGGGTGTCCCCTGCCTGTTGGGCCAGCTGTGCTTCATCATCAGTCTTATTCAAAGGTCCAGAGGGCCACCGTCCCCACCCCCGGGAAGTAAATAATGATCCCTCACATCATAGCAACAGCTACTATTTCTGGAAGACTCATCGGTGCCAGGCTTTGTCCTAGGCGCTTGAAACAAATGATCACTGAGGGGTGACCTGATGTCCCCCACCCCCCACCAGGCACGCTCCCATCCCGGAACCTGTGTTAGCCCGTCTGCACAGGTTCCAGTTAAGGGTCTTGAGCTGAGCTACCCCTGGGTTACCCCGGAGGCCCTATGCCCGATGACCAGTGTCCTTATGAGAGATGGCAGAGGGGGGACAGGATGCACCAAGGAGAGCCGCATGGAGACGGAGGCAGAGGGCAGAGCGATGCCACGCCAAGGAGCACCAGCAGCCCCCAGCGGCCGGGAGAGGCAGGAGGGAGCCTCGTCCTGGAGCCCTCAGAGGGGGTGCAGCCCCGCGACCCCTCGATTTTGGACACCTGCCTCCAGAACCGTGAGAGAGTAAGTTCCCATTGTTTCCAGACAGGAAATCCGTGGTCATTGTTATCAGCCACAGGAAAACATCACAATCTCATTTGGCTGCGTCCAGGGGCCTCAATGAGAAACATTTTCCAAACGAGTTACAAACAGCTCCCAAGTGTATTTATTTAGTCTCACTCAGCTAACATGTGGCTTTCTCAAAGTGATCACGGGTCAAACACAAGTGTCTTAAAGTAAGAGAACTAAATAGCCATCCTAACAGGACCGGGCGGCCACCACAGCAAACCACAGGCTGGGCGGCTTAGACACAACGGAAATGTAGTCTTCACAGTGTTGGAGGCTCCAAGTCCAAGGTCAAGGCTCAGGCAGACTCAGTGTCTGGAAGGGGCCCCCTTCCCGGCTCACAGTGGCTGTCCCCTCGCTGTGCCCTCACCCAGTGGGAGGGGTGAGGGGGCTCCCTGGGGCTGCTTTTTATCAGGGCCTGATGCCGCTGCCATTGGTGAAGGCTCCACCCTCGTGACTGAATGGGTTCCCACAAGCCCGCCTCCTAACAGTGTCACATCAGGAGGACACGCACTGAGTCTGTAGCAGTAGCTTAAAAGAATGAGAATTTTAAATGCTGTTCACGGTGAAGGAGATGCAACATGTGAGTCACTTCCCGAGAGCGAGGCTCCGCCTTGCGTGCAGGGTGAGCCTCTGCCATCCGTGTCCTGGGGGCTAAGGAACCTGGGTTCCAGCCTGGTTCCGGTGTGTGTGTGGAGCCTGCCCCTCACCCACAAGCGGTTCTCTGATGCAAGCAGGGACTCGGAGAATCCAGCTCAGTTCTGACACCATCAACCAGAGACAGCATGCGATTTCCCAGGGAAGGAGCCCAGTGCCGAAAACCACCATCCACTTCAGACGCCGGGAGCAAGCCCGGGTCGTCCCCTTTCCCAGGACTGAGTCGTTTGCCAGGATGGCTCACAGAAGTCAGGGAAGCCGCCCACCCACTGGAGCACTGACACTTTACCAAGAGTGCTAAAGGGTGCGAGTCGACGGCCAGATGAAGAGACACACACAGCAAGCCCTGAACATGGGAGCCTGGGGCCCACCACAGTGGCCCGGGGATGCATCTGGTTCCCCAGCATGGAATTGCTCCAAGAAAGGGGGCTGCCCAGCCGCTCCTTCAGGTTTTTGATGGAGGCTTCGTTATGTAGTCAGACTGAGGAAGTCACTGGGCACTGGTGATTCATTCTACCTGGAGTCCCCTCTGTCCCCACAAAGCAGGGGGTGGGACTGAACGTTCCCATCTTTAACCACATGGTTCGCCTCCTGACAGACAGCCCCCTGCCTGAGGTGCAGTCCCCAAGTCCCCGCAACAACACAGCAGGGCTCCTAGGTGCTCTGTGCTCAGACCAAACACATACTTCCTACCATAACCCACAATCTCACACCAAGGGTCCCCGCCCGCCCCTTTGCCCCACGCAGGCTGGGAAGCGCTTATCAAAGTCGCTACGCAGACCTGGGTGAAGCCCACCCGACCCCTCTCAGCCTCTGGTTACTAAGGTCACTGTCCTGTCACCCTGCCTGCTCCGTCTCCCCCCAGCCCCTCCCGCGGGCACGGAAAATGGTGGTTAATGTCCCTCCATCTTCGACTCTGCTCCCAGAGAGCTGCCTCATACAAACCTGCTCTCCAGCCCCGACCTAGGAGGTCAGGACAGAAGTTCATCACCTTGGGGTGGAGAATGATTGAATGCATCATGTGTCTCCTCATTAATTTCTGGTTTTACACATCATAATTAAATAACTAATTATGGCACCCATATGAGCGTGACAAATACGCTTAAGGAACTGACAATGTTACGTCCTTGAAAGGTTGGCCTGGGACTCTTATGTGTCCCACCCCCAAAACGAGGAGCCTTGAACCCCGAATTCTCTCCCCGGGAGACGCGGGCCAGCAGAGGGCTGCAGGCAGCCGGCCTTCTCCCCCAGCCCCTGCTTACTGTGGCCCCCTCACCAGACCCATTTCTCATCCCCCCGCAGAAGCGGTGCCAGGCTGCACGTCAGCTTTCATCTCCCCGGGCCAGGAGCACAGGTAAACATGCCAGGTGTGGCTTTAATCTGCGATGTGATGCTCTCGGTGGAAGGGGGAATGGCTTGAAAGAAGGCCGCTCAAGAGTGAGGCTCTTCACATTTCAAAGAAATAGCCGACATCAAAAAAGGTGTTTTGCTGTATCCGGGGCATTTACCATTTATAGCAAATACTGTTCCAGTTGGCATTAAGCTGCCTCTCACACTCCATTCTGCAAGAAGGCGGGCTCCGTTCCAAACATTGTCTCCACTCTTTACCCTTTGCTGGGGGAGGCCCACACAGGGCAGAGGTGAGCACTGGCCTTTGCGACTGATTTCCCAGTGGAAAGAGGGGGGAGCCTGCGGAAGGTTCCTGGTTGGTCTCCTTTCAGCTCAGAGAGGGACTGGTTCGCACCCCGGCGTGAAAGCCTGCAGACTTGCGACAGAAGACGGGACCATCTCAGGAGTCTCCACCAGCCCACACACCGCCCGCCATGGGCAGGCAGACCCATGTCTCTCACCTCGTCCCCTGTGCAGAGGGTGGGAGAGCCCCCCTTCGGAGTGGAGCCCACTCCCACTGCGCCCACAGCCATCCAGTGCTGCCTCGTCACTTCCAGGAGAAAATCCAAGGCCCAGACCAGCCCCAGCTGCCGGCCAGATCCAAGGGGCCCAGGAGTCTGGGGTGGTGCCGGCACTGGGCTTTGGGGTGAGCGGGTGGAAAAGCCCAGCGCCCGCAATCCCCAAACCTCTGACCACTTTCTCCTTGTCTGCTTGGCTTTGGACTGGACTTCTCCTGATATTGGATGAAGCCCAGGCAACACTTATGCCTACCTGTCTGTTTACCTTAAACAGTCGGGAAGAGGAGACGTGGGGTCTGCGTCGCATGCCTGGGTCGTTGCACAGATCGTGGGAGCTCTGGTCTGAACCACTGCCGCACTGTCCCCACTTTTCCCTGGGTGGAGTCCCTTCCAAGTGAGAAGGTGCAGGCTCTGGGGGGCCAGAGTCCCACTCTGAACGGCTCGCGCACAGCTCTGGTGCAGGAGCTTCCACGTGAACGGGCGCCCATGAGAATATCCAAGGTCACGCAGCCCCTGTACCTTTGCTGAACGCACACGTTCCAACGGTGAAAAGCCCGCTGACGTCTGCAGCGATGAGCGGCGCATCCGCTGGCTGCACAGGTCCCTCTTTTTGCAAAGCTGAGGCTCCGGTGAAGACCCTTAGTGAATGGTCTTCGGGACGTCAGGTGCAAACCATGCTGCATCGGTTGGTTAAAATATTTGCTTCCCTTCTGGGCACAAACACAATGAAGGCTTGGTTGTGTCCCGGAGGGGCAAATGGCATCATTAGCACTCCTGAAGACGGCCGCAGCAGCTAACTGCGCGCTGAGCCCCGGGTGAGGTCCCGCTCACTCTGCACATGGCGCTGCGGTTCCTTCGGTGCAGACGGGGAGACCGGGGCCCAGGGAGCTGCCGAAGGCGCCTGGGTCACCAACATGGGCCTCTGTCTGTCTGCCAGCCCAGCTCAGGCTGACCTGTGAGCACCCTCTCCTCCGCCTCCCACATCCTGGTTGTTTACAGTCAGCTTTGGTCGAGCCCAAAGCCCTTCAATTAACAACTGGCCGCGGGACTTCCAGCTACATTCTCATTGATGCTGCCCACCCCTCACCACCCCCCCCCCCGCTCTGGCATTTTCTCATATTTAGCCCCCAGACAAGTGTGTATCTTTGCTGCTGAGGAATCCCACGTGACTATGATTCCTCGCAGGCAGAGCCCTTTGGTGTGTATGGTATTCCCAGGGGTGAGCACGGGGGCAGGGGGACGGGGGACAGGACCCCAGAGCCCCCCGCCCCTGAGACTCTGCAGTCAAAGCCCTGGAGCCCAGACTCAGCCAAGGGGAGTTCCACCCAGCAGGCGTGTGGCCGAATGACGGGTCCTCCTGCTCAGTCAGCACAGGGAAGAGCCGGCAGGGTGACGGATAGACATGCCAACCAGCTGCCTCCCTGAGCTCCCCTGCGCACCCGGCCCGGGCCTGGGAAGGCTCAGGGCCACCATTGAATCACAGGATGGCCCCGAGACGTGGGGAGGAGAGGCGTGAGGGTGAGAAGGGGCTCAGAGAAGTAACACCCACTAACCACTGACTGCTCACCGCGTGATGTGCTCTGCACCCCCTCGTCACCTTGATTTCTCCCACTTTGCCTCCCCCTGTGCTGGTCCCTGGAGACGTCATCACAGGAGAACATACTGACACCGGGTATGCACACCCCTCCCTGGTCACACTCTGTCCCTGCTGAGTGGCCGCCTGGTTCTGCCGAGTCTCCTGCCCCCCAAGCCCTGGCCACCAGATCTGGCCATGGTCACGGAGGCCTCCAGGCAAGGGACACGGAAGCCCGGCGTGTCCCTTGCCTCCACGTCTCTCTTTTCACGTTAATTTTCAACACAGGAAACACCCAGAATCATAGTCCAAGCACCTACCGCTAGTATGAAACCAGGGCCTCCGCAGTTCCACATTCTAAATCTGTGCGCAGAAGCAGAACGGCGTAACACGTGTTTGCACACAAACTGCACACAGGCTCACCTGCGCACTCACAGGGTTGCGCAGACGCACTGCATGGCGTCGTTTTACCCTCCTTTCAGTCGGCGTGCGTGGGGTCACGCTGCACGCGGCTTCGGGGGACTCGGTCTTGCCCAGCCCCGTGTCCGAGGCTCGTGCGGGCTGCCGTGCACTGCAGGGTGGGGGCCACACTCCAGTTGGAGGGCACAGCTCCCAGGCTGCCATGTCGGCCCGAGATTTCAGACACTAGCCCCAAGTTCAGGGCCCCCTGACTTCTGGCCAGCTAGCTTCAAATTCCAGGAACTCTCAAGCCTCCCTCAGGGATGATAATTAACCGGATAATTAACCAGGACACCTCGCAGAGCTGAAGGTGGCACTGTATCTGCAATCACGGGTTTATATGGTGAACGGATACCAGCCAGAAGCAGCCACGAGGAGAGGGGCAATGTCTGGGGGGGGGGGGTCTGAGTGAGAAGCTCCTGGTCATCTCGTCCCAGGGAGTCCTGGACGGTGCTCCCTCCTCCTGGCCCTGAGGTGGGCAGTTGGCCAGAGCACAGCACCCAGAAGCTCCCCCAAGCCTTCCGCACGCAGAGTGTCCGTGGGGGCTGACCCGTGCCTCAGGCCCTCCTGGAGGGTCACACTAACACTTGTAGCCTCTGGGGCCCCCAGAGATGGGACCAGACACAATGTATCCCCAAAGCCCCGTCATAAATCAGTGTTGGATGGTCAGGTAGCCAAGCGCTCAGCAAACAAGGCTACTGCTGAGGGACAAGATGTCCCAGGGGCTGGAGGCCCCCTTTCTGGGGCCGGCGGGGCAGAGGCCAACGTCTCTTTGGGTGAAGTTAATTCTTCACTCTCCACAGACACATCTGGTTCCTCATTTAACTTCTCGGCGGCAGGGGGGCTCCGAACCCACGTTTGCTCTTCACAGGAGACTCACCTCCCTGGAACACCTCTGCGGGGGGCCCCCTCGCCGCAGCCCCCAGGGTTCGCAGACTGAGCCATCACAGCTAGCCAGCCTCCGGGGGACAGTGACCACAAGTCTCTCTCTGGTAAACTCGCAGGCCTCGGTGACATCCACCATACCAGGCTCCTGCTCTGGAGCCCGCTCAGGCGTGTTGGTTTCGGTCGGAAATCCTGTGCGTCCCCGGCCGTGTGGCGTGCACGGGTGCTCAGCGGCCGCCGGTTCTCTCCTCCTCCACCAGCGGTTTCCGGTCACTGACCCTGGTTCCGAGTTCAGAGCAAAATGAAGAAAAATACGCGTGCCCAAATATACGGCGGTTCCTGTTTTCCCAGCAGTAGGTAATCTCCGCGCGCACTTCTACCAGCTGAACCGAAAAGCCGCTGGGGTAAGAGGAAGAGCCCAATGTCTGTGAGTGAAACCTAAGTGGCCGACACAGGCACACGGGGTCCTGGGTCACAGGGAACGTGTTAACTCGAGAGCACAGCTTTTTCCGCCTCGAATTTGAGCAGACGGTGATGTTACTGACTCTGAGCACGCCTCTGACGCCCACATCTCTGCCGTGTCTGAGCCCCCCAGCTGCCTCACCACAGGCTTCTCCGGAGTACCCTGCTCCGCCCTGCCTTGCAGACGTCTGCTGGCGGTGCTCTGTGGCTCCACACGGGACCGGGTTTCTGGACGCCGCCCCCTCACCCAAGGGCTCATTTATAGAACGCGAGGACGGGTCTTCTTTGGCTTGTTTGTTCGCTTCACGCTCCTTGGAGGCGTGCACCAGTCAGCTCCAGAACTGCCTCCCATGCGGCTTTGCAGAGTGGTCCTTCCAAGGCCGGTGCTGAATTTCCCTTATTGCTTTAAAGACGTCTCCACTGCCAGGGCTGACGAGCCCTCCATGAGCATCCTGAGCTGGGACCGAACAAGGCAGGCGCCTTCAGCCTAATGTGCTCTCCCAAGTCAGAACTTGTCATTCAAAACAAGGAGGGAGCCATGGGACACAAGAGGCGTCCAGACACTCAAACGTAACGGGACTCCCACTTTCTGGGGAACGGCTTTTAGAAAAATAGTCCTTTACACTCAGGCCTTTGTGGTGAATGCAATTGTGCAGCTGAACCAAGTCACCTGGACACACAGGGGAGACGCCACACAGGCGTCGTTGGCGTTTTTAACTTCGCTGTTGTTGAAAGAAACGAAGGTAACCCCACTAATTGCACGGGGCTCCCCAAAGCCTTAGAAATACAGTAGGTCTCTGTTTTAGCCCCCAAACAACATATAAACATAGCAAGAGAAACAGCCTTCCCCCCGCTCGCCTGGAATCCCTCCCAAAGGGATTTATTTGTCTACTCGGTGGTCCTTGTGGAGAGAACGAGAAGAATGGAGAGGAAAAGAAGCCGCCGGTTCTTGGAAAGGCTGAAACTGCAGAGTGGCCGTGGGCATGAGGGGGACAGCGAGCGTCTCCCGTTCCCGGCCCCACCCTCGGCCACCTCGATGACCGGGAGCCGAGGCAGGGCACGGGGACATCATTCTGTACAGTCCCCAGCCCACTCTCATTCAGAAACACACTCCGGAGTCCAGGTAGCAAGAGAGCACCCGGGGAAGAGCCGGGCTCTGCCCTGGCGGAAGGGCTGTGCTTCCAGAGTGAGTTCCCGCAGCGCGCTGGGGTCGGTCTCTGATTTACAGAAATGTGTCGGACACACCACGGGCCCAGGACACCGCCCCGGCGGTCCCTCCCTCCCAAAGCAGAGGGCGTTGCTGGCTGCAGCCGCCTTGGAGTGGCGCCCCAGGTCAGCACTAGGAAGCCAAGGTCCGTGCCCCTGCGTTCACCAGGCACCTGGGCCTCTGTTTCCTGGGACGGCTTGGAGACCACCCTGCTCTGCGCCAACCACTGGGGACCCCCGCCACGGCCAGCTTCTTAAAGGTCTGTTCTCGTTAGATGTGAACTAACCTCTCTGCTGCCCACCACCGGGTTTCGAGAAGGGGTGGCCACAGGGCCACGCCCTGACTTTCCTCTCTGAGCAGCACTGGTTTGTACTGACGTATAATTTTTGAGCTGTGACAGCGCCATCCGTTTAACGAACGTCATCGAGCAGCTGGGATCAACCACCTCCCGCAAACTGAGGCTGCTGTGCGGAGCTTCCAGAATGAAGGGGAAGACAAAGAATGTGGGTGTCCGGGGGCCTCGACCCGTGTTCCCGCACACGCTGAAACCCTCCAAGAAGGTGAGACCAAGAGAAAGCCATTCCGATGGACTCCAGGCTGAAACTTGGTTTTTAAGATTCTCGTTCCACACGCCCCCTCAACTCCCCAACCTACCAACCAAAGTTGCCTTTATTTGCATTTTAAAGTTACAGACTTTTCCCAGGCTGCTTTTTTTTAAATGCTACATTATAATTTTGAGAAAGCAGCCTACATAATTACATTTAATAGACAGAGAATTGATTGAAACGCAGCTGGAACAGAAAGCCCAAGCTTAATTCTGTAAACACGTTACTGTATAGTAACCCCCCAATGAGTTTGTTCTTAAGTCTCCTAATTAATTTTTAATTAAAAAGCCCAAAGATGCTGTCGCACTTGCTGCTGTAAAGGGCAGTCCCACACCCAAGGAACTGGCTGAGCGGCGCGGACACCACCCTCCGGTGAGAGCTGTGTTGGTGAGAGCTGCTGCGTCCCGTGTTTCTGAGACGGGGCGGGAGTGAGGCGAGCGAGCATCTCAGGGAGGCATCAGTGGACGCTCTCCTTTCTCTCCACATGTGTACATGTGCAGACGTGTGTACATGGAGAGTGATGCGTCTGTATGCGACACCAAGCTGTCCAAACCTTTTTTTAAAACAGATCCTCCTTCTACCCTTTCCAACATCCAGCTACATGTAACTTGTGCGGCCCGTGGCAAATCACGTTTAAGAATTCCACAAGTCGAAGGAAGCTTCTGCCTCCTACGCCACCGCACTCCCTCGTGTCAAGTTAAAGTGCCCCCCTCACGGCCCCTCACTCGGGTGGACACCTCCAAGCCCTTCATCTCACCTTCTCCACCCACCCTCCCAGCCCCGGAGAGCCGCGCGGGGACACGGGCCGAGGTGGTGCTCCCCTGGGGGTACAGGTGAGGTCGCAGATGGAGCGAGCGCCTCTTTTCAGCACAACCTCATAAGACCAGGAGGGAAAGTCTTTCAGAAGAGACCGCGTTGTCTCCCTGCCCGATTGGCGGGGGGCATCCTTCACCTGTCCAGCCACCTGGAGCTCTCGGGTTCAGAAGGGCCGGTGCCGTGGCCCCGAGTCTTACTCTGTGACGGAAAGGAAAAGTTTCTGTGCCACTGTGGTCTCTGTTGTTGTTCTTAATAACATGTGATTTGTGAAAGCCTTGGGGGGTCACTGCTTGGCCTTAGGCTAAGGTCAAGTGTAGCATCTGTTCTTATCAGTTTAAAAGGCTTGGGGAGCACTCTGGGGGGCAGCACGTGCCTCCTTTTCCAGTTTTCCAAAGAAAGGTCCCAGTGCGAGACACATCTGGGCCAGGGCCCCGCGGAGGAACTTGCGGCTGGTCACTCTGCCTTCCCGCGGCTCCCCCGCAGACCAGGGCTCTGCGGCCGGGTGCCAGTGGCACTGAGGCGGACCCTTCCCCGCAGGGGGCTGTCCTATGTGCCACCGGGTGTTCAGCAGCGTCCCCAGGTGACCCCCACCAGAGGCCAGTGGCAGGCCTGGCAGTTGTGACTACTACAAGTGTCTCCAGGTGTCACCACGTATCCCCTGGGAAGGGCGACATTGCCCCCAGCTGAAAACCCCCACTCTGGATTTCACGAAAGCGGACTCTGTGGGACAGCCACCCAGAGAGAAGTGAGGGTGGACCGCCGTGGCATGAGGGATGTGGAGAGCAGGGCTGGCAGTCCGAGGAGGCCACAGGTCGGCCGGCAGACTGCAGGGATGTCTGTGTGTGACGCAGCACACGCTGTGTGGGTGCGGGGTGAGGTGGGGGGCTGGTGGGAAGGAAGGGGCTGTGGGGCGGGAGAGATCCTGAAAGCTAAAGGTGGGGCTCACTTGTGCCCAGCCGTCAGGGGCACCCGCATCTGCCTGGTTTGAGCAGAGAGCTGCTGAGAGTCAGGCCACAGCGGAGTTCGCTGATGACACAGTCCTGGGGCCAGGGCTCGAACCTTCCAGCCCGCATGCCAGCCAGGAGCCAGGCGGACGCAGCCTGTTCAACCTCCTGACCTCTGGGGCGGTCACCAGTTGTCCCTCGCTCCCAAGGGCCGAGACCGGCTCCACTGTGTCCCTCTCGTTGGGAAGCCTGTGCCCACCTCTGGAGCCCGGGCCAGGAGGGACTTCCTCCACGCTGGCCCTGAAGCATTGCCTGGAGTCACATCCAGGTGTAGTCACGCCCAGATGGGCACCGGTGTCTCTTTTCCGAGAGGGCGGGACTGCCTGTGCCCTCAGTGAGTGGAGGGGAGGCATGTTCTGAGAAGGGATGGATTACAGGAGGGCCCGGGAGGGAAGTGCGTTTTCATTAGCCCCCATGGGGTGCTGGGGATTACTGAGCGGGAGGAAATCTCTCTCGGAGCTGCACTAAAGAAATAGGTTTCCGTTCGGCCCCATTCCGAGGATGCGGCCCTCCACCCTCCTAAGAGCCTGAGTACTGAGGCCGTGAAAGAGGCGCCTCTGGTTGCTCCCAGACGTTCCAGAGTCAGTGGCCTGCGTGACAAATGTGAAGGGCCATTCTGCCCCCACCCCCCAGACCCCATGGGGAGCAGCGCAGGCCCCCCCCCAGAGCTTGGGGCACTGCTCCGTGTCCTGGGCGGGGCGCTGCTATGCTTTGTGGGCTGCCAGGCACAGGAACCCCCAATCACACGCGCCCGGGGAAAGGACACAGCACTCTGCTGCATCGGGAAAGCTCCGTGGACCCGGGCGGGTGTGAGCCTGCATGTTCTAAGAACACCCTTGGGTCTGGCCTCCTCCTTGGGGTGAACACCAGGTACCAGTTCAAGGGGAGGACCAGAGAACTACCTGGTCTGCTGTGCAATTCAGAGATGATTGGGTGTCCTGGAAGTGTCCCTGAGCTCATCCATCAGTCCCAGTCATGTGACAGTCCCCAGGCTGATGGGCTTGGCCAAGGCCGGGTCATGTGCCCATCCCTAAGTGCAGGAGGGAAGGTCGATGCCAGTACAGGGCAGCCCCCACAAGGAAAAGGTGCCGTGCCAACAGAGAAGGGAGAACAGTGGGTGGGCTGCGACAGCCCTCCTGCATGCAGTCCGCCCCCAAGAGCAGGTGAAACACTGGCACTGTCTCCGCCTCCTGCAGGGAGCAGCTCAGAGGAACGCAGTGCGCAGCCCAGGCCTCAGGGCTGAAGAGCGGCAGGGCCAGGGCTCAGATGAGGGCTGTGTGAGCCCCAGCTCTGGGGTCCTCTCTGCAAGCGTCCCACACCCCACTCACACCGCCCCGCCACACACCTGAGCGCCATGGGTAAGTGCCGTGGTGTTTCGCGGGCGCTGACGCAGCGTCCTGTTGACAGTGCCACACGCACGCACACACGGTTCTGGGAGCCCCCACGCCCACCGGTGGAGAGTGCGAGGCCAGGGCCCAGGGAGGGAGACGGGCCGGAAGCACAGGGCAGCTGACAAGCAAGGGCGCTCTGGCCAGGGACACAGGAGAACCGAGACACAGCTGAAAGGCTTTCGGGCCAGAGGGAAGTTGCTCAGGCAGAAGGCACATCCCAGGATCTGGGCCACATGAGTCTGAGGCACCCATCTTGCACCTGCCCAAAGATTCCCCGGGGGACTTGTGGGGGTGTAGGGCTGGCTGGCACGACTGGCTCCCACCCAGACAGGCAGCAAGGGGGCAAGTGGGGAGTGATGACAGAGGGAGAGAAGGAGTTGCGGCCAGCTGAGGCCAAGGAGAGAAAGAGAACACCCAGGGAGACCACGGCGAGGCCTGCGTCATACTGCCGGGGGTGGGGAGGAGCAGAGCTCGAGTGACTGAAGAGCCGGCTGAGGGAAGGCGGGTCCAGTCACGGGAGGCTCCCCCAGCAGGTGTCCGCTCAGTTAGCACACGTGCCTGTGAGTGCCGGACAGTGTGGGCCGAGATGCCTCCCGGAGTAAGGAGGGCTGCAGCCTGCACGTGTCTGTGGCAGCTCAGGGCCAATCCCAAGCAGGAGCTCCACAAATAACCTTGACGAGAGAGGAGCCCAGACGCCGAGCAGCTGTCAGGAGGCCACCGCCGCCCAGGGACCCACGCCACCCTCCCTCCGATGCCCCACCTGCAGACGCCGCAGAGCACACTGAGGGGCTCTTCCCTGAAAGAGCCAGCTCGCTTTCCTGTTGGGGAGCCCCAGGGTTCACAGGAAGGGAACAGCCCCTGACCAGCCCCCAAGTTTAGCCAGCGCTGGGATCCCTAGGAATAGTGGTCAAGTCCATTGTCTTCATCCTAAACCACTGTCCCCGAATCTGTTCTTCCTGTGAAAAGGCCAAAGCAACTGTTTCTTCTCCGAGTGAATTTTCCTAGAAACAGAGGCCTGTGTCCCCCTCTCCTCATGGAAGTCCTGGGACGAGACCCCCTTTCTTCTCAGAACCCAGTGCTTCTTGCTCCTCCCAGCCAAGCGCTGTGGACACAGGTCCCTCCGGCTCCACTGGCCGCACTCACGGCTGACACTTGGACTGGGAAAGTCAGGCCCTTTGCGGAGCGTGAGCTCGGAATAGTCAAGATGCTGCCGTCTCCAAAGGAAGCGTTCAGCTTGAGTAAGTGAGGAAGACGGCCAGAGTTGCCAGGGGTGGGACCACCGCCTGGCTCCTCAGTGGACAGGAAGCCACCGATGGGGAAAGTGGGTGTGCCCTGGCATGAAGGAGCACCACGCCAGGGGCATCCTCCTGCTGGAAAAGGAGCCGTGACTCGGGCCCTCGGGGGCTGGGCCAGGACATGGCCGTGCTCTCCGCTGCGCCTGTGCCTGCACAGTAAATCAGGGCGAACGCAGCCAAATGAAAACGTTGCAATCATATCCCCATTATTTCTCTGTATCTCCAATTTATTCAGGGAGCAGGAGAGATATTTAACAATTACTTAGCAGCCTCCTTTACAAAACGAGAGGATGAATACAGATAACGCGGGAGAAGATTATTGAGAGGGGAATATTGAATTATCTGAGGAAGGGAGCTGGTGCATGAATAATGCATCCTCCCTGCGAGGCCAGCCGCGGGGCTGAGTGCAGGCAGGAGGCCACGCACCCCATGCTGACACCTGGGCTCCCCCGGTTTGCAGACGGGGGCGCAGAGCCGGGCATGGAACTTGCCCTGCAGAGGCAGCTGCGTGTCAGGCAGCCTCCGTGCCACTCGGCAGAGCACACTTCATCTCTGCAAGGTGGCGGACAATCCGTAATGAAGCCATTAAATGCAGGAGGGGTGGAGAGAGAGCTGTCTGCCAGCCTTCTCCATTAAAGCCAGGTACTTTGGCACATCTCTAATTAAGATTGGGAGGCTCCAGTTCCAATTGACAAAGCACTCCATCCCCACACTGCACAGTCAGGAGTGCTCCAGGGCAGAGCTAATGCAGAGAGCAGGGTAATGGCTCGGATAATTCCAATAAAGATTTCCAGTTGCACTAGGTTCCGGAGGTTAACCGGCGCTGCCCAGGGCAGGACACGCCCCCGGGCGTGCCGCTGGGTCTCTCCTGACAGGGTCACGAGACCGTGGTCCAGTGATTCGCCTGGAGTCCAAGGGCAACCCCCCAGGATCCTCTCTGAGCTCCCAGATCCGCAGCATCAAACATTCCAACTGGATTCACCCCAGGGAACAGCGAGTAGACGTAGCATGTCTGCAGGGAAAACAGGTGGCCGGGTAATTCCCAAGGGGAATTGCGGGGTTTCATTTCCCACTCGTTTAGAAATGTGAAGAAAACATTTTGACCTTTGCCGATGATCCCCAAGCGTGACTGCATTCGTTTTGGAGTCCCACCTAAGACACATGTGTCTCAAGTGTGAGTGGGAGCGGGGTGGGGGGCGGTGAGGAGGGAGAGGACTTGCAATGTTTTGACCCCTCTAGCTTCAAGAATTCATTTCTATTGGGGTGAGGGGGAGGCAGAGGGAATGGGGGAGAAGGTTCCCACCGGCCTGTTTGTGAAGTGCAGGAAGGCTCCTCCCCGACCAGGGGGCGCTCTCCAAGCCTGGCTGGCCTTCCATCCTGGGTATTCCACCTCCATGGCCAGCAAGCTGCCTTACACGCCCGCCTGCAAACGGTAGACACTTGCCCAGGTGAGCACTTAACCAAACACATGAGTGTGCCTGGTTAGTCCTTTTTCAAAAGGCCAGCCACCATTCAAGGCGCCCAAAGCCCTCCAGGTTTTCGTAAATTGTCCTTCCCCTGGGTTTTTGGGGATGGTCAAGATGGAAGCCATTCAGGCAACTACGTCTCACTCCACAGAGTGACCGCTGGAGCTGGCCGGTGGCACCTTTGCAGCTTTGGGTGGCCCAGCAGAGCCAGAGAGATCGCAGTTCAGCCCAGGGGCCACAAAAGTGATCGTGCCCTCCAGGCACACTCCTGAGTTCCGGGCAGCTTTGACACCCACACTATTTTCTCTGGGGAGAGCTCCGTTACTCAGTTTTTACTGGGCCACTTTAAAGTTTATGTCACAAAACACGGGTCATGTGGCTACAGCTTGGAGAACAAGGACTGCTTTTGAAAAAATGTTACAAGAAAAAAACATAACATTACCAAAGTCTTCTTTTATTGCTTAAAGCAATGCAGTAAGAGTTTCAGTGGCTACACACTAGTAAAGCCACACGGAGACATTGAGGCTAAAAGGTAAGAGCCCTCCCTCCCGACCCACATGCCCGGCCCTGCTCCCCTGGGGAGGCCCCAGTGTGAGTCTGGTCTGCAAGTTTTCAGAGCAAAGCTGTAAAAGTTATACTTTTGTCACCAGAAAAGAAGTGGCTTTAATAAGAGATTTTAAAGTTTAATAAAGTAACCAAGAAAGCAAGTAATAAGGCAAGAGCAAGGAAATCTTGATAAAATTACCCCAATGCGCATGACCACAGCAGGAATTAATCTAAAACGGACAAAAGAGGCACAGGGCGGCCACGCACAGGGTCCCCCGCCTGGGCTAATGAACCCTCACCCTGAGGAATGGCAGGCGACCGGTCCCGCAGGCGGCGGTGGGATCTTAGACACTTAGATGAGAACCTCATCACAGGGGGAGAAGAGGTGATGAGGATAGGAGAGGAGAGTGCCAAACGGACAGGATGCCAAGAACAGTGGCCTGGGCGGGTGGTTTCTGATGTCCGTGCAAGCTTACCCTCTCTGCCTTCGGTGGCTGCTGGCTGCACAAGGAGTCACCTTTTGGCACCACAGTTGACCTTGAATAACATGGAGGTTCGGGGCGACAACCCCCATTTGCAGTTGAAAATCCATGTATAAGTCTTGACTCCCCCAAACTTAACTGCTTGTGGCCCACTGTGGGCCAGATGCCTCAGCAATAACAGCAACAGCTGACTGACACGTATGTTGCATGTCATGTGTGTCGTGCAGTGTGTTCTTACAGTGAAGCAAGCTTGAGAAGAGAACATGTTGGGAAGGAGATCCAGGGAGAGAGAAAACGTTCACAGCGGCGTGTGTGTCTAGGGGAAAAGACCCTTTGCAAGTGCCCCTGTGCGGCTCAAACCTGGGGTGTCCCAGCATCTGCCACATCCCTGATGGCTCAGGGGCACCAGGCACACCCAGTGTCTGATGGCAGAAACGGGGGGGCGGCAGGGCCTCCTCTGCTGCCATGGCCTGTGAGGCCCTTTCCCCCTGGGGGTGGGCAGAAACGAGGCCCCTGAGAGAGCCAGGCAGGCACAAAGCCCACACACTCAGGACCCCCCTTGGGGAGGCCCTACCACCAGGCATCAGCCGGGAGAAGGAACTCAGAGCCACACAGACTGGGGTCACAGCCCAACTACACCGTGGGTGCGGTAGCTGTGATGGCTGACATCGCACTCACACTCAACTACACTTGAGACACTTGACGTACACATACGTGTGCACGCACACACACACACCTCCGTGCAGGGAGGTCAGAGAGAACTAAAGGTTGCACAGGCTATTCCGTGAGAAGAGCCCAGGATACGGTACACACTCAAGCAGTTGCCGCCAATCTGCGTAGTGAAGAAAGCAGAGACACGGGAAGGGGGCAGAGCAGACGCTCAGTAAGCGCCCGGCTGCACTCCCCTTGCCGCCTCTGCATCCCCAAGGCTCAGCTGGCCTTCCCGCTCCTGATCACTTCGCTGGGTGACTGCTGATGGGCACGATGGCCCCACCCCATCCTGGGTGCGGAGGGACCCCCCACCCTGCGCCGGGCCCTGTGCTCAGCACTCCGGATTGTCTCCAGCCCCACGGTGCTGGCTGGCCCAAGTCCACACTGCTGACAGACGGTGCGTGGGGGCCCAGGCACACCCACCCCACATAGGGCTGCCCTAGGCGGGGGACGCTCACCCACAGAAACACGTGAAAGAAGTGAGTGTGGACCGCCTGCCCCCAGACGGGCGGCGACTACTGGGACTTGACGAGAGCTCTGCTCAGTGCTGCCCCCAGCACCTGCCTCCACACTCTGGGGCTGGCAGGCTCTCAAAGATGCCACAGCACATCCGCCTCCCAAACCAAACCCATCAGCAGGGCGGAGATGCAAGACGGGCACGCGCCAGGTAGTTTCAGGCTGGGGGAGCCTGCCCTCAAAGTGGTAAAAAGAGATTCGCTCCAGCTGCCATCCTCATTGCCTCGCTGAAATCTCTGAATCGTCCCGTCCAAGGTCTGGGTGGTTTCCGGAAGGATCCTGGGTGGGGAGGGAACGTCCTCGGGTTTTTCCCCTGAGCCAGGAGGAAGAGTACCATAACCTCTGAGCCCCGCATTCCATGCCCGGCTCCTCGGCGGGACCGCACCTCGCTCACGCCCGTCTCTCTGGGCAGACCCACGGGCACTCAGCACACCCCAGCAGACCGACCTGGGGGCTGCCCATGGCCTGGCAGAAGGGGGCCAGTGTCAGCTCAAACAGGACTTGCTGACGGGGAAGAGCTGCCTCCGAGCCTGAGATTTCCTCAGAGGCTGCTGGGCATGTGGAAGGGGGGACAGGCCAGGGTCCAAACAAGCTGACACGGAGTTGTCAAGGACACGCCACCCTGGACGGGCTCTGAGGAGGGCCTCTGAAGCCCCCAGGCAGCTGGGAGCTGCCGCTCTGCTGCTTCTGCTGCAGGCACCGGGCAGCTCACTGAGCGGATGATGAATAGAGCCTCCGAGTTATTAACAACGTTGGGGAGACAGAAATAGTCACTGCAACACCATGGGGTGCCCTGCATCGCAACTAAATTGCAGTAATCATTGTCATTGTAGCAGAGAGTTGGAAAATGATTTTATGTTAATAAACGACGGAGCAAAGACCAGTTCCTCAATTGCACCTGAGCCCGGCCTGGCTGGCTTCAGGGTCAGGCTTGTCCTGGACATTCAGGGCCCAGGGGCGGCGGAGGGCGCAGGGCCACACACGGGGAGCACGTTTAAATGCAGGCAGGTCTGGCGCTGCGCGGATGGGCAGTGCACTCAGGAGCTACGAAGTGATGACGGGCTGCGGGAAGCCTGAGCCCTCGAACCCCCGTTCACTTGGGAGCCGCCACATGGGAGCAGTGGCCCGGTCAGCCCCCAGGCCCTCAGGGGCCCTGGGGGCAAGTGTGGGCAGCAGGAGTGGGTGCCACCTACGGTCTTCCCCCTGCAGCAAGCCCTCGGTCAGACAGTCCCCGCTGCTGCCTGCTGGTGCTGCCAGGGGTAGGCTCAGAGATGCAGGCCCCCAGGACCCCAATAAAGATGAAATAAACAAGCAGGGCACAGGGGTGTAGGGGGGTGTGGTGTGAGAGAGAGAAACCACACACCCAGCCCTGGGAAATGAAAAACACACACGCCCCTGAGCTCCTACAAGGTTAACCTTTTCCTACAGAGATGATCCCGTGTTAATGGGCTTGGTGCTTGGGTTTCAACTTTCTGCGACACTGCAGCGGACTCGTGTGGGTCTGATTGCTACTGTAAATGTCACAAACAGGCGTGTGCCATAGTGACATTTCAACAGGGGGTGTTTCTGTGCCCGCCCCTTCACACCCCTTTTCCTTCAAGAAAAATGAGGCGTGGCCTAAGGCATTACTGTAATGACATTTCAATATGCTTGGCAGTATTTTCAGTCCTCTACGATTGCATGAGATGAAAATATAAAAACCCTCAAAAGACTTCAAAACTGAATTAGTCTGCAACATACATTTCAGCTACATTCCTTTTTGACCTAGTTTATCTGTGTGTTTTTTTAAGAGCCCAAAACCTAGGCAGGAGGGCTTCTTCCCTCTTCTCTCTGTGCTCCCTGCTGACACCTACCAGTCACTGAGCCCACGGTGTGCGCTTGGGACTATGCCAGGTACTGTGGAAGGGACTGTGCTCACACCATGAAAGGGTCATCTTACCAAACAGCCACCCACCCTGTGAGGTGGCCAGACCCTGCTTCCCGCATGAGAGACCAGGACGCTGAGCCTGTACGAGGCCAGGCCTGACGCAGTACGGGCCCTGGGCCAGATGCGCAGCGGGGCCCCCGCTCACTCGGTACAGCGGGGTCTTTCTCCAGACACAGCAGTGTCCTGTTGCTACTGGAACCAGTGCCCCAAGTGTGGCGGCTTAGACAGCACTGGTTTACAATTTGACCGTTCTGCAGGGCAGGGCAGGAGGCCCGCACAGGTCTCGAGGGGCTGACGTGGAGCTGGGGCCGGTGTGCTCCCTCCGGAGTTTAAGGAAGGACCGTCTTTCTGCACAGATGGGGCAGTGCACAAACATGAGCCTTCTGACCCAGAAGGCAGAGGCCTTCTCCCCCACCCTCCCCCGCGGCCTTATAGGATAGCTCCTAGTCCAGGCATAGGGCCCACTTGGGGTCACTTTCCCACCCGCACACAAAACACCATGGCCAGTGGGCGCCATGTCCTGATGGAGCAGGTCCGGGTCCCATCTGCCCCCACAGTGGGGGAAGGGGCACTTAGCCTCATCTCAAAGCAAGTGAGCGATCTCTCCAGGAACTCGGGAGGTGACCCCTGCAGAAGGCAAACAAACTTGACCTCGAATAAATTTTCGGCACACAGACCAGTTCCCACAACTCTACAGCATTGCCGCTCTTCTTACTCTTCCTAATAGATGCAACGAGGGATCCCCAAAAGCTCAGGAGGGAGGACAGTCGTTCGGGAGGGCAGAGAGAGCGGACTCTTTCATGGAGGTGCCTCTGTGAGCATACGCTCCCGCGACCCTGAAGCCCTGGCAGAAGCACAGAGGACACCATCGCACGTCTGCGAGCTGGGCCCTGTGCACGCCAGGGGGCCTTCCCCAGACGGTCGGGGTCACAGTTACACCTACAGCAAAGGAGAGTGAGAAGGCCCAATCAACGTAGCCATTTCTGACACCAATAAATGGCAAATCAATCGAAGGCTCTGGGCCTCCACCCCTCTCCCCCCTGGGAGCGGGCAGACACGCACACGTGAGCTGGAGCGTGCACTCACACGTGAATCGGCTGCTGGAACTGGACCGCACAAGAAGCCCCTTCGTCCCCAAATGTTACTTAAAGTTCTGAGAGTCAGGGTTCTGGTGGCCCGTGGCCTGCTCCTCCTCACAGAAAGTGTTCTGAGAGGGGAAACGTTCAAGGGCATCGATGTAGCTTTAACTGCGATCACTTCTCGAGAAAAATGGTCAGGGGAAACTAGTGTCAGAAACCACATTTTATAGTTTGCTGTCTTCACTTTCTCAAAGGGAGCAGATTTCAATCCCAAGCAGTTAGGGTGAAAAGACTTTAATTTCCTTGAAACACATTCACTCTGTATTCAAATAGGAAGTTTCCAAAATGTACTCAACTTTGCAGAAGGTGAACACACATCTTTCAGGAAGTGAGGCGTTGCGGTATTTTCCCGGCCAGGGGCTGGCACGCCTGACTATGTGGGGCGTGAGGCATGGGAGGCGTGCCTGTCTGCGTGGGGAGGGGGGGTGGCGGTGAGGGCCCCTGACCTGAGGGATGAGGCTCTTCTCCCCAGGAGGACGTGTCTGGTGGCACAGCTGCTCCGGAAAGCCTTCTTCCTGCCGTCAGCTGTGGCCGTGCTTGAGTGGGCCTGGTCCTGAGAGAATGTCCCGAGTCTCGCAGGTACCTGGCTGGGCAGAGGCCCCTCCCGCCTCCGTTTCAGGTGAGAAGAAGGAGACCAGGGGAGGAACTGCGCTGGCTCTCGTTCACTGCCACAGGGCTGGCGTCCCTCCCGCCACTCTGGCTCCGGTGTTCGCCCACATGCCCGGAGGGGAGTGAGGACCAGACCTGCCTGCCCACAGAGCCCCCACACATCTGCCGGAGGGGTCTGGGTTGGGGAATAGTGAGTGCTTCACAAGCAACGCGATGGCGGCTACTTACCGCTGTGCCATGTGAACTTTCTGCTGCCCTGTCTCCTCTCCCCGGAGGACAGCCAGCCGCCACGCCTGCCGAGTACTCCACCCTGACCAAGCTGCCCTGGGCCTCACCGGCTTTCCGCAGCTTGGTTCTCCACGCCTGGACTGGTGCCGCGTGTAATAACAACTAGATGCTGGGGGTGAGTGGGGGCTCGAACCTGGGCAATTGGACCCCCTTCCAACTGTGTGGTTACAAAGGCGCTGGCCTCTGCTCATCAGAACGGCCTGGAGACCTGCTGCCCCCCACATGGGTCTGGGCAGGAAGGGCCCCCTGCGTGTTCAACATCGCCCACACGTGCTGGTGCCGGGGGGTGGGGGATGCCAGCAACCTCGGGCCTCCCTGAGCGGCCCCCACTCCGTCATCAGACACGTGGGGCTGCCCGGCCGCCCTCCTGTGC
Organism: Desmodus rotundus; assembly: GCF_022682495.2. Taxonomy (NCBI): domain Eukaryota; kingdom Metazoa; phylum Chordata; class Mammalia; order Chiroptera; family Phyllostomidae; genus Desmodus; species Desmodus rotundus. The sequence goes on from NC_071392.1 coordinate 95,448,921, forward strand.
TGCTGTGGAAACCAAGTGAGAGAACCGCACACGGCAAACCGGTTGGCCTTTCTCCGAACAGGCCAGGGCCCCCTCGCGTGAAAAACCACCGCAGATACGCAGACCCTGGTTACAGCGTAACCAGGTGTCTGTTTATGAATGTGTGTGTTTTCAGTGTATAGTTTGGATTTTCCAAACAAAATTAGTTTTCCTCTTAGTAAAAGGTGTGCGATTAAACTTAATAAAAGTGACTTTTAAAAATCGAAGAACGTAGGCTGCCGTCCTGAAAAGTAAACAGCTCTATGAAGGAGCAAAAGGAGGGGTGCTGTTGTTGTTAACATTAATATCATTTCGACATTGTTCTTATCATTAGTTCTGTCTCACGGGTCGGACTGAGCTAAGTCTCCAGCCCCATCTGCCCCAGAAGCCTCCGGAGTAGCAGCCCGGAGCCATGAAACCCCAGACCGTGTCTTCGCGGGAACCATGTTTTTATCATCGCTATTCGAATCCGAAGTGCTGTGTGGCATCGATAGGAAGCCATGTGAACGGTCTGTGAAAAGGACTGAGAAACTTTTTTTATCACTGTTATTTCAATTTCCAGACATTTCATTGTAATGGGAGAAATCCCAGGCCCGGCCGAGACCTCATCTGGTATTTCACGGGGCGGGGAGGCGCCTTCTCCCTCCCAGTCTGTGCCGAGCGTGACGGTAAGTGTGCCTGTCTCCATCCCACGAACAAAGAGCACAAAAGGATTCAGAAAGTAATAACGAAGATAAATACGTCTGCAATAAAATTTCAGCTCCAGTAATCTTCCATTTATATTTTCTCACTGATTCGCGGAGTCCTGAGCCGCATCACGCGAAGGCGTTTCCTATCTACTGCATCCCGGGGACCCCGGGGCATGGCTGTGGGATGCTGCCAGGGATACAGCGGGCCTGCAGCAGCACTTCCTGGGCAATTGCCACCTCAGCCCCGTCCAGGGGAGGAAGTATCGGGCAACCCCTTGCTGCTGCGGCTGCAGCTGTGATTGCCACTGCAGGTGCGAGCCCGCCTGCCATGCCCTAAGGGAAGCAGAGAGCGGGCATGGTTTTCCTAGGTGAGACCAGGATGCAGTTGCAGCCAGCAGGGTGGGCCTTGGGCAGCTAAGCCATGGCCTAGTGTACCAGGGGGCCTCAGGGAATGTTCCAGAGAGAAGGGAGTGGGGAGAGGGCTCCTCCGCGCTGCAGCAATTTCTTGCCCTCCTTCCCCCTGCCCGCCCCTTCCCTCTCCTTGGGGTCTCCTGCTCACCCCCATCACCCAGTCTCCTGGTTCTTTCTCCTCGCCCTCCCCTCCATTCTCTCCCCAAGTCTGCTGTTCCCTCAGTCCCCCATCCCTCTCCTCCCTCTCCTTCCTGCTCCCCCACTCCCAGACACGTCCTTTCTCAACTGATCTAAACCAGAAGATGCAAGGGCTCCCCTGGGCCCACAGGGGCTGTGGGACCTCCCTTGGCCCCCCTTAGTTGACCAGTGCATCCACAGTGGACATGGGGGCAGAGGGGTCCCTGGAGGCTCCTCGAAGAACTCTCTGAACGGCCCCGCCTGGGATCTGGGTCCCTGAATCAGGCAGTTCTCACCTCCTGCCCACTGCTGCTGCCTCGCCCATAGGCACTCTTCCCCGCACTCCCAGGCCTGGCCAGCCTGTGATGCACCCCCAGGTCCTGCTGAGAGCCTGGCAGATGCTCACAGCCATCCGGGGCTTATACCTGTCTGTGCATGTTTGGTTTTTGTTACCTTTTATCTGGGGTCCCTAGGGTCTGGCTCTCACAGGCCCCAAGTGTCCACACCAGGCACCCCTGTAGCAGACCAGGGGGTACTCAGAGGGCAGGTGCATTCCCGGACGGTGGCCCCAGTCAACAGCGGCGGCAGGGAAGGGAGGTGGGGCAGGAAGCGGGGAACATGACGGGTGCACGTCAAAGGCCAGGGCACCTGGGTGGGCTGCTGGGCTCAGCCTGGGGCGGCCTTGGGAGACGGTGTAGGTGGTGACCCCAGAAAACCCTCCTGTGCAGGGGAAGAATGAAGCTGAGGAGTGGGGACAGCCCCCCATGGCGTTGGCTCCTCCTCTGGAGAGCTGTTACAGAGTTGTCACCTCGGACGCTGTCCGTCTGGGGGACAACAGACACAACTTCCACCTAACGCCACTTCATGGAGAGAACACTTGAACACTGAAATCGGTGGAAGTGTAATTTTAGAATAAAATAGTCCTTCACTGTGAGTTTCCACCAACATTACTGCCTTCACCCTCAGTGTGTTGTTGTTAAGATTTCGGGGAGGGGTTATTTCAGGAAACTTCTATTCTGGAAAGGTTTCGTATTTACGAATCGCTGCAGACACAGTGCAGAGTTCCCACGCACGCTCCCCCCAACCCCCCGCAACAGTGACATCGTGCGTGAACACGGTGTGCTTGCCAAAGCCAGGAAACTGACCCTAACAAGCTACCGCCGACTGCTCTACCTTCATCTGGCAGCGTCCCAGCACCAGCTGGGGCAGGGTGGGGACCGCTGTTTCCACCCCTCTCGATGCAGGTCACGCGTCGGCCTCTGTGGGGTGACTTACTGCAAACAGACACCACAAATAAATACGTACACGACATAGAGTGAACATAACTGTACACGCTGCAATCGAAGGTGCAGGGAGACAAACGGACCCTGAAGGACGGGCACTGGTTTTTGGTCACACTGGCAGCTTTCGCGTACAATTACACAACATACAGTTCATCTGTGTAAGGTACACCATCCGGGGGGTGGCTTTGCACTCACAGACTTGTGGAACCACCAGAATCTAAGTCTAGGACGCTGTTGTTGCCCCGAAAGAAACCTCGTGGCCATTAGCAGTTGTTCCCCGTCCCTCCCCACAGCCCCTGAGGACCACTCACCCGTGTCCTGTCTCTGTGGACTGGCCTGCTCGGGGCATCGTCTGTAAATGGCCTTGTACAGCATGTGGCCTGTCGTGATTGGTGTCCCTCACTGAGTACCACGTGTGGGGGGCAGTCCACATGGCACCCCACCAGTGCTGCATCCCCACATGGCCGGATAATCCCCCGCTGTGCGGACAGACCCCACCACGCTCATCCATTCGTCCGTGATGGGCGTCTGGGCTGTTCCCTTTGGGGCCCTTCTAAACGATGCTGCGATGGACCCTCCACAGGTCGGCTACGCTGTGCCGCGCTCAGAGAGAAAGGGGGTCTTCAGGGGTCACGCTCTCTAAGGCAGAGCAGCACGGACAGCTGTGGCCATGGGAAGAGGCCTCAAGGCTGCGTGCTGAGCTTTCTGCGTGGATTGTGTCATGCAGTCCCCTCCAGGACCCTGCGACGATGACTTCACTTTACAGAGGGGAAACAGAGCCTTGTCTGAGGTCACACGTGGGAGAGGGGGAGACCAGACTCAAACCCAAGCTCATCCGTCTCCAAAGAGCATGTCCTCAGCTGGGCCACCCCATGGAGACCCACGTGGGACGGCGGGTGGGGGCTTGTCTCCTGACAGCCGCCCTTCACAGGGCCATCTGACCAGCGCCTCCTCCCCACAACCACCACCCCCTGTGGCCAGAACACCCCAGGTCAGCAGTGGAGTCACCAGTCGCCAAATCCCACAAGGCACCTCTTCAAAACTGCCTTCCACAGCAACGTTTCAATTCTCCCATGAGATGGTCTCCTTGAACCAAATCTCATTAATAAAAGACGAGAACTAAATTTTAACAAAGGCCATGCCGAGCCCCCTCTGCAGCATCACAGGCTGTCACCGGCCAACCCCCAGCCCCTGGGAACAAAGGCTTTTCCTCAGCAGGGCAACATACTCTCCACTCCCGTGCAGCAGCAGGCCCGGCGACAACCACGTGGCCGGAGCCGGGTTCAGACGGGTGTCCACACACATGTCCTGCCTCCTTGGAGAAAAACACAGGCCTCCCTAGGGGTTTGAAACATGCCATTAATTACTGATCACTGTCTCAGTTTGGACAGAAAAAATAAGAGCGCATACTTGGAGACTCCCTTTTACTCAGAAGATGCTGCAGGAACATGGGAGGAAGTCACTGGACTGTGACTGGCTGTCACCCTGGCACCAGCTAGTGACAGCAGCCCCAAGCACCGCCCAGCAGAGGGTGCAGCCAGGAGTAGGGGCAGGGGAGGGAGGGTTTCCTGGACAGAGACACGGCTGTGGCTCAGGGTGGACCCTGGCCGACACTGAAGAAGGAAGTCACTTTGCTTTGCTGTGAACACCTGCTTGGGCTGTGGAGCCAAACCTCAGGGCCCAGGGCGGGCACGGCCGGCAGGTGGGGTGGGCGTCCACTGCTCCAGCAGGTGCTGCGCCAGAGCAAGTGTGCGTGAGCCAGACCCTCCCGGAGGCCCCAGGGGTCCCACTCAGAGCCTTCAGGAGGGTTGCTCCACTCGCTCTTCCCTGTGTGGTTTCATGCTCTCTGCTCAGGTTTATTTATGCTTGTTCCCCACAGACAAGAGGGCTCACCAGGACCCTCCGAGTCCAGATCAGAGGCGAGCAGGTAGGAGGGCACGTCTCCTTGTTGTCTTCTCTGCTGACAGGTTCAAAGAGCAGGGAGGTGCCAAGGCCCCAGCCAGCACCAAGGGTCTTGGCACCTGCAGCTCAGCTCAGGCTGCAGGCTCCCACTACCCCCGCCCTGTCTCTCGAAGCTCCCTGGGAGCCTGAGTGCCCCGCAGCTCCCTGCAAAGCCAGGGGCTTACAGATAGCACGGCACTGCGCTTAGGAAGGGAGGGCAGGAGAGCTCGCAGACGCCCTGCCAGCAGCTCTGGACGGTGTCTCAGAGCAGTGCGGGCTGCAAGTGGCTTGGATAAACTGGAAGCCGTTCTTCTTCTGTCAAAGCAGCAATCTACCACATCCCCCGTTGCCAGGCTTTGCAGTTGGCCCTAAGGAGCAGGTGCTGCGGCTGGGAGGCACCGGGCCACAAACTGAGGACGGGGGACTAAGGACTGCCCCTTTCTCTGACACTCCTGCAAAGCCCCAGTGCTCCCACAGCTGCTCGAATTCTCTGAGGCACCGAGGGCGTGGCAAGGCGGGGGAGGCATTGCCATTAGGATGGCAAACTCATCACTGTTTGCCCAAAAACCTCGTACCCCAGGAATCCCCCAGTCCCGGGCAAACTGGGGCAGCGGGTCACCTTAGCCATCTTCCCAACCCTTACTGGCCAATCCCTACCATCTTTTCACTGCTGCCTTTCACAGTGGGCACCCTGCCAAGTGCCATGAGCTGTCCAGGTGCTGAAAATGCAGCTGTGAACAGCACAGAGGTGGCCCAGCTCACACAGGAGAGGCCCTGCCACATGGTGCACATGTGGCCTTAGAGGACGGGGAGGAGGTTGCTGGGGCGGCAGCAGAGAGGGTGTGGGCAGGAGGGGAGGGGAGCAGGGACAAGGGGGGAAGGGGACACAAACCCTAACCCTGAGATGCAGACCCGTGAATGTAACCGCAAAAACATCGTAACATCAGAGAGCAGCGTAACCAAGCGCAGAGCGCATCTCACGGCACAGACGTCACCACACCAGACGGCAGTGCCAGCAGAGACAGGGGCTGGTTTTCTCCTGACGCCTTTCAGTGTGTGTTCTACATGTTTTTATTGAAGGGACTTTTTTCACAGATAATTCAATACAAATTGTTTGAAAGAAAATGTATTTTCTTATTACTTGGAATAAAAAAGGCAATAGTGTTGGAATGAAATGCAGATGAAAAATGAGATCATAGAATAAAAGATATGGAATTTGGCAATTTAAGCTGAGCCACTCAAAGGTAGGTGATTCGTGAATAGGCTGAACAAGTGGTTCGACTAATGTTTTTTAAGCACCTACCATGTGCCAGGAAAATGTGAAATCCTCCTCTGTTTTAGCTGATGACTTAAATGCTGTGTAATAATTTGTAACAGAAACATTTATTTGCAGGGAAAATCCCAACACATGGTATTATGATGGGAGGGCACAAAAGCGAGTTGATTTCTCTGAAGCTGCAGCCCCTCCCTCCTTGCCACCTTTCCACTTAGGCAGGAGAGATGCCCACTCTCGGCTCGCCCTCTGTGTTGGTGGGGGAGGGACAGGTGCCAGAGTGCTGGCCAATGAGATGCTAGTCAAAGTCTTCCAGGTGCCTGGATTCCCAACCCAGAAATGGCTGGCACAGACTGTCACTCATTCTTCCTGCCTGGGATGCCGATGGGGTTCTGGGGGCAGCAGCAGCCATTTTGTGACCATGTGGAAAAGAACATTAGCCTTGGAGCTGCTGAACCAAAGCTGACAGCTCCCTCCAGACTTCCTGTCACTTAAGAAAAAATAAGCCCTCAGTTATTTAAGCCATAGTGAGCATGGCGGGTTTCTTTTAGCCAACATTTTCTCCACTGGTCTACCCTTGTCTTATGAGAAGGGGATACAATGGATACTTAGTCTTCTTGATGTCGACAGTAACAGAAAGAGAAGTTCAGGTGTTTAACAACGAAAAATGACTAACTACTCATGGCAATAAAGGACACCTATCTTCAAGATTGACAGGAAAGATGACCAAAGACAACATAATCCATGCAGCAAACCAAGTAAACAGAAAGCATAAATACAGAAAACAGGATGACAAAGGAAGCCCAAGCGCTTCCTATCCATCACAACGAAAAACGGGCTGACCTCTCCAGTAAAGGGTAGAAGGTCTCATACTGGTGCACACACACCCAAAGACACACCAAGAAGTGACGAGGAAAAGTCAAAGGCAGAAGAAGTAGTTATAAAAGTGCTTATACAACTAGAACAATGTATCTTATAAGAGGTTAAATAAGAAAATCTCATTACCCCCTACATGGATGTAGGCATGCAGAGGCATCTGATGAAATTCAACATTCAGCGGTATGTTTCCACAATGGAATTCTACGCAGGAGAGAGAAAGAAGGAGCTCCTACCCTTTGCGACAGTGTGGATGGGCCTGGAGAGCATTATGCTAAGTGAAGTAAGCCAGGTGGTGAGGGACAAATACCACACGATCTCACCTATAAGTGGAAGCTAATCAACAAAACAAACAAGTGAGCAAAACAGAACCAGAGACATGGAAATAAAGGACAAACTGACAGTGAGCTGAGGGGATCATGGGGGACAGAAGGGGAAGGGTCGTCAAGGAACATGTAATAAGGATCCCTGGACAAAGCCAAAAGGGGTAGGAATGGATGTGGGTGGTAGGGGTGGGTAGGACCACGGGGGAGTAGTGTGGAGAAAACGGGGACAACAGTAATTGAACAACTAAAAAAATGAAAAAAAAATCCGAAGGAAATCTGCTGTCATCGTGACGAGTAGCTGTGTTCACACAATTCCACACAGAGCAGAAAAGTACTCACAGAGTTGCATTAACGTCTGTGAAAAGGGAAGGGTCTCCACCATTTCTGTACTTATCATTGTCCCGTCAAAAGTAATTCAATATTCCAAACTGAACTGTTTGAAAGATAGAGACAAAGGTTTTCATTTTCGTATCCCCTCCCAAACACACACACATGCACACACGCACACACAGCCTATCTGAAAACACAAGAGAAACACCCACAAAGCTTTTGAGGCACTAAAGAGAATTCATGAAATTCATACAATAACCAGTTAGAGAAGTACAGTGAGAATTTCATGTACAACAGCCATAAGAAAACATAGCACCAATCCGGATAATCTCAACAAGAAGTGTGCAGGACTTCATGAAAAATGTTGTGCAGCTTTACTGAGAGATCTGAAAGTCGATGAAGAAATGGAAAGATGCGGCAGTAAAAACAGCAAACCTTTCTAAATTAAACTGTAAACCTAATGAAATTCCCATTGAAATCCTAACATGAGGTTTTCTGAAGCTGGACAACATGATTCGGAAGTTTATAAGAGAATAAATGTATAAAATCAGCTGAGAGAGAGAGAGATGGAGGGAGACGGAGGAGGGAAGAGGAGGAGAGGAACAGCACAGGAGTGGTTTGTCCCGACAAAACGTGAACCCTAAGTTCAACCAGCCTGTTACCACCAGAAGCAGCCCTGAAGACCAGCAGGTCAGAAATCGGAGACAAGCGCAAGCATGCTGTGTGATGAGAGTGACATTTAAAGCCAAAGCACAGAAGCGGGCAGTAGGTGTGACAACCAGCGAACCGTCTAGGGTGAAGCAAAGCTGGGTTCCCGCTCCGCAGCTCGCCTCAGACTAGCTCCGCCGGGTCCAAAGGGACGCACAGACTCTGGAAAAACAGTTGTATTGTATGTATGATGTTTGTACCACAGAGATACCCTCGGTAAGAAAACGAAAGGCGCCCAATGAAAAGATGGTTAAGAGCTATGAATAGGCGAGTCACGAAAGAAAATGCAAACGTTCAAACTCACGGGAAACGCAACGAACTCAACAGCAGCACACGACTTCCCACTGGGAGCTCGGGAGGTAGTTTGGAGGCTGTGATGCGCACTGGCGCTGGGCACGGGTGGGATGGGGTGCGCAGCACCTCTTCGGGGGGCACATGATGCTGTCATGCCGGCAGGAAACTGCCCTCAGACCTGACCACAGACGAGGGCCAGGAGATCGAGAAGGAGGACACTCCTTCCGTCCTTCCCTCCTCGGGCTTCCTTGCTGCACCTGGGGATGAGCTATGGGCGACAGACGCAGAGACCGGACACACACTTGCTCTCCTCCCACTCCCTGAGCACAGAGCCCACCATCCAGCCCCGCCCCCAGGGACAGCAGGGCACCGGCATGATACGCAGACAGGAAGGAGCCAGAACAGGGATCCGCGTGGGCTCTGGTCACCTGGGTGACGTTTTGTCCACCTCTGGCACCCTTGACATGACCGTTCGAGTCCAATCTGGCACAGGCGGCAGCTCCTCCCCGAGATCCTGGGGCCCAGGGGTCCTGGACATCTCTGGGGACCTGAAGCCCGAGTCAGGTATAAAACCAGGCAGTCTCGCTGGTCCACAGCCCACATCAGGCTCCTCGGGGATGGTCACGCCAGGGTGTCTGAGTCGTGGGTGTGGGGTGAATGCTGGCTCAGCGGGGCTGGGATCCGTGGGAGCCCTGAAGAACACAGAGCCACAGTATTTCCACAGCCCGCTTATACTTTGTGGGAGCTGACACCTCTGTGGGGAGAGAATGCAAAGTGTCTTCTCTCACAGATGCCCTTCCACTGCCCCACGTCAACTCTAAGTTCTGGGTGCTAGAAGGAGGCTCCCCGAGCCAAGGTCCTGCCTGCGGCCCTTCTAATGCCAGGCTCAGGGCGGGTGTGCCAGAGTGGTGTCCAGGTGTGAGAACCCGCTTGCCCTGTGAAGTTGCTGGTGTCCCCGAGGGGCTCGCAGCCCCTGCTGACGACAGTCCCCCACTCCAGCCGCCCTCACAAGGCAGTGTGAGGAGTGACAGAAACCTCGACTGAAAGCCCATCCAGAGCCGCTCAGAGGCCACGCCACCAAGAATTCTATTGAAACAGAGATGGGAGCCCCCGCCGCCGCCACAGGTATATCCATGTGATGACTTTTTGGGGTCTGAGAGAGCAGCGTGCCAGCTAAACTTCCGCACTCCTTGGCCCACCCTGCCCAGAGAGCGGCCAGCACACGGAGACCCAGCCTCTTCCCTGAGGGCGGAGGCTGCTCGGGCAACAGGAAATGGTAACAGTAGTATCTTTATACGTCAGATGTTTCACATGGCTCAGGGTATCCCTGGGTATTTTCTCAGTCTACCCAATTCACCTTCCTCACCCCACCGGTAGATGGTCCACAGGTATTTGTATGCCCACCTCAGCAAAGGAAGTGAATAGCGGGTCTGCTATCGAGGAAACACAGGCGGCCAATAAACATATACAAATGAACAGAAAGGTCTGCCTCGTTGGCAATCCCAAAAATGAAAATCATAACAAGGTACTAGTTTTTGCCAGTCACATTAGCGAGAATGATTTTTTAAGTTAATGCTTGCTGGGCACTCTGCGAAAGTAACTGCGGCGCTGGGAGGTACCGGGCGGGATGCAGACAGGCACGCCTGGGCCAGTCCAACCCGGCCCGGCCCTCCAGGCCCTGTGGCCGGGCAGGGCATCCCCACCTGTGCGCCCACCCGAGGGGACAGGCCGGATGGGATACAGGGTTCACCTGGGACACAGACACGTGACCCACGACGCAGACACCCCCACCCAAATGAACATGACGTCTGAATTTGCAGGAGTACTTTCCTCACCGAAGTCACGCAACAATGTCACAGCTTGCAGCTACAGTAGCCAGCAACAAAACCGAAGTTGTGACCCATGGGAGGAAAAGCAGGATCATAACAGGGAGCCACGGTACACCACAAGGAGAATTTATATTTCTAAGTACTTGGAAAACTTGAGAGTCTGAAAGGGATACAATAATTAGGATTGGCCACTGTGAATGAACAAAACCGTACAAAAGAAAGAAACAGCAGCCTTGAATTAACAGGAGAACCAAACGGAATTGCTGGAAATAAGTAAAAATACAGTCACTGATGCCCAAACCCCAGAAGAGGACAAAGCAGGAGATGAGACGTAACAGGGCTGAGTGAAACACTGCCAGCGTGTCAGAGAAATCTGGAGGGTGGGGGTCGCAGCGACAGATGAAGGGACAGAGCCATCAGGGTGGGAAGGCCTGGGGCACAGCTCACACGGAAGAATTATTACAAGAAGTTTTCGGCCAATCAGAAGCGAGTAGCAAAGAGCGAGAATCGGGAGAGTGGTGATCGAAACGGTCAGTAGGTGACGAATGATAAGGGCATTGGTGATAGAAACAATCATCATGAGTATTGATGATCCCTCATGATGATTCCAGTAGCCTTAGGGAGGCTAGAAAGTGTGACAGTAAAAGACTCGAAACGGTGCCTTGGAAGACAGAAGGGGATTATATTGAAAAGACTAAATGTCTCCCTGTTGTCTAACTTCCGAGTTTACCAAAGCCAGCGTGCCTGTTAAAAAGTCCAGGCTGGCCGTTTTAAGAATTGCAGTTGAATGTGCAACTTCCACACCAGGACAGGAAAGTGAGAGGAACAAAGAAACTTTGATCAGTTATTCAGTCCGCACTTGGAGAATGAAAAGAAGAAAAAATTGTCAAAGAAAAAGATAATAGAAAATCCAAAATAACATGGTAGAACTAAACCCTAAATTCATCATTGACCACAGTAAATATAAATGGACAAAATACTGCAGTTAAAAGACAGAGATTTCGATATAGGATTTACCCACCTATACTCTGCTTAAAAGTGTTGTAAGAGCATCAAAAAAGATGAAAATGAAAAGGTGCGAGAAATTTGGCAGAGGCCCAGTATATGACAAAGCTTCTGTGACCAAGCTGGAACACAGCCACATGAGACATGGAAGGCAGCCTGCTCTGCCTGGCAAAGCCACAGAGGGCCTGACCTACAAGGAGCCCCCAGCATGCCCCAAAGTCCCGGGATCACGTGGAGGAAGCTGAGGCTTTGCACTCCCTGGCTCTGGTGCACTCTAGGAATGCGAGGAAGGAACAGTCAGACCAGCTTCACAACACAGCCCGAGCATCTGCGCCAGAAACACTGGCAACTCGGACATGCCCCGGTGCTAGGGCACAGGCACAAACAGGCTCTGCAAGCCAAACCCCTCCAAAATCACAACATTACGAAACAAGCAAGCAGAAAACGTGGTAAAGGGAGCTGTGGTGTGTGCCTGGCAGAGAGGTCCTGTGGTCACCTGATGGGCAGGGAGCTTTTACGAAACTTGACAAGCTGCTCCCATTGTCCGCATGGATGAATACATGCGAGAACACCTTGCAGGGGCACCGGCCTCTCTGTTACCTGCAATTAAGGTCACGCCAGGTCCAGGAGACAGTACTGGTGTGGGGACAGAAACACAGAGCCTCAGGACAGCGTAGCGTAGAAATGACCACCTGGGAGCAGCATTGAAAACTGCTGGTTTAAAAATGGGTCAGCCGTTCAGTAACTGACACTGGACAACACGCCAGTCACGTGGAAATAATCTAAGGGGGTCCATACGGCACACAGGTGAGCTCCAGATGGGTTTAAGCCGTAACCGCTTAAAGCACAGCTCCAACTCTCAGGACAGTAACGGCAACTTAACACTTCCTGAGTGCTTTACAGCTGCCACACACTGTTTTGAGGACATTATATAAGTTAATTCCATTAAATCTGAAAACTAATTCAATGAACCATATACTATCATAATTCCTATTTTATAAATAAGAAACCTGGGTCCAGGGAGAGGTCTTCCCCAAGCTGCAGAACAGCTAAGTATCCCAGCTTCCCAGCGTGTTCCCACAGAGAAGCATTTCTGTATCATCGGAGCAGGTGAGTGCTGTTTACCGAGACCCCAAAGCAAAACCCACACAAGAAAAGATTGATGAGTTTGATTATCTTAAACTTCAAAACCTTTCTTTGACAGAAGACACCATATACCACATTAAAGACAAGTTCCAATCTTAAAAAAAGAAAAAGTATTTGCCAGCATAGAGCTGACAGAGAAACACTACCTAGACTATACAAAGAACTCCCAAAATTTATTAAGAAAAAGGCACTCAAGCCAACAGGAAAATCAACACATCACGGAAGGGGAGGCGGAGGAGCACATGGAAAGCGCGTGTGGAGTGCAGTGCAGGGAACTCAGCCAGCCACATTGTAACAACTGTGCATGGTGCTATGCGAGCACTGGAAGCCTCGGGAGATGCTCTGTAAAGTGCATGGTGGTCTATCCCTGTGCTGTGCACCTGAAGCTCATACAAAACGCTACAAAAAATGAAAAGCAACAACAATGTTCAGAACATAAATGAGTAATTTAAGAAGAGGTAATTTCCACCCCTTCCCACAGGCAAGTGCTACTTTGACAGCCCCCCGCTGGAGGAGCTGTGAGCTAAGGGCGGTTCACGCCCTGGAACAGCCCCTCTGCGGGGAGAGGCGTCCACCGCCGTGCACCTCGGGGAGCCCCTGGGCGCCTGCATGCCGCCTGCTGCTGCCCCTCCCTGCAGGCCATCCCCATCCACCACGCCCCTGCTGACACTCCCACATAGAGCACAGTGGGCCATCACACGCTGGGAAGACAGACGCTTGCCTTGCCCGCAGGGGAAACGCTAGAGGCACACTGTTGAAGGGAGAGGGAGCCAGCACACTGCGCGCTGTGAGACCCAGACCCTCAGTAAACACACAGGCGAGGGGGACAGAGGCACCGGCCAGACACCAAATACCCACTGCTTCCTTCCCACCTGGCCTGCACATACTTCCTTTTCCTAGTTATGTGTCCTGTTTCAAAACTTTTCATCTTCGTGGTGAATGGTGTAATTTCAGGGTTAGAAGCGATTTCTAAACCCACATTTCAAATAAATACGCTACGGTTACATATATTTATTAAGGTGTCATATGTTTATATTGTACCAAACGTATATTCGGGTGCAAACATACATTCTATTATTAAATATATATAATTTTCCTACCCCAGGCTCCGTGCTAAGACACCTGCCTGACCGCAAGGCCAGTTCCTAGGCGGGCAGCCTGAGTGAGCAGCAGCAGCTAGCATGCCAGGTCCGGCCCTCCATCACCTCGCCGTCTGCCCAAGGACCCACCTGGGCCTCCGAAGCTAAGTCTCCAGGTGTTGCAGGAGCAGAATCAGGTCTCCTGTCTGCCTCCCCACAATGCACCTCTGTACATGGGAGTTGCCTACGTGCCCGAAGGAGAGGACCTCGGGTATGGATGAGCTCCCAGTTGCCCCTCATTTCACTGGACAGAGAGCACTGCTGACCAGGAACAGACGAGGCTGCACCAGTGGCAATAAGCCTTGGGGCTGTGACATGGGCTGAGCAGGGCTGGTGAGAGTGGGCCCCTGGGCCTCCTGCTAACCTCCTGCACCCAGACAGATGCCCCGCATACCCTGGGCCCACAGTCACGGTCCCCATCTCGCAGGTGCTCAATGTCGCGAAGCCGAGTGTAGACATTCTCATTTTGGGCTGCCCGTGGCCTCTTCCGGAAGGAGCAGGCTGTGGGCTTACCAGGTGGAGAGCAAGAGGCCCCTGGGTACAGTGGGGAGCTATGAGAAACGGAAGGCATGGGAAGGAAGACACTGTGGGAACTCTCTCCTCTACACTTGTCACCAAAGCATCTCAACCACAGCGAGGTCACCGGCCAGCAGCAGGTCTGCCCTGTCCCTCCAGGGACACTGAGCACTGACTGAAGACAGTCTGGGTTGTCACCAGGGCTGCCGCTCCTACCCACACAGCACAGGGTCATCCCCCTCCCTTGGCTACAGAGAAGCCGACATGAGCATGAAGTCCAGGGTCCCAGCTGATAAGGTGGGAAAACCTGTCCACGTGGGAGTCAGGGCCCCTGACGTCTGGTCCCCTGATCTTCCTGCCACCCTGGCTTGTCGCTGGCCCTGTGGCCTGTTCCCAATTTGCAGACTCAGGTGTCCAAAGGCTGCACTTTAAAGGGGCCTCAGCCCACCGCCTCCCCTGGGAGGCCGTGTGAACTAGGGAAACCCCACCCAGTTTGGGAAATCTGACACTGGGGACATTGTCAGGACTAAAGAAATGCCCTGTTTTCACTGTCACTGCTTTAGTTTTTATAGAGAATTTGAGAGGAACCTATCACCGGCTGGGAAACACCACAGGAAATGTGCAGTGTTAACACGCTGTGCCAGGCTGACACCGGTTAAACAAAACGCTCGGGAAGCGCAACCTTTCATGGGAGGTGTAGGCAGGTCCTGAGTCATTTTTCTTCATCATCTGGCCATGTTTTCAGGGGCAGGAAGGGGAAACACTTTTCTTTGAGCTATTTATCTTCGCTCACCCCGAAGAGCGTGCCGTGTAGAAGCGCACAAGTACAGAGCTCAGCGAGCGGCTTCCTGGAAATGGCGGTCACGGCGGGGATGAACCTGTGCATCCAAACAGAGCGCAGCCCGCACGGGGCAGGGAATACTCGTACCCCAGCAGGCACTGCAGATGGGCTGGTGCACCAGCCAGACACGTCTGAGGCTGTAATGAAGAGCCAGCCTGTGGTTTCCGCAGACCTCTACCAGCCCAGCTTGAAACGCTGGCATTGCATGCACGCCGAACCCCGCCACTGTGCAAATGCATCAGACCCAGACTATTGGCTCAGGCCCTCATCATGCCAGGCACTGTGCTGGGTGCTGCGGGGTGGGGCAGAGGACAGGGAGGGACCAAGCATCAGCTACCCAGGTGCCTGCCCTCAGTGGCCGGAAAGACCCGTCAGGAGAGACGAGCCAGCCCTAAGGGAGGGCGGCACATGCCACAAGGTAGCAGTGGACGAGCAACTCCCAAAGCCCTGGTTTCTCTGGGGCTGCTCTCTGCTGCTCCGTAGACACCTGGTGTCCACCCCACCCCACTGCCCCCACCGAAACTGCGCCTTAACATCTTCAGGTGCTCGCCTCTCTCCTGACGCGCTCATCTCCGTTCACCAAAGTGCCCGCGGTCCTCAGGTGGTGGGGCGGCACAGGAGCCAAGTGAGGCCAGGCGGCCTGTGTTCTGCTTGTGAGAAACGGGGGCACCCTAGCTGAAGAACAGCTGGAGCTTCGGTCTCCTGGTCTGGCCTTCGCTGGCCTCCCGGTCTGCGCACGTGTTAGCGCGGCCTGCGAACCTCTCCAGGACGTGGCACAGTGGAAGAAGCCTGCATGCAGTGCTCCGGGCTCTATGCCCCAGCTGGGTGTCCTGGAAACTGTCCCCCGTTGGCACACACAGGTCCAGTCCAGTCTTTCTCATGGCTGCATAGTGGCGAGTCTTTACCTTGTCAAAGACCCCAGAGAAATGGTGAGAATCAGCCAGGCATGGAAATGGCAGGCTGGATGGCACTGTGCTAAGCCCTGGACACGGCTCGCACATGTGACCTTCTCCGTAACCCCAAAAGGCAGGATTGTGACCAGCCCCATTCCCGATGAGGAAACTGTGGCCCCAGCAGATGGACGGCTCACCCAGCATGCACAGCAGAGCTGGCACAGGCCGGGCCCACTCTGCGGGTCAGACTCGGATGCCCTCCGTCCCCTTGGTCAGTGTGGCGTGCAGCCCACCCAGCAGTCCCGCAGCCGGGGGTCTGGTTACCTGGGCTCCTCCCTACCCATCATGCTCCCAGATTTACCAAGAGTTAAGCAACTGGCGTTTTAATTTCTTTCCCCTACTCCTTTACTTAAGTCGAGCCTGGATCGAAAGACTCTATCGATAAAGTTAAATAAGAACTCCCTTTAATCGTGCTACCCTGTGCTGATTTTAAAGGCTGATATAAAGGATGCAGATTTCCAAAACTCAACATTCATTTTTGATTATTGATTATGTGTCAGGTGCTGGGAAGAATCCATTTCTAAAATCTTCCCTGCTCTCAGGGGCTCACAGCAAACCCTGGAGAAAGGGTGGGGGAGGGGACACACAGATGATTACAATACAGTGAAGGGGGCGGGAGTAGGGGGGGAGATGCAAAGGGTGATGGCAGCCACTAGGGCCAGAATGCTTGGTGGGGTCAGTTAAAGCTTCAAAGGCGTTACTTTGCAGAGCAGAGTCTTGAAGGGCAGTTAAGGGTTTGCAAGATGATCTAAATGGGGGAAAGCATCCCATGAAGTGAAAGAAACATTTGTAAAACTCAAGCTCACAAAAACACAGAGCGTGTTCCAGTGACTCTGAGGAGCCCAGAGAGGTGGTAGACTCGCCCACTGACCACGCCCGCAGCCCTGGCAGACAGCCCTAGTCTGTCTCGGTCTGGGCCCCAGGGCGCTCCCACGGATCTCCGGCTCCTTCCCCAGATGGGGTCCCAGACAGCCCCCACCACGAGAGCTGGGACGAGAGAGTGGCTGGGGATGAGTGTCACTGCCCCATGTCAGGCAGAGCAGCATTCAGCTGCCACCACCCTTTGGAAACACGTGGCTGGCACCCTGAGTGCAGGGCCTGGCGGGCTGGGAGCGAATCCAGATGACCAGGTCCAGCAGTGCCACCTTGGGCAGACAGACTGCGCTGCCAGAGGGTACAGGCTCAGGAGTCTGGTGCCTGGGCTCCACCCCGCCCGGCTGTGTCCTCTCAAAGAGTTGAGCGCAGACGGGGCCACGGCTGTGAGGAATAAGTGAGAACCCCAGGTGAAGCACCCACGGGCGTGCCCCTGCCATGTGGCCTGAGGATGGGGTGGGGGGCTGCAGCATGACCCCCACCCTCCCACTCCACTGGCTTTCTTTTCAGGTGCCCCTGCCCATCCCTTCCTGCTGTGTTCGCCTCCCGCCTCCCATGCCTTGACTTGGTTTCTGGCTCAAATTCCTTTACCTTAAATTCCTGGCTCCCCAAATGTCACTTTGCTCCTGACCTCCTGCCATGCTGGCACACGGCCTCTGGCCCCGGGCTCCCCGACACCTGCCCAGGGTGCCCCAGGGGGGCCCGCCCCCTCTGCACAGCCCAGGTCCGCTGCTCCAAGGTCAAGTTTTCAGGTTTCCACCTTCACCATCCAGCACCTTAAACTGAAACCAGGTGTGGGACGTAGCCCTGCCCCAGACACACGTGCAGGGCCTGCCCGGTACCTCGCAGCCACCCTCAATCATGCGACACCCAGAATGCCCCTCCCCACCCTGTAAAATCTAAAGTCAGATTTTCTTATGGTTTCTGCTCATGTTTGTGGTTGTAAAATGACAGTTTGCCTTGCCTATGTGTAAATTAAGTCTACAGTAACAATAACAAAAAAACCCAAACACCCCTCTATTTCAGTGGAATAAGCGACTTACAAAAAGAAACATGTTACCTTCTAACTGCAACACAACCCAGCTCTCTACTCCCTGCCCACACAGCCACACCTCTGGTCCCCACAGAGGAGAAAGACAAGCCTCAAAGACAGAAAAGAGTCGCGACCGCCTGTCTCAGACACTGGGAAAACGGCAGCCTGTCTGGGAGCACAGTCTCCGGCCAGTATTTTGTTACTCCTAAATTATTCAGAATCTTGACTGGGCTTCACCAAGGTCACCCCATCCCAGAGGAGCCTTTTGTGCTGAGAGGCCTTGGGGGGGGGGGCATTTCATTTCTACCGGGATGCTCAGGATAAAAACCTCTGCCTGCAAGCGACCCCCAACCCTCCCTGCCCACCCTCTCATGCGCGCCCTCAGAAGAGGACCTGCGCCAGCGTTCTGATCCCTGCACTTGCTGCGAGGCCTGCGGCGTGTTTCAGGGGGAAGAGGGTGAGTGCTCCCCGCAGTCCAGGCTCTGCACTGTGATGACCGGCTTTGCTTGGGGTTTCTCACATTCCCACCTCAACACCAAGTGTGACCTGAGCTATCCCCAGTGCAGACAACTGACTGTCCATGGCACCCCCTGCCCTGCACCCCAACTTCTGTCTAGGTCAAGGGGCACTTGGGCTCATTTCCAGGTGGAATCTGTCACCCAGAAGCCCAAAGTGTATCCTTCAGGGACTAG
This sequence comes from Desmodus rotundus, assembly GCF_022682495.2. Lineage (NCBI taxonomy): Eukaryota > Metazoa > Chordata > Mammalia > Chiroptera > Phyllostomidae > Desmodus > Desmodus rotundus. Next base: position 95,467,274 of record NC_071392.1, read on the forward strand.
GCTCCCTCCCTCACTGGACACTCCGTGCCTTTCCCCATGGACAGAGCTCCCAAACTCCCACCTCGCCGGGCACAGGACCAGAGGCAAAATGCCACCTGGAGCTCTAAATTCCGCAAAACTATTGTAGAATTCTCCACTCGTTCCCTTCAGATCGTGAGGCTTTTCTCAGTTTGTTTGATTTTGTTTTTTAAACAGAAGAATGGGAGAAAAAATAAAAAACTTAGCTGAAACCTAAATTAGTTCTTCTCTTCTGAAACACACCGACTGGAGGCACATTTTTGGAAATTCTAACACTTATTTTCAAAGGATGAAATTCTGAAAATTTCAAACTAGACGGTCAAATATAACCTTCTCTTTTTTCCTTCTAAGGAAGAGTGGATCACAAAGTTATCTGAGCTTTACAGCCGGGAAGGTAAGGAAACGCAGATCGGGGCCGTCTGGGCGTAAACATTAAAAAAAAACCGCTGCCCTCCACTCACAGGCACGGCCTTGTTTCCTTTCCGTTTGTTTTCTAATTACTGCGCTTCCCGGGGCGGGAGCCGCGGGAGGGCAAGGCAACAGCGCCACCTGTAGGAGAGACTTCGCAGCGCGCTCAGCACAGCCCGGGAAGACGGGGTCCAGAGGCTCCCCTGCCCACGCCGCCCACCTCCCTGGAAAAGCCCAATGCGGGGCTAAAGAATGAACTAGGACAAGTGACGTTGAAGGGAGAGTCGGTGAGATCTATCGGATTTTTAATTGCCCATTCCCTTTGATCTAGCAATTACTCCAATTCTAGGGGGTTATCCTGCATCAATATTAGCTCGTGTGCAGAGATGAAAGTCCGAGGGATATTCACTGCGGTATTCGTTTCCTAGTGAAATATAAAAGCAATCTAAACACTCATTAATAGGGACCAGTTAAATAAATTAGGGCCGTCCACGGCACAGACGCCTGTGCAAACTTTACAAAGGACGGGGCAGCCACATGCTGGAAGCAAAATGTCAGGTTACAAAAGCAGTCTTGCCAACCATACATATGAAGCATCTGAAAAATGTATTCCCAGCAGTGACTTTCCTGGGAGGAGACTGCAGTGGCGACTGTGCTCCCCATTTTGCACGTGTCGGTACCGTGTGCAGGGCGTTGCACACATGGGCTGCTTTTGGATTTATTACACACGTCACTTGCGGACATGCTCCAGTAATCCTCCGAGCACCGCTGGAAGGCAAGCTCCCGGAGTCCTTGCAGACCTGGGAACGTCTTCATTCTGCCCTCACCCTCAGATGCTATTTTCACTGAGCATAAGATTCCACGAGCAAATCAGCTTCCCTGGGAGCAGCGCCAGATTCCTCCACCATCCCCTCGAATCTGGTATTAGCCTCGAGAAGTCGGGAGCTGGCCTGGAGCTTGCTCCGTAACAAGAAGCATGGTCTTTCTCTGCGGGAGCTTTCGGGTGCTCCGCTCATGCTGGAGTTCTGAAATTCAGCACGTGTCCAGGGCAGACCTGTTATTTCCCCTGCTCCCTACGCAGTGGGTCCTTCCCGTGACGACTCATGTCCCCCTGCCACCCTTGGAAATTCCCAGTGATATCATTTTTTTCACTTCCTTCCCTAGGTTCCCTCTTTTCTCTCCTTCTCGAATCCTTCAGCTCGATGGCAAGCCTGTGGTGCACCCCGAGTCCCTCCCCTTCCTCTCACCTGTCCTGCTCACCTTCGCTGCATGCTACAAGACCCTCTTGAGCTTCCACCGTGTCCACACGCTCTTCATAGTTCAAGACCCCATTTTTAACTCCTGGGAGCTCTGGTGGTGGGGTTCACATCACAGACACTAAGTCTCTGGGCACCCCGGGGGTGTCCGGCAGGGTCCGTGCTCCGCTGTGCCGGGCTATCGCTGGCCCACCGGCTGCCCTGGGGCTGCCGCTCCTCAAGGGTTTGCTCATCCTGAGCGTCTGCTTCTCTCCTGCCTGTCCCTCGGCGTCAGGAAGGGGGGAAGCACTGTCCCTCGTGGAACAATGGGGACCACAGCTAACCCCCAGCCTGCCTCTCTGCATCTCCATCCAGGACCCCCACCCACCTCCACCCTCAGCGCCCCGCCCCTGCGCTCACTCGCTTGGGTTGTGCTTCAGTCTTTTAGGACTTTCTGGCTCTTTGCTGTTGCTTAGTCTTGTTTGGATTTTTTTCTATGATCGTTTTGCGCTTCCCATACGATGAGGGGTGGGATCCGACATGTGAAGAGCACACACAGGCCCCGAGGTCAGCCAGCTTTCTCGGAGCGAAGGAGGTGAGAATGCACACAAAGTCCTCACCACTGGCTTCCCGGTGGGGCCGTGGTCAGCACCCTCCACGAGAGGTTACAGGGCGGGTATGGCCATTCCATGGACTTGGCTCCATTCTGCTTCCCAGCATTACTGGACTCCAGGGAGTAAGTTACCATATATAAACTGGGATGATAACTGTCAGGTCACAACACTATTTTAGATCAAATTCAGCAGTAACTCTCCACTTGTCGAAAAAACAAATAAATAACATGGACGTCAATGAACCAATTATTCTTTCCCTCTTCCTTCCCCCTCCAGCAGTAAACTCTAGCGAAGAACATCTGGGCCCCACATCTATAAACCCTTGCTGAATAAACAAAGGAGGTAAAAGCCTACATTTTTTCTCTTTTACTACAACCCAGAGTATCATTCATGAGGAGCCTGAAAGCGGGGTTTGGTCCCCACCGACAGGGTCTGCATGGTGGTCTCTCGGGCTCCATTCCACGGCTCTTCAGAGGCGTCGCTGTGCAGACAGCACGAGAGAAGCCTGCAGGAAGGAAGAAAGCATCTCTTCATGGCTGTTCCTGGGCTGGGGGTGGAGCCTCCCACCCACCCCCACCCTGCCCCACCCCTGCTCCATCTGAGCCTGGACGTCAGTGCTCCTTGTCTGGGGCCCTGTGCGCGGTCACTGGGCACCAATCGGACAAGCAACTGGAAACACGAGGAGCCCTTCCCATACAGACGTGGAAAGAATATGATCTCTTTGGAAATAACCTGAATGCCACCTCAGAAGGCCAGTGCTAACATGCCCTGTGGTCTGAGCCTTGAAGAAGTGCCTCGTCCCAGGCACTTGGACACAGATTGCAAAGCGATCCCGTGTCCTCTCCTGGTCCCCTTGAGGCCAGTGCCCAGCCAGCAAGCAGAGACCCTCTCAAAATATGAGCCAGATCCCGCCACTCCTAGCCCCAAGCCCGAGAGCGGCTTCCCATCATCCTTAAGACAAACCCCCAAGCTCTCTCTCCGTGACTTGGGCCCTGCTCCCCTTTGGCACCCACCCCCTCTTGTCCTCCTGTGGGTCCCGCCTGCTGCTCCTTCAGCTCGCAGCAGGCCCCCCAGCTTCACCCAGAGGGACGTCTTCGCCCCACAGAGGCCTCTGCCCTGTCTCGCCCCACAGGGGCCCACCCCAAACACCCCCACAGCGAGAACGGAACTCCTGTCACCCCTCCAGCACCCTTTCCCCATTCTGCCTTTGCTCCCGGAACTGTCTCCTTCTCTGACATCACCTTCCCGAGTGCTGGCTCTCTGCCTCCACATTGGGACATGAGTTCCATGGGAGCCGGGACTGCGCTTCCCTCTGGGTCTGGACCTTGCGGGCGGTGAGGAGGGCTCCAAACGGCCAAGTGGGCGACAGGCCACAAGGACACTGCCAGCTCATCCGGGAAATGAGAGGGATGAGAGTCTGCTTCATTACCAACAGGGAAGCTCAGTGTCCCAGTGATTCAGGCGACACAAAAATATGCAAAAGCGTGCCTCACAAAGTCAAGCATGGACTTAGCCCCTGATCCAGCAATCCTGCCTCTAGGTACATGCCCCAGGGAGGAGAAAGCAGGGCCCCAACAGACAGCCGCCCACCAGTGTTCACAATCAGCTGGTGGGACCAAACCGCATGGCCACAGTAGACGAACAAACACAATGTGTCTCGTCCGTGCACCAGAACAGCATTCAGCCCCGAAGAAGGGTGGCATTCTGGCATGTGCCACCACGTGGACCAACCTCGACCACCTTGCGCTAGTGGAATAAGCGAGGCACAAAATGACAAGTGTTACATGATCCCACGCATAGGGGGGCACCTAGAATCGGCAAATCCAGACCCAGAAAGTAGAGGGATGCAGGGAGGGAACGGGATTACTGTTTCACGAGGACAGACCTCCTGTTTGGCGTGATAAAAAGTTCTGGAATGAAGAGTGGCTATGACCACACACCACTGTGACTCTGGAGAGACGGATGTTGACAGACAGACAGATAGCAGTTATTGTATTTGCCTTGATTTTAAGAAATTAATCTACCCTGCAATTCTTATTAGATGAACCAGCAGTAGTAAGAGTCTTCCACCATCCATTTAAATTAAAATCTTAACAAAACTTCTGACTTAACATTCTTTATTGGCTTTACAGAAACAAGTTCGAATAATTATATATATAAGCCAATGATGCCCGATTCATTATACAGAAGAGAACATGCGTCAGATGCTGAATTCTCATTCTTCTCGATGCCATTCGTGAGCTCTCCCACACAGGCCTCCCAAGGGCTTGTCAGTCACTCTGCTTTGAATGGAATCTAGACCTGCTCAGGCTTGCAGCAGGATTTCCATAAGTTACAGTACATGATTTCCTTCTAAACTTCTGGGGTGGTCAGCCGAGGTGTGATGTGAGTAATTCAAGTTCAGCCCTTTACTGTCCCTGGGGCTCCGGCTCTTTGAGCCAGCACACTGCGTAGGGCCAGAGGCCAGCCCCACCAGGCCGAGGTGCGTGGAGCAGTGGTCCCTGTGGAGAATGAGAGGGAGAGGGTGGCTCAGACGCCGGGTCTGGGCCGTCTTTGTGGCACTTCAGAGCCACCACGAAAGCCTTTAGTGAGCATGCCCACAATGGACAGCATCTCACTGAGCACCCAGCCCCCCCGCCCCCCGCCACTGAAGGCAGAAGAGGGGTGGCAGGTGCAAGGACGGACACTTGCTTTGCGGTCACACATTCTTAAATGTTAATTACAGCAAGATTTTCCTCTGACGGTACGACAGAAAAGTGTACTTCTAAAATAAGTACAGTTAAATTAAAGAGGTTACATTGAAAGAAAGAAATCCTTGGCCTGTGGCATAGGATTTGGAAGAAATCCACAGAGCGATCCCCAAGGGTCTGGATTCGGGGCACCTCTAAACTAGTGCGGGTGCCTCATTTTCTAGCAGCAGCTCGGAGCTCGGAGGGTGGAGAGGGGCACTGCCCAGCTGGGGCAGGCCCTGTGTGGGCAAGTCCTGGTCCTCACGTCTCCCCCGTCCACATCTGTGACGCGGGTTTTGTGACGGTGTCCCCGGGGCAGGTGGTGTGAGGATGACCTGCAACAATCCAGGTGAAAGGCGTGTGCCGCGCTGGCTCCCGGCAGATGCACGCTAAATGCCCACCGTTGGAAGTCAGGGCCCACAAAGGCAAGCCGCCCAGGACCCCTGGACGGTGATGATGAGAAAGCCACCAGTCAAATCCTGACTGCGGGACCGCCCACAAAAGCCCAGCCCAGGCCTCCTCAAACTGCAGGGGGCGTCCAACACAGTGGGCATCTGGGAAGTGTCACAGCCCAGAGGAGCCCGGGGCACGTGGTGACCAAATGCCATGCGGGGTCCTGGGCGGGAGACGGGAACAGGACCTCGGGCAGACACCAGTGCTATCCAAAGGAAGCATGGACTTCCGTGAGGGACCTGGCTGACAACACACAGCACTGGCCCCGGTCCGTCAACTGTAGGAAGCGTGCCCACGGGTGCAGGACGTGAGTGAGTGGGAAACTGGTGTGGGAAGCTGGGCTCGGGGTGCACGGAGCCCTAGGTAGCATCTTAGCAGTTTTTCCTCCATCGAAACTACTATAAAATAAACCATTACCAAAAAATTAGAAAAAAATTAAGTCTCTCTTTCCCCAGGTCACACATCTGGTGCAGAGCCCAGTGGTGGCTTGGACCCACGTGTCGGTGATCTGGAGTCACACTCGGTCCACATGGGCCCCGCTGAGTGTCACTATTCGGGACTCGGGGGGCCTGGAGGAGGGAACGCTGCCGAATGTGGCTCTTCTGGCTGTGGATCTGGGTCTGCCACGCTGTTAGGCGGAAGCACAGTGCAGAGAGGGGACGCCTGGAAACAGCAGTGGAAACAGCAACCCACGGGGGAACGGCACAGTGGGAAGACCCCGAGCCCGCCTGCTGCCACAGCACTGGAGAAAACCGCCTCGAGCAGGTCCCGGCAAGTCCGCTCCCCACACGCAGCAGCCCTGCCTGTGGCTGCTAAGAGGCAAGAGGACGGGTAAGTTGCTCCTGTCCGGGGTTTCTCAGCGACCCCTGCGTACTAGTGTGCACAACTCTACACAGGGGTGAAACGGTCTCTTACCTAACCACAGGAAAAAACGTTTAATGAAATTGCATGGAGCACTGTGTTTCTGAGGACCAATGCCCTCGTTGTCTTCTTTCTGTAAGATTTTCTCAAAGGCTTATCTCCGGCAACTGGGCACCCACCCCCTGCACCCAAGACTAGCCGGGATTCGGGGTGCGGGGACGGGAGGTGGCAGATGGGGGTGCCCACCTCAGCCTCTGTGGGGACTTGACGTTGAGGACACCTTCCCTGCAGAGTTTGGGCATTTCGTGGTGAGCACAAGCACCCCATTTTTGCTGACTTCAAAGCCTATATAAAAATTAAAGGCGGCTGCTGCTCCTGATAAAATAGCTGGTCTTTGGAGGCTATAAATATGACCTTCTCTCTCCGCGAGTCCTCACGGTTCACCTCCACACGGCGGCGTCAGGGGACTTCCGTCTCCGGCAGCTGCTCCCTGCCAAGGGCCTGGAATGTTCTCATTTGAAGCTCATTCCTTTGAAAACATCTCTGCCTATTTCGTCTCCTTTTACCTTTCCTTTTGATGAACCTGCACCTTCTCACAGACATGCCAATTTTTAGGGCACACTCTCGGGCAATTTTTAAGGCAATTTCTGCCTGAAGGGACTTTGATCTGCAGAACACATCCAATAAGAAGCCATTTTCATCAAATTTCTCATGAATTTTACTCAGTTTGAAAACAAACGCTGATTAAAAGGAATGGGGGGAGGGGAGCAGAAGATTCTAAGTAGTTTTTTTTTGTTTCATTTTGTTTTTTACTTTAAAGACAGATGCATTGAATATGCCCCAGGTCTGGTAATGTGATCTTATTATTTCAACATGATTTATGAAAACTAGAGTTTTCCCAGGGAGGGAACTTCATCCGATTGTTGGCGCAGAGGCTGTGAACAGGCCCCATTCTCCCTCAGCAATGCCCGGAGCACCAGACTCTCCCCAGGGTTTAGTGTGCAGGCTGTGGGCCCTGCACCCTGCCCTCCGCCCCTGCCTCGGAAGCCTGGGGCTTTGCCTCTCCCACTGTATGCAGTCTCAATGCCCTAGCACTGCTCCAGGGCTCAGGGGGGGTGTGGGATCCAAGCTGGGACAACCTCAGTGAGTCTCTCTCTCTCTCTCAGCAAGCCGCCCCCCCACCCCACCCCCAACAGCACAGTCTGACTACAGTCAGAACGACACAGGAGGAAAGGGACTGCTCGGAGTCCCACCAGGCGCACTCGGCTCAGGGCCGCGGCAGTCCGCCCTCCACGGACTGGCTCTCCAGGCCCCCCATTAAGCCCACAAAGCGCACCCCTGAGACCCCCTCTTCTGAGCCGGCGAACCCTCGGTGGCATCACACCCACATCGTCAGGCCGTGTGCCCGTCCCTCCTGGGAGGGCAGCTGGAAGGCCCCCCACACCTCAGGGCACCTCGTCTTCCTCCACTGCAGGGACAGGCTGCCTGCCTGCCCCTGGGGTACCCCAGTCACGGCACCACTGCAGGGCGGTGACAGAGCATGTGCTCTGGGCGGAGGGCTCCGATACTCACCACTGCCTGACCTTGGGCGAGGTTCCGAATCTTTCCAAGCCTCAGTTTCCTCACCTGTAAGATGCAGCTAATAAACACTGGCTTCTAGGGCAGGCGGCCCCGAGAGGGCGTTCCACAAACAGCAGCGAGAGGTCCTGTCCTTGTGATGGGAACTGGGAAACCTGCCTCCCCATGACCCCACTGTCCCACCACAGACATGAGAAGCCCAATCACACCCCGAAGCACGTGTCTGCCCTCACAACGGGACATGACTCCCGTGGAGAGCAGGAGGCTCCGGTGCCTGGGACATGGGTGGCACACTGATGGGGCGTCAGAAACAACAGCCCCAGCCTGGGAGCCCGGGCTGGACGCAGGAGGAGTTAGGGTCCCGAGGAGTTCCTGTCCGCCGGCAAAGAAGAAGACACAGAAGCCTCAGATGATAAACTTTGCCACTCTGGGCAGAAGTGGCTCCAGGGCCAAGCTCTCCCCACCCACGGGAGAGGCTCCGGGTGAAACCTTCATTGTTTGCCAGTGGGATTCCACAATTCCTGGACGGAGCACCGCCCCCCCCAAGAGCCTGCAGCTCCCTTCACCGAGCTCACAGATCCATGCACGCCCCGACGGAGCGGGCCTCCCATCCACCCCTGCAGCAGGTTCTGCCCGCCCCTGGTGGGACTCGGGCGCTGTTCTGGTTTCAGAGGCCGCCGCACATGTACAGCAGCCATGGGCAGAAATAAAAGAGGAAGCAGAAAATCTACGATTATGTTGATAGGCTTCAACATACCTCTCCCAGGAAATAAAAAAAGGAGCAAAGTGTCACAGGGGGAACAGAAGCTTTCTGCACTGTGATTAATAAACTTGACCTGATTCACAGGGATGCTGCACCCGACGACTGCAGAATCTGCCTACTCCTCAAACATACACGGAACCCTCACGTCGGCCGAAACGCAAGTGTGCGGCACGCAGCTAGGCTGTGCCAAGGAACAAGGCCATGGTCTGCAGTGAGAGAGAGGCCAAAACCGAGACACCCGCTGTCTGACCACCAGTCTCAAGAAATTACTACTGAGAAAGTGGGGCATTCTGAGGAGAGGAGCAGGAGGCAAAGGCAGCACGGAGTCAAAGAGAAAACAGGTGGGCAAGAGAGGAAGTCAGCAAAGTCAAAGGCTAGCACCTTGGGAGAAAACTGGTCGATCCCCACCAAGACTGATCTGGAAAAAGATACAAACGGCCGACAGCAGAAACGTAAGGGATGACGTCCCCAGTCCGGCGGTTGCACCCGGCAGGCGGCAAGCACCGGTACAGCGTGCGGCTCCGGACTGCCGAGTCAGGGGCACCCACCTCTTTTCCCCCAGCTGGCCAAAGGTAAAAATGACAACGGCCAACACAACAGTAGCTGTCTGGTGTGAATGAATCAAGATTATACACTTTTTTCCTCAGGTCAGTAAAAACTATTTTTTGGTGTGCCACAGACTTTTAGTTAGTTTCTATGTGCCGTGAGATGAAAAAGATTGAAAATCGCTGCTGTAGAGAATCTGCAGGCACTAAAAAATTAGCTAAAGAATATTATGAATAACTCTACCCTGTAAGTATAGAAATGGTCATGAACTTGAGAGTTTTCTAGAAAGCCACAACTTTCCAACATTGACAGAATAAGAAATAGCAATATGAATATCCAGTATCTTTTAAAACCAGTCTGGGTACAGAAAATTTTATTGGTAAAAATGCTCCAAGTGTGAAGGAAGAGAGGGTGTCAGTCGCACACAAGCCGTTCGAGCAAACACAGAAAGGGCACCCCTAACACTGTCGGGGGCCAGCCTGACCCGGGTGCCGAACGCTGGCCAGGGCTCTGCGATAGAGGGACCTGCGGCCGACCCCACTCATGAGCCCAGGTGCACAGTCCCGACCACAGCATCAGCGCATCTTCCAGTGACGTGTAGGGAGGATGACACACGTAACGCAATGTGGCCAAGCTGGGTTTGCTCTGGAAATGCCAAATGGGTTTACCATTGGAAAAAGAACCAACTTGCAAAACTGCAGGGACTTCTGGTACCAGCGACCTGGAGCAGTGCCAAGCCTCCCCAGTCCAGGGCACAGTCGCCTGGGAGCTGCCCTCCCTCAGGCGGCCACACACATGTGTGAAGGACCCCACAGCCTCCCTCCCAAGTGACCAGTGGGCCACAAATTCAGAGGCTCCCACAAACGCCTTGAATTTGGCAATTCACCAGGATTACTTGCAGACTGCAGGAAAGTGCTGAACTGGCCATTACCGCCATGCTCCAGCAGAAGGCTGCAAAGCAGGACCAATGGACGGGAGGACACGCAGAGTGGATGCTGGGAGAGGTCCGAGTGCAAACCTCCCGGTCACCCTCATCCCACAGCGTCCTGACAGCATCATGCCTTTCAAGCTGCAACGTGCGACCGCGCTCCAGAGTCTAGCCAATCTGGGGAGCTCGCCCAAGCCTTCGGCGGCCGGGATCCCTAGTGGGACTCGATCGCACACTGCCCACGTAAATAAGGAGTGAGTGAAGGTACAATAAAAATTCATTTTTCTTAATCTTAATTGATCTAATAGATAACAGTTTGTTTGAAGTAATAATAGCAACAGTGTATCAGTTTATTTATGCTGATACATATGTGACACATAATAGATGCGTATATGCTTATGCAGGCTTATATCTAAGTAAACTAAATGGTAACACTAATACAAGGAGGAGGAAAGGGAATGAATTATTTTGTCATTATGAGGCACTTGCACTGTGCCTGCAGCAATACAGTGTTACCTGCAAGTGGACTTGGACGACCTGTGAATGTATGTTGCAAACTCTAGGGAGATGATTAACCACAGACAGAAGTAAGTATGACTGATGTTGTAAGAAAGGAGAGAAAATGGAACCATATAAAATACTCAGTTAAAACCACGAAAGGAAGAACAGTAGGAGACAAAAATAGGAACAAAGAACAGGGATAATAAGTAGAAAACAGTCACAAGACAGAAGATATTAATCCAACTGTACCAACAATTACTTTGAACAACAATAGTCCAACTACACCAATTAGAAAACAGACTGTCAGAGTGGATCAGAAAGCAAGACCCAACATTATGCCGTTTGCAAGAAACCCACTTAGATATAAAGACACTTGAGATTAAAATTAAAAGTAAATGGATAAAGGAAAATATGCCATGCTAATACTAATTAACAGAAAGCAAGAGTAGCTATATTCATCTCAGACAGAGCAGACTTCAAAGCAGGAAAAGTTACCAGGGACAATGTAATGGTAAGACACTGAAAACTCTCCACCAAGACTGGAAACAAGGATAGTCATTATTTAAAATTGTTCTGGACGTTCTAACCAAGACAGTCAGCAATAAACACATAAATACAGTAATACCTGGGAAGGAAAAAGTAAAGCTCTCATATTTAATACCAATATATAGAAAATCCAAAAGAATACACCAACTCACAGAATTATTATGAGAACTCGGCATCACTGCTACATACGTGTCAATATGCAAAAGCAGTAACATTTTACACACCAGTGATGAGTAACTAGGAGTTGAAATGGAAAGAACTGATAATATTTATAACATCAGTAGAAATACTAAATATCTAGGAATAAATCTAAAAAGAGATGCAAAACACAGAGAATTACAAAAATTACAGAATATCTCAGAGAGCTTGATAAATGGAAGGGTGTATCGTGTTCATGAATAATAACCCTCATTATTGGAAAGGTATCAATTTTCCCTAACTGATGTATGGATTCTATCCCATCTCATCAAAATCCCAGTAGGTATCTTTTCTGAAACTGACAAGTTGGTTTAAAAGTGTATGTGGAAAAACAAGAGCAAAGGAACAGCCAAGGCGGGCCAGGAAAGATGCCGAAAACCAGAGGGTCACGGGACCGAAGGCAGAGTTCAGAAGCACGCCCACCGTGGGAACAGCCCGGGCCCCCACCTCAGCACTGTGGCACTCAGGACAGGTGGCTCTGCGGCATGTGGTTGACCTGTGCACTGTAGGGCGTTTAGGGACATTAGATGCCAGCAGTTACACACACACACACACACACACACGACAATAATAAATAATGTCCCCTGGAGGGGACAAAATACCCCCAGCTGGGAACTTGTGGAATAAACAAAGAGAACCCACAAAACTACACGGAAATGAGAAACAGACCCCACCTATCTGGTTTTTTGATTCATGATGACGGCAACATTGTCTCAGATAATAGACAAAACAGTTTCAAGTGACCTGTAGATCTAATTGTGAAAGGCAACGATTAAAACAAAGCATCTAGATACAATGTAAGAGAATATGTTCACCATCCTGGGTGAAAGATTCCTTCAACAGGACACGTAAGAGCACAACTCATGAAGGGGGAACGTGATACATCGGACTTTCTGGTGTCTGGGGGCCCCCAGGGTTGCAAAGGGTACATGGATCTCAGGAACGTTTCCTCCAAGTTGGCCACCAGCCAGTCCACAGGAACTAACAAGCCGACTTCTCAATGACTGGGCCTTGAACCCTATCCCACCTGTGTCTTTCACCCAGCAGATCCCAACTGAAGCCCCACTCCACACCGGGCACTGTGCCTGGCTCAGCACCAGGCTCTGGGGCTGCGGCAGGCCTGGCCCTCGCTCTCAGGGAGCAGACAACCCAGGCAAGAATGTGCCTGGAAACTACCACCCACCCCTTCACCTGAGGGGCCTGGGGAGCACGGGGCACAAAGCTGATCCAGCGCTTCAGCAAGGATAACAGCTTGTGACAGAGCAGGAAAGGGGGGCCCTTCTGGGTTTGTTTTCCAGAGACAGCATGCAGTCCACGTGGAAGGGTGTCAGCAGTGGGCAGCAGAGACTAAGAAGGAGCAGGGCCACCCCAGAGTTCTCCTAAATCTGCAGAATCTCTGTGCCCCGATAGAAGAGACCGCAGTGACTGGATTTCCCCCTGGCCCTCCAGGATCCTGCCTTGGAGTCCCATTTACTTCAGTTCAAAGAAGATAAAGAAACAGGCCATCTCTCCCAGCCCTACGTCTGGGTAAACAGTCTCCTGTATACCCCAGGGCGACACCACCTGTAACAGAGGAAGGCGCGTGGGGAGGGACACTGCCACTTCATTGGTTGGCATGGGAAACAGAGTGAGGGTGACCAGGAATACAGGTGGGCCTGGCGCATGTTCCCCAAAGGGCGAGCTCCATCTCACGGAGGTGCCACTCTGGGTTCTGCCTACCACTCACCAAGCATGGCACCCACTCTGCTGTCAGTCTGCAGGGCGCTCGGCCGGCCACCTCCAACCACTCCCCAGAGGCCCCCTTCCTGCTGGACACACATCCGCCCCCTGCTCAGAGGCTGCTCCAGAGCCAACGGGACAGAAACAGTCCAGCCTGCTCCCTGTGCTGCCTACAGACACCCCCGAAAATGGTCAGATGCAGCCCAGAGGTCATGAACTAAGGGCAGAGAAATGTCCCCTTTCATTATAGACTCAGCTCCACTTGCATCGGAGGTGCCTCTGAGGGCAGCTCCGCCCAGATCTGCAGCTGTCCCAGGGCCCCTGCCACGATGCCACGATGCCGCGATGCACTTCGGTGCCAGGCTGATAACAAAAAGACACCCTGTCACCTCCTTCTCGTGAAGATGAAATTGGGTGTGTGTGTAAGACATCAGCGTGTCAATCCACTCACCGAGTAAAGACCACCTTCCCAACGTAGGTGGACACCCCCCAATCCGTGGAGGGCCCGAATGTCACCACGGGGCGGCACACAGGTCGTCACCGCCCGAGCTGGGACGTCCATCTTCCCCTGCCCTTGGACGTCACGCTCCCGGTTCTCAGGCCCTCAGACTCGGGCTGACCCACCCCTCTGGCCTTCTTGGTCCTGCAGCTTGCAGACAGCAGGTGGCGGTGGGACTTTTTGGCCTCCACAATGCAGGAGCCGGTTCCTACAACAGTCTTATACATATACATACATACATGCATGCCTATGTGCACATACATGTATCTCCTATTGGTTCACTTTCTCTGGAGAAACAGAACAGCCCTGACTAATACACTGGGCTATTCATTAGGAAGATCTAAATAAATCCCCTGCCCTACTTCCCTTTTCCTTGAAAAGTCAAAATGCATATTCATTAAAATGAGGTTCTCTGCGCGTCCCCCACTGTGATACTGTCAGGGGGATTTATCTGCACTTCCTGATGGCTGAATAAGCCCTGGGTTTTGCATAGCTTCCTCGAGGAAGACCCGAATGCTCATGCAATTCAAATCACCAGTCTGCGGTCTGTAATTTCAGTGACAACCGTCCCCCTCGCCCAGAGTGTGTGCCACCAATCAAACACTGCCGCACGGGGCTAAAGGACAGGAAGATGAACCTCCAAAGCGGCAGTTTAGGGAGCCCTAGAGCAGCAGACTTCAGACAGAACGCAGAGGGTCTTCTTGGCTGAGGCCACATTAACCCACTCCCCAGGCGCAAGGTCATGTAGAGAAGAGAGAGTTGTCGTAACAAAAACACACCACTCGGGGACTGTCAGCACAGGAGCGCTACTGAAACATCCGCGCCCTTACCGCCTTGGCCGCGGCACCACGCACGTCTACGTCGGCCAGCTCCTTCCATCTGCGCCGTAGCCCCTGAGAGGACAAGACCAATTGGTTTGAAAGGAAGTGTGAAAATCTCACAAACGATGCGGCATTTTACAAAGCAGATAACCGTGATTTTGGAAAACACAGTCTCATGTGGGGGCCTTAGCAGAGGAAGACAAGGCAGAGCCAAGAAATGAAAAGGAAATTTACAAGGATGACGACAACACAGACGTTTTAAAACAAAAATTATTTGACTCTAGAAATGTTCTTGGCAGAGTGCTTATAGCAACTTTATTTATAATGGGCAATTAAAACCCCCCAAATGTCTGTCCCGGGGAGAATGGGTAAGCAAACTGTGGTGCATTCAGAGCACGGAGCAGCACAGAGTGTAAGAAAGCGCGAACTGCCAAGAACAGCAGCCTGAATGAACAGCAGGGTTAGGTTGAGAGAAAAGCCAGGCGCAAAAGCTGCTTCCACTTCCATGAAGTCCAAGGGCAGCGAGCACTAATCCATGGAAGGGAAGTCCTCTCGCTGTGGGGAGTTACTGACCAAAGCAGCGCGGGGAAGACTCTGGACCTGGGCGGAGCCAACACGGTTCCACACACATGTACGAGTTCATGGAGCGGAAAACTGAAGGCGTGCACACTGCACTGTAAGTCACAGCTCAGGAGCACATGTAAGGAGTGTTCTCGCACCGCCGAGGCAGGCCTTGCATGACTCTGCAGGAACGGCCCCTTCCTGATGATAGTCGTGGGAAAGGGCCGGTAGCAGGCGCACTATGGCGCCGTGGCCCAGCTGTATTTGGAAGAGCGTGCAAAACAGCGGCACTCGCCAGCTCCAGAGGGACAAATGCTGTCTGATTCCAGCCAGCGTTTAGTTTGGGGGTGTCTGTGTGAGGTACTAAACTAGAAAATTCCTAGAGACAAGGTAGAACGGTGGGTGCCAGGGGCTGGGGGAGGGGCATGGGGAGTTAGTGTTTAGAGGGTGCGGAGTTTCCGTTTAGGAAGATGAAATGCTCTGGAGCCGGGTTGGGTGACGGCGGTGCGACGCTGTGAGTGTACTTAATGCCACGGGACTGTGCATAGAAAACGGTGGTAGCGGTAAATTTTGTGTGATGTGCATTTTACCATAATTTCAAATGTTGGAAAAGAATCAAGACATTCTTTATTTGAAAATGAACTCATAACTGTGATTATTTTCTAAATAGAAAATATAACTTAAACCTATAATTTTCATGTCATCATTGGAAGACAAGGTTAAAATAAAGTGTTTTTGTCACTCAGTAACAAAAGTTCAGAACCCACTGTAAGTGGAGTCACTGATGAGGCCTTTCACCAGGGCTAATTAGGT
Organism: Desmodus rotundus; assembly: GCF_022682495.2. Taxonomy (NCBI): domain Eukaryota; kingdom Metazoa; phylum Chordata; class Mammalia; order Chiroptera; family Phyllostomidae; genus Desmodus; species Desmodus rotundus. The sequence goes on from NC_071392.1 coordinate 95,483,065, forward strand.
ACCCCTGGGTCACGACCTACAGGGGCAGGAGCCAGAGTCTGAGGGTTCTGCCGGGGTTTAATTCAAATGCATTTTTCTTAAAATGTACTTTACCTCTTCCCCCAACATCCTGTGTAGTGAAGAGCAACATGCATGCTTAACTGTGATACATGCAAACTCATAGCCCAGGTTAGACCGTGCTCCTGCAGACCTTGCAGCAAAGTTCCCCTGTGACTTTTCTGGAACATTTACTCTCCTGGAATGCGTTTCACCGGTTCAGAAGGCTGTGGCTCAGCATCGCCCATTTAAAAATGCAATGACTTTGCCTTCTGCTCACATAAAACCATCCAAGCGAGCACGCCGGGAAGTCCATGCGTGCCCCTGTGCCCCACAAGACCTGGGAGCCCCGCTGCAGGGAAGTCCCTCGTCCCCCTCCAGCAGCGATGCTCAAAACCTCAACCTGAGCTGGCATCCACGGGGCTGCCCCTCTGCATTGGCCCCCCTTCTGAGCTCACCGTTTTCATGATCTCATTTAAATCCTCAGAACCAACTCCCAATGCATAATGCTGGCGATAAACCGCCGCTGGGATATTTAGGCCTTGCAATTGGACAGTGTTTCCTGAAACGACATGTGGGCCGCTCCTGGCCATGGTCGGCAAGGCTGGCTGCACGGGCTGCCACCTGCACCGGCTGCCACCTGCACAGCCGCACAGGCCTCACCTGGCCCCGCTCTGCTGGCACCGTCTGGACACTCAGAGCTTTGGAGCCAGGGCGCGCGTCTGAGTTTGCACTGGTCCCCCGGGTTGCTGATTCCTCCTGCTCTCGTTTCAATAAGACATTGCCAGGTGAAGCTTCGAAAGCGTTCACGACTCACACCTAGGTACCTGTGTGGAGCCACATAGTCTTCGGGCACCAGAGCAAAGTGCAAAGGTCCACCGGACACGGAGGGCGACCCAGGGCTCACGTGCCCTCCACGACTTCCGGGGCAGGGCCAGCAGCGCATCCACCATCGCTCCGCAGTGCCCCAGCGTCCAGTCCCCGCGGAGCCTGTGGGGGCCAGCAATCCTGGGGCGTGCATTCAGGGCGGCCCAGGAGGATGAGGTCATCGAGCGGACGCGGCCCCCGCTGACCCTCCGGCCGACCCTCCAGTGGGGGAGCGCGCAGCGCTGGCCTCCCCAGAACAGGGGTGCCCCATACTGTCTCTTCAAGGGGGAGCCGGTTCCAGCGTCCGCCTTGAGAGCGCAGGGTGCTGTGGACGCCAGGGCGAGGTGCCCGGCCCACCCCTGGAGGCCTCTCTGTAACCTGTGGGGTCCTAGTGGGTGGGGTGGGGACCTACTGCTCCACAGCCCCCGGACAAGCCAGCCGTGCACGTTTCCTTGTTGGTTAAACCCATGCGCACGCCCCTGGAAACAGGGGGCGCTCAGCCTCACCCGGAGCAAGCTCGAAATTCTCGCGGGAACTCCCGGGACCTGGTGAGAACCAGGAAGCTCCGCCCCGGCCCCCTGACAGAGCGCTGTGGTAGCCAATCAGTTCAGCTCATTCTTGGACACACGGCCCAGCACCAGCCTCCTCCTCGTGGGACGCTGGATCTGTTTTTCCCTCCTCGTGCTGCAGCGCTGAAGATGCTACCGGCTTTATCTGTGTTGTCCCGAAGACCTAGAGCAGGCCTCAGGATGACACCAATGGGAGCAGTGGCCGTGGGGACGATGGGCTGCTGCTGAGCCATCAAATACTGGGCGAATGGCTGCTGCCCGAGGCCCCGAGTTTCCCGCACTTCGAAGACCAATTAATTAGTTATCTCATTTCTTTTACACTAATGACATGTGAAGTAATATTTTGGACATATTAGGCTAACAAAATATATTATTAAAATGAATTTCACCTCTGTTTCTATGGGGCTTTTAGAAAAATTTAAACTACACATGTGGCTCCTTATATGTTTATTGTAAAGCACCACTGTAGATAAACAATGAGTAATGGCAACATTTAGGGTGACCATTGGAGATTTTTATCCAACCAGGACCCTCTTGGCATGGCAAGTGGGCACTCGATAATTGAACTGGAACAGGAGGTATAAACCAGGACAAATGCTTACCTTGATACTAAATCAATAAATTTGATTGTGCACTTGTGACAGATCACTCTGGTAACTTCAACTGCCTTTTAAGGGGTGCGGGCCAGGGGGGAAGGGGTGCCATTCTGCTCCCTGGATCTGGATGGGTCAGGTGTGTGGTCTCGGGGCGGGGGGGACGTGGCAGGCGATGGCAGTGCTGCCAGCGTTTGCAGTTCCTGGACAAACCTGGGGAAGGGGCGAGAAATGTGGGGTGGCTCAGGGGAGCCCTCTGGTGAAGGGTAGGGGTGGTCACAGGCAATATTACCTCCTATTTCAGTAGAAGTTGTTGAATTTTTAACCTCATTCCAATGCAATTCTTCCCAGCATTCTCACCACTTGCAACTCTAGTTTTTAAAAAAAGTTTGCTATATTCACATTATGTGTGCATAGGATCAATTTATAGAACTGGTAAAGTTAATTTTTTCCATCTGGCTCAAAACAGCCCACATTCAAGAAAGCCACCCCCAAGACGGAATGGCAGCCACCTGCTGACCTCTCCCCACCCACCGGGGGTCAGGAGCATTTTTTTCTTTTACAGAGTAAGTGATGCAGGCTGCTCCTGACCTTGCCTACCTTTCAGTGGACTAGGAGGTCCTGGTCAATGCCAGGAATATAATAGCAAAAGAGCAGTAATAATTGCAAAATAATACTCTGAGAATTATTTGGTAATTTCCAGCTACAGTAGCTCTTCCTCCAGAAATGCTTAAGGCTGGCGTTTATTTGGCTCTGGAGAGCACACTCCTTATTAGGGCAAAGGGAAAAGGAAAACAATAACACCCAAAAGGATGCAGAAAATGAAAAGCCACGAGCTTCTCCCAGTGTAGAGAACACAATTTCTCTCTGCTGGTCCGAAGACAATTAGGCTATACTGACTACTCTGTGAACAGCCGCTGTGGACCTGCATGTTTTACCCCCCTCATTACGACATCAGCGTGTGCTGCCAAAAATGGCCAATTCTGTAGCCGAGAATCTTTCCCCAGGGAAGCATCGGGGCCTCGTTGCTGCAGAAAATGCTTTAGAAACAGCATTGTGCTTCCTTCTGGCTTCCTCAGGCCTCTGCTCAAGATGTGACCTGAGCTGATTCTCACAGAATCCATATAAAGAACGCTTTTACTTAATCTAGTCCAAATTCCTACTGCCTTGTTTAAAAGCTATGTCCCCGAGGGGTTGCACAGGCCATCGTCTCTCCTCTCCGTGCACCTAGAAATCCACTGTTTAATGCTAACCAGCCATGAACCTCAGTAACGACATCTAGGGACCCACGTTACGTCTCAGACTCTGCTGTGCAGCCTACATGCAGGTTTCCATTTTATCTTCGTAATAACACTGTCAGGTAGGTATTTTTTATTATCTTCATTTTACACATGAGGAATGGAGGCACAGAGAAGGTAGGTAACTGCCTTTCCAAAATGGAAAAGTGGATGGGAAGAAAAGCCCGCTTTCCTGGCTCCTGAGTGCCTGCTCATAACCCACCCTGGTCCACTTCCCAGCCAAGTCCCTGGTGTTCATTACCTGTAAATCCACTTGGATATTCACTTGTTCATTCATTGCCTCCCCTTTGACTAGGTGCTATCAGGGAGAGCAACGTGAATGAAATCAGCCCCCGTGTTTCGAGGGACTCACCATCTGGCCGGGAATCATTTCGGCATGTAAAGGATCAAACCCTCATTTGTTTATTTTTCTGAATGTGAAAACCTTTTCCTACCGAGTCTACCCATATTAGGGTTTTGTGTCTCATTTATTTGTTTGCTCTGAGCTTGGAGGCAGAAAGGCCTGCAATCACTGACTGTAATTTTTTCCATTGTTTTATTTCCTCTCTATTATGTTTTGGATTCGGGACCCACTTTTCGGAAATGTCTTCCATTTGCATCTGTCACCGCAAATATGCAAGTCCCAAACCAGTGGGGAAGTCAAAACCTGTTATTTGACATCAGTGTTTTACTGACTGATAACTTTATGTTGGCAAGTGTGTGTAGAACAGACATTCTGAAGAAGCAATTCAGGCTAACATGAGTTTTATTTAGCCTACACGGTGGTTCACGTTAAGTGGAATCAATGTTAGGCCCTGGCAGAGCAGCTCAGTTGGTCAGAGCATCGTCCTGATTCGCCAAGGTGGTGGGGCCGATCCCCAGTCAGGGCACATCATCAACCATCGAATGCATAAAAGCAAATCGCTGTTTCTCTTTCTCCTCTCCTCACGTCTCCTCTCCTCTCCCTTGCCCTTTTTCTCTGAAAGAAATACATTTAAAAAAATAATAATAATAAACGGAATCTATGTTTTAAAATTAGAAGAGTTTGTATTAAAAGGCAAGTTTCTGATCTCTCTTGAAAAATCGGAAGCTCTAGTAACAAAACACTGAGCCCACGTGCCGCGTGGCCACAAGGGCTGGAGCTGAATCGTGGCCACCATCTTCGGTGGGGCACATCCAGTTCCCCACAGGCCCCACACTGCCCACAGTGTCCCCATCACTGAGACCATGTGCCACTTGTCACCAGGCATCTCATTCACACTGTTGTTTTCTTCCGATGTGAGACTGTTTCTGTGTCTGTGTCTTGGGGAAAGAGGAAGATGAAACTCCAGTTCCGGGATGATTTTTACATCTAGCCTGCCTTGCTCATCCGCTTGGCCACACCCCTGTAAATGCGGCTCTGACCCGGGGGTAGACGAATGCATTCTAAGTCGGACCAGGAGGAACACGTGCACCTCAAGTCTGTCCGCAGGGCATGGAAGCATGTGACCGAAACCCCACGTGTCCACACGCATGTTTCCTATTGCTGTGGGACAAACTTCCCCCACTGCCTGGCTTAAAACAACCATTTGTTTGGCTGTTTACTTGCGGGTCAGCAATTTGGGTTGGCTCAGCCCGGGTGCTTTCGCCCTGGTCTCACCCGGGTGTACTCCGTGATCAGCCGATGGTCAGCAGCCTCACCCACATACCTGCAGGTCGGCTGGCTGGCTCTAGGGTGTGGTTTGCAGGTGACCAGCTTGCGTCCTCCATCATCCGGCAGACCAACCCAGGGCTGTCCACGTGAGGGGCCTGCAGGGTTCCTGGGTCAGTCTGCTCACCTCGTCATAACAGAGCCCCACAAACTGAGTGGCTTAAAAACCGCAAAGATATTTTCTTAAGGTTCTGAAGGCAAACTCCAAGACCCAGGTGGTGGCCAGTTTGGTTTACGGTGAGGCTTTGCTTCTGGCTGTGTCTTTCCGTGGCCTTTGCTGTGTGCTCAGAGAATGCGCGGCCGGGTGGCTCCTTTGCTTCTCCTGTGGACACCAATCCTGTTGCAGGGGCCCACCCTTAGGACCTCACTTAACCTTACCTAGCTCTTTAAAGACCCCTCATTCACTATGGTCACTACTAATGAGGGTTCAGACTTCAACCTATGGGTCATGGGAAACCACGATTCAGTCCGTAACAGGTCCCAAAAGGCAAGCTCCTTGTGTAACATTTGCTATTTTCTCATTGGCCAGAGGCAGTCACATGGCCAAGCTCTGAGCTAGTACGGGAGGGGACTACCATGTGTGGACACAGGGACAAATGCAGGACAGTGATGGCAACCCACCAGACCCCAGACCCGATCCTGTGAATGGCCAGATATTTGAAAGCGATGTATTTTAAATCAGCGTAGTGGTATCTCTGGGCCTCACTAACTTCCAGTGAGCTGACTGTTCTAATCAGGTCTCGGATGCCCCTTCCCTTTCCATTGGCTGTTTGAGGGGCTGCAGCCTGGACCCAGTGCTGGACTAGAAAAATGGAAATACGGGCTGGGGTGCTTACGAGAAAGGTCTCCGTGCTCCAAAGAAAAAGACAGGCAGAGACGTTCGCCGTTCCTCAGGACATGTTCTGTCTGGGCGTGATGCCTCCTCAGCTCGCAGCCACCTCCCATCCGCTGCAGGATGAGCCCACGCTCCGAGGGAGGGCAGCCCAGAGAAGGGCAAATAAAGGCTCCAGAGCCTGCCATCCATGCCTGGATCCCAATTTGCTCCTGGAGATGTTGGTGCACAGCATCGTAAATGTCCCTGAGGTTAAATTAGCCCGAGTCACAGTGTCCCACCATTTACAACTTAATTCACGACAACCAGCACAATGCTCATGGATTGGCCCAGCCCATGAGGGGCTGTGGAGAACACAGACTTCTTGGGAGCCTGGGGCCCCCTTCTCGCACTAGCCTCGGGCAGCCTCCCGTCTCCATTTCCTCCTCTGAAAAAGCAGGAAATGTCTGTTCTGTAAGCCCCAAGCATGAATTTACGATCAGATGAGATAATGCATGGGAAAACATTTCAAGTTGTATAAATTGTCAAACCGGCATAAAGAAGAGAGAAAACAGTGCCTTCCAAGATGAAAGGGTAGGCAGCTAATAGCTAGAATCATGTCATGTCAACAATCCATCCACTTAGTCAGATCAGCCCCACGACTTGTCAGACGCATTTACTGCGAGACCAAAACAACCACCCGCTACCCAGCAGACCCTGCCTCTCAGTAACTTCTCAGTTCAGTGGAGCTGGTCCCGGCACAGCGTAGGAGCCAGGAGTGGTTCACGGGTGGAGTACTGGGCGGAGCCAGGTCTATGTCAATCAGGGTCGTTTCAGCCACAAGGAGGCAGCACCCCATGGACCCAGGAAATAAGGAGTCCGTGGGCTCAACTCCCAAGAGTCCGTCCAGAGGGTGACCCCACGTGAGGTGGGGGTCCGTTATGTGGTCAGGAACCCAGCCGCCCTCGCTGTGCCCCCTGCCACTCAGGGGACCAGCCCCATGCTCACAGATGCCCAACCAGCAGCTGCCGGAGGAACATCACACCGATCGTCACTGCACTTCGCTGTGGAAAAGGCATGAGTTTGTTCAAGGCAAATATTTAAAATAAATACCATTTCTTAATACCTTGGGTCAATATGTTTTCATTTTTGAGTATGTCGGGAGCCCCCAATCCCAGAGGAGAGCCCAGACCTCCCTGATGACAGAGAGGTACTCTCTGATGCAACCTCCGGCTGTCCCAGGAACCGCCCGCCTGAAAACTCTCTCCCTGGACTGCGGCATGTCCTAGTGCGGCAGACACATATTTGGGAATCTGCTTCCATTGAGACAGGGACTGAAATGCCCCCGGTGGCAGATCCCCACTTCCCCCCAAACGTAGGGGAAAATGTGTCCCTGAGGTGACAGAGGCAGGGCCATCCCAAATGTCACCCACGGAGATTTAAGGGAGCGACCTTGCTTACATTCGGTCACTGCCCCTGTCCCCCACAGGGCTGGGGATGCTCCTGGGAATCAGGCATTTATAGAGACTTTTAAATTAGTCTTCCGGCCCTTTGGATGAGGGATCATCCTGCACCAGCCCTTGAGGACGTTAAAGGAACCGTTCTGAGCCCCGTGTGAATGTGTGTGTGCTGATTTCTCTGCTGAAGGTTGACGGTGAGCTTGGTGTGTAGGAACCAGAGGCCGCTAAATGCTAACAAGCTTAAGCCTTATCCCCAGGGTTTTGAACAACCCTGGCCTGCTCTTTCTCAAGCCCGCCGAATATGTATTTCTGTACGTGAGCCAGCCAGCTCCCAGATGGAAATCCCCTTAGACACGCAGAAACAGAAGCAACCCCGGGTCGCTAGTCAGGCAGAGAGGAACAGTGATTACAGATCATCATCACACCACGCCACGCCACGCCACACAAAATTAACTCACCTATTCCAGAGATTCTCGCCTGCACGCCTCGGGTCTAAGGAGCTTTGGCGCAAAAATCTTAAAATCGAAGATTATTTTCATTCTGTTTGGCCTATCAGTAGATCTGGGAATAAAACTCTATTTAAACACATAAAGGTCCCGACTGCTCACCACTTCAGCTCTCTCCTACTTTTTATCTGAATTGGGCCGAGCCGCTTGTTACAAGCAGGGCACAAGGTATCTGACTCCAGGAGCCGTAAGTTTTGTCTTTGTGTTCTGAGGCCAATTTCCAGTGTGGGGGTGGAGGGGGGTGTTCCTTTCCCCCACACTACCAAGTAATCCTCCGGGACACCAGCTGGTGACCTGCAGGTCACTCACTTCTGCCACCGTCCACCCTGAGATAGCACCAGATTCCACAGGTTAAGGGCTCAGCCCTCTAAGTCTGTCTGCTCTCCTCCCCTGCTCACGTACCTGCTGCAAGTCCAGGTTGTCACCTGTGCTTCTGATGGACTCATCAGAGATTCCTACAGCCCGCCCCTTCCCCCCCCCCGACTTCTGCCCAGGGGTTTGATGAATCGGCTGGAGCACTCACAGGACTCAGAGGAGCCTGTTGCTTGCTGGATCACCAGGCTACCCTGACAGGGTATGACTTGGGAACAGCCAGAGGGGAGAGGTGCGCTGCACCAGGTATGGGGAAGGGTTCAAAGCTTCTGCACCCTCTCCCCGCACTGCCCTCTCCCTGCACTGCCCTCTCCCAGCCCCACATGTTCACCAGCCTGGAGGCTCTCAGAAGCCCGTCCTTTGGGGGTCTAGGGGGGTTTCTTCATGCAGACGTGATCGATGAACTCTCTGGCCATTGGTGATGGGTGGTTGAGCCAACCTCCAAGAGACCGTGGGTTGGAACTCAGAGCTCCTGCCCTCTCATCACATGGCTGGCTCTCCTGACAAGGAGCCCCATCCTCAGATGCTTTCCAGAAGTCCCCTCATTAACCCCAAAGACACCTTTAGGGCTCTGCCCACTTTGGAAATTCCAAGGGTTTCAGGAGCTCTATGGCAGAAAAGGGGACAGAGATCAAGTGCATATTTCATAGTACAGATCACCATAGCACGCCAGCGCACATTCCCGCACTTCTATTTGTGTCGCTAGTGTGCAGCAAAGCACGTGACACACTCAGCAGTCAGAGCCCGAGGGCCAAGGTTTCACCGGACCCACAGCCGCCCGCCCACACAAACGTTTTGCTGTCTGAACGTCCCATCCCCGTGCACTGCAGGACAGCATTCCTCACGTTCTTTAATAAAGTGACGTCATTGTGCAAACTTTGGCCATGCTAAAACAAGGGAGGATGGCTAGAGGGGGTTTACACTACCATTCCTAAAATCTCAAAGAACAAAAGGCTTCTTTTCTGTAAGACTTCAGAAAATGATGATCCACCAATAAACGTACCAGTGACAGTCTCTGCCTTGGCACCCTGAGAGGGAAATGGCAGGTGGAGATTAGGCATATGCCCCCTCCTCCGACTCCTCCTCCGGCTCCTCCCCCACCCCCTAAACTACAGAACTGCAAGGCTTCCACCAGCTTCCAAAGTTGTCTTTCCACCACTACCGTAACCTGGAAGGGACCAGGCCAGGCCACACTGTGCAGTGACAATTATCAGACATTCTACAGTTCCTGTCTGATGTGGGTTTTGCCTGCCAGGCTTTTATTTCCCTTTCAAGGAGCAGAGTCTTGCATTTCCATGCCAGAGCCACCCTCCACCTTCGTCTATGGGTCGAACCCTTACTGTGGCTCTAGAGCTGAACGTGGGACCCGGCTTGGCCAACAGACCGCATGCCCCTGGCCAGTGATGAGTTCAGGAATGCAGACGTGACAGGAGCCAGGCCCATCAGTGGCTCAGTGCTCTTTCCGGTGGGGTTGCCAGCAGGGCAAGACATGGCTGGAGCACTACTGGTGACCACCTTCATCACCGTGTAGAGAGAGTGTGCGGAGAGTGAAGGTCACACAGAGAACAGCAGAGATGGGACAGAGACATTCCTAAAGACACCACGGTGCATCTGGTCAACCATGCCAACAAGCTGGCTTCTGGCCTTCCCATTCAGTGAGACAACATCTTCCCTTTTAAAAGGAAAAGGAACCTATTTTTTTTTTTTTTTTGAGCTCAGTTTTGGTAACAAGTAACTGCAAGACTTTCAAGAAAAACACTGTAGGGGCCTCCAGAGAAAGGTCTTTTAGGGGAAATAAATCCATTAAACTTTATAAACAAGCTAATTAGATCAGGGATATGGTTTGAGCAGTTTCCATGAAATCCTTTTTCACCAACTCAGGTTAATCTGATGTGTTACAGCTGAAGACACTGTGGACGCATTTATGTGGGTAATTCTGGAACCGCCGTCCTCATCCTTGATCAGCCTGGTCCTCCACCATACATTTAGGTGGGCAGGGGGACTGGGTCTTCATGGGAACCCTGGTACTCCCAAATTCCTGGTCTAGAGCATTCCATTAGTATTTCCCAGCAAGGACAGATGAAAGTGTTGAGAACAGTATAGCGCAATTAGTGACTGGCCCAAGAAAATAGAATTATTCTTTGCTGCCTTTGTATAATTGGCATGGACGCTTACCCCCGTTCCCAGGGTCACGCCGAGGTGCGTCACTCACACCACTTCTCTGTGGTGGGGAAGGCGATGGCTGTGCTGTTTTCCCATTTGGAAAGGTGTCCCCTCTGTAGCAGGATGTAGCCGATGTCGTATCTAGTTGCTGGCACATCCCATGTTGGACCCAACTCGCTTTAGGTAAACATCATTTCATTCCGAGTAATTCAGTTTCTCTTGAATGATGAATATGGGGAAGAAAAGTGAGACAGAGGACAAGTCTAGGTTACCTTTTACACCCAAGGGGCTTCCAAAGCGAGAAGACAGAATAAACGCAGGTGTGGCGAGGGTCAGTAAACGAATCGCACAGTTCTAAGCATCGAAAAGGCAAAACTTCTCATTTCAAGTCTTCAAAACGAAAGGGTCTTGAGAACCTGAAAAGCTCAGACTACAGAGGAGGCCAATATCTGTTACGCATTCTGGTGAGTTTTTCTGGAAATAAGCTTAGCATGTATCTCTAAGAGGTCAAAGTTGTTTTCAAAATAAGCACAATACCATTATCATACATAACAAACGCCCGTAACTTGTTAACATCACCAAATATCCAGCGTGTGTTTAAATTTTTCTTTCTTTTCTTTTTTTTTTTTTTAACAATTAGCTTATTCAAGTCAGGATCCAAACAAGGCCACGTCTTGCATCTATTTCTCTATAGGTTCTCCCTCCTCTCTTTTTAATTTCTTTGCCGTCTGCCTGCGAGGTCACAGAGCTCCTTACATTCTAAACTTGGCCAACAGCATCCCTGTGGTGCTGTTGGACGATCCCCCGTCTTCTATCCCCCGTCTTCTGGTTCAATATTTTGGCGAGAAACTTCTGTAAGTGGTGGCATGAAGTTCCAACAGGACGCACACGCTGTCTGCTCGTTTCTGTGTTTGTGAGGCCGGCGTGCAGTGGGGGTGACGGCACCTGGGGTTGGAAAGTGGGGCCTTCTGACCGTGTCATCCCATGCCCGTATCAAGCCGGGAATCTTCGATACAAAGAGAAACCATTCGGTTACCCTGAGTTTAGCTGTAAATGAAGGCAGAAAAGATGCTAGATTTATTCTGGTTATTTGCTCTTCTTCAGAAAAGGAGCTGGCTCCCTTCCATGCTACAGAAGCAAGCAAATCATTGTTGCTGTTGTTGTTACATGTTTTACGCATGGATTTTAGCACAGCCGACGTGGTTTGATCCACTGTTGTCATTATGCCTATTGGTGCTCCAGGTGAGCCCTCGCTGGCCAGGGTAGTGCACTCAGGCCAGTTTTGGAGCCCTCTGCTCCGACCCAGGAGCCTTGCTTCTTGCTTCTGGGGGTGAGAGGAGAAGACCCAGTTTCTTCTTATGCATTTCCTGCCCCTGATCTGGAGTCAGCCATTGGTCCAGGGAGGTCTGGCTCGGTTCTGTGGGAAATGTCAGGCACTCACAGGAAATGCTCGGTCACTCGCTGCTGCCCGGTCACTCCTGGCATCTGGCCCTGGTCGGTGAACAGGGCCAGGAAGGTGCATATAACAGAAAATACAGCAGGAGTCTACAGCGCTGTTTCTCATTCAAATGGAAGGTTTCCGGGCTTTTATTTAAATACTTTTATTTTTTTTCTCCTTCTCTTCAGCTGAATGTCTTATTTACTGATGACATTAACATAATTCCTTGTTTTCTCCTATAATTTACTTAAGTAGCTTCCAAGTAAAAATGCCAATATAATAATTAACAATATAATTACTGAAAAGAAAATTCCTTCGATGATCTTTCTGTCCTTAACATGTACCCCACTCAGCTGCGCAGCCCGGTCGCTCCTCCCTATAGTCACTTAAATAATCCCTCTGGGTGAGGGCCAAGCCAGACAAGCAAGGAATAGGCGCCTTTGTTTCATTTTTGCTTTTGATTTTGAGGAAGGCCCACATTAAAAGCAAAATCTCAGCAAACCACAATGACTTCTTCTACATCTTAGCATATATATTAATATACTTCTTGCGGTTGGTGTGGGTGAATATCATTACAGAAGTGGAATCGTAGTTAACTAGTCTTTGTACGTGCTTTATTCCCTCCAGAATATATCATAAACCTCTTCCCGTGTCATTAAAATGTTTCTAAATCGCTATTGTAACACCGTCCCAGTATTCTATCACAGAGATGAATTGCAGCTCTCTCAGCTAATCCTCTATTGTTGACCGTTTACGTTGTTTACAATTTTTCACAATTTTAAACAGCGCCATGATGAATATCCTTGGGACCCAACGTGTTCACACATTCCCAAATTACTGCTTTAGCATACATTCCCAGGAATCTATTTTCTGAGCCAAAAAAAAAATAAAAAATGAAATAATCACTTTAAGACTTTTGCTTCCTGCAGCTAAATCATTCTCCTGATGTGCTTGAGAGTTCCTACATCTCTGAACTCTCACCAACACCGGGCATTCTCACTCACTCTTTAATTTGTCCTATTTGAAAGGTATATGGCATGTGGTCGCTGATTATGCAGACATTTCTTTAAATAGATGACCATAGGTACCCAGTTGTTGACTCGGTCATTCAACTGAAATGTAATTGGGCGCTTGCCCTTTGTCACGCCCTGGACACAGTGAGGTCTAACCCAGATGCATCCCTCCCCCGGGGCTCAGAGTCTACAGGAGAAGAAAGACATTTGAGTAAGTGAGCTCAGAAGTGCACGACAGGGAGACCCAGCCTGATTGGGGGGTGGGGGGTGAGGACAAACAAGAGCTTTACCCTGAGGCCACACAGATTCGGAAGCTGTCACTAGGAGTCAAGCAGGTGGTTCGGAGGAGAAGGGAGCACAGTGCAAAGAGAGAAAGCAGCACGTGCAAAGACCCTGGGCTGTGACTCAGACCTGCTCTTCAGGTGCAGCCACCTCATTCCTGAAAAAGGGTCCACAAGTCCAGGACCCACCTGCCATCGCAAGCAGCACCCCGTCTGTGTGAAACACCGATGTTGTTATGTAGCGGAGGCAAGGAGAAAGCCGGGATGCAGCCAGCACCTTGCCTGAGACCCTTCTCCTGAGCCAAGTGCAGGTTCCGAGGCCTCCGCCCTCCTGGCCAGACCACGTGGTCAGTCGAGGTGGTTTACAGCAGCCGTGCATCTGGGCAGATTAGAAAGAGAAATCTTCATAATTACACGAGCTTGCTGTTATTTAAATATTTACCAGCATTAAACACCAAAAGGCTGTGCAAATGATCCAGGGATTCATATTGTTCTAAGCTAATATTCTTTGTACAATATTATGCAAATTGCATAAACTTTATTTTGTTGTTGTTGCTGCAAGCAGTGTATCCCAAGGCGCCCATTCACTAAGTTGAAACAGATAAAGTTTTAATAATAAATAGTGATGATAAATAAGTCACAAAGTTTGTGCAATGCTAATGCACTTGCTCACCCTAGGGTAGTTTATTAGATAAACAAGTAACATTTCCTGATTTGCTTTTTGCTCAAGTGGCGTTGCTTTCCTGGAAATGTTTGCGCAATAAATTATTTCAACCCATTAGGTGTTAACGAACAAATCATGTTCACTCGCAATCTGTCGTGAATTGCTGAGAATTGAGATTTAAACACTGAGATTAGACATTAATTTTACTTTACAAAAAAAACACACCAAAGCTGGTTAACAGAAATTAAACTTGGCTGAAATAGGAGCAAAACAGTATGTCTGGTGCTGAATATTTTAAGCCTGCAAAGGAGGCTGTGAATGGCTTCATTAATATTCAGAACACTTGGGCGTTCCTCACAATGAAGAAATATGCAAATCACAGTGCCAGGCCTGGGGAATGCCCATTGGTGGGCACCAGGCTGTGCGGTGGGCGAGGCAGCCCACAAGACACCTGCGCCACCACTGCAGGGCGGCTCAAAGCCCCACGCACCTGCATGGTGGTCCAAGGCAGGTGACCTGCCTCTTGGCATCGGTGAGGCAGAAGTGATTCCATTCAACCAGGTGTCATCCGTCCATGCTCATAACAACCTGTTTCCGTTTAGACGGGTGGTTAGGAAACATCCTGGAAAATAGCAGCTGGAGACAACTTAATTGTGCACCAGAGGGCGGATGGCAAAGGGAAAATGCCGAGCTTCTGCACAAGGCAGGTCTCCACAGCTACGAAAGAGAAGAGGGTAAACCCATCTGCTCAGACATCGGCTTCCAAGATACGTTTCTTTTTTTTCATTTCTGCTATGAATTTTATTAAAGAGAATCGTACTCACAGGAACGTACACAAAACCATAAGTGCGCACACATGGGTAACCCACGCACACATGGAGTGTCAGAACACGGCGTGCCCCCAGGCGCCGCACGCTCTGGCTCTGCCCCTCCCCCCCTCAAGGGCCGCCACCCTGACTTCTGACCCAGAGTGCAGTGCGGGAGCCATTTCGCCCCACGACCGACGCAGCTGCAGTCCGCCGGACTCATCGCTGGCTGCTGTCCTGTTGCATAAAATGCACCGCGGTGTCTTTCCGGTCCTGCCGCTGATGGAGAGTGGGTTCTTTCCAACGTCGAACTGTCCCCAATAGTGCTGCTGTCAGTGTCCTCCTGCAGCTCTCTGGCCACTGCGACAATTCGTCCTTCAGAGTAAACTCCTCCAGGTGTGGATGAGGGCTCCGCTGTCCCTCTGCATGGAGGTGTGGGGGTGGAGGGAAAGGGGCAGGGCCCTCTGCGCACATCCTGCGCCCCCTAGTGGCCTGCGGGGACCCTCCCCGAGGCAGACAAAGTGAAGGCCAAGGCTGCCTTTGGAAGAACGTCGAAGGGACAGGGGGAGCTGTACATTTATAGTTTTGTGCTATTCTAGATTTTTCAGAGTCAGGGTTCAGTTCTCAGTGTAAAATTAGCTAGATGAAGGGGGGGAGTATAATGAATCCAGCGCCCCACCTGGACACGTGGTCCCTGTTGCAACATTGAACCATCTTCCCTGTCAGCTGCCGGCCCGTGCTTTACCCATGAGGCGCATCTCAGTGGCTCTGCACACGGCTGCGATGTCACAAGCCCTCGCCACTCGCCCAGGAGGCGGCCTTTGCTCAGCAGCCCCGCTTCCCCCATGTGGAAACGGGAGGTCAGCAAGAGTGGCTGGGACCCCTGGGGCGTCAGGGCTAGTGAATGGTTTTCAGGCCCCAGCCAAATGCTCTTTCCACTCCTGAGTGCCCAAGAGCCTAGAACACGTGGGCATCAAAATGAAGAGGAGGAGGAAGGTGAAGGGCACAGGAGCTGAGGTTAGCCGCTCCTGGGGTGTCAGGGGCCTCCTGCCCCCCATACCCCGAAGGGCAGGGAGTGTCCTCAGCCACCATGAATGTCCATGCTGCCGTCATGGCACGCTCTAGACCAGGGCTGGCCGGTGAATGCTGTGACAGGCGGGACAGTCAGTGTGTCCGGCTTTGGGGGCCCTACCTTCTCGGGACACTTCTGACTCTGCCTCTCGGGAGCAGGAAGCAGCCGTGGACAGGACAGGATGGGGGTGCACGGCTGGGTTCCCGCAGTGTTCAGGACAGCGGGATCTGAATTTCATGGCGTGTTCACATCACAAAATGCTCTTTTTGTTTTTCAACCATTTAAAAACACAGTAGCCATTCTCATCCTCAGCTCAAGGGCTGTCTGAAAACAGTGGGTTAGATTCGGCCCGCTGGTTTCAGTCTGCCAACCTCTGCTTTAAACAGATACGGAAAACAATTTGAAACACAGTCACTGAACAGGAGCTTATCAACTTAAAGTCAAAATCCTTTCAGTTGCAAAATGGGAATGGAACTCAAACTAGATGAATAAAAACAGGGAATTCACGAGCCCGGAACTAAGAAGTCCAGGGGTTGGTGTCAGACGTGGCTGGTTCAGGGGTCTGGGTCTCCTCCTGCCGTCTCCTTCTTCCTTGGTCCCGTCTCCTCTTCCCCAACCTCCCCCCAGGGTCTCAGCACCACACAATTTCTCAGTTTAGACAAAGCTCTTCCTCTTTACAGGCAGGCAATAGCCCGTCCACTTTGTCCTAATAAACCCTGCTGAGCCGCCACCACTGCTGGACAAAGGTCTGCGGTGGTCTGGAAAGTTTATCTCCGCCTCCCCGGCGGATACCCACCCACCAGCCGGCACCGAGAGTCACACTCTGGGTTGGCGAGAATACAAAGATGAACGGATGCTGACCCGCCATCAGCAGCTTCAGAGTCTCATGGGGGAGCAGCAACAGAAAGGGATGGGACAAGGACAGGACACTGTGCCTGGGTTTCTCTCAGCTCCTCTGAGACCCCGTCACCTTCTCCTGTATCTGTCCATCGCCTCTGTGATGGGGGAGGGGCAGAAGCGGACCTGACTCATCTCGGCATTCCTGGCGCCCAGCACTCACAGGGAAGTCAGCTTCTTCACTCACAAGAGCCTCCACATCCCACAGCGCAGTGAATGAGAACTATTCTGAATTCAGCTGGCCTCGAGTCAAGCCCTATCTCTACTGTGTGCCACTTGCTTTATAAACTTCAGAAAATGACTCACCTCTGTGCAGCTCCAAGCCTACAAAGCAGGCGGCAGGGCAGGATCTGTCTCATGGGCGGCGCTGCGAGCAGAGCGAGACGGTGTATGTAAAATGCTTCGCAGGGTCCTGGGGAAGCCATCGCTGCTCAGGCCACATCCTCCGACACGAAGCTGTTCTCGCCCGGAGCCTGAAATGCAGTGGATACTCGATAAAGGTCTTTTGAATGGACTTAATTGACCCCTTGGAGCCTCTTAGAAAAAATTGAATTCTTTCAGCCACCTCTGTCACCCCCAGTCTGCTGTCCCTTGTCTCTGAAACATGTAACAGTTACATATGGTTTCCAGCTTCCTCTTTGATGCCCATGGGCAAGGAGCTCCCGGTGACCCCGCTCCAGGCTCCCGCTCGGGTCCCAGGCTCTCTCCCCAGAGCCGCAGCCACCTCCAGGTTCAATCTGACTGTGCGGCCTCACAACTGGCCCCCCAAAGTATGGGTGGAGAGCCGGGTGATGAATACGGCCTCCTCATGTGGAGTGTCGACTTTTAAGTGGATGTGGAAGCCAGCTGGTATCCGACAGCCCCTGCCATACTTCGTTATATTGTGCGGGGACAACAGCCAGCACAGTTTCTGCAAAGCCCATGGGTTCCACAGCCAACACTTTTCCTGAAGCAACACGGCCTATCAAGGGATTTATATTACAGCTTCATTACTTGATAGGGATGAAAACCATCGTTGCAGTTAATAAAATCATCACCATAATCATAATGATAAAAGACAATAGAACTCTCTCAGCCTAAGAATGTAGAAAGGCACAGGAGACTGTTGGTACCGCAGAAACAGTGAGAACAAGACAGATATGCCACGACATCATGGCTTCTAAAGGCCCGGCAGAGAAGTGAGAACAAAGGAACCTGAAACGAACTAGGGTCCCCAACGGGAAGCATCCTTTCAAAGCCCAGAACTGCTTCCATCACAGATGAGGCAGACTCAGCCCCAGCGGCGGCATGCCGACGAAGAAGGAGGCATGCCACCATTTCAGGGACAAGGTACATTTATCCACTGTCGACTATTTTTTACATAAAGTGTCTGGAATATCATTAAAAATTGTGAGACATATGAGGAGGAAAAGGTGATGTATTTTCAAAAGAAAAAGATAGTCATCAGAACAAACCCAAAGATGACCTAATTGTTGGGTTAGCAGACAAGGGCTTTAATATAACTGGGAAGAATGTATTAAAAGAACTAGCATAAAAATGGTCAACATATACAAACAGATATATGAAGTGAAACCTTCATTAACAACTGGAAATGCAGTGATAACACAATATGAGATATTAAATATTTCATCAACGGGCTCAATAAAAGGCTGGACACAGCAGAAGAAAGAATCAATAAACTTACAGAGATGACCTTATAGACTGTTCACACTGGAACACAAAACAAAATAAAAGGAATTTCCAAAACCTGAAGGCAATGTCTGAGAACTATCAGTCAAAGCCAGGAGTCTAATGTAAGTGTTACTTGAACCCCCAAAAGACAGGAGCTAATAAGGGAAGGTGAAGAAAAAAGCGTTTGAAGTCACGGATGGAGGTCACTGAACAGTGATGTAAGACATCAGCCTGCAGATCCAAGAACCTCAGCAAATTCCAAGCAGTTTCGACACAAGGCAACCACAGCTAGAAATATCCTAATCGGCTGCTTGTGTCAAGGACAGAGAATCTTACAAGCACCCCAACAGGAAAAGACATTTCACGCAGGGAAAGCACCGAGCAGAATGCAAGCTGGCATGTCAGCGGAGACCGGGGAAGCTCGTAGTTCAGGATTCAGAAATATAAAGACATTTTTAGACAGACAGAAGCTGAGAGACCCCGTATGCGGCCCCCCCAAAATGCCGAAGCGCGCTGTTCAGGGGAACGGGAACTGACACTGGACTCTTGGCTCTTCAGGGCACAGATGGCAGTGTATGGAAGGGTTCGTCCCCGACGCAGAAGGAAACCACGCATCAGCAAGAGCACAGGGTGTTTGGGGAGCGGGTGGGGTTAAACGGCTATGAGATTTTTACACGGCTTGTGAAATGGTAACATTATCTGAAGCCGTCTGTGATAATTAAAAAACGAATTTTGCAATATCTAAATCAACCACTAAAATAAATACGAAAGATATAGCTACAAGAAAAGGGGGCATAAAAGGAGTATTACAAAAACATTCAGTTAACCCGGCTGAAGATATAGGAACTAAACAGAACAAGTGGAATAGAAAGAATGGACAAAATGCCAGGTATAAGTCCAACCATATTAACAAGTGCATTTAAAGTTAATAGGATGAACATCCCGTGCAAAAGCCAGAGACTGTCAAATTTCAAGGGGAAAAAAAACCAAGACCCGACTGCATGCCGTTTACTGGAAACGTTCTACACGTAGACCTACAGGTTGAAAGTATGAGTGGAAAAAGATGTATCGGGCAAAAAATAAGCATAAGAAAATTACATTAATATCAGGAAAAAATATTTTAAGACAAGTAGTATCACTAGAGACCATGAGGGCTATTTCCTAATTATTCAAGTGTCCATTCGGGATATAGCAATCCCAAATGTTATGCAAATAATGAGAGATTGAGAAAATGTAAGTAGAAATTGGCAGAGAAAAGAGAAATAGAATAATCTATAGTCTTAGTCTGAGATTTTCACATCTCTCTCATAGTAATTGCTAGGACAAATCTACGGGGTCATTAACCACGGCTCAGCATGCCCATCTCCGCGAGTGTCCAACACACGCACTCACCCAGACGGAGCGGCGATGCACCCCAAGGACACGTCCCCCCGAATTTCAAAGGACGGACACAGACAGAATGCCCTCTGCCAAAAATGGGCTGAACTAATAGAACAGTGACATCTATAAAATCTCAAAATGGTTGGAAATGAAGCCAAATTCGGTACCTCCAAATGATGCATGAGTCAAAGAATAAACCAACCCTGGTTGGGTGGCTCAGCTGCTTGGAGTGTTGTCCCACATACACTAAAGGGTTGCAGGTTCAATCCCCAGTCAGGGCACATACCTAGGTAGTGAGTTCGATCCCCAGTTGGGATGTATATGGGAGGCAACTGATCGATGTTTCTCTCACATCAGTGTTTCTCTCTGTCTGTCTGTCTGTCTGTCTGTCTGTCTCTTTCTTCCTCTCCCTTCCCCTCACCCCTTCCTTGCTCGCTAAAATCAATAAGTGATTTTTTAAAAGGAATAAACCCTGAGAAAGTAGAATGGTAGACGAACTGAATAATAAGTTAAACAAATATCAAAATGATGTGAGTAGAACATCCATGGGCCAGAAGGAAACGTCCAAAAACAGACTATCATGCTGATTTTTGAATCAGGCACCAAGTCAGTTCAGTAGGAAAAGGAAAGTGTTTTTAGTGAAAAATGTTGACACAACGCTATGGCTATCTGGTGAAAAAGAATAAACTTGACCCCACCTTGCTCCATGTCGAAATGATAACAGCAATAATAATAACAGATGAGAGACTGAAATGTAAAAGCTAGAACCGTGTAGCTTCTAGAAGAAAACAGAATACTTTCACAACCTTGATGTAGGCTGAGATTTTTTTTAAACAAAACAAAACGTCTAAAAAGCAAAATAAAGATAAAATGGGATTCATTAAAACATTTAAATGTGCTCTTGAAAGGGCCCCATTAGGGATGTGAATAGACAACCACAGAGAGGGAAAAAAAATATTCACACATTTCTCAAACAAAGAACTTGTGTCCAGAATGTTTAAATAACTCCAACAAATCAATAATAAAAAGACAATTAAAATAGTGGGGGAAAGACATGACCAGACCGTTGACAAAAGAAGATAAATTAACGGCTCCTAAAAGCACCTGGAGAGCTGACCGTCAGCCACGGGGGAATCTAGATTCAAATGCGACGGGACTTTACTTCCGCCAGTGTGGCTAAAGTCCTAGGCCAGCTTCAGGAATGCGTGGAACAGCCCCGGGAGGACGTTTGGGGCACACACGTAAATACACAACCCCTCTACCACTTAGCAGTTGTACTTGTGGGCATTGACCGCACAGAAGTAAGAACGTGTGTCCACAGAAAGACTTGCACGGGAGTGTCCTTAACAGTGGGGGAGACACAGAAGCCATCAATGAAATGCCGCTTGTCAATGAAATGCCACTTGTCAATGAAAAGGAGTGAACTCTTGTTAACACACAACCACGCAGACAGATCACTGGGAAAATCAGGTGTGAGAATGCACTCTGTAGGGCTGCACTTCTATGAGACCTTAGAACAGACCTACAAACACCTACACTAATCCAGAGTGGCAGGAATGATACAGGGCTCGTCCCTTACAGAGATCAATTGGGAAAGAGAACGAGGGGCCATTTTCTGGGGGTGACGGAAGCGTCCCACATCCCGTTGGGGGTAATCACAAGAGTGGGTACGATTGACAAACTCCTGCAACTAAATATCCAAGCCCCGTGCACTGTATTGTTTATAAAGTGACCTTTGATTATAAAAGTGTATTTCTTTAACTGTCTGTCCCTTAGATGCGTAGTGGGTAACATTTCAGACAGAGGGGGCAGCGTCGGTGGGGGAAGATGAGGTCAGAGATGACCGAGGGGGTTCAACCCGCCCCACCCACACTGTGAACTCTGACATCTGCCCTCACTGCTCCCTGGGACGAGCTCAACCTCCCCGACGGCAGCAAAGAAAAGGGCACCCATCCCCGCAGGAGATGCCACCCTTCCTGAAATGAGGTCCCCTTCCCCCGGCCCCTCCCTGGGCCATGAGGCCACTGGCGTGGCCATGGCCCACAATGTGCTCGGCTGTGTTGTGGCTGCTCTCTTGGCACTGAGCACCCTCGAAGGAACCCGCCCTGCAGTCCCCTCACCATCAGCTTTTCCTCCTCCAGTGCCCGCCTCTCTGAGCATTTAACATAACATATTTCCCACCCCCACTTCAGAGAGAGAGGAGGGAAGTGGTGAGGACCCCACGCCCAGCCCCCTGACCCTGGGCGTTTGCAGCAAGCAAACAGAGGACTACGAGATGTCTGGGAAGCCACAAGGAGGGCGAGGGAGGCATCTTGGGGAGGGGGGATGAGAGCAGCCAGCAGGGTCCTTACAGCTCAGTCTATAATTTTATGACAAGTCTTCAATACATGTCAGTGCAGCCTAGTAAATCAGAAGTATGGGTTCACGCAATGCTAATTAGCTAAATTTGATTTTGCCCGGTGTGCATTTTGTTGGACTAGAGGACAGAATTTCACATGTGTTCATTCTGTGTAAGAAATTCTAAAACTCCCTTTGACCATCTGCTGATGCCACTGCCATGGCTTCCAGGCAGGCCCCGACACCGGTGTTAATTAGCCCGAACCCGGGCCTCTCCCAACTCCGGTTCATTCACTGCGAAACCAAGGGCTTGTGGACTTGGATCTCACTCTCTGAATTCAGCACCACATTTTGTGGGGTATTTAAATGTTAGTATCTGCCCTGGCTGGTGTGGCTCAGTAGATTGAGCACAGGCTGTGAACCAAAGGGTCGCCAGTTCGATTCCTAGTCAGGGCACATGTCTGGGTTGTGGGCCAGGTCCCCAGTAGGGGGTATGCGAGAGGCAACCACACACTGATGTTTCTCTCCCTCCCTTTCTCCCTCCCTTACCCTCTCTAAAAAATTAATAAAATCTTTTAAAAAAATGTTAGAATCCTCTTTTCTTTAATCCTCCATGCATGACCTTCCGCAGTGGTCATTATTAATTAGGCCAGCAGTGACTACAGTGGCTCTGGCATCGGTCCTGGTGACTGTCATCCCTGGTCCTTTGGCAGGAGCCACGCCACCCCCACACGGGTTTCCAGGGAGAGTTCAGTTCTGCTGACAGTCGCTTTCAGTCCTCAGAGCAAAGCCCTGGGGGTGCGTGGCTCTGTCTTGTCAGGACATCACTGTGGGTGGCCCTGGCCTCACGCCTTCCACGTCCACTTCACTGTCTCTGCCTCCACGTGATGCCTTGGCTTTAATCTTCACAAGTAATTTAGATGAATGCCGATGTTGAGAAGCTGTAACCAGACTTAGCTTTCCTCCTCCTCACCCTGATTCAGCCAGATCTAATGACCCGAGGTGACGGACTCGACTGGAGTTCAATACTAATCTGGCTGAATGGATTTCTTGCGTTCGCCTCACTTTTCACTTCAAGGTCCAGCTGGAAAACTGGAAAGGAAGTCACGGTGGCTGCATGGCATCATGTTGCAGCACCGTCCCGGTGCACTCAGGCCCTGCTGTGCCTGCCAGCCCCTCCCTGTCGGCCCCTCCACGCCGCGCCGGGTGGGAGCCGGTCGCAAACACACTTTCTGAGCAGACTGCAGGTGGCACAGAGGGTCTTCCAAGGCACTCTGGTTTGGGTGACTTACACCTATGCCTGAAGAAAGAGAAACCAAATTCTCTTCACTTTTTAGAGCAGGAAGGGTTGGGCACACATATATGGACCACCTCCTAGGGAGCATCTGTCCTACTTTAGAAATCCGAATGTCCCCTGATTAACGTGAGGAGGATCACCATGGTGTCAGCTATGCAGATGATCAGAACCCCCACACCCCCCTAAAAGCCTACTCTCCCCTTTTCTCCTGTTTGTGGCTCTTTCCTTGTTTCTCTCTCTCTACTTGTCTCTCACCGTTGGCCTATTATCTATGAAACAGACCCTCAAAGCTTCCGCCTCACACAGAAACCTGGGAGCTTGAATTGCCTTGACTGTTCTCCTCCTGCATGGGGTGCAGCTCCCCGATGCCTGCCCCCCATTTCACAGGGCTCCTGAAAGGATCCATGGAGATCACACAGGGGCTTGTGCCAGTGGCCCGCCTCCTGCAAAGGCAGGAAGTGTCGACGCTGACATCATCTAAACTGGATTGACACCCTCAAATTATGTGTCTGTCGGTAGGTGGGCGTTGCCCACCCACTCTGGGTGGGCCTGCTGTCCAGGGCTGAGGAGGGCATGTGGGAGGGGAGAGGTGAGTGCAGGAGCCCTGCCCCTGTGCTCCGAGACTGATGGAGAGCCTGTAGCAAAACCCCATAGGCTGCGATGGACGCCATCCAGGGAAGACACTGGAGCCACGATGAGGAAGATAGAGGGGCCCTGCCTATTTAGGTGTTCGCTCCGCCAGCTCCGGCTGCCGTAACAAAATGCCATAGGCAGGGTGAGGTCGCCTGTGAGGGGACATTAACTCCAGTGCATGCATATGCCTCCTCCCAATTGACCAAAGTACGTTGTTGCTCTCAACCACGCAAAACGTGTGTTGGCCTTAGCAGGCCGGCCAGGGCCTCCGGCAGACTGGGAGCCCGGGGAGGGACACTGACCTGCTCACGGCAAAGGCTCAGGGACCGATCCCGGGGACGTGGTGGCCACGAGGGGTAGCAAGGGAGGCGGGGTGGAGAAGCTCTTTAGGACAGTCTCGAGAGGTGGAGAAAACGCACCATTTTCCGATGCGTTTGCGTTGGCACGTTTTAACACACAGCATCTCTGGGAAGGTGGAAACCGGTGACAGGCAAGGTCATCGCAGGGCCTGCGACATATCTGGGGCCCATCTGATGAGAGCGAGAAGCAATTCTCCCGGCTTCTCTGTCTTTGCCCCTTAATGCTGCGCCACAAAGCGCCATCTGGAACTAATTCCGCCTCCCCTTCACCACGTGATGTTTCCTAGGGGAGACCAGGCGTCTTCAGCTCACTTGGAAGATGCTAAAAATTGGGTTTCTCTGAGCACATAAATTATCACCTGAAGGAGAGGATGGGTGATATATTTTGAGATATGCATGCGAGTAGGAATTTGCCCTTCAATTATGAAGAAGACTCGTCTCCTTTCAAGTTCGTACACGTCGAGAGCTTGAAAGTCATCGCTCCAACCCTTCAGCAGGAAAAAGCTGAACAAACCAAAAATCAGTGGCGTGATATCTTGGGCCTGTTGGAGAATGGAGTTCCCAGAGCAAGCCACTGATGAGGTTCAGGACATGGTGCCCCAAAACATGGCCCCTAGGCGTGCAGAATAGCTCAGGCTGAAGGAGTCTGAGAACCCAGCAGAAGCGGGAAGATTGCTCCACCCGCCTCGTCCCTCTCCCGTGAAACAGGTCACAGATCCCTCACGGGACAGGTCCCTTCCCTTCCCCCAAGGAAAGATCATCCTTGTCTCCCTGGACAAGGGACCCAGAAGAATCCCAACAAACAGGCCATGCTGTTTCCCAGTGCACCGCACTGACCTCGGACTCCCGGCCTGTCACCTTCCTCCATGGCCACTGTCCCGTCTCCGTCAAACCTAGCACCGATGGCGCAGGTCTGACCGGTCATCCTGTGCTTGCGAAGGGTCCCGTGTCCTGCTAAATATGTGTGCTGCCTCCTGCTGACCTGCCTCTGCCGGTTTAATCTTCACACCTACTCAGGGACCCTAAGAGGGCTGAGGAAAACGTCCCCCCCCGCCACACCACCACCCCAAAATCTGGTGAGGCCGATGAATCCAGAGAGACCTAAACTGGGAGGAACTCTAGGATAGCAATTCTGACAACTTGCTATCAGCTGAATGCGTACTAGCCCCAGAGTAGAGAGTGCCAGGGGCTGCAGTCCTGGGGGACCCCATGCTTGTGTGGACTTTTTCTGCAGGAGTGTGCCCACCTCCCAGGCTCTCATGTTAAAACCCGGAAAGACGCCCTCCTGGTTCTGATGGGGCCTTGACAAAGCCCACTCTGCGGGGGCTTCCACTGAGGCCAAGGACCCACCAGGGCTTCCCAGCTGGACACCCTGCTCAGCCACCTTCCTGCCCATCCGACCCTAACATCACCACGTAGCCAAGAAAGGATTTGAAAACATCCCGTTCTGGCCACTCTCCCCTTTACCTGCATCCTTGGATGCAGCTCAATGCTGGGCACGTGGCAGATTCCTAACAAACACCTGGCGAATCAGTGAGTCACAAAAGGTGTGAACACGGCACAGGCCCCCCAAGGAGGGCGGTTCTCTGCCTCTATGTCACTGACACTGAGCTCACAAGGAGGGCGGGGGACCCAGAGGCACCCATTTCCACCTCCGCTGTGTGACGCCTGCTCCCGGTGAGCCTGGCGTTGACTCCCCAGTACAGGGCTCAGGGGATGAGGTCCCGGGGCCCTGCTTTCAAATGAACTGTGACTCAAAGACCACACGGGTCCCTTCGTGCAGGATTGAGGGATAGAAGAAAACTAGAAGTGAGATCCAGTGTGTTAGTTCTTGGTTCCACTCACGAGCTTCCAAATGTTGAGGCCTTGTGACGAGGCTGTTTTCGCAGTTCACGATCTCAGCTGAGCCGCGTTTGGTTTAGTTACAAAGCTCTGTTGGGCTCCGCAGCTGCAGACACTGTGCTGTGCTGGACAGTGGGGGTGGCCAGGAGACGTCTTCTGTGCCCGCCACTCAGAGCGAGTCCCTGGCGAGGACAGAGAAAGGGTACCGAGGGGGAAACCAGGGTGGCTCCCTGCAGGAGGTGTAAAGAGCAGCTGCTATGGAGGGGATCTCCTTGGAGACATGGTGCCTCTGCCCTCTCCAGGGGAGCACGGTGTCCCCCCAACTGTTGCACAAAGAAGTGGAAGTTACAACAGGCAGCAGGTCCCCCTTGCCTATTAAACCACCGTTAAAATGTATTCAGTGGAAATACCTAGTGCTGGCAACAGTGTGACGAGCTTGCATCCTCGCATGTTTCTGGAAGCATCTGGTAAACCAGCCAATGGGGATAATAAGTTCTTGGAAAGTACCAGTCAACACCGATGAAGAGCCCCTGCCCACGTCTGTGGCGCCAGGCCCAGCGACCAAACGGGCGGAGATCCGTCTGGTGAATGTTGCTTTCACTAGATGGACGGTACTCCCCACCACATTGGTTTTTAAATAAAGGGAAGCAATACTGATGTCAGAGAACTACCCACTCAAATAAAAAGCTTCAGTTCAAATCGTGACTCGAAATTGTACTGAGTATGGTTGCAACCATCTAATAAATAGTAAAATTTGGGGAGAATAGAGGAAGCCGTCCAACAGAATAACAGTGCCATCGTTAAGACGGGGACTGTGGGTCTTTGGAGCTTTATTTCTCTACTTTCCAAACGAGCTACTATTTTATTATGCTGATAACACAGAATGAAATATACCGGAGCAAGAAGCAGAGAACGAGGGTGGAAGGCCGCCGCCTCTGGTCAAAGGGGGATAAAAACAGTCGTGGGGTCTTCTCATTCCTAGCAGCCGGATGTTACCAGTATTTTCCTTCTTCTTTTTCTATGGCTGAAAAAACGGTCTCCAAGGGAACTGCATCCTGGGTGGGCCTGCTTGACTGGAAGGCTGTAAAGAAACAAAGTCAAGGACAGATTTCTGGAGCTGCAGCCGCCACTTCTTTCTGAGAGGCTCAGCCCGGCAGCAGTCCTCACATGGGGGGTGGGCCCTGGGGGGGTCTGTGTACAAGGAAGGGCTCCACCGTGGGGGTGCAAGCAGCACCCCAAAACCTGAGGAGGGTTTGTGCTTGAGGCTACATGGTACCAAAGAAGATTAGGCATTTGGGTTTGCGGCGGGAACCTCGCTGTCCCGGCCTCGCCAGCCTTATTCTGCTGAGCCCCGCGATGCCTGGCCCTGTGGGAGGGGCTCCCCAACATCCCCATTCCCACTTCAACCTGGAAAGCTCCGTTCATCTTCCAGACTCATGGCTTTCGCTTCGCCACGTAATTTTGGTTACACAAAGCTTAAACCTATTTGAAAAGCTCCTCTTAATTTTATAACTAAAGATACGATTATTTCTGGCTGTCTTAATAGCTATTTTAATATTTACTTGCCACGTATTTTTATAACATTGTAATGAAATTATATCTCTGAGTTAGATAAAATAGTTTTTCTTTAACTGTCATATGTCATTTAAAGCCAGCTGTTGTTTCTCGTGAGAGATTATAAGCTCCTGGCGCTTGCCACCCCATTACCCTCTAGGCTTCCAGATGCCCGGGGCTCTCTCCGCCTTGGGCCCTGCTGTCTGCCCAGAACGTCAGCACATAGTAGGTGCTGAATAAAGTGTATTTTTAAAAGAATGCATGCTGCCACCTGGTGGTAGCGTACCCAGTGTTCATGCTTAGCATTTTGGTCACTTAAAAAATTTCACGGAAAACGGAACCAGAAAACCTGAGGCATGGATCTCAGGGGCAGGAGCCTCATTCCCCTCCACTAGCTCTTTTGGTTCCCTCTCAGTGCAAACCAGAGACCCCGGGGTCCCCTCTGCCCTAAGTCTGCATACACCCCTCCTCTTGGCTCACAGTGGCTGCTCTCTCTGCGGTGACCAGAGGACAGATTCCTCCTGTCACCTTGGGGCTCCTCACGTAGAGCACAGCACTTGGCCCATCCTGGTCCCATCTAGCCCTGGGGCACCTGAAAGGCTATGTCTGTGACCGTCAAGTCCCCAGTGGATGTCTGGTCTCCCCTCCCGCCCTTCCCCAGGTTTCTGCCACAGTGCCACACACCTGTGGGCACATGGCAGCGCCCTCTAGCAGGCTCACTCCAGCCACAAGGAGCTGCTTGCTCATGGACAGGAGGAAGTGTAAATTATTTAAGGCAAAGCAGCAAAGGACATGGTCTCACCCACTGACACGCCGCCTAGTCGTAGATTCACGGTGCACCACCCTGGGCCATGAAGCCACACTCCCCTGCTGGGTGGTACTATTCTGTCTCAGTCCAGTTTGTGTAATTATTTAGGTGATGTCTCAGGGCAGCGAGCGCATCGCAACCCTGGGTGGGGCAGAGGACACGGCTGCATACAGGGACTGACACAGTTATCATAATGAGCGCAAAGCCCATGTCTGGCACCTACATGTGACTGTCCCAGCAAAGAAGGTGCGGTGACAGTCGCAGGCCTCTCAGCGCCTCAGGGATGTGGGCATGTCACCATCACGTCACTCATTGGTGGTGCTCACTTGACTTGAAGGGGAACAGAAATGTTGTGCGGTCCCGGAAAGTCCAGGGTGTGAGATGATGTTTGCTGAGGTCCCTGCTGCTTCATTCCGGAGAGTCCAACAGGAAGCAGGCGGGAGCCACTGCACCGCGGCCCCTATGGCCAGCCTTACGTGTTGTGGAGAAGCTGTCTGCCCCCTCCCCAGGCTAACCGCCCTAGTGGTTAAAAAATCCTTCTTGTAAACACCCCGACCTCTGGCCATCGGGTCCCCCGGCTGTACTGATGCTGCTGTAGCTGGGACTGGAGCCTCCATTCCTCCTCTATGCATGGGGTCTGCAGTGGCAGCTTTGCTGGGGTGGGAAGCAGTTGGAAACCTATGTGAAGTGACGGGCGTGGGGCATTGCTGTCATTACCGTTTGCATCTCTGTTCTGAGAGCCAGTCCCATCTGCCACTTCTGGACACACACTCCACTCCACGAGCCACACAAGGGTTTCTTTACCGTGGCTCATGGAGAGCAGCAGCCTCAGGGGCTGCACGGCACTGACCCCCCACCCCAGAAAAGGTGCCCACCCCGGCTGTGAAAGTGTGACCATCTACCCATGCACTCATCTGTCCGGCAAATGCAGACCAGCGCCCACTGCGCACAAGGCACTGTGATCGAAGGGGCAGGAAGTACGGGTACAAATGAAGCCCCTGTTCGAGATTGTTTGGGGAGGGAGGGGCTATAGAACCAAACACGCTAAGAGTTCATTAAGGGGCAGAGCCCTTCAGCCAAGCCAGCCAGCACACCATGCATCAAGGGGAGCAGTGCCAGACGCAACCCCCAAGTTCCTGGTTCCGAAGGAACCTGATTCAGATGACCCGAGGGCTGTGAGATCCTCCGAGCGGAAGCCATCCCAGCCCATTTTGTCTCCACACAAAGCAAGGGTGCGTAGGTAGCTGGTGCTCGATGTCTGCTTTGTGGGATGGACCCGAGACATCACAGAGAAGCCGGGAGGACAGTGTGTGGGAGAGGGACAGGGTTAGGGTCAGGGCAGGCGGAATCTGATTCCTGCTGGAAGGCAATGGAGAGGACTCAGGGACGTGCCTTCCTGGGGCACAGGTCCCTCAGAGGAGGCCTGGGCGATAATGAGCTCATTACTGAATTGGAACATCCCAACCAATAAACCCCGCTAGGCCCCTGAGGAGAAGGAGCCCTTTGGCTAGCGGCTGTTATTGCATATTAAATATTAAACAAGGCTTCCTCTCAGGCAGTCATTTGTGGTCATTATCCTGCCCTGTCTACTACCATGTTGCAAAAACCCTCAAGCAAACGAGAGACATGGGTATGGGCGGCGGCTGCTCAAGTTCAGTTCAAAGGCGGTTGGATCCACCATGTGTCTTCTGAGGTCCTGAGTGTCCTGCCTAATTACTCCATGAGACCGCAGCCAGAGAAAGTGAAGCCCGTAGTGCCCAGCAGCACAGCTGCCCCACCTTTGCCTCTAAGTGGACCCAGACACCTTCCTTCCTCCCTGGGGTGAGGGGCTGCTCATTCCTGCCTGCGTTAGTGTTGCCCAGGCCCCTCATCCTCATCAACGGGCAGGCAGACACCTCTGCCCTCCCTCCCCCCACCCTTCTCACCCTTTAAAGGCTACGCCTTCCCTTCTATTCTGCCCACCTGATCCAGCTACAGATGCTTCCCACCTGGACAACGGAATGAGCTCCACCCTGGTGTCCCTGCCAGGTGAGGAATGATTGGCTGCCATCATTTGTCAACCAATCTTTTTTTTTTTTGCTTGTTTTGGACATTTTGCTTATTTCTGCTTTATTCACTATTAGGAATAATACTTTAATGAATAACCTGTGCGATTATTTTCTTAAGATCAATTCATAAAAGCTGGATGCTGGACTAATGGTTTGTTTCCCCTTGTTCTCTTTAGGTCTCTGTTTGATTTACATTGTCATGTTACCTCACAAGGAAATTATATAAATTAATATTTACATTATTATTTTCATAGAAGCTTTTTTTTTCATTTAAAAACATGTGTGACTTCTGGCCAAGATGGAGGCATAGGTAGATACACTTTGCCTCCTCACACAACCAAAAGAAGGACAACAACAAATTTAAAAACAGAAAACAACCAGAACTGCCAGAAAATTGAACTGTATGGAAGTCCGACAACCAAGGAGTTAAAGAAGAAACACTCACCCAGACCGGTAGGAGGGGCGGAGATGGGCAGCAGGGCAGAGAGGATGCACGGCGAGTCGGCAGCTGGTAGAGTGGGCAGTCCCACATTTGCATGCAGATAAACCAGGAGGAACAACTGGGGAGCAAGACAGACCACGCAACCCAGGGCTCCAGCACAGGGAAATAAAGCCTCAAAGCCTCTGGCTTTAAAAACATGTGGGGGTCGAGGCGGCAGCAGGAGACACTCCCAGCCTCACAGGAGAGTCCGTTGGAGAGACCCATGGGGTCCTAGAACGTACACAAACCACCCACCCAGGAATCAGCACCAGAAGAGCCCTCTCTGCTTGTGGGTAACAGGGGAAGTGACTGAAAGCCAGTGGAGAGCTGAGCAAGAGGCACTGTTCCCTCTCAGACCCCTCCCCCATGTACGGCGTCACAATGCAGTGACGTGGTGGCCCCACCCTGGTGAACACCTAAGTCTCTGCCCCTTACTACATAACAGGTGCACCAAAACAAAAAACAAAAAAAAATGGCCCAAATGAAAGAACAGATCAAAGCTCCAGAAAAAATACAACTAAGCGATGAGGAGATAGCTAGCCTATCAGATGCACAGTTCAAAACACTGGTAATCAGGAAGCTCACAGAATTGGTTGAATATGGTCGCAAAAGAGAGGAAAAAATGAAGGCCATGCAAAGCGAAATAAAAGAAAATGTACAAGGAACCAACAGTGATGGGAAGGAAACCAGGACTCAAATCAATGGTTTCAACCAGAAGGAAGAAAGAAACATTCAACCAGAAAAGAATGAAGAAAGAAGAATTCAAAAAAATGAGGAGAGACTTAGGAGCCTTCGAGACAAGTTTAAACATTCCAACATCTGAATTATAGGGGTCCCAGAAGGAGAAGAGGAAGAGCAAGAAATTGAAAATTTATTTTAAAAAATAATGAAAGAGAACTTCCTTATCTAGCAAAGGAAATAGACTTCCAGGAAGTCCAGGAAGCTCAGAGAGTCCCAAAGAAGTTGGGCCCCGGGAAGCACATACCAAGGCACATCATAATTACATTACCCAAGACTAAAGATAAGGAGAGAATCTTAAAAGCAGAAAGAGAAAAGGAGACAGTTACCTACAAAGGAGTTCCCATAAGAATGTCAGCTGATTTCTCAAAAGAGACCTTGTAGGCAAGAAGGGGCTGGAAAGAAGTATTCCAAGTCATGAAAGGCAAGGACCTACATCCAAGATTGCTCTATCCAGCAAAGCTTTCATTTAGAATGAAAGGGCAGATAAAGTGCTTCCCAGATAAGGTCAAGTTAAAGGAGTTCATAATCACCAAGCCCTTATTATATGAAATGTTAAAGGGACTCATCTGAGAAAAAGATCAAAAATATGAACAGTAAAATGACAACAAACACCACTATTAACAACCAAACCTAAAAAAAGAAACCAAAATCAAAAACAAATTAAGCAAACAACTAAAATAGGAACAGAAATCAGAAATGGAGATCACATGGAGAGTAATCAGTGGGGAGGGAAAGGGGGGAGAAAGGGGGAAAAGGTACAGGGAACAAGAAGCATAAATGGTAGGTAGCAAATAGACAGGGGGGAGGTTAAGAATAGTATAGGAAATATAGAAGCCAAAGAACTTATATGTAGGACCCATGGACATGAACTAAAGGGGGAGAATGAGGGTAGGAGGGGGTGTGCAGGGTGGAGGGGAATAAAGGGAGGGAAATGGGACAACTATAATAGCATAATCAATCAAATATATATTTTTTAAATGTGCAAGTAAGA
This sequence comes from Desmodus rotundus, assembly GCF_022682495.2. NCBI lineage: Eukaryota > Metazoa > Chordata > Mammalia > Chiroptera > Phyllostomidae > Desmodus > Desmodus rotundus. The sequence continues at coordinate 95,515,722 of NC_071392.1, forward strand.
AATGCATTAAGGTAGCCGGGTATAAAATTACCATATAACTTCACACATACAAATTAATTATTTATCTTTAATATTTTATAAATGCTTTTATTTATTTCATCAAAATTATTGAAACTTGTATTATTTTACATTTAAAACTCAGGCACGCCAGCCCAGGCCAGCAAGGTCAAGTGCACCAGCCACCAGGTTGTCTCAGGCAGAGAGTGTGCACATGCCGCGGTCACTCCTCCGTCCTTTGAGCAACTGTCCACTGCAGCGCTGACGCTGCCCTTGCTCATGGTGGAATAAGCCCGTCGTCGTGGCCACTCACGAGGTTTACTGTCCTCACCACTGCCTCGCCACCTCGCTTCCTACACTTTTTATTTTGAGATAATCGCAGAGTTACGGGCTGCTATAAGAAACAGTGCAGAGAGATCGTGGACCCTTCACTCATTTCGCCTGTGATGAAATCCTGCAGAACTAGGGGCAACTCACAACCAGGAAACGCATGGATCCAACCCCCCACCTTATTCAGATTCCATTCAAGCACTGATCCTTTAGCAGACGTATTGTTTGTAAACCTGCTCTCCCAGGCTGTACCTCGTCTTTTCATCTTCTTCCCATGGGCGTCCACAAAACAAAAGTTGTTTTTGGTGTTTTATTTTGATGAAAAATCCAGTCTGTCACTTTTTAAAGAGATCATGTCCTTGGTTGGTGACGAGTTTAGGAACTACTCAGCTTGTCCTGGACTCCAAAGACTCTATTCTGTGTTGTTTTCCCCCCTAGAAGTTTTCCAGTTTTAGCCTTATGTTAAGTTCATCATCTATTTTGAGTTCATTTCTGTATTATGTGTGAGGTTTAGGTCACGGTTTGTTTGTGGGCAGTTTGGTTTCTCTAGGAGGGCAGTTCTTCCAGCACCGTTTGTGGAAGGGCCGGCCTCCCCCCATGGAGTGGCTCTGGCACTCCATGAGAACCAGTTGGCGTAGGGGCGCGGGTCTCGCGGGTCTCACGTGTGCTTCAGGACAAGACCCGCGGTTCGCACTGCTTCAGCACAGGTCCGGGCGGCGGCAGCGCTGGGTGGGCACCGGGACCACTGCCTGTGGGCTCCTTCACAGGCCTCTCGCCCCTCGACAGCACAACAGAAGCACCCACTCCAGACGCTTTCAGAAGCAGTGACAGCTGCAGAAGTGGTCCCAGCCCCCTCCGCCCTGCAGGGCGGCCCACCATGGGGTATGAACACAGTCTGCTGATCTGTGAAGCCCACGAGCCTGGCCTCACCGTTGCTGGGACTCGTGTCCCCCCTTTTGTCTCCTCCCCACGTTTTCCTCTGGTTATTATTCTTTTTGCCAGAGGTGGCACAAAGCGGCAGAAAGAATTTAAGCTGCTGCCGCACGGTTCAGGTTTTTAATTTGACAAGACAACTTGTGCAATTGCACGGAGCATTTATCTTATTTCTGCAAAATTTTGCTTTCTCCGGTGAATAACAAGCAGGCTCCGAAGGCAGCACTACCTCCACCCTCATCGCTGTCAGCTGTCACAGTGGGGCCTCGGCTGCCCCAGCCCTCCTGCAGGCCCCACCCCCGCTGCAGGCCCCGCCCACCTCCCAGCCCCGGCCTGAGCTCCTTCTCCATCCATCTGCCTCGTCTCCCCGTGCACACGAGTGTGTTCTGAACCGGCAACCAACGTACAGTACTTTGTGCTGGAACTAGACCCCCGCATCCAGGACCCAAGTGAACGCACAGACACAGTCAGAATGCAGGGAGCGTGGGCCACGTGACTCAGCAACAAGACAAGCACATATTTAGACAAAGCAGCCGCCCTGCACCGCGGAGGAGCCCAGCTGAGAGCGCGCACAAAGCTGACCCACCACGCGCTCTGTCTGCCAGCCTCCCGCTTCGGGGGGCTGGGCTGAGGTTATCCCAATCCCGCTCCTCCAGTTCTGCAACAGCAGCATCTCCAAGAAATAATTTTCCAAGTGCCCTTCCACACTGATGGGTCCCTCACACCCAGCGTTGCTGGCCCACTTCTTTGCCCACATCAGTCTAGTGCCCCTGCTAGGAGCCAGGCTGCAGCAGTCATCAGAGCGCGGGAGTCAGGACCCGCTAGGTCTGAGCTGGATGCAGGCGTGTCCCTGAATTACCCCTCTGTCCTCACCAGATGCTGGGAATGTGACGTGGTTCTCACCCCTACTTGACCGATGACGGAACTGAGGCACCCCCAGGTCAGCAGTGCAGATGGGTTGTAAATTAAACAACAAAAACAAACAGAATTTGATCCCACCACTTCAGAACTCAGCCTTTTTACACTGGCCAAGAAAACGCCTCGCGAATGGTACCATGGACAACAGAAGGACCAGTTCTATGTGCTGCACTGTAGAAGCCATAAAATAAGTGAAATGCATTATTCAAGTGAGCAAGCGGGTGAAGCCTTCCCGTTACTCCGGGCGCAGCCGGCATCCTAATGACTTCGTGCAGTTAAAGAAAAGCCTTCAAACCGATTCTATTGGGTTGAGCAATGCCGGGAACCCGCTTCTCCCTTTCTGCACCCCGACTCGGGAAACTCCAGTTCAGGCCTTTCTCCACCATAAATGCTCGGAGTGGGTTCCTCAGCTCCACCTGAGAGACGTCTCAAATTCTCATCATCCTCCTCCCAGATAACGACCAATCAGCATAAACTGTAATTGGAGGGTGTTTTATTCAGGCTCAATTGCGAATGTGACCCACGTTACGTGAGCAGGGGACGTCCTCAGGAGAAATGTTTTACTGCCCATTTGTCCTTATTGATGCTGATCTAAGAATGAATCGGAAGATAAAACCCTTCCAATGATAAAACCACCGTGCGATGAGTTGCTACTGCCGTGACGCTTACCTCGCATTCTTTGTGGGTAGATACCGCTGGAAGACAGAACCAGCTGCTCCAGTATCCAAGAACTCGGGCATTAGAGTTCTGAGGAGGTGGTATAAACCCAACATAAACACCTGTGTGCATTCAAGAGAATGTGCATAAACACCAAGAGAAACTTACAAGGATAATCATATGTGGAAGGATTAGTCCAAATAGCCCACATCTCGAAAAGGCCAAACGCCCATCAACAATCAAATGAGTGAGTCGATTTGGTATGTGCGTGCAGTGGAATACTACACAGCCACGAAAAGGAGGGCAGCCTGCTTTAAGCAACATGGGGAGGTCTCGCAAAAAGAATGTGTAACAAAAGGAGGCACGCACACAAGCAAACTGGCTGTGTGGTTTCCTTTATATAAAGTTCAAAGACAGGCAGAACTGGTCTGGGGCACCCAGTGTTGGATGGGGGTTAGCTTCGGGGAGGAGGGGTCTAGTGGCTGGGGGTGGCCTCAGCAGTGTGGCAATGTCTATTTCCTGACCTGAGTGTGATTACATGGGTATGTTGACTTTGTGAAAATGTATCAGGCTATCCATTTATGATTTACTTTTCGGTATGTATGTTATACTTCCACTAAGAGCCAAAATAAGTGCATTAGGGATAAAAAAAAAAATGCAGGTCTACCCTAGGTGAGAGGCAGCAGTAATGCAAGGGAGGGAAGGCAGGGCCCTGCTGTGGAGTCACTGGGGCAGGGGGAGAGGGGCCAGCAAAGAGAACACCGGGGCTTCCTGTACGGGGGGAAGAGTGCCCAGAGCAGGCACAGCGTCAGGAGAATCTCCAGGATGCAACATCCGTGGGGAGGCTGTGGGCAGGTGTGGTGAGAGAATGAGGAGGTATTCCAGGGGCGTTAGGGTGCATGAATTCCAGTCAGGTGTCCAGGTGTGCGTGTGGTGGTAAGCAGAGAGGACATTTCAGCCCTCTCTGCACACACGCGCACACTCAGACACGTGCACATGCCACACACACACAACTGCCCACTTGCATGTATTTGTGTATACACGGTCATGCATTCACATGTACCATTTGTTCACACAAACACAAGTGCCATTCAGATGTGGGGAACCCACACATGCATGCCATGTGCACACGAAGGTGCACGTGCGCATACATTCTGCATGCTCACGCTCACCCGTGCACACAAACACAAGTGTCACTCACATGCATGCACATATGTGCTCACCTGCGAGCGTGAATATGCATGCCCGCACTTGAGTGCACGTGTTCACACACGTGTTCAGACATGTGTGCGAGCACGACTCACAGGATCGTGCACATGTGCTTGATTGTGCGCACACAGATGAGCATGCACGCACAAATGTGTGCATTCATTCATGTGTGCACTCACACACAGCAAACATACACGCACATACACTCCTGTGCACACAGATCACATGCACACACATGCATGTGCCCACACAGAGCATGGCCACCTGTTTGTGAGACCCTCGCATGGTCAGCACGTGTGCTGTGCGACCACGTGGGAAACCTCTGAAGCCGGGGAACGGTCGCACCCTGAAGGTCGGGTGCACGGAGAAAGGCCGTCACCCCAGGTAAGCTGGGAGCTGCGCTCTCTCCAGGGCCCTCCTCCTTATTTTCCTGCACTTTCCCTCCTCGCTCCTCCCTGCATCCAAGGAACACAGGACACCATCAGCGATCTGTCCCTGTCGATGAGCAGGGACAGAAGCCCAGGTTCGTTCATTTAGTGCTCCAGGAAGAGTCACTGGGCGAAGGAATGAAGCCTCAACAGCTACAAGCAGAGCCCGTAAGAGAGAGACAGGGACCCCAAAACCCTCAGGGCCCGACTCTGGGCAGGTTGACGGTGCCTCCCTGCATTCCAAAGGGCCAGTCGAAGTGGGGCCTCGCCAGTGAGCCGCCTGTGGAAAACCCATTCCTCCAGGAGTGTCCCGCCCCTCTCTCCGCAGGCGCACAGAAGGAGCCATGAATTACCCATGTGCTCCGGAGGCAGCTGACGGGACCACAGGCCCCACTGCAGACAGGTTGCAGGCAGGGGGATCAGTGCTAATTACTTCTCATTGTCACTTAGCAAAACTGCCACATCTGCTTGGGGAGGAAGGAGAGGATGGAGTCTAACAAACCGCCGGATCCCACGAGCGTACAAAGCAGTGAGCGGAGCGAGTGCATCTTTCATCTCAGGGAGGAGGTTTTAGCCGAAAGGGTCTTCTAACAAAATGCCCGTGAGGACGTGTGTCTCCGTGGAAAGGCAGGGGAGTGGGGTTCAGGGGAAGTGGCTCTCAAGTAAGCCGAATGGCTCCTTTGATGGCCATCATTTAGTGCCTTCTGTCACCTGACTGCAGCCCTCCTGCCAGCGGGCTCATCCGTGGGAAGGAGAGGGTGAGCCCTGAATGCACGGGGAGGGTTCAGCAGCAGTGTGAGCTCCCGCAGGGCCCCCAGCCCAGCCCCGTGGCTTCGTGTGCAGGGCCTCGTGCCCGGTCGCACACAGTCCTTCCAGTCCCATCTTGAGTAACAAAGCACAGTGCCCTTCACGCTCACCGATGCCCAAAGGACAGCCCACTGCGGCTGGCCCCGGGTGGCACTCTTTGTAAATGCCCCCCCCCCACCGCCCCAGGAGTAGGCACCTCCACCTCCTGGCGCCTGGAGGCATTTTTTTGAGATATAATGTCGTCATGACCAAGTTCTCATCTCAAGACACCTCGATCTGCGTGTGGGCGGAGCTGTGGTCCAGGGCTCAGGACACTGGCCAAGGAGGGAAAGCCCACTGCCGCGTTGTCTGTGTCTGTCACCCAGAGAGAGAAAGGCCCAGTCCCACGGGTGCAGGGCGGTGAACGCTGAGCTCAGCCCAGGAGGCCCGAACCGAGCCAGAGCTCAGTGCCTCTCCGAGGTTGTGACCTTCCTGGCCTTTGAGCATTTGGAGGCGGGGCTTAGTGGCTGTCTATTATCGGTCATCACGGCTGTGGTTTGGGGATGCTCCCTCAGTCAAGGCCAATAACCTGGCTCTCAGCTTCGACGAGCTCGTCTCCCTCCCCCAGTTCTCCACACACATCCCCTCCATCCCCGTTCACCATGGAGGTTCCCGGAGGCCCCTCCCCTGCACTTGCTGACAGCGCAGGTGCCCGAGGGTTCACGGCCACCCAGGGCAGCCCTTCGCCAGTGACTGACCACGGTGGGCAAGGGTGAGCCCCCGTCTGAGAAACCTCCCCTGGCTCCCCTGGAGGGTCCCGTTGGAGCCACCCCTGTGGGACCCTTGCCTGGCCTCCGTCCACCTTTTCTGTCCGTGGTCCCACTCCCTCACCAGACCAAACGCTCCTGAGCAAGTGCCTGAGTAACTCCCCTGAGCACGAGGCCTGCTCCCGGCGGGGTCTTGGCCTTATCCCTCAAGAAGCATTTGCTGCTCCCTTGAGTCGCCCCCAGAGGATCACCCTCAGCACCTCTGGGCAGTGAGGATGGGCCCCAGCTTGTTCTCCTGACCTTCCAAAGCACGCCCTCAAATCCACAGTGATCCCCAGTTCCAAAGGCTGAGGTAGGTTGTGAGCCCTCCTTGGGAGGTGCTTTGCCCTTTATTATTATTCTGAACCTTCCCTGCTGCTCAGCAATCCAACGGGGGGAAAGGCAGACCCGTTCCAGGATTTTCTTTCAGAAAGGTTGAAATTTTGCTTCTACAATGAGCTAGGGGTGAGAAGGGAGATTTTTGCTTCTTTTCAAAAAGTCTCCCCAGATGTCCACGGGAGGGGTCCCGGAGCAGTGTTTCCGATAGCATTCGGGTGATAGGGAACTGTTTTAGGGTTTCTGTGACAGTGAAGGACAGGTTCAAGTTTCTCCACCCTCTTTTTTTCCTGTATGAGGAATTTATGAAATATTGCCTTCTCCTGACAGCTCTCAGGGAAGGGAGCCTGCTTCTGCCAGCCCTGGCGTTGACATTCATGGGGTGTGAGATGCGGAAGGAGTGCCTTTCTTCCTAAGCCCGGCGTGGGGGGGGGGGGGGGGGGGGCGGCAGCAGGGAGGGGTCACTTGCACCTGGAGGATTGCAACATTAGGACACGCTCTTTCTCTTCTGAGTCACAGGCCACCTCTAAATGACTCCTTCCATCCGTGGGGGAAGAAAAAATAATAATTCTCCTCCTCCCTTTCTCACTTCTTCTGATGGGATGAATAATCAAATTAGCAGGAAGCAGACTTGCAGGAGAAAATGACCAAATGTATTACATAGGCACATACAGGGGGTCCGCAAGAACACAGGGTCGGAGGGCAGATGGGGCGGGTGGGACTTATTCGCAGCCCGGAGCGAAGGACAAGGGGGAGGGCGGGGGTGGGGGTTGTGTTCTTTGCGTCTGAGGTCAGGACAGCCGCTCGCAAGGAGCTGGAAAAGCAGATGTTTGGTAAATGAACGTTTGCTGGGCCGACTTTAACAGTGGGACACAGGGGACTTGGATCGAAAGGGCCTTGCTAGGCTGCTCCCCGCACACCACACCGAGGTCATCCTCCGCTGTAGATACCTGTGCCCACAGCTCCCTCCCTGGTGCGGGTCCTCTGTCTCTTTTAGGCAGTTAGGGGGACAGTCGGTCGGAGTTTCTTTCTGAGTCTTTTGTTTCCAAAAAAAAACCAATTAAAAAAAACAGCTTAACATAACCAACATCCCCAAAAGGCAGGTTTGGGGGTGGCGAATTCTGCTTCCCCTTGTGTGGTGGGAGTCACGTGTTAACTCAGAACCAAGGCCCCTTTGTACAGGGTACTTTGGTCAGTGGTGTTACTTCTGAACACGTGCAGAGGAACATTGTCTGGAGACATTTGCCCTGCCCTGCTGACAAAGCCTGGGGCTGAAGAGGAAAGAACACAGGCACCCAGGCAGGCGCAGAGCTGGGAGAAGCTCGCGTGAATCCCTCACAGCAGCGACCTCTCCCCAGAGAACTCACTGAAACCCCAAGCAATGTTCCCACTCCCCGAAACTTCCTCCTTCCACCTGGGAGTACTGCCAAGGAAGCGATTTCCGCAGAGCACCGGAACCAAATGGGAAACAAAGGCGACATGACTAGTGACATTCTCCCAGGAGACGCCTAGTTTGCGTGCCTTTCCATTTTGATGTCAAAATTAGTGGGTACACGCTCCGTGTTTAAACGCACGTGCATTATTTAACGTTTCTCTAAGAAAGGGGAGGCGCCTCTCTGGTCTTGCTGCCTGTGGCTTTTCTGAATTGCCATCTGATTGTATCTTGTCTTCCCCATTCACACCTTCACTCCGCTCTCAGGGAGCATCATCTAGAAAATTCCACACGGGAACACAGCTAGACAGGCCCTCGGACAAGCTACTTGCTTTGATCCAATCCTCGCTTCCTTTAAAAGCATAGCGATGCTTTACAATCCACCTTGCGCCTATCAAATCTGATGTTTACCTAAAGGCCTGTGAATGCATTTTGCCGGAATCAAAAGTAATTACTTTGCAAAGTTCATTTCCGACTTCGGTGTCTTCTTTGCTGCTGAATAAATATTTCATAAGCCTGAAACTCAGAAGCTGTTTGTTTCTCTTAGTTTTGCAAGCTTTCTTTTTTAATTAGACGATATGCCCATGTTTTTCTTTTTTCTCTAGATTTCTTCATATCGTTGTGCAGAATAAGATACTTCTGAAGCAAATCTAAGAATTTTCCCACAGAATACTAAAGACGTCATCGCCCGGGGAGGAATGGGGAGCCGGGTGTTTATTTGCATGAGATGACACATGCAGATGATGGACTCAGCATCCCCTCCCACCCACGCGTGCGGGCCTGCCTGGGAAACGAATGTTTGCTCACGGTGTGTCTGGGGCTCTGGTGAGCAGCTAACTGGGAAGCCTGTGAGATCTAAGGCCAGGTTATGCAATGCATTGTTGGAAAGACTCTCCAACTCCCTAAGACAGCCCCAGTCTGTGCCGTTTGCTGCCTGTCTGCTTACCTGGTGACAGGAGTATTTCCGGTGGCAGGGGACACCTCTGCAAAATCCTTACTTCGAATAAACAAGCTGGGGCAGCGGACTCAGACCGGACAGTAATAACCTCTCACCTGGCTGGCAGAGGACGGCGGTGGTGGTCAGAAAACCTAGGGAAGGCTGGCCTGGACGCTAGGTCCCTGAGGCTGGCAGTGGACAATTAGCCTTTTGGCTCTGGCACCTGGATTTGCTTGGGGACCACCATCCACCTGGGGCTCAGGGTTAGGGCATCTCAGAGAAAGTGTTCTCTCCCTTAAGGGACGGGCTGGCGACTCAGACGCACAGGCCGGGAAATCAGAAGACAAGGAATGCCAGGTGCCGGATCCGGTGGTGATGGCCGACAACACTCTCGGCGGGAGGTTTCCCTGGTGTCCCAAGGCTGCCTGTCCCCGCTGCATACCAGCCACTCAACGGCCTTCAGGCCAATTCCTCGGCTGCTTGGAATGGCCAGCGCGGGTTTCTGTGGCTGGCCACCCAAGAGCTCCGGAAAGGTCGTCAGCAGCCCTGGTGGGGAACCTGACCCCCACTCACTGCCGCCAAGGCCCCCACCCCCGGGTCCATTTACACCCTGGAGACATTGCCTGTCATACTCACCGTGCCCGTCAGAGGCACGAATTACTGTCCCCACGACCAAGATGAGGGGACCAGGATGCAGGGGCAGGAGGCCACTTCGATTTTGACCAAGGTCTGTCTACAGCAGGTCCATGTACTTCCCACACTCCAAGCCTGTCCGGCCCTCAGGACAGAACAGACCGACTTCTTCTTTCAACAGTTCACTGCAATGTTCTAGTTAACAGCTCCTCCCCCTTTGAATGAATAGCAGAGTCACTGGGGGTTTCCTCTCCAGAAAAATCTTATTTGGCATCTCAAATTATCAGGCAGAAGAGGAGTGTGGGGAACAGGGGGTCTCCCTCCACTCTGCCAAGGGGTCTCCAACGCCCGTGCATCTCAGTAGTCGGACACACTGTGCAGAAACCAGGGCTCTGGGCAATGTGGGTGTTTCATCAATGCAAACAGGACCGCCCTCCCCGACCTCAACCTATTTCTGACGGTGGGGGTCCGGGAGCCCCGGCCTCAGTGAACCTCCTGAAGCCACTGTCCGTAGTGCCCCCGGTGTCGGCTCAGATAGTCAGTCCCAAGCTCCTCTCTTGACCCGCGTTCCTTGGCCGAGAGCCGTTCATCTTCTTCATGCTTAGGAGACTGCATGCTGAGTACGAATGTGTCCAGTTCTGTCTGGAATAACGCCACCAGGAGAAAGGGTTAGCCCTCCCCGTAGGCACTGGGTGCCCAGAACCGCAGGGAGGCGAACACCCGCGCTGTGAGTCCCCAGGAGGAAGCTATACAGAGAGAGAGGTCTCTCCGCACCCGGGCTGGACTTTCGAGTCCGGCCACACGGCACTTTATAACCCAGGCCCCCACACGAGGGCAAGCATGAAAATGACCGGGCTCCGAGAGCGGATATTTTATTCATGAACTGGTTTCGTGCTGGGGATCTGTAAGTTTTTAAGATATAAGAGTCATGGAATATTCCACACTTCACCCACGTTACCCCTAGGGGATCCCCGGAGTGCCCGTTTGCTCGCAGAGCTCGAAGCCGTAAATCTGGAGGGCTTCTGCAAGGCTCCCTCCAAGTGCACTGGGGTTCTCTCTCTCTCTCACAGAAAGTGCATTCTATTTGGAAATGGAGGTGCTGCTCCAAAGCGGCTTCTCTTTCGATGGAAACGGGAGGCGGATTTTTGAGGGTTGTCTCCTGCTTCCCCAAATTCTCCCCGCATACCCGGCTCTTGTGTCTCCCGTCTCCAAAAACACCATGCACTGCCTACTACCTCTGTGCTGTCCCCACTGCGTCCCCACACCAGGCGGGGCTCGGAGGCCGCCCCCCCCCCCAACCTTGCCCCGTGGTTTCATCTAAGCCGGCCTGTCACTTCCAGGTCAGAATCATGATTCGAAGAGAAAACACGAGACCCCCCGGCAGCCACCCGGAATGCCAAGGCTTGTGTAGTAAGGAGGTTCACTCAGGGCAGTGGTGGCTGCTGACATTTGGACCAGATTGCTCTCCATGGTGGGGGGGGGTGTGCACTGTGGGATGTTTGGCAGCTTCCCTGGCCTGAGCACACCCCTCCCCCCGCAAGGTGAGACAACCATAATATCTACAGACATTGCTGATGTCCCTTGGGGGAGGCACTCCTGGTGAGAACCTCGGGGCTGGACGTTTACGTGGGACCAGTAATGAAAGTGGCTTTCCCAGAGCTGAACTCAGAGCCTAATTTTCTAAGGACCAGAAACACTCCCGCCAGCAAGCCCGACTCCCTCTGAGATTTCTTCAACTCTCCTGTCTAAGCCCCCAACCAGAGACATGTCCACCCACTTCCACCCAGCGATGGGTGTTTGTTCCAAAGAATTGAAACCAGGGTGTAAAGAGGTATTATCAGCACCCCTACATTCACTGAGGCATTATTCCCAATAGCCAAGACGTGGCAACAACCTGCGTGGCCACCTGGAGGCCCGGATCAAGCAGCCTGGTGTGCGATCTGCTGGGATGCTCATCCACCTTTGAGGGGGAGCCCAGCACCTGCAGTCGGCGACGCAGAGCTGTGCGTGAAAGGCTGGTGAAGAGGGCAGACCTCACATCAGTGCGTACATGTGAAGGGAGAAAGAGGGCAGGGAGGGAGGGCAAACTGAGCATTTTTGAGTTCTGGAAAGCGAACTTGACAGTGACGATAAGCCCTCGGGAATGACCCCTGGTCCCTGCACCTCCCTGTCTGGCCCCTTCTGAACAGTCAGCTGTCCAGCCCGAAATACAAGGTTTATGTTGGGTTGTCACGTAGATTCTTATGGTGCCCACATTTGGAGCCTTTTACTAGGACATAAACTGTAAGCCAAAATGTCACCAGGTTTTATTAGGCAATCTCAACTTAATTGTAGATGAGTCGATGTACTCGTAAAAGGCGATGTCAGACCGCCGTACCCACAGGCCTGCAGGGACTGGCCAGCGAGCGCCCCTGGGCGAGGGCTGAATCACGCTCCACTCCAAAAGGCACGGTGTGGCTTCCAAAGTGCAAAGAGGGAAGAATGATGTTGGCAGGAAGCAGCGTTATTACTTAATAATAATAACACAGGGAAGCAAAGGTTAAAAGAGGTCGGTGCTCCAACCATGTTCCAAGACCATTTCCCCTGGAATAAAATTTTCATAAAGAGCTCTAAGTCTTTTTTATGGCCTAGGAGGACGTCGTTGAGAAATTAATGATGGGTCCAAATGATAAATCTGCTCTCAGGGAGAGGGGCTGGCTGTGTGGGAACATGCTGGGATGCCCGTAAGGCTATCAGTGAGAACGAGACAAAGACATGTTCGTTCAGAGGGTCACTATTCCGACCCAGGCCGCCTGTCCCACCGCTGGAGTCCATCAAATTCATTGCAAATAAAAATACAGATCAACAAAAAACACTTTTTCTTTGCAAACATTGGTAGTTGCCTCTTTTTTTTTAAGATGGAATATGCTTCATACTGTGCAGACGCCACGGTTTGGGTCAGATTCTCATGTTTTCACCACATGGCCTCAGAAGCAGTCACCCTGGGTAACAACTGCAAGAAAGGAATTTTACTAATACCCAAATGCTCATCAATATACGCTAAAAGGCCATTTTTCTTCATTATCAACTCGTCCCAAATTGCAATTCTCTGCCGTTCCCAAATGAACCCATTTTGCTGACAAAGTTGAGTTATTTTTAAGGTAGACTGCTCCAGTCTTCTGAAGGAGAACTGGGAGATGCGTCCGGCTGCAGGCAAAGACCTTGGACAGCTCCAAGAACGAGGTTCTAGGGGCGGGAGCAGGTGGGGAGGCAGAGTGCCTTCCAGGCCGCGCCTCCAGGGGGCGCTCACCTGCAGCCCCCAACCTCCGCCAGTCCAGGCGCTCAGCAGCCAAGACTCACCCCACTGTGCGTGCAGAGAAACCGCTTCTGCCGGACTCCCCGTCCATCACCACGAGGGCAGCGGAGGACAGCCTGCACGCGGCTGGGGCGCATGGCCTGCACTCCGCGTTTGCAAGACCAGAAGATCCGATCCCACGGTTCCCCGGTGGCCAGCTTTTCACTTCCTGGCCTCCTTGTGCAATAAAGGACTTCTCGTAAAGGTCTGTTTCGGGCAGGTGAGGGGTTTTGTCCTGTCGTTGTGGTCCGCATACGTCAGTGGCTTCTTCCAACAGGGTTTATTTTCCTGGCAACTAAATTGGGTTAGACCATCACTAAATTTCGCCATTCGGCACATATGATATTTATGCAGTTAATGGCTCCATTAAGGAGGTTTCTGGGAGTGTATTACTGAGCAGGCCTATAGACAGATCATTGGGCAATAAATTTAGAGAACTCTCCTTAGCATTTACCTAATCTGGCCACGGTTTTAATGAAGTGTTTCAGCTAATGATCTCCATTTATGTCGAATAAAATTAATAGTGTAAAAATAAGTTATCACACCCCATCTCTATTCTGAGAGCAGCATGTGTTAAGGGGTGGCAGGCTCCACATCCCGCCCCGCCGACTCTGGGCGAGGCACCGGGCAGAGTGTCCGAGCCCTGCATGTTCACCTGGAAAGCCGCAGGCACCGAGTGGGGAGAGGTGGCTCAGGAGCCGTGGCCTGGGTTACAGAATGAAGTCATCTAAGCAACTGCAGATATGGCTGTTTCGGGGAAATGGCTGCAAACATGCAGGCTGGTGGCATGGGTCCCCGACACCTCTGAAGAGCACCGCGCTCCAGAGTGGCCCCCTGCCTGAGGGGAGCTTCCTAACAGCCGAAGGCCCCTCAACCCCACCTTACTGCTTCTACTTCCCCAGAGGTCTGGGTCCTGAGGACAACTCCCAAACAGCCACTTCAGAGTCCACTTCACGGGGACCCCCACCCTGCCATCCCTGTGGCCTCCGAACCCTTCTCAGCACCCATGCTGGCCGACCCATCGCCCTCTGTGGCGTGTGCAAGGATGCTCACTGCAGCGTCGTCTGTGAAACAGCAAAATCTGTAAATCGGCATAAAGGCCCAGGGAGACTGTGTGAGTGTGGAATATCTCCACAGCACAGGCCCTCCTGCAGAGTGTGATCCCACAGAAAACCCACCAGGTTAGGTCGAGTTAAAAAAAAAAAAGTCAAGCCCCAGCTGGTGTGGCTCAGTGGTTGAGTGCGGGCCTGAGAACCAGAGGCGCCAATTCGATTCCCAGTCAGGGCACATGCCTGGATTGCAGGCCAGGTCCCCAGTAGGGGCTGCACAAGAGGCAACCACACATAGATGTTTCTCTCCCTTACTTTCTCCCTCTCTTCCCCTCTCTCTAAAAATAAACAAATAAAATCTTTTAAAATAAATAAGTCAAAATAGACATACACAAAGATGCCTTTTATGTGAAAAGAAATTTTGAAATTTAGATGTTTCTGTGGCTATCTGGCTATGTATCTATAGTAGGTAGATAGATAGATAGAGATCTGAATGCATAGAACATTCTAGAAGAAGACACAGACATGGTAACAGTGGCAGCCTTTAAGAAGGGCGAGGCCTAAGACTGAGTGATAAGAAAAGGGAGGTGAGGAGACTTGGTCAGAAAGGACTTCATCCATCCGGGATGCCTTCATTTCTTTTCTTACAAGAGAATGTTTTCACGTATTGATAGCTAAATTAACTATTGATCGCTTTTTGGGAAGATGGGCCATTATAATATAATTTTCACTGAGACGTGTAGATGGGACCATTTACATGGGGACAAAGGAAGAAGGCACATCAGAAACACTTACATGTCTTTTAAATGTCTGCCTTGCTCCTCTATTAGAGGGAAATAATTGGGTTACTTGTGGAAAGGAAGCAGACGAGGAAAATATGCATCACCCACTCTGCCAAGCTGTTGTCAGTGTATAAGAATCTCCAGAAAGTGTTGCCCCAAACCTCAGGGTTTTCTTAGTGAGAATTTCCCATCACACTGGTGGTTGCTAAGAGCTGGGGCCCATCCATGCAGTTTACTCACTCCTGTTAGTGGAGGTTTTAATTTTTCTTTTAATTCGCAGTCACTTTTTAATACCAGTGCAATGGGGCAACTTCCATTTGAGCAGAGTGCCACGCCCATGACCTTGGTGCCAGGTGCAGATTAATTTCCAGAGCCTCGGCGGGGAAGGGGGACAGACAGCGTGGCTCAGAGAAGAAGAACAGAGCTGTGCCCGGAGCACAGGCCACCAGCTCTGATGGTAGCTGTCAAGCACCGACAGCGAACGTCCCCCTCACCCGGTCCAACCTTCTTCGTTTGAAACCGTTTTGAGTTGGGTTTCCTGTCACTTCCACCCAAAGCATCCTCTCCAGTCTGCGTTCTCACAGACCATTAAGGGTGTACATTTCTCACAGCCTTTTTGTGGGGGGCGGTTTGGCAATGTCAATTAATATTTAAAATGGCCGTGGCCACGTGCCCCGGGAATTCAGTTTCTAGGGAGGAATTTCCCCAGTGGAACCCTCACCCGATGGTGCGAGAACGTAGACGTATTTGCAGAACGAACATGGCCTTTGCAGCCTGGCTTATAAGAGCGAAAAATGAGAAACCACCGAACCTCCCTGGCCACGGGATGGGTTCATAAACAATAGCCGTTTCATCGTTTCGAATGACAGAGAAAAGCAGAAAAGAATGAGGTTGGCACGCAGGGCCCCAGAAAGGTGCCCACGGCTCGACGTTAAGGAAAAAGAGCAAGCTGGGCAAGGAGGTTTTTGTTCGCTCTCAGTTCTGTAAAGTAAGTTAATGACGAGATGCTGGCATGTGTCTACCGGGAAGGCAGTGCCGGTGATTTAGGGGCCCTACATGCAGGGGGTTTGACTTTCACAGGAGACGTAAAAACGCAAATGCTCACAGAAGCCTAATGAGGATGTATTGCTTTCATGCTGAAAAGGAAAGAAAGAGGCATTGTAATCCCAAAGTGCACCAGTGGTCTTGAGACACGGGGCCATCGGGAACTCCGTGACGCAGGCATTAAGTCGACAAGACCCGCTCCTGCTGCTCCTTTCTGACCACCAGCACCGCCCACGCAGGGCCCCCACGGGGGGAGGACCAGGTCCAGAATGTTCAAGAACGTGTGCGGTGACCAACCAGACCCCGGGGAGCTGCGTGCTCGCCACTGATATTAACAGACCGGAGAGGTTGACGACCTGTCCCGGGACCCCCTGGTGAACTGAGGTCCCATTTTTCTTGCCCATTTTCACATGATCCCCATCTGCGCTGAATTGAGGGTCTATAAGCCACAGAGGGGAGCCCCGCCTGCGGGCTCTCGGGCTCTCATCTCTCCGTGGTGACGTAGACGTTCACAGAGCCCCAACTGGGGTCCAAGGGCTGAGGATCCTGCACTAAGAGTGCCGGCCGTGGCCTGTCCTCCGGGAGCCCAGGGACATTGGAGGGCTGGGAGACAGGCTGAGCATACAGCCGCCTGTGGGGGGGGCTGATGCAACTCGTGGGGCCTCGGGGTGTGGAACAGGAGTCACGAGGGGCGTGTGCGTGCACACCCTGGCACAGGCCCTGATCAGTCACAGGAACGGGGCTGCAGAAGCCACAGGGGACCTAGCGTGTCTGAGCATGGAGACTGAGGGGTGGAGACGCAGGCCTGGGGAAACCCAGTGGGGTGGCCTTGCAGAGTGTGGGGTGCTGGCATCTCTCTTAAGGGAAGTGTAAAACCGTTAGGAGAGGTGAGCCCGCGGTCAGGGATGCTGTCTGCACCTGAACGGGTCCTCTGGCTGCGGCGGGGCTCACACACAGAAAAGAGGCCGAGCAGGTCTGGGGACACCCCTTAGAAGCATCCGGCAAAGACGAGGGAGGCTGAGGGTGGGGTTTTGCAGGGGAGCAGGGCAAAGCTGCCACTCCTCTGCAGTCAGGCTGTGGAATCAACCTGGCTTGGCAGTGGGCCAGTTCAGGCAGTCAGGGAGCTGGGCAGGGAGCCAGGCAGGAGGGGGTGTCTCAGCCCAGCCCCCTCTTCCGCCCTGTCCTTACAGACCAACAGCTCTTGGTGATGCCCCGCCATGGGCTTACATCAGCTCCTTGGCGAAGGAAAACTGCAGCAAGCCCTCGGCCCTCGCACACCCTCCAGAACCTCACTAGATACCCCCACCTGGCTGGGAGGGGAGCAGGCCTGACGGGAGGCAAGGTCAGCAGGAGGTTCACTCCCCCCTGCAAAATGAAAATGCGGTTCTCGTTCAGAAGGCACCAAGACCCTCAGTGCAGGACCCCACAGCGCACAGCATAGTTGGGGGTCCCTCAGCACCGGCCGGTGGGGCACCGGCCGGTGGGACACCAGCCTCGCAGCCCCACGCAGCTCTGGCTCACTGCGTGGGTTAACCAGCAGGTGATGCCGCAGCCGCAGGGCTTCCTGGGTGAGAACTCACTCGCACCGATCATTAGACACAGGAGTGAAGAGGGAGTAACACGCACCTATGTGGTTCACGCACACGGGTTCTCCAAGCAAATTAATGGTTTCAAGCTGTCGGGGGCAAGCTTTCTCCCACTTGAAAAGTGAGCCTAATCAATTTTAAAAGCGCTTAAAATCTGCAGAAATGCCTTCCTTTAATGCAAGTAGCGGCTGCTTTCGCAGCTTCAAGAGCTGCCCCACTCTGCCAGTCAGGCTACCTGGAGAATTTGCACGTGTGGAAGAAGTGTAGCCGGCTCTCCCGCTCGGAGCCACGGGTGGGCAGGGGAAGGCACACTCCGCCTCCACTGTGCATTCTCATTTCTGAAAGTCAGCTCTATGCAGAGTGCACGCCCTCCAGGACGTACACCTCCCAGCAGGAAGCGCAGGCTGGGAGTCCCGACGCCGTGTGGTTCTCTGAGCACGATGCCGGATCGCGCAGGGTTACCACCGCGTTCATGGCCAGTGCCCCACTTAGAGCTCCAGAGGTTCAGATCCACCTGCTCTGACGCTTTTCACCCCCAGCTCCGTTTTTGTCTTGTTCTATTCTTTGGTACACGGTTTCGCATAGCACAAGGTTTTCCAGGATGGCGAATGCAACTCTGTAGCAGAAACTCCTGTGCTGAACTTCGGGGACCCCTCAGCGGGCTCTGACAATAGCCACACTCCCTACAGCTGCCCTGTCTGCACAGCGAAGCGCGTGGCCTCACCCCTGTGCTCCTGCAGCGGCCAGGCCACGGCTCGGGCTGGGTGGCTGTGCCCGCATTGCAGGGCTGCCTGCCTGCCCTTCCAGCCGGGAGACAAGAGGACAAGCACAGGGTGGGAGAGGCCAGAAAGGGCTGTATTACAGAGGGTCTGCCTTGCTATTTTGGGAAGAGCGACTGGAAGAATTCAGAGAGGGTGGGGCAGGAGATAGTGAGCAGGGGGAAGTGAGTCCACAGAGAGGGATGGATTCTGGTCTTCAGACGTCAAACCTCCGGTCCACATGGCAACAAACAGCCATCGCCAGAAAAGGTAGCTGAATCCCCCAGAACAGGGGTGTGTGCGTGTGGAGAGAGACAGAGAAGGAGAGAAACCAATGGTTGGTCCATCGTATCTGCTTCCTCTCAGCCATTAAATTTTCATCATCTTGCCTCTCTTCTGTCTGCTGACCCTACAAACAGGGCTCCCCTGCAGGCCCGCTACAGCCTCTCCCGGCCCTTCACTGGGGTTGTTTACCAGGCTGCCAGGTGGCTCGCCTGCAGGGGGCGCCATTCACACAGGACAGCGCCACAGGCATGCCAAGAGCTGGCCTTGCTGACCATCCCCCCATCGCCACTGCCCAGGAGGAGCCAGCCCCCTGGTTCTGAGACACTTTCCGGGCCTGCCCAGCACCTGGCTCAGACAAAGCTCTCTGTGCGAGTCTGTTCCCGGCCACCTCTGACAACGAGCAAGACTGACTATCAGAGCTGCCCTTACCCAGAGCGCGTGGCACCCCACTGCGCCCTCCACTGCAACACCTGCTAGCTCTGGCCGGGGACAGATGGCAGCTCCACTCGGCGTTGCAGAGACAAGTGGACTGAGGGGCAAGAGATGAAGGGGCCTGTGGGGGTCTGCATCAGTGAGAAGGCCATGCGGGGGAGGTATCGCAGTCTCCTCAGCGCACCGGCCCCCTCAGTCACTTTCTTTGTGGAAGTTCGGGTGCACCCACTCACTCCCACCTCTCCAGGTCAAGATCACAGACACCATGTGGGCCAGCTGCAACCCAGGGAGTGCCGCTGGACCGAGCTCTCCGTGGGGAAGGCCCTGGGTCTGTCGGCCGCTGCGGCCCTTGAAGCCCCCTTCCCATTTCTCTGGAAGTGGCTTCACTCCTCCCCGCCTCCCTTCTGGCAATCCGCTGTCCCAAACCCCCTGCTCCCCTCCCCTGCTGTCAATGCTCCATGGAAACCACCATAATTCCAAGAGTTTACTTTCAAAAGAATTTCATTGGGGTTTACGAGAAGGTAAGAGAAGCCCTTTGATCTCAACAAGGCACGTGGTGTTTCGTTACATGGTTTATGAAACAGTTTTAGACTAATTATTTCTGACAACTTGCAAATATTTATAAATCTCTTCCAGGAGGAAGAAGCACAAGGACGTCTTCCCCAGACACACGGGGAAGGAGGTTTGCTGTGTGCCTCGCGGCTGCCGTCGCTCCCAGGAAATTTCTGAAGCCTTGGTCTTCTAAGGCGCCCGGGTTTCCGCGGAGACACAGAATTAATCAACCCGGCCTCCCAGCCTTTTGAGTTAAATTTAACTAAGCAGGTGAAAAGCGCTGCTGTGGTCAGAATCCGCCCCTGTGGGTTCTGCCTTTCATCAAGCAGTGGAGATGATCAGGGTCAGGCGCTGGCCTTGGTCCTGGCCCCACTCTGCGCCCTCTTGTGTGGCTTCAGTGTGTTTCTGCTGCTAACGGTACGGCTGGCGATAAACAAGCCTCGCAATTAAATAGAACCTGGATTCTTAATCAACTTCACCATTAAAGAAAATTACCCCAAATCATGGCCATTTGCAATGTGCCTGGAGCAATCTAAAATCATGAATTCAAAGCCGTCGAGAAGTCCCGTGAGGCAAGGCGCGGCCCAGGGCTCGGTACAACAGAAAGACAGACTCCGGGCTGACCCTCTGCGGTCCAGCCCACATTTGAATACCCTTTTGATTATTTGCCATTGTTAATTCCAGTGTATGCACAGCAGGCAGGTAGAAATATCGCAAAGTCAACCGGCCCTTAATCCTTGCTAATCCCTGGTCAACTCACTGGATCCTTTCTTTATGAAAAGAAAGAATAAAGGAAAAGGCGTTCTGACTCTTTTGTGGAGAACGCATGGCCTGCGTGAAGAAAAGGCCTCCTCCCTCCCCGGAGACGGGGCGCTGGCCCCTCCACCGGGTCAAACGGGGGGTGACTGTCTCTGAGTGTCACAGGTTTTGCCAGGGCACTCATGAAATTCTCATTATTTTCAACATAAATCTGTTTTGTGCTTTTTGAATGCAAAATTCCTTTTCGCCCCTCGGACTCTAAGATGAAATCCTTAACACTCCCCGTCAGGAGCTGGCCACAAAAGCGGTCACAAAAGAGGAAACTTCGCCAAGCTGTTTTCTTTCCAAAAAGGGAACAAAGCCAGGCTTTGGGTTTTAACTCTTAAAACAGGACCAGAAGAAGTGGACGCGACGGGAATTTCTAACATCACCTAAACAAGTTGCTTCTACCGGGGAAATGTGTCAAGTGTCAGAAGGTGGGTTGACTTAGGACGAGAAGAAGCCCATTCGAACTGGCCCCAGAAGACGCTTATTATGCGGGATTGTAAGGAATTCGAGAAAAACAACTGGCCAGCCTCCATCAGGTAAGGCAGGAAGTAGGAGACCCCTGGAACTTGCCACCCCTGCCTGGGCATCTAGGACCCTTCCTGCCAGGCCAGGGCCCAGCTGAGAGCAGCAGGACACAGCACCCTGAGTCCCCCCACCCCGTGGACCCTCCACTGAATAAGGCTGGTAGTCCTCCCAGATGCAGCCACATGGCGGCATCCCAGCTAGTAAAGGTCGAGTTCGTCCCGACGGCTCCGTGTCTGGTATCGCAGGACCAGAAGCACCAGAACTGTCCCCCAGCAGGGAGCGGCCGAGTGGACTCGGGCACACCTGCACAGTGGGATTCTGTGAGCAAGACGAGGGCGGGAGCACACAGCGAGGGGACAGCACCAGGGCACGCCGTTCTAAGAGAGCAAACAGACTGTACAGGAAACTAGTGCCGATTCCCTTAGCTAGACACAGCCCGAGGAACAAAGGGGACACAGCTAGACTGTGGCCGGCAGCAGCTGCCCCCCTGGGGCCTGCCCACCGCTCAGAAAGCAGGGTTCACAACAGTGACCAGTGCTGTAATGTGCAGCCCCAGCCAAGGCCTCTTAGGTGAAGCCACCAGGGCAGCAAGGCTGGAAGAGGGGCTTTCTCACCTTGCCACTCAGTGTCATTCTGTGCCATGCGTGCGAGCCGCTGGTGATGACCCTGCACACCCACATTTGAGGACACTCAAGCAGCTGGCCGCTGCAGGCTCCTTTCCCTTCTCCTCTACCCAGCAGCCAAGGTGCCGTCACGCACTGTGGTGCCAACCTAGACTTTTATGAGCACCGTAGCGGTCTGACAGCCGGGTAACAAGCGGCTCGGTAAACTCGCAGCAGTCTATTAAGTGTGCCGCGGCCCTCGCTGCCCCTGCGCCCACTCTCAGGTGAGCACCAGCCGTGTCAACACCTGGCTTATGATGGTGCCTCAGAACAGTGACACGGGAATAATGGATTTTTTTTTCTGGCAGAATTTAATAGTCCATGTGATCGGGTGCATCAGCCTGCTTTTCACCGACAGCCGCCCCTTAGCCTGTTCTGACCACACGTCCTGGGGCTGAAGATACACAGGAGCCTGGATGTGGTGAGGGAGCAGAGACCCAGGAACCCCTGGGGCCAGAGCCTGTGATAATTTTTTCCCAGAGGGCCCTGCAGGGGCAGCCACAAGGGGAGGCTCCCCACCTGTGTGAGCCCAGATGCCACCGCCAACGCCTGTTTCCATGACGACTCCGTTCTAACACTCATGCCATCGACACCCCAGGAGAGGAGGAGGAGCGCAGGGCTGAAAAATTATTGCACAAATAATGGCTGAAAACTCCCCAGATTTGGCAAAAGATATAAACCTACAGATTTAAGAAGCTTAGCAAATTCCACAAGGGATAAACCCAGAGAAATCCACACCCAGACACCCTGTAATCAAACTACTGAAAACTAAAAGTCAAGGAAAAAAAATCTCGAGCCGCCAGGGGAAAAGCCTGCTGCCTGCGGGGACGGCGGTCAGACCGCGGAGCCCAGACGGCAGTGGCGGCCCTTTCTAAAGTGTCGAAAGAACCGCCAACCCAGAATGTGGCATCCAGGGAAAATATTCTCCAGGCGTGAAGGCAAAAGAAAGACGCCCTCGGATGGAGGAAAAGCAAGAGCCTTTACTGGGAGCAGGTCTTCACTAACAACACGCGGAAGGAAGTTCTTCAGACAGAGGAAACCGACAGCCTAGGAATGAGGGGAAAGCCGCAGAAATGGCAACTAGGAGTACACGTCACAGAGGCCTCTGCTACTTGAGTTTTTGAAAACTATGTTTGAGGTTGGAAAATATCAGTGACAACTTCCGAGGGGTTTTCAGCGCATTTCGATGTAATAAATAAAATAACTGTCCCATGAAGGGGTGGGGCAAAGGGACCTAGACAATCTCAGTTCTGAACACAACACCCACTCACCAAAATTATATAGTCAACACCTTCTACTGCAGGCACACGGCACCTTGTCCCAAGCCCCACGCCGGCAGACGGGGCGCATCTGCAAACCCACGGGCTGGTCTGTGAAGGCTCAGAAGTCCATCTGTGACGCTTGCCTGGGTCCCGCCTGACTGGGAGGCCCTGGGGTTGGGGGGGAAACAGGTTCTGCTTCTAGGCTGCTCCCAGGCATCTTCCCCTAAGAGCAGACTAGTGGAGCCCGGAGGGTCCCAGCCAAGGCAGGAGCCATCATTTCGTTTACTTCGCCCACTGTGTTTTGGTTTTGCAGCTCCTTGGTCAGAGAGCCTTCCCCCCACTCACATGGAATCTCAGATGGATTGATGAGCAGCATATATGTAGATACAGCACATGCACACCCACATGCACACGTGACATGTTGGCCCTCAGTTCCTGCTTTCATAAGTTACTGTCCCCAGATGGCCGGTCTGGTCCTCGGGAGCCCCGGGGGCACAGTGTCACACTCACAGCCAGAGCCTCTGCCTGCCTCGTTCCCCTGGGGAATTTCCTCTTGCTGAGCCAGCAGCCGCAATAAAGGGCGTGATTTGCAATCTGTCCCTTTGCTCTTGGGACCATGAGATGCAAAGGGCTGGGCCATTCCTGGCCTGCCAAGCAAGCAGCTACCCAAGGCCATAATTTCACTTTATCTCTGTCCCATTAAAAGGCAATTGAAAGTAAGCCGAGGGGAGTTGGGACCCTTGCACAGGGCCTGCTGAAGGGCAGCGGGTGGACCAAAGGCGCCGGTGCTGAAGGAACGGGAGGAAAGAACGCATTTGCAGGAGACCAGACTTGCAATGAGAAGGGCAACAACACTGCTGCTTAGCGACACTTGTCAGTCGCGGGCTCTGTGTTGCAGGCCACAGATACGCAGCCCCAGTGGTCCTGTGAGACCAAGCTGCAGCGGAAGGGTCCAGGCGAGGGCCGGCGAGGTGTCCGTGGAGAAGGCAGAAGGCCAGGAGATGAGTGTGGCTCTCGCGGTGCTCCCAGCTACAGAGTATGCAGGGCTCAGCGAGCCCACCTTCGCTCCCCCTTCTTAGCCACATGTGAGAAGGCCAGGGCCACCCACGCTCTTCAGTCAGCCAGCGTCTGGTCCCCAGTCAGCAGCAGGACGAGGACCCAATGCCGCCGTCAGAAGCCCTGTCCTTCCAGTCCTCATGCCGGCCAGGACTCCGAGGCTCGCCCCCACCACCGGGCTCTGCAGAAGGTAGTACTAGTTCCCTATCTGCAGAAATGTTTTTAATTCTTCTTTTTATGCTTAGGCATTAAAAGTATAACTCTAGAAAGCAATAACAGTATCCTTATGTTTGAAAACAAATGCTAAAATTCCTTTATAATACAAAAAAAAACCCCAAGTATCTAAATATAAATAAATAAATAATTAAATTAAAAAATTAAAATGAAAATATTTTTTCCCTGAAAGTTTGGGCCAAAAGCATGGGTGAACATTATACACGGCAAAATACGATAGCTCATTTAAGGCGCGCACAGCCAGAGGCCACTGGCTCCTGCGCACTCTCATTTAAAGCAGGAGGCTGAGGAGACTAGTGTAGACTGCAGAGCCCGGTGACATCTGGAACCTTCCACAGAGTCCTGACTTACAGGGCGTTGGACGCTTGTGTTGGAAAGACGGCCCACCTCTCATTTCACAGGGGACAGAGCTAAGGTCCCCAGGAGGAAGCAGCTTGCTCAAGGTCAGCTCACAAACGAACAAAGACGTGGGCATGGGACTGATCATATGTGATGCCATATGAAGTCCCTCCCAGCTTGTCACATTGCCTGGGTGACCCCAATGTTGGGACACAGCGCTGCGGCAGCTCTTGGTCCCAATGACCAAACACCTAGGTGAGCAAGAAAGCGGCAGCTCCCCTTCATTGAGTAAAAGAATTAGGTCTCATGTCTCTGAGTGGCTTCCTCAAGTCAGGTGCCCTTCCCTGAACCAATCAGTGTCGCCAAGAGAGGGTGTGGCTCTTGGACTGACAGGCTAGGATGGTAAGCCAGGGTCGATTCTAGGAAACAAAGACAGCCTGGATTTGCATCCGGGCTCCTGGGCACGTTTGGCCAGAGGTAGCAGCAGCAGCCAGCTGCCTCTCTGAGCTGCAGCCACATCCTGGTGGCCCCCCTGTTCCTTCACCACTGCTCTACTCACTCCGGGACTGAACAGAAGTGGGAGGAGGAGGCATGGCCGGGACACAGACGCCAAGGCCGCCCGCTAGGGTTGACTCATGGCAGGGGTGTGCTGGGGGCAGAGGGGTTGGGACGAGGTGGGTGGCTGCCCAGTGACACCTCCCCAGCTCCTCCTTTCTCTCCTCCGTTCTGTGATCCTTTGCCCGAGGCCACTTGGCTGGGAGGTGCAGTCTCCGTGATGCAGGTGAGAGCAGGGGGGACATGGAGCTAGAGCAGGCCAGCAAGTGGTGTGTGGGTGAGTGGGCCCACAAAGTAAACTGGGGCCCGGCTGAGGTGCACAGAGCCGGGATGCCCTGGGCACGGTCTTCCCATCACACAGAGACTGGGAGAATGTCAAGAGGCCCTGGAGCGGTTCCCAACTCGTGCCCAAAATGCAGTTACAGACAGCCTCGTGCCCAGCTCCATGCTGCTGGGATGGGACATGACCCCCTGGAAGAGAGCCGTGCTGGGGCACACACGTTTCCAAACTGCCGCTCGGGAGGGAAACGGCTTGATCTCCACCCCACAGCCCACGGGCAGCCTTGGCGTCCCTCCTGTGACTTTGAGGCTGTCCCCATTAGGGTTCTGCACCTCCTCCTCTTGTCTCGCGGCCAGAGACAATCAAGAGAATGATAGCACAGAGGTTGTCAGTTCAGCAATGCATCTTGTCGGTGAAACGGCACAGTGCTCCATAAATAACTCTCGCTGCCAGTGCGGTCATACCTGCCAGCCTCCACGTCTGACCCTGGTGCCCCAGGACCTCTGAGCGCCCAGTCACAGCGGCACCCACCGCCCCACGCAGAGGGCTCCGCACCGGGGCGCACCCCTGGCCCTGTGGCTGCTGCCTCACTTCGCTCCTCCTCTGAGCACCTACTGGCTGCCGTGCCCCGTGCCACACCCTGGTTACCCGTGGCCTTCAGGACAACAGAAACGCCACCCCCACATCCGCAGCTGGTCACAACCCATCCATTTCACGGCTCAAAACAAGCCTTTCTTTTTTTATTTTGGTTAGAGGTGTCGTGGAGGCGCATCATTGTTACCCGCAGGCATCCAATTACGTGTATAAGTTGCATGTTCTAATTAAATTTCCCTCCTGTCACATCTGCTTGGCCCAGTGCTATTAATTATTGAGTTAAACTCGCCTGGGAAGCTCTCAGTGTAGCTGATTGGTCCTCCCTCCCTCCTCTCCGCCCCCAACCCCCAGCCACTGTTCCCCCACATCTGGTTCTCACTGGGCAGGCCAGGCCCACACGTCCTGGAGGGTGGATCCCCTTTCAGAAAAGGCCCCCACCATCGGGGCATCCCCCTTGGACTGCAGGAGGGAAAGATCGTGTAGCCAAATAAGCACAGTCCCTAGCAGGGTGACCCTGCAAAGGGCTGGCGCTGCCCTCTCTTCTCCATCAAGGCCCTCTAAGGAGAATGGAGATCAAAACTGATGCCGAAGCTCTGTCCCCTGCCCTCAGCGGAGGGCGGTGCCACTCGCTGGCCTCACCTGAGAGGAAGCCTCCCCGAGGGGACATTGTCTGTCCTGTCCTGGTCGTGTGGAGCCCTAAGGGGGAAACGGGATTGCTCGTTGGATAGGGGGATGTGGAACTTGAAGGAGGGACAGCACTCGGATGAGCTTGGACTTGGCCATCACCACACCAGCACCTGCCAGTTCCCAAGGCCCCCGGCGGGCAGCAGGGTTCCAGAGTCGGGGCAACATCAGGACTCACGTCTCAGAGGCCCCACAGCTGTCCTCACCTGCCCTCTGGAGCAGAGGAGCTGAGGTCCCTGACGGCTTTGTTCGCCAGGCCATGTGGCTCAAGCCCCATGCTCGCCCCAGGAGCTGCAAAAGCTTCTCTGGCTCTTATCCTGACAGACGGAGCCCACGGAGGCTCCATGGCCTTGGCCCCGCAGCTCCACTTCCCTCTGCCTCCCCCAGGAAGAGGGCGATTATTAACGTTACCAGAGCTTGTCCTGCACACCCCCGCCGCCAACTTCATCTCACAATGGCTGCCAACATTGATAACGTCGGGCGGGGTAATCGAGTTTGCATAATGGAGCAGCTCTCCCAGGGCCTCTCTGCACAAACAGCCCTCCCAGCCTCAGCGCCAGGAAACGGGCCCGGGATTCCAGAGAAAAGGCCCATGGACCGTGGGACAAAAGTCCTTGCCCACAGTCTCCGTGGGTGCAGTCACTTCAGGCGAAGCTGGCTTCCCATCCAGCCTGGCCCCTGATTATAGGGGGGCCACAGACACATCAGTCAATCATTCCATGCCTCTTCTTTCTCTGCTTTAAAACGGAGCTAACTCCGGCCTGACCGGGATGGCTCAGTGGGCTGGGTGTCGTCCCGCAAAGCGAAAGGTCACCGGTCGGGGTCAGGGAACATGCCTGGGTTGCAGGCCAGGCCCCCATCGGGGGGGGGCGTGCAAGAGACAACCGATCGATTGATGTTTCTCTCCCTTTCTTTCTCCCTCCCTTCCCTGTCTCTAAAAATAAATGAATAAAATATTTTCAAAAATAAAATAAAATGGAGGTACTCTGGGATATTCTAAAAGAAGCTAGATGTTGGAAGTCCTACATTATCATTGTGGAAAGAATAAACTTAATGGGATAGTTAAATAAATTATTCCACCGATTTTTCTAATAACATCTTATCAATTGTTTATTTGAAAAAGAACTGATCTTTGGAAAAATAGAGCAACCCAGGATTGCTGGGCTCTGGGATATCCTAACACAGACTCTGGATAAAATATTAAAAATTCAAAAACCAATGACGCACGTAGGGACGTTAGGTTTAAATGACGAGGAACATAAAACGACGTGTTGTTGCCTTTTGGTAAATCTCACTTACGATTTGTCGCAGACAGGTAGCTTGGACCCTGTGCCACCGACACGCAGGTGGCGCGGAGACACGGCGGGGAAATGGCGGGAACGAAGTTGGCCCTCCCCAGACTCTGCTCCCCGAGCGGGGCTGGACACCCCGGGGCCCTCCACCTCGCCGACTTGTCTCCACAGCTGCCCGCTGTTCCGTAACGAGCTCCGGCTCCTCCGTCCCAGGGCTCCGTCCACGTTGCTTCCCGCAGACGGACGCTCCGCTGGGCCGCGCGCCGCGCAGGCACCCAGCGCCCCCGCACAGGGCGAATGTTCCTGCGCGGCCCTCAAGCGGATGAGTAAGTGACCCTACCGATGCAAGGACAATCTAGACATTCAGTGCACGTGCCAGAGCTTCACTGTGACGGCAGCAGGGGGCCCAGGACCCCTCTCTACGGCAACTGGGAAGGCACCCCCTAAGGCCCCGCCCACGTAGAAGCGCGAGCCCCGCCTTTCCCACGGTGCCTGGGAGAGATGCACAGGTGCAGAAGCGTGGGAAAGCTATGGTCCGACGGTGAAGGGGCTCGTCCACCAAGTCCCCACTTCTCCACCCTGTCTCTGGAGTCGTGGTGAGGGGAGAATTTGGGCGAGAAAGAGCAAGGGCTCTTCTGGCCAGGAGGGAGTCGGAGAATGCTCAGCCCTGCTCAGTCCCTCCTCGTACCAGTCCTGCTCCGTTTCACTCCTGCTCTTTGCGACCCGCAGAGCCCCCTCCCACCCAGGGCCCCAGAGGACAGCCCCCTCTCCCGCTCTGGAAGCCGCAGCGCTTGCAGCCTCGGGTCCCAGCTCACCATGTCTGCCTCCACCTGGTGAAGTTCCAGGCCAGGCCCGTCCCCGAAGGACTTCATTTTAGTTTATTTCTATAGCCTCCCGCGCGTTCCCAGCGTTCTCAAAGACTTTCCCGTGACTAGGGAAGGAAAACAAGCAGGCTCGTTCCTCCCAGGACCATGGGACCAGCACAACTGAATGAGCTTGGCCTGCAAAGCCAGACAGACGTGCTTTCAGGAGCTGCTCCTTCCCTTGCAACCCCGGGGCCCGCGGGCAGCGTTATGCCCCACTGTGTTTCCATGCCACTCCCTCCGCAGTGGCGTGGAAGGGAGCTGGTGAGAGGCCCAGGGCAGCCCCCTACGTGGGGCCTCAACCTTGGAAGCAGCACCCGTGATCCTCTCGGGGTGGGGTTGGGGGGGCATAAATCAAACAGTCTCTTCCT
This sequence comes from Desmodus rotundus, assembly GCF_022682495.2. Classification (NCBI taxonomy): domain Eukaryota; kingdom Metazoa; phylum Chordata; class Mammalia; order Chiroptera; family Phyllostomidae; genus Desmodus; species Desmodus rotundus. The sequence continues at coordinate 95,544,470 of NC_071392.1, forward strand.
TGTGTGCAATGTCCCACTCACGCCTCTCGTCCCAGGCACCCAGCTCAGAGCTCAGGCCCAGCGGCCCTACACACGTTTGTCCTCACCCTGCCACCCCCCCCACCTCCCCGTCTCCCAATTCCCATTGTGCTACAATCCCTCTGAAGTGTCAAGAAAGTCTCTTCTTTATACAAATCAAAGGGGGGAATTCTAACATCTTAAGTCTGGCAAGGTCACCTGGTGTGCCCCCTTGGCTTCAGATAGGGCCACTTTCAACGGAGCCAGACAGATGGGCTTTCTCCACACAATTGCTTAAAAAGACGCTCCGCTCCCTTTCCGTGGTTTAGGAAGAGGCTAATTTTAACACATCAGAGGAAACATTTAAAGGACGGAGCACACACACATTCAAATGTGCCAATTACACCTGCGCGCCACGCATAACGAATGGGCCGCTTTCACAGGCGGCCGTCTGGGCCGAGCCTTCCCGACCGCAAGGGTCAGCCTTTCTTGTTCTCGATTCTGTGGATCGGACGCTGAGATTCTGCACGTGCGGACAGAGGCCTGAAGGCCTGATGGGACAGTCAGACTGGTCTGTGAAGGATGATTCTAGCAGAAGCTCTGGTAGCTTCTTAATCAAAAGCCCCTCGCCCAAGTGTGAGCGCCCCTTTCGGCGGGATGTCCTGGACCTTTGCCCAGATCCAACTCATGGTCTGAATACCTTTTAAAAGTGCCCAGTAAGGGGAAGACAGAACTATTGGAGCTCTCAGCCAACGGGAGAGAGAAACATCTGCCAGGCCCTATGCCTGCTTTTATTAAGGGAGCCCTTTGACCCCCGAGCTGAGGGACTCAGGTCCCCAGAAGAGTGCTAGCCATTGAGGAGAGCAGGCAGGGTGAAAGGCGGGCGAGCCATGTCCACGGACCCCCGGCCTGGGAGAACTGTGCCCAGGAAGGAGTGAGGCGGGAGACCGACACAGAGGCCACGGGGCCTGTCTTGCTGGCTGGGCACCCTGAGCAGCCAAGGGCCGTGTCCATGGTGTGGGGCTTCCTCTGCCTGAGGCCCTCATGTCTCTCTTGGGTTGGCCACCAAGTCTGCCATCACACGCTGAATGGTCTGACCCTGGCCTGCACAGCTCTCAACCAGGGGCAGTTTTGACTTCCAGGGGGCACTTGGCTTAGTTGGGATGCATTTGGGGTTGTCACCAAGGAGGGGGTACTATTGGCCTCCAGTGGGCAGAAGCCAGGGAGGCTGCCCATAAGCACCCTACGATGCCCAGGATGCCCCCAACAGAGCAATCCAGCCCCACAGTCACTAGGGCTGAGAAGTCCTGCCCTGGAGCCTGGGGAGTCACCCCTGCCCGGGCCCCCTGCAGGGATGGGCCGGTGGCTGGAAAGTTAGCACCAGCTATGGATGGACAGAGCATCGAGCAGAGGAAGGGAGGCGGCCAGGCCCCCCTATTCCCACAGCCCGGCCCCCCTGTTTCCACGGCTCGGCCCTGGAGTCCCATGGTGCAGCGGCAGGGACGTACGTGGCTGCTGAGCTGGGACAAGATGCGCTCCAAGACTCCAGGCCGCGGGGACCACACTCTCTCTCTGTCGTATTCATCTGGAATATAACGAACTTGGACGGATGTGACCCCAGCGGGCAGGGGTGAGACGTGTGTGATCCAGGCCAGCAGGAGCCCTCCCCGACATGGAATTGTTTGATGAAACCAAGCTGCCTGCGCCGGAGCCCCCAGAACAGATAGACCTTGTTCTGGCACAAAAGGCCAGAGAGGTGAAGGCTGGAGCCTTCCAGCCTGAAACAATCAAACGTGTTTCTTCTGAGGTTCAGCAATCCGGTGTCGGCCCTGTCACCAGGTCCTGCTCGGGTTTGAAACACAGCCTCGGGGCATAGGGGTTGCAGAAGCATTTGTGTGAGGAAAACAGAAGTGACAGAAGAGCGGCTCTGTTAATCCATCCACCGCCAGCAGGCCCAGCCCCTGGCCTTCCCGCAGCTCCGTGTGGGGGGCCCGGGAGAGGCCACCAAGGACAGGGTTCCTGCCGAGGGGCCGCCGCAGTCTAAAGGCCTGCCCTGAAAATCTTCGAGCATTTCTGTCCCACTGGGTAAGGCATGGCGTCTTCCTTGCCGTGGAGGATTCCAGGGCTCCTGTCGGTCAGCACACCCAGCTCTTTGGGGGGCCACTGACTCCAGCCCTCCCCCAGGGAGGGTGAACCCGGCCACAGCTGCCCCACAGCAGAGAGTGCTAAGGAGCCCACATCCTTGATCGGGTATTAAACACAGTGAACCTTGGCCACGTGATGAGTGCAGGGAGCATTGCACGTGCTTTTGTCACATCTGAGGGCCCTTAAATCAGGGGCGAGGGAACTAGGGCCCAGAGAGGTTAAATGGCTTAACCAGGGCCCTGCTGCCAAGCCACCAGGGGACCCCAGGCAGTCTCAAGTTCAGAACCACGGAAGCAGACACTGCCCGGTGCTCCTGTGAGCCCCTCGGAGGAGAACGTCTGTGTGCGGAACGCATTCCACATTCGAGTGCCACCCATGGGGTACGTGTGCTGGGCGCCGGGGAACGGAGACCAGACCCAGACCTCAGCGGCAAGCCAGACACTCCGTGTAGCGCCACAGAGGGAAGAGTCCAGCAGTAAATACCACAGAAGAGGAGAGAACGTGAGACCCCTGGGTTGCAACCACCAGGAGGCTGCGGGCACCTGTGAGCCTGGAGGGGGAAGCCAAGGACAGAGCAGCCAGGAATGGGAGGAACTTTGGGGCGGTGGCAACAGCAGGACCTTGTCAGAAACAGAGGCTGTGAACTTACAGCTCAAGTCCCCCAGGTGCTCTGATGCACCTGCAAACTTGCAGTCCCCGGGCGCAGGAACAATGAAAAGCGCCGAGAGGGGATGACGTTGGGCAGGTCCGAAGAGGAGGGGGCAGAGGAGGGGACGGTGGCCAGGTCGTCACCCACCTTCTAGGTGGTTTTTGAGCACACAGTCCGTGCCCCAGATCTTCATGGGGCACCATTCCCACGCACGCTCAGAGACAGCCACAGTCTGAGGGGGCGCCCAGGGGTGCGGGCTTCACACCAAGGCTGGTGGGGGGGACGCGCATAGAGCCATAGTGGCGATGACGACAATGACATCATCTAGCAGTTACTGAACACTAACTGTGTGTCATGCCCTGTGTTATCCAACCTCAAGTAGGAAAAGAACAAATGTCATCACTGTCCAGCCCCCTCTCCGGGTCGGAGGCGAAGGTTAACGGGAGGAGGGGACAGGGACACACCAGGGGACTTTGGAAGAGCTCTCTTGCCGAGATTGAGAGACCAGGGGAAAATTAATAAAGGTGGCAGGGGATGTGATAAGGCCAAAAATGAAATGTGGTTAATGGAACCGATACCCACGTCCCATCACTCAGCTTTATAAGATGTCGCATTTTTCTGTATTTGCAGCCGACCTTGTGGTTCAGCAAACAAAGTGCTGCCCGGGCATTTGAAGCGGTTCCGTTCCTCCCCCACCCTCCGCCCTCAGCGGGCACCCGTTCTCCAAGGTGAGGAATCTCCCTCCCTCCCTTTTCTACTTTTGATATTTATGCCCCCCAAAATGAGAGTGTTGTTTCCTGTGTTATTTTTCTACAAATTGTATCAAAATGTTCTTTTTCCACTTCCTTCTTCCTCCCCCTGCTCCCCGATATTCTGGTTTTGAGAATTTTCCAGGCCAATAGGCAGAGATCTAATTCAATCACTTCCACTGCCACAGATTAGTGTGTTGCATAAATTACCTTACCCAGTCCCTCACTGAAGCACATTTAGGTCGTTCCCAATTTGTTAGGCAAACAAATTGCAGAGGAAATTGCGGTGTGCGCCTCCTTGCGTGCGGGAGAGAGGCTCTCCAGGGTGCAGAGAGCAGAGAGGGGCTGTGGGGTTACAGGGTGTAGCTGTTCCGACTTAACTAGATATTAACAAATTACTTTCCAGAGTAGCTGAAACCACTTGCACTCCCAGGGGCAGAGTCTGGATTGCTACTTGCCAGAGACTTATTTTCTCAAATCTTCAAGGAACTGGTTATTCCTACGTTATTTAAACGATTCTAGTACCTGAGAAGAGACAAGTCCCTAGACTGTGTGTGCAAAGCCAGGGCATCTTGGATGCCGGGAGCTGAGCTGGAACGCCATGGTAAAAGGAGTTAGAGAGCTTTTGTGCGGAAAGCTTGAAGTATTAGCAAATTGAAGCAAATGACTCTGGGACAGTGAGCGACCCATTTGCTCAACCCAGGAGCCGTGCAGTTTGGGAAACTTCTCAGAATACCTTTATCATATTAATAAAACAAAACAAAGAAACATAGAATCATGTTTCCTTATAAACCCTGCAGACAGTTTATAAATTTCATATCCACTTCTGATACTTGATGATGAAAAGGGTAGATAGCTCCTTATAAAGATTTTGAACAATACATGTTTCAATCCAAAAATTACAATCACCATTAATTGTAAAAATACGAGAAGAATTTCACTAGAGTCACCAAAAGTATTATGAGTGTCCTTTCTCACTAGCCTTCTGTAATTTGTTCTAGAAGTGCTGAACAAAGCGATTAGTTAAGAATATGAGTCATAATTGTTAAAAAGCAATCATAATTTATAGATTATAAGGTTGTACTCTGGAAAAAGGCAAAATAATAGAAAAATTATTAAAATATTAAAAATACAATAGTATAATCAGTTATAATATACATCAATATAATTTACAATCTCATCTGTAAATTATAATACATTAGAAAATCATTTGCAATAGAACCCAAGCCTTAAAACACCTTAGGAATAAATTTAACAATAAATACATAAGACATGTATGAAGCAAAACAAAAAAATTTTCTAACAAAGATCATTTAAACAAATTTCAACATGTGGAGATTTATGTCTTTTTATCGGATAAGGAGACTCACTTCAATAAAGATATAATTTTCCTTAATTTCTCTTTAAGCTCAACATGACCCCAGTGTGGGATACATTTTACCTTGAAGAGCAATTCTAAAATTTACCTGGAAGAATTATAAGCTATTTGCCATCTAATCGCCTGAAAAAGTCTTTCCCAGAGTGGTACTGAGGGACCTGTCCTTCCTGATATTAAAAACGCGTTACACGGTGACAGGTGAGTAAAGCAATGCAGTTTGACAAAGGAAGCAAGAGGCGGCTCAAAGGCCGGGGATTATAATATCGATGAAAACCCGCCGTAGCAAGAATGTGAGGAAGCGGGCACTCTTGGGCGGGCTGGCGGGGGCCGAACAGCACATTTCCTCTGAAGGCATTTGCATTATTGTATAAAAATGGAAAATGCTCACACCTTTGGACCCAACAATCCAATTTCCAGAAATTTATCCAAAGGAGACCATTTCAGAAGTGAGAATGATGTATGCACGAGGAAACTTTCCGGCTGCTAGGGACTGAATATTTGTGTGCCCCTCCCCAATTCATCTGTTGAAACTGACTCCCCCATTGTGATGCTGGTAGGAAGGGGGAGCCTTTGGGAGGTAATGGGGTCAGGAGGGTGGAGCCCCATGAGTGGGATTAATGCCCCCCCGTGGAAGAGACTCTTCAGAGTGGCCTTGTCCTTTCTGCCACATGAGGACACAGTGAGAAGATAGCCACCTCTGAACCAGGAAGCAGCCCTCACGGGCACACGTGGACAGGTGTATGCACACATGCCACACATGTGGACATGCACATGCACAGAGAGACACATGCACACATAAGCATGCGCCCAAACACATGCACACATGTGGGCACATGCACACACAGCGCACACCCACGCTTGACACAACAGGAACTCTGAGACAGCAGCCCTGACCTCACTGCTGACGACAGGGCACAACATCAGTAACAGAGCGGTCGTCAGCGGTGAAATCTGCAGTGTCCCCCATGCGCTGTAACCTGAGCACCAACCCCGTCCGTGTGACGGGGTGATGCAGGGCTACCGTGAAGACTAAGGGCCAGGAACGTGCCCTGAAGCCTCAGAAGAGGGCCCAGCGTGTGAGAGGAGCCCCATCAGTGGCTGCTTGCCACCCTTGTGCTGTGCGCATGCGTCTGGTTTTGCTCACAAACAAAATGCGCCGGGCTCTCCTTGTCGCACCCTGCGGAGTATGCACACTTGCTTTCAGCCAAGGAGAAATCTTGCCAAGAAAGGCTTTTGCTCTCTGCATCTAGAAACCCAGCCATGGCTACTCTTGGCTTTGCACCAAAAGCAAGTCTCCCTGCCTCAGACAGCCACCGGCCCCTCACCGGACCCCGCCGGGTAACACAGCAGGCAAGAAGCTCCAAACACCAGGAGTGGATTCTCCCCACCTTCTCCATGTAGAAAAGTTTTCCTTTTTTTTGACTGAAGCTCATTAGTTTAAAATCCCTTCAGTTGGATTCTGCATGTTTCGCTGGCATTCTTTCTGAGATCAGTAAAAATACAACTTTCCTTCTTGAGGAAGGAAAGTCAAGTTCCCTGAGCACCGACTTCCTCCAGGGAAGACCAGCTCCACCCTGTAACGCACAGCAGCGCCATCTGCAGCCTCCTCATCAGACACAAGGGCCCCAGGCCCAGGGAGGAAGTCACAGGGAGGACTCTCCGAGGAGTGACGTGTAAGGAGCAAAGACAAATTTCAAGGACGAGCCAGGCCAAGTGTGGGGAGGAGGGTGGGCGTCTCAGTGGCGGAACAGCCCTGTGGAAGAGGACAGCGGGGATTCCGCAGGATGGAACACAGCCAGTGTGGCCGTGACGTGGCCCGTGCATGGACCAAGTCAGTGGATGAGACAGGCGGGGACAGATCACAGGATTCTGGTGTCATTTTCACCGCGCGGTGGGAGCCTGCTGGAGGATTCTAGGCGAGAGAAAGACACAGTGTGACTCTGGCCCTGCGTAGAGGGGACGGAAGCATCAGGAAGGTGAGAAAGGACTCGTGGCTGTCACCCTGGTGGGAGATGACGGTGGTTCAGGCCAGCGGCTGGGAGAAGGGAAAGGGACGGACCTGCGCCTCCATGCTTCCTGCCCTCTGGGTGGACGGTGGCAAATGGCTTCTGGCTCTCTCTCTTCTTTCCAGCAGGTTTCCTCTGCTCGGCACGTGTGCCTGGCTTCACAAGAAAGAGATCCTCAGACATTATTCTGCCTCAAAACTACCTGTGGGAGCTTTTTAATGAAGCTTCCAGGCCCCCCACTATGGCCCATCTACACAGACAGGCCCAGGAAGGGCCCAGAACCTCTGGTTTCCTGGGACGCTGAGGGGACTCTGAGCGGCAACCACCTGCACAGACACCCTCCTCCTTTCCCAGGACGTGATGTTGCATGGAGGGACTGCAGCACCACCAGGCCTATGCTATCTGAGCTGAGACCTCACAGTGGCAGCCGTCCCCAGCCCAGTGCTCCTGGGTCCCGGGGCCACCTGCACCTCTGACCCACTGGCTATAAGTTGGGGGGTCCCACAATGCTCTGGGGTGCAAGAATTTGCTGGGAGTACTCACAGAACTTGGGGGCTGCTACCAAAAGAACACAGCTACGACACAGAGGATACGGTGAGGACCAGACACAGGTGGATGCAAAATGAGGCCCCGGAGGGTCCCGGCCTCAGAGCCTCCGGGCTCCTCCCAAAGGAATCAGGGCGTGGCCCCTTCTAGCGCTTGCACCTGTGGTTCCGACCAGGAAGCTCACCTGCCCCTGGGCCCCGGGTTTTCAATGCACACACAAGGGCTTGAGTCACTGGCCACAGGCAGGAGGTCAGCCTCCTGCCTCCTCCCCTCCCTGGAGGTCCGATATGGCGAGGTCTCAGTCCAGACCCTGCAGTCACTCGGCTGCTCCCCCCCACAGGGCTAATGACTCATCCCATTAGCACAAACCCAGGTGTGGTCCAAGGGGCTACCCATACATAATAAAGATACTCCTATCACCCCAGAAATTCCAAGGATCTGGAAGTGTCCTCTCAGAAACCAGGGACAGAGGCCAGCTAGAGCCCTTCATTACATGGCAGGGACACCTGTCCTGTACTGCCGTGGGTCACCAAGGACAGCCCAGTGAGGTTCTTGAAGCTTCCCTGCATGATTCGCCAACAGAATCAGGAGGGGGTGGCCCTGGGCATCTGAGACCCCACTCCTCACCAGTGGCCGTGGAGCCAGGAGTAGAGCAAAGACTTCTGTGGGTGTGGTCATTTGCCACTGAGTGTCTCTTGTTGTGGGCTCGAAAGAAGCTGAACTGGGAGAGGACTTGGAGAATATTTTGGAAGGAGCCTAGGAGGTCCACCCAAGTTTCAAGGACTGCCAGGGTGCAAGGCACTCCCTGAGTTCCTGCAGCACAGGTGGCCCATGGCCTCTTGCTTGGGGCAGGACCACAGGTCAGCAGGGCTCCAGGCAGGTGTTCCCATAGCAACTCGAGGCCCTGGCCCCACCCCAGCTCCTGGCTTCAGGCTTTAAACAGGCCAGCACAGGAGAACAGGTGGAACCTGGTGTTTCCTAGGCCGGGACCAGGACCCATGGGTTAGACTGCTCCTGTCGAAAGTGTTCTCTCGCAGGCCCATGGGAAGAGGTGGTTCTCAAATTGGCCCATGCACCTCCCCTGGAGCAAGTTCCATGCACGGCAGAAGGCCTGGGCTGCACCTTTCTGTTGCCCCCGTTCGATCCCGCCCCGGACTCTGGGCCTTTTGCAATCACTCCAAGTTCTTTCCCAGGAGCAGCCAGCTCAGGCTGGCCTGGGAGGGGACCTGGTCCAAATAGCCGTCAGCGGTCAGCACGTAAAGCAGCACTTGGGCCCAGAAACATGGAGACGGGGACTTCTCTGCACAACTCTTGAAGTCCAGAGACAGCCCCTCCCCAGCCCCTGGCACCACTCCCTGGTGAATCTCCCGCTGACGGGGCTCTCGGATGGCGGTGGCTGGAGACTGAGATGGCCAATCAGCCACACGCACACATGCCTGGTCAGCAAGTTCCAAAGCATCTGCTCAGCAGTTCCTGCTTCTTCCAAGAAAGTCCACTGTCTCCTCCCTTCTCCCAGTCCCAAGACAGACTCCGGGGCTCCAGGGGCTGCTGGCCACCTGACCCATGGCTGAGGCCGGGGGCCCCCCTCCCACTCTGCCTCCAGGCACTGTGCTGAGTGAGGAAAATACCCTATTTGGGCTCATCTAGGCTGCAGTTTGTCCTGCCAGCCTGACCTCCGTGAGCACCATCCAGATAAGGTTTCTATTAGAGAAAATGGCCGCGCCGCTTTTCACTTGCTTCCTGTCCCTGGATGCCTTGGTTTAATTAACAAGATCACCAACCGTCTCTCTCCCTGGCAGGCGGTGGTGGTGGAGCCTAGACGAGGCTGGAGGAGGAAGGAGCCAAGTGCCTTCTGTTGGCATGAACCCTGCCAGCACCTCAGAAGAAATGGGCTTTCAGGCCACGAGCAGATTCCGGCGGAAACCGGTCCACGCCACGAAGGACCGGCCGGACGGAGGCGGTGCCCAGTTTGCTGCAGGAGAGGATGCAGCGAATTTCTGGCCTCAGCGGCAAACACGGAGGTCGGGCAGCACTTTGGCAGGACCTGCTGGGCCTCTGGATACCCAGAGTGAGTGCCAGGCCTGAGAAAATCAATCAACTGTGTGGCTCAGATTAATTACAAGCTCCGCTCACCCGGCGACAGACACCGCACAAGGCAGAGCTCTGCACTCGGGCTGGGCGAGGCCTCGCTCGTGCCCCGCGTCCACCTGCAGCGGGGCCACAAAGTGCCCTCACTTGGCCAGGGGGCTGCCGCCCGACCGCTGTCGGAGGACCCAGGAGAGGGTCCCATCAGCCAGTCCTCAGGCAGTGTTCTTGGGAGCACTTGTTATTTTTCTTGTTAACAACAAAAGGAGGCAGACGCACCCTGTCCTCTCCCCGGGCCTCAGTCTGCTTGGCCTTGATCGATGGTAGGAGAGAGCCCCCCACCGCCGTTCACATCACATAATACCCACTTTCATCAACTCCAGGAGAGGCTCGAGAGCAAGTTCTCAGACCTCAGAAGCTCAGGCCCCATTATGGGATGAAGAGACGGGTTAAAGACAGGGCCCGAGTCAGATCCAGGTTGGGAGGGAGGTGGGGGCGACCTGTCTGGACAACCCGGCCGTGTGGCCCAGATGGGAGGGGAGCAGAGGTCTCCACAGTGTCCACCTAACCTGGCAGCCCTGGCTGGGCCCACGCTCTGTCTCCTCGGGGACACCATGTATGTGCACATATGTATGTGTGAATGTATATGCCTGTGCATATGTGCATGCACACTCATATATGCATGTCTCTGCCCCTGTGTCTATATATTGTGTATGTGCGTGTACGTGTTTGTATATGTTTCTATATACCTGTGTGTGCTTATATGTAAGTGCATCATGTGTATATGTAAGTGCACGTATGTATGAGCGTGCACACGTATATGCCTGCATCGGTGTGCATGTGTGTGTGCAGGTGAGTTGGGAGTGTGTGTTGTGTATGTGTGTACATGCGTGTCCGCATGCGTGTGACTATGTCTATGTGTATGCATGTCTGTAGGTGTGGCATGTGCACATGTGTGTAGGGTGGGTGGGTGCGCGCACAGATATCTCTGTGCTGTAAGAGCTGCACAAACAGGGAGGAGGGTGATATGGCTGCAGCTCCAAAGGGAATTCTCCACAGACCCCTCTGCAGGTGTCCCTTCCAAGTCCCCTGGGGTTTCTGTGTCCCCAGAGGCCACCTCAGATGACCACAGGCAGGTACTGCACCTGAATGCCCTTCTCCCCTCCCCACACCAGGTGACTCGGTCATCTGGTCATCCAGGTCCCAGCCTTCCCTGACCACCTGCCACCAAGGTGCCCCTCAATTCCCCACAGTCACCCTTCCCGTGGCCTCTCTGGTTTCCTTTCCTGCACCTGGCACCGTCCCCCTGGACCTCAGCTCCTCTCCAGTCATTTTCCTTCTCTCCCACCAGTACACGAGCTCCCCAGTGGCTGTGGACCTAGTGTGCACTGTTCATGCGACTCCCCTGAGTCCGGAATAGGCCTGTGCAAAGGTCAAAGCTCCCAGAGTACTCGCTGAATCACTGGATGATTAACCACGCCCACCAGAACTGGCCCTGTGGAGGGGGTTATCATCAAGAACCCCCATTTAGTGACAGGGACACACTGTCCCCAGTTCCAAACCCCGGGCCTTGGCGCACCCGCCAGAAACATCCTCAGCAGCCACGGAGCCGAGAGGAGCAGCAGTCCCTCTGTGAGGGGCCGACGTGTAGAAACAAGTGGGCATCGGTGCCCGCTGGGCACAGGTGGGAGCCCCTGGGCCCTCTGAGCCTGGCACAGGGCCAGTACTGAGTTTGTTTAGCATCCTGCCTGGAAGGAAGGGTGGCTCTTACACTGCAGGTCTCCTGATACAACCACAGAACACCGGGGATTTTCAAAAACACTGCTGCCTGGGCCTATGGTGGGGCCCTGCCTCCCATTCCTGGCTTACTTCTGCCATCTGCTGGCCACTCGTTAAAAGGCATCGGAGAAGAGGGGTTTATTTTCCAGTCTGGATCATGCTTTTGGTTCCTTCTGAGAAGGATTCATTGCCATCTTTATTTACCTCCTGGCAAGCGCTGTGTGGATGACCGAATCCTTGAGTAGGGCCGACTCTAGGCCCCAAAGGGGTGGAGGAAGCTCCGGGACCCTGCATCTCCTGACTTGTCTGCATTTGACATATAGTAACTCTATTAACACTGAATAGGCAACATGTGAGGAAGGGACAATTATCGTCACTGGTTACAGATGAAGACATTAAGGCACTGAGGGGTTAAGCAAGTTGTGCAAAGTTGCACAGCACACAGTAAATCAGAAATTTGAACCCAACCAGGAAAAAACCTGAGGGCACATATACCGACAACTGTGGAAATGGCCCGGGGCCCCCTCAGGTCTACTTGGAGTGAATACACACCCCAGCTCCAAGAGGCCTCACCGGAGAAAGCCATGTGGGGGGGTGGACCCAATGCAAAGCTTTTAGCACTGTGGCAGCTCAGGGCAAGTGCTTAGTAAATGTTACGTCATTGTGAAGCAGGGTGCAGCCAAGAGGAGGGCCCCAAGAAGGGATTTATAATGGGGTCCAGGACTCAGGGTGTCCAGGAAATATTAGAAAAATGTATGTAGGATGTCTTCACCCCCACAGGCCTGAGCCAAGGGGGATGGGACACATGGAACAGGGCCATTCAGAGCTGTTTTGGGTAGCAAGAGCTTTGCAGCTAACCCCTGGCACAGTCATTTAACATATCTATAACCTTTAACTGGTTTCATGGATGTGTTAAATAGCTGTGGCCCTGCTTTGAGCCAGGGAGATGGGAGTGACTTCCACCCAAGATGGGTCTGGGAAGCAACTCCTCCTGGTTACAGGGCCTGAGTGAAAGCGTGGAGATGATTGGCTCCATGCCATGGGGCCAAACCTGCCCAGACTTACTATGGCAGCCCAGTAAAGCTGGAAGAATACGGGGATGCTGGCAGGTATAGCTAACTGTAGGAGGAGTCGGAAATGGGGCTGCAAAGGAAGCTGGGCGCTGGGATTTAAACCTAGGCCCGGCAGCCATAGAGGAAGAAGAGACCATGCAGCTCTGAAGTAAAGGAGAGACCACGTGGCTCCATAGTAGTAGAGGAGGGCCACAAGGTTTTGGTAGAGAGAGAAGAGACCATGCGGCTCTGAAGTAAAGAAGAGACCACGCGGCTCCAAAAGTAGTAGGGAGGACCACAAGGTTTTGGGGGAGAAAGAAGAGACCATGCGGCTCTGAAGGAAGGAGTGAACCATGAGGCTCTGAAGCAAGTAGATAGATAGAGGTCCATGTGGTTCTGAAGTGGGGAAAAGGACCATGCGGTTCTGAAGGAGAGTAAAGAGGACCACGAGGTTTTGGAGTGCTTCTTCTTGCCACACAGCTTAGGCAGCAGGAGAGACTTTGCAGCCATAGAGAAAGGGGAGAGAGGACTCTTGCTGCTGGGCCATGAGAAGGTGCCACATGGCTTTGGATTAACTGGAGATTGCAGCAGCCACACAGCTGATGGTGCCGGGAGCCTGAATCACGGACTTCTACATCTTTTCCTGAGACACGGTACCCCGGACTGGGCACAGGGAGAGGGAAGGACTGTGCATCTGTGGGTATTCTAGAGGACTTTAGTATCTTATTGAAGACATTAGGTCATTATTCTAAGTTTGTGTAACTTTTAAATAAACAATTCCTTTCCTTTTCACCAGTCTCTGGCATTGAGAGACGTCTTTCCTCTGGCGGGGGGCATTGCGAACCTAGCAGGTGGGCGTGGGGGAAGGAACCTCCAGAGACAGAAAGGCGGAATCCTTTCTGTAATAATTTATCGTGAACCACCCCCACCCTCTTGCTCTGTAACAATTGTATCTACAATAAAGGCTCTGAGAAGCCCGGCAGAAAAATACATGCCGAACTTTAGCCTGACCCTTCTGCAGCCCAGCTGTCTCCGAGCCCCCACGGAGCCTGGAGGAGCCGTCACTCACAGAGTCTGTTCACTCTCATTAGTTCAACCCACCCCCTAAGACAGTAAGAGCCTCAGGCCCCACCGAGGGCAGAATCAGGGCGGGGACCCAGGCCTCCTGGGCCCCAGCTCCCTGCTCTGGCTTCCACCATATCTCTCCACCTGAAACGTGGCTCTCACCACCCATAAACAGAAGCCGAAGGAGCGGTTCTCCCCGGCCCCCAGCACTGAGCATTTCACATTTGAATTCTACGGTGCTAATTTGTCAGCTTTACAGACCAGAGGCAATTAAGAGTCCAAGACCGGGGAGCCTGTTTTTAATAATCCCATCATTATTCTCAATTTTCAACACCACCACACATGTAAAACCCATTTCCAGTTTCTTTAAAGGTGCTAAATGGCTCTGCGCTGTGTGGGGAACGTTCGCTCCCAGCCCAGCTGCAGAGCAGGCTCGTGGTTTCCAGGCCCTGAACCATGAGAGCAGCAGGTTCGGCCTTGCCCAGTGGGCGGTGCTCTTTCCTGGAGTGTTCCATGCCCGGGACAGGTGACTTGGGCCACAGAGCACTTCTGGGCACAGTGGGGCCACCATCCACTGGGATTTCACAAGGCCCAGGGCCCGCAGAAAGTGAACAGGAAACTAGGCTTTCCTGCTGGGCCAACACCCCGGAAACCGATGGGGAAACTCAGTGACCAGCCCCAGTGACAGCAAGCGGTGTCGAGAGGAGGGAAGTGACTCGGCATCAGGTGGTGTCTGTGAGGACGGCCCCTGAGGAAGGCAAGGCCAAGGGGGCTGGCTGGGCCACAGGGGCTGCTGGGGCAGCCTGTCCTTCTCAGGGCACAGCAGCTCTGGGACCAGAAACCAGAGCTTTTGTAAGGGGCCAGAATCTGGGAGAGAAAGACACCAATGAGATAGGTAGCCAACGATCGAAATAAATGAATGAATTGATTTGGTTGATAAAAGATTGAATGAATGGACAAATGAGCAGTGAATGAATGAATGAACAGTAAATAAATTAACAAATGAGAGTGAATGAATGAACCAATGAACAGTGAACGGATGGATGGATGGACAATCTGACGAAGAAGGAGCAAGCCGGCTGGACCTGCGGGGCCTGCAGCTGCCTCCCGCAGCGATTTCCGAGTCTCAGCCAGCTTTCCTGTCCCTCGCCCAGTTATTGTAGACGCGGTATGTGCAGAAAACAGGGGCTTGTTTGTGCCGGCCGGTGTGTGTTTGCATTTGGGATCAGCGAGTTTACTCATGAAGAAATAGAGTGGAAAGCGGGCAGTGCCTCTGTTTGGCAACAAAACAAAGCAGAGACGGGTGGAGGGTTCCATCCTGTCCCCTTGCACACACAGGCCGTGGGCGGAGGTCCTTTGGAGTGGCAGTGAGCCTCCCAGCCACGTCCTGCTTTGCCCATGTGCGTCTGCGTGGGTGCGTCTGCAGGGACTTTGTGGGGCCTCACGTGAGTTTATTTAACCCTCGGACGAGCCTGGGGGATGGGCACTGCTATTACCCCTCTTCCCCAGGAGACCCAGAGAGGAGAGGAACCTTGTTCGAGGTCAGCGGCAGAGCCTGGATTTACACCCAGGAGCCTCACCCCACAGCCTGCGCCTTCGATCACCAGCTCGTCCTCAAAGCCAACATGCTGGCCTGACGGGTGCGGCTCAGTGGGTTGGACATCATCCTGCAAAGCCAAAGGTCACAGGTTCAATTCCCAGTCAGGGCACATGCCGGGTTGTGGTTCGGTCCCCAGACAGGGTGCCTACCAGAGGCAACTGGTCCATGTCTTACTCACATCGATATTTCTCTCCCCATCCTTCTCCCTCCCTTCCCCTCTCTCCAAAATTAAATAAAGTCTGACAAAAAGCCAACGTGAGGACTTCTGAAAAAATTCCAGCACTTTTCTGCCATATTTAATGAGCCTGCTATTTCCAGGGATGGAAGTGCCTTTAATTCAGCGAAGCCGATTGTTGGGAAAGGTAGAGCAAATGTTGGGAGTGAGGCTGCACTAAGGGGTTGTTGGTGCCAGGGGTTGGCCCTCCTGGAAGTGGGGGCTCCAGAGAGCGCAGGCCCCCAGAAGGCAAGGGGCCAGAGGAGGGCGGTTTGGGGCTATGGTGGGCCTG
The DNA here is from genome assembly GCF_022682495.2 of Desmodus rotundus. Classification (NCBI taxonomy): domain Eukaryota; kingdom Metazoa; phylum Chordata; class Mammalia; order Chiroptera; family Phyllostomidae; genus Desmodus; species Desmodus rotundus. Next base: position 95,560,027 of record NC_071392.1, read on the forward strand.
GGCTCAATGGGATGCAGGCGGCAGGGGTTCCAGGCTCAGGGGGCCTGGGCCTCTGGACTGGCACTGGCACCGTGTCTCTGTCATTTTGTCCCCCTCAGATGGGACCAGGGGAGGGCAGGGGGTGTTTCCCTTTCCAGGTGCCTGCGGCGCTGGTAACCCAGAAGGTCAGACCCCAGGTAACTAGTGTCCCCAGCGGAGGCCCCACGTCCAGACCTGAGCGCCCGGGGTATTTCAGAGGGGCGCCTTTCTCCTCCCCTGACGGAAGCCTGAGGGGGCTTTTGGGTTTTGGCTTTTGGATACTCACTGGGGAAACCTGGTTGAGCTCCTGCAGGTGACGGTTGCAAACGGGTCAGGACAGCTGGTCAGGGAGGGGTGGGTTTCTCTGAGCAGCGCTGGCTCCTGCTGAGGTCACCACTGCGGTCAGGGTCAGTCGTGAGTCTCCATGTGTCTGTGGGGCGCTCCAATGCTGGGTCACGGTGTGCCCTGTGACCTCACTGCTCTCACTGATCTGAGACAGAGTCACGCTTGCCAGCTCCTTCCAGGCCCGAGCGACACCCAGGCGTCTGCGGTTACATTTCCGAGGTTTCTGCTCATTCGGAGCCAGTGCCGCAAGTTCGTTGTTTGGAAAAGAGTGGGGAGGTCGGCTTTTTAAACACATGTATTTTAAGGAAATACATAAACTGAGTTTTTCAAGGAAGTCGTTAAGAGGAGCAGCTGGGGAGGCCGGCGGCAGTGGCTATGTGAGGCGTAGAGAGGGTGCGGGGACTCAGGGCCATGGCCAGCGTTCTCAGGAGCCCAGGGTAGTGGCCCGGCTCAAGCAAAAGGCTGGTTCGCCCAACCACCAGCTGCCAGACGCCAGCTGCCACCTGCCACCCTTCGGGAGAGACCAACTCTGACAGCCCAGACGGTGGTGGCACAGCTACACCAGACCCGTGCTGCTCTGCCTGGTGACTAACTGCCCGCTCTCCAGAAGCTTCCAAACACGCCCTGCTGAGGGTTGTAATCAAACCCACGCCTCCCCTGGGGTTCCCCTCCAGCCTCAGGGAGTGCCCATTACGGTTCAAATCATGCCCCTCGGGACTGGGACCACGGGGAGTTAATGGCCGAAAACACGCTGCCCCTCTGAAGAACAATATTTCAACCCTGTCCGTGGCTACAAACTCCCCACTGGCAGATGAGCCCACCCACTGCTCCAGAGAACCCAGGAGGCCAGGGACGTCCTTTGCCTGTGACTGTTCAGCAAAACCCTGCGGTGGCAGATATCAGACAGCAGACGGAGCTCACTGTCATCCTCACCCCCAGGGCGTTACGTCTCTCCTGGCCCACACAGCACCGGCCGGGTAGGCCCTGCCACACTTAACCATGTTGGCCACAAGCAGGAGCTGGAGCCGATATTCAAAACACACCTGGACAGGGTGCAACAAGGCTGGTGCTCCAGACACAGGGAAGGAAACAAATGGCTTAACTGAAGCAAAAACCAGCGAGGCAGAAGCCAGCCGTGTGAAGCATACCTGGGACTGAGCCAAGGGACACGTGTCCCCTGACCCGCGGTGCCCATCCCTGCCCAGTGCTCCCACGAGGGCTGTGCACCTGGGAGTTTCACCAAAGAACGATGTCCAGGAGCCCCACCCAGAGGGCCAGAGGTGTGAACTGCAGTGGGGGCATTTCTGTCCCAGAGAGAGAAATCTTTTTCACACTGGAATGGGGTCGACTCACGTTTGCCTGACCGTGCAGAATCATGTGGCTCTCTTTGCCAAAATGTCCCCCTTCCAGGCAATGTCCTGCACTTTGCCTCTGGTGACAAATGGGCCCAACAAAATGTTTCCTTAGACCAGCCCTCCTGCCAGGCCACGATCTTTCCCCCAGCTGGGAACTGCCCCAGCCCCTGGGGCAGCCCGTGTGCGTGCTGTGCAGTTGGGCGCTGGCACGCTCCGGGGCCCGCTCCGGGGGCCCACCGCCCCACCTCCCACGGCGAATCACTCTGGCCTTTCACAGCCGAGCAGCTCTGGTGACTACAGGCTGGCCACCTTCTGGGAGGCTGCCCACGAAGCTGCTAATCCCTGTCATCTCCCAGATTGTCCTCCTTGGCAGATACTCAAAACGGACTAAATTTAAAAAGCCACTTTCCCTTTGGTGTCCAACACGCTGTGGGCGTGCCAGGCGCTTCAGAAACCAGCAGGTGAGGTGGTTTGTTTCCTCTCTCTCCTGCCACTCAAATGTGACTTTAAAATCTGTCCCCAAGGTAGAGATTAAATTCTGTCATGCTTTTGACCCAGTGTGATGTGGCCAGGGGCGCTGGGTGAGCTGTGGGTCACTGGCCTAACACGTGTCAGAACCTTAAAACTAACCAGACCCCCACCCATCGCAGGAGGAGAAGGCTCCAAGACAATGACGCGTTAAGATGAAACAGCAAGCCTGGCCGCCTTGACTGGGAGGGGCCTAGGTTCCCCAGTGTGGGGGACAGTCCCCTTCTGCGTGGCCACAGACACGGTCCTTCAGGGGCATGAAGTCAGGCCCTGCGGGGATCCGGGCTCTGCCTCGGACACAGAGCCAGCCAGCTGAGGCTGCATAAGGGGCTTGTATTCACCTGTCACTCACCTGTCCCTCGAACGCCCTGATGAAGCAGCAGCCTTGTGCCAGGTGCAGAGGCCTCGGAAAATGATAAGGGGATTAAGACACATCACCTGCCTGCAAAGGGCTGGCCTACGGTGGGAGGGGAAGGCAGACAGGCCAGGGGGAGGTATAGTTCCCTGGTGCCACACAAGGGGGCGTGGGAGGAGCTCTGGGGTGTCACAAGAGAATCCTGGCCTGGACTTGGCTGCTGGCCGAGGCCACCCCAGACTGCACCTGCAGTCCAAGAAGGAGGGAGCCCGGAAACCTCAGCATGACTGGGATGTAGGATTCCAGGCAGAGCGTGGGAGAGACAGGCTGCAGGGCTGGCCCAGAGCCTGGTCGTCCCGCTGAGAACATGCAGGTCTGGACCTCACTGTTGAACCAGTAGGCAGGGGGCGCAGACTGCCCCCCATGCGGCGGATGAGGGATGAACGCTGGCAATCGCCCGACATGTAGAACCTGGATGGATGTCATCCACCCGGAGACAGTTTGCAATAAAATAGTCTTTACGGTTATTGAGAGTTTGCCCTGATCCTGCCAAGCCCATGCTTGATTTAAACTCCTTCCATCTGGAATTATTAGTTAAGGGCGGTTTTTCAAAGTAAAGATGGATGGTGCGCGCAGATTTCTCTGCCGGCTTTCTGAAAGACGTGGCATCTCCCTGCCACCCGGCAAAAGTCCTTTAATCGTGGTTGATTGAAGATTAGGAGCCTTGAATTATTCGCTAATGGCATCTCTGCAAAGGAATGATTTATGGGGCCAGCAGCTCTGCAAACGAATGCAGATCCTGAACCACCGCGTGTTTCATCCTGCATCGAAACGTGCATCATTTCCACTACCTGTCTTCGCGGTGGAAAATGAACTCAAAGCAGAGGCTAACGTTTAGCCCGGGTCTCAGATCTCGGTGCATTTGAGATGTTAAGAAGACAGAAGTCGGGGCACAGGACAGCGCCCCCTTCAGGTTCCCCTATGCCCTGCAGAGCGCCCACACAGCCACCCTGGGGCAGCCTCCGGGTTCTGGGTCCCCACGGGGAGAGATGCATGCTTTCAGCAACTGTCAGCTATAAGTCGGTCACCCCCCACAAAGGTCCTGTTCTGAATCAACAGCACTCACTGCCAACACCACTCACTGCCCCCAGGTCTCGGCTGCCACCCTCTCGGTTCATTTGCTTGAGAGCAAATTGTCTTGGTTCCAAAGGAAAAGAACGTGCTCTTTTTGTGACAGGCCCCACCGGCAGACACACCCTCCCATCTTCCCTCGAAGGGGCCCGGTTCAGCCTCCGATGCTCTGAAGGGCAAAGTGAGGATGCTGTGGACATGGTCAGCCCGCTCCCTGGCCATCCAGGCCCATGGGAGGCATCCGCATGGATGACATCATCCAGGTTCTAGACATCGAGCAATTTCCAGGGCTCACCCCTCATCCACAGCACGGGGGCAGTCTGCGCCCCTGCCTATGGGTTCAACAGTGAGGTCCAGACTGTGCTCACTCCTGCCCTGCTGGACCTCCCCCCCGGGGTGCTGCCTCCCTGCTGGTCACTGGTCATCCTCACAGTCAGCTCTGGCATCGCTCACCAGGCAGTGTTCTGCGGGTCCCTGGCAAAGGAAGTGAAGGGGTCCTGTGGCCGCTGTGGCCTGTGGTTCTCGGCCATCCCAAGCATCAGAACCCCCAGGAGGGCTTGCCGGGCATCATCCCACAGTTCCTGATTCTGCACACCTGCGGTGGGGCCCGAGAATGTGCACCTTAGCCAGTTCCCGGTGGGGCGGCTGGGGCTGCGGCTGCTGCTGCTGGGCCAGGGCACTCCACTTTGGGAACCACTGCCGGAGGTGATGAGTCAGAGGCCCCTGATCTGGGACAAAGGGCACCAGGAGCCCTGGATAATGCCCCACAGGGACCACAAGTGCAGCTGCTATTTCAGTCCCAGGATCCCGGCCAAACCCTATCCTGAAAATAACCAGTCCCAGGGCCGTGGCCTGGCCTTTGAACCATGGCCCAGAGAGCCGGTGCTGTGAGATCACTCGGTCCACAGGAGCCCCAGCTCAGGCAGGTCTGCAGGGCATCCGATGAGCCGGGCCCTCAGCCCCACACTGCTGACCAGCTGCGTGAGTGTCAGCAGCCCACTCTACCCCAGAGCTTCCTGGTCCAGACAGGGGTGGCCACTGTCCTGCCCAGTGCTCCCGCCGGAAGGATTAAACACAATGGTGCCTGGCATGCTGCGTGCTCAGGAAGAGCAGCCGCCACCAGTAACAATTCGAAAGGGCTGCTGGACCCAGTCCTGCCCTGGGCGCTGACTGTCCCCGTGAAGACACGAGACTTGGGCACGGAAATCAGTTACATGCAGGCCTGCACATCTGCGTGATTTCTCAGGGTTCAGCGCCCTCCTTGTTGTTGCTTTGACATTAATCAGCCCCCCACAGCCAGGCTGGCCAGAAGGAAGAGTTGGGCAAAATTTCAGTCCCCAGCCCCCGCCCCAAAGGAAGTGATTCTTTGCCTGCTCACGTCAGTCCCTCCCCAAGAGCAGGGACGGGAAAGAGTGTGCATTCTAATGACTGAGGACAGAGCTGGCCCAGAGACGCGGCCATGGGAGCATTGTGGACGCTCCTGGGGTCCAAGCGCAGCCCTTCTGTCTGTGGTGTGCAGCTGCTCCGCGGCCCAGGACAGGCCTGATGTCAGGGCAGGGGAACAGAGAAGACCTCTCAGGCAAAGAAGCTGAAAGTGGCACTTCATTTGCTCCTGCATGCCCACATGCTGGCCAAGCACAGATCTCCCAGTGTCCAGGCCAGCTGACCTTTGCCGCTGGGCAGCTGGTCTGGTGCCCACATTTCCACCGGCAAGCCCCAGGCTGCCTCTGGAAGGCAGTTTCCTGCATGGAAGCCCCAGGCCCATGACCAAGGCATTTTTAGCCATTCTCCAAGGCAGCCGTGGCTCTGAGGCTCTGAGCAGGGAGCTCACAGGCGTGGCTCACAGCTAATTGAGAATCTGCGTGGATTTCCTCACGACCCTTCCTCCAGAGCTCAAAACAACTCCTTCCTGGCCAGTCCAGCTTCATGAACCAGAAGTCAGTGTCCACTGAGGTTCCAGGAAGCTGTATTTTTAAGACTCATTCCGTAGGCCAGTGGTTTCAGCCAGGGCGGTTTGCCCCCAGGGCCTCGGCGCAACGTCTGGAGACGCTGTGGGTTGTTCCAACAGGGAGCAGGGTGCTGCTGGCCACAGTGGGTGGAGGCCAGGGATGCTCCTGGACATCCCACAGGGCACAGGAGGGACCCCACCATGGACAAGGAATCCACCCAGCATGCCACCATGCCAAGGGGCAGGGAGCCTGCGTGGACCCACTCTGCAATACCACCCAGATGCCAAGGAGCTCACAGCCTGCATTTTAAAAACTGGTGCTCTCGGACAGGCTGGGGGAAGTGAGCTTGAGCTGGGGCTGGGGGGCGGGGCAGGGCGGGGGGAGTGGGTAATGTGTTTCTGAAACGCCAGCTCTGACCCTGGCCCTGCTCTCCTGAGTGCCTGGCCTGCCATCCGCTGGCTCTGGGCTGTTGCTCTGCTTTAATTCACACTCTGAAGCTACTGCTTGTGGGGCCTGAAAATAGAATAGAGATAAACAGGGGTTCTTGCCCTTGGTCCAAGTGCAGCTGGAGCGGGGGAAACCCAGCAAAATGAACCTGCGGTGCTCACTGTGATGGGTGGTGGGAAGTCTCCAAGGGACCTCGTGTGAGCAGAGCCTGGAGCCAGGCACGGGACCACAAGGGGACACGGGGCCCCAGGGAGGGTCTGTTCTGAGACAGAATCTAGAGGCAAAAGTCCCACAGAGGAACCCCCTCCTCACCTCACCCATCCTGGGGTTTGTTACTTGTCTCCCCATGGGTGGCAGAATTCTCAACATGTCCCCGAGACCCCTGTCCACTCAGAGGAACTCTAACCTGGCTCTGCCGCAGGGTTTGACCTCCTTACACTAAACAGAAGTCCCCCGTGTCCCGTACACCCACGCTAGGGGAGATGAGTGAGGACGGCCCACCTGCTATAAAAACCCTGCTCACATAAACACGTCCTCCGGGGTCCATGCACGTGAGCGCGCCAGCGGGACCCGTGAAGACGCCATCGGCAATGTGGCCATCCTTCCTCTCGCCGCCACACCGGACAGACGTGGGTCTCAGAGGCTGGGCCCTTCCTGGGCCGCATGGTTTCACGCTGCTTGTTTTCCTGGTGGGTGTTTCCAGGGATGGCTTTGGGGTTGGACAATCCCAGGCTTTCTCAGACTAGACAGTGGTTTCTTTGGCAGGACAATTTTCTCCAAAATGTAAAGATTTCTGATCTAGTTTTGTTCAGTCATTCTGTCTGTCACGAAAGTTCAGAACGCTGAGGAGTCCGGCCTCGCCTGGGTGGCCTCTGGGCTGAGTTCATGTGGCAGTGCCCGCCCACCTCGAGCGTCTGAGCAATGGGCTGGGGCGGGAAGGCATCCCCTTACAATGGCTTTGGCCACAAGGCCCACACATCGCTAGGCTGGGCCACAGGTTTTATTTTCTGCCAAGTGCTCTGCTTTACACAAAACCATCTCAAGGACTGACGTTGGAGAGATGCCGCAGCTGCTTTTCTCGGCCCCACAAGGCTCCAAATTACCAAGCTCTCGGTGACCTGGACTGCCGGCTGCAGGCAGAGGGTGTCTATTAGCACAGCTGCATCCCTGTCACTTGGCTCGTGCACTGGCTTGTGGTGGCCCAAGTCTTTGTCCCTCTCCCAGGGCTTTGCTAGACGCAGCGAGAAGCAGTAATGCATTTCTACGCTATAAACGTCTTCTACCTCAACCCCTGTTCAGCACATGAGCTGCTTTTCAACAAAAACAACCGGGGGCCCTTGTTATCCGAGGCTTTGTTTCTGCATGAAAGGGGTCACCGGACCTCCGGCACACAATATTTGACCACATCCATTAAGCCCCTGCCGTGTTTCAGTTCTACTACTTGAAGCTTGTTTCTCTTGGTCCTATATTCTATATCAGTGAAGATTAGATTTGGCCACAGTGACAGAAAATCCAAAATAGCAGTGACTTTAATGAGACATAGTTACCGTATTGTGCTGTGTATAAGGCGCACCCACATTTCTGTGCATATTATACACGGGATTATTATACCCATGGTATGTAATCATTATATCCATGTATTATGGGCATCCTTATTTTTCCCGCAAAAATTTGGGCAAAAACGTGCACATTAAACATAGCAAAATACAGTAATTCTCCTTCATTTCAAGACTAGAGTAAGGTGGTCCAGGTATGGTCCAGTGGGAATCTCTGGGGTCAGAGTCCTGCACCCTTTCTGTCGTATTCATGCACCAACGTCCAGAATGGCTGCAGCAGCACCTGCCACCACATCCTCATTCCAGTCAGCAGATCTAGAAGAGGCGGAAGAGATTGACACATCTCTACCCTTCATGAACATTTCCTGGAAGTTGCCATCCATTGGTGAGAAATTCATCGCATGGCCATACCTGGCTGCAAGGGAGGACGGGAATTGTCACTCACACTCCGGATGGCTGCAATTCAGGATTCTACTACTGAGGAAGGACAGGTAACAGATATTGAGACAATTCACAGTCTATTTGTGCCAGATTGCAGCATCGGAGTCTTTGTGCTGGAGAAGTTAAAGGATGGTGTCCTTCCTGTGGTCACAGCTCCAGAATTCAGCCTCTGACACATGCATTTCAGAGGCAACGAGACCAGGCAAGGTTTGCAGTCTGCTGTCCACGCGTCTCCATGTCCGAGGGGACCACTGCTGCACAGCCCAGTGCTCCTGCCCCAAGGACCGTGAGATGAGGCTTTGGGTACTGAGTTTCACTTGGGTGTTCGCTGTACTCCAGCTTCTGTGTCCAGCAAGTCGCAAAAGGAAGCAGATCAAAAGCCTCCAGGGGAAAACTCCACAAAGCCAGCGTGATTGTGAAAGCAGATGGAAAACCAAAACTGATGGAAAGCACAACAAATGTTTAACTTTCAGGGCTGCAGCCGTCTTTGGACCGCCGGTAACTCAGAGACTATTGTTCTTCACACAATCGCGCTTTCCTTGCAAAGATTGACTGTTTCAGCTGCGTTGCCCATCTCATGGGTTCCGGCCCCTGGAGGCTTACCCTCCCACCAGGCCCTCCTCCTGCCCCATTTCCAACGGGAACCTGTTAAGCAGGCAGATGGACTTGGGAGTGGCCTTGTTGGGGGGAACCAGCCACATCCATGACTCCAGGGCCATTATCGGCTGGGAGCGGGGGTGCAGTTAGTGCCAACTGGCATCAGAAGGTGAGTCTGACGTCTCCTAGGGCAGGTGAGCTTCCGACCCATGCCGACAGGGCTGTCTCACCCCCCAGACACCACTGTCCCCCGAGACCAGTGACAATGGCCAGGCTCTGAAATCCAGATACATATCGGCTGCAAAATCCACAAAGGCCACAACAAAATCCACATGAACAAATGTGTGATTCGGTGTCTACAAAATGTGGCGTTTTGGTCTCCTTGTTAATTGTCACATAGGGCGTTCGTGACTTTTCAGGAGTGTTTCGTGGCTCTGGGAAGCAGGTAGTTGGAGAGTCTCACCGTTGCAAGAATTCGCACACGTGCGCCACGGCCAAGGCTCCACAGCCAGCGGTGAAGGGCACGAGTGGCCCGCGCCACCGCATGTTTACGTGAAACCCTCCCAGGGCTGTGCGGCCGGAGATCCGTGTGGAACGCAGGGCTGTGGGTGCACCGTCCCCGGTGGGGTACAATGTGAAGTTTCCGGAAAGAAGGCCTGAAACCAGGGGCAGTCCCCTTTTTTCCCATAAAGATGGGAAGTAAATATATTGGCTGTGTGGGGACAGTCTTTGCTGTGATAGCACAGAGCCGCCCTAGATGGAGCATAAACAACACGTGAGCAAGGGCGGGTGCCAATAAAACTTTATTCGCAAAACAGACAGGGGCGGGGGCCGGGGGCCGGGGTACAGACCTGCCCCACCCATAGTTTTCTGTCTCCTGCCCCAGATCCAGGAAGGTGTAAAGACCACCTACTGATCCCTGCCAACACAGCAGACTCAAAAACTGCACTTCTGAAAACATTACTGTTTTCGTGAATCACCCAAAAAATGTCATAGACTCCACTCGGGATGGTTCCATGTTGTTGGCACAGCAGCTCAGCCGCCCGAGGGTCAGCTCCAGAGCTGGTTCTTCTCTCTCCGGTGCCCCGAGTGCTGGGTGATGAGCGATGGGCTGCACACAAACCCTGGAGGGCTGTAAGTGTTTTCACCGCTTTGCCGCCAGGAAAAGGGGGGCTTCAGCCCCCTGTCAGCTACACCCCCGTTTCACATGACACTGCACTGATGATTAATTAGCCCAGGGCGCCTGAGGGTCCTCACAAAAGATTAGGCTCATCAATCCTGTAAAGGTTTCAGATTCAGCCAACGCCCCTGAGAGCTGCCGTACAGGCACAAAAGGGCCCGAGAGCATCTCCATCGCGCTGAGCTGGCCGCTCCTCTATCGCTCAGACCAGAAAACTGACCATTTACAGGGCAGGGGCCTCCGATTTTAAATGTTTACTATTTTTAACAGAAACCATCCCTTTCCCCACACTTCCCCTGGCACAAGTAAAGTACACAAGTAAAAAATGAGTTAAAGCTTGTGGTTTTGTTTAAAGATAGGATCTAATTGGAATTTATACATAAAAGGCTACTAAATTCTTTTACGTTCCTAATACCACACAAGTTAAATTATGTCTGTTCATTTTTAAAGAATGCATTCCTTATAAAGTTGTAAGCAAAATCATTTTTCTCACATTTATATACTCAAAAAGTAGACAGGATCACTATTTATTTTCCCTTTCTTTTCTTTACCCTCTCCCAAGGATTTTTTTTTTTCATGGCTTTTAGAGAGAGAGGAAGGGGGAGAGAGACAGAGATGGAAAGAGAGAAACATCTATTGTTTGCCTCCCATATGACATACCCCGACCGCGGAATTGAACCCACAACCTGGGTATGTGCCTTGATCGGGAATCAAACCCACAACCCTTCAGTTATGGGATGACACTCCAACCACCTGGCCACACCAGCCAGGGCTCACTATTCTTTTCAATCACTAAAAACACGGATCACAAATCTTCTAGAAAACACTTTCCTATTTACCTCTTTTTTAAACTGAAACAGAATCATAATTACAGAAATATAAATAGCCACTAAAACATCTATCTTCACCTCTGCCCCCCACCAAAACTCCCTGTTATTGCCAAAGTGCCGGTTAACCTACAGGTCACCTTTCATTTACCCTCTGAGCTGGACTGCTCGTGGAAGCAAGGAATTACAAAATTCAAGTTTCTCTGGAAAACCTGTTTGACGAATCAAAATTTTTAAAAACACATAACCTTTAAAAAATAAATAAATAAATAAATAAATAAATAAATAAATAATAAAAACACATAACCTGCTGTTTCGCTTTGGTTCAGGATGTCTGGTCTGAGAATATCAACGCATCCAATCTGCACTCATAGCTTATGCTGCTCCTAGGATTGGGAGGGGCGGGAGGGAGGGGAGAGGGGAGGGAGAAGGACCCATCCCAAGCCACTGTAACAAGCATCATTTAGGAGGAAACGCGTGGTCCGTCGGAGCATGTGTCTTCAGGCCTCAGAGATGAGCCAGTCCAGCAGCTCCGCAGCAGTCCACTCCGAGACGGCGAGGGAGTTCAGGGTCTCTGCCCGCTGGGCTCGCACTCTCCCTCCTCGGTGTAGACGTGGGGCAGGGACCCAGATCCTCCCGCCAGCGTGCCCAGGCCGCACAGCCGCTGCAGGAAAGCCAGGGAAAGAGGGGCTGAGGGCCAGCTTTTTCCCCACATGGGGCGTTTTCTTCATGCGCCATGGAGGGACACCTCAATGCAATAGGACAGTGGGCCGTCCCCTCTGTCCCTGGCTGTCACAGAAGGTTCTGCAGACTCAGAAAAGGCAGCCAGCTGAGGGGACAGATAGCACCTTCACACTTTCCAGCTGGTTTCTGGCAGGGACGTCTGACCAAGGGGGTCTCTGCCTTGATTCAGGTGGCACAGGCCCTGGGGTAGTGTCTCTCACTCCTTATGGGTTTATTGTTGGGGGTGAGTCCTGTGCCCTGATACCGGCTGTCCCCTCCCTGAGTGACCGTCCCCGCCTGCCAATCTGCGCAGCACCAACTCCAGCTCGGGCTTCAGGATGCGAGGCATCTCTCTGCGAACACTTTTCTGTTTGTTTTCTGGTCTGAGTGACTGAATACATGTTTGTTGCATGGGTGGGTGGACAGACGGACGGACGGGCAGATGGACAGGTGGATGAGGTTAAAGAGCTTTCGCCTATTTACTTCTAGATATTTCTGGGAGGGAGCCGGTTTCCCCCGCCTTGCTGGGAGTGGATTTAGAGGGATTGCCTAACCCGTCACAACCTCACGGTGGTCCCTGAGTGGGTGAGCTCACCCAGGGCAGGAAGCCAGTCAGGATCCAATGTCTCAGAGTGGGAGGAGGCAGGAGGGCGTGGGCGGCCATGCCTCCCCTCCATCCTGGCGGTCAGCTGTCCCCAACTTCCTCCGGCCTGCGGGGGCCACTCCTCAGCTGTTTCACTGGGAACATCTGGCCTCATGTTTACTGGTATAGGGCCCACGGGTGCACATGTGCATCCCCACGGGCCCCTGGAGCCCACCAGGCACCCTGGTCTCAGACCTCCAGCTCCAGAGCTGTGAGAAGTGAGCCTGCTGGTAAGCAGGCCGCCCGCCCGTGGTCTCTTGTCCCTGCAGCCCCGGCTGACAGGGGCAGTGACTTAGGAGGACGCGACCCAGCCTCAGCCAGCGGGGAAGACTTCCTACCTCATGCAGCATCTCCACCATCACTCCCGCCCTCCTTTCCAGGGGCTGTGTGGGCACCATGGTCGCTGGGTAACCTGCAAAGCAAAGGGACAGAATCTTAACACCACTTGGGAGCCCCCTCCTTGAAGTTCCCGCATTGATGGCCTCTGCTGGCCAGAACCTGGGGGACCACGTTCCCCCAAGTGGCAGGTGGAGGGCGGTCAGAGCTCTCCCTGAGGGAGAGTCAAGTGAAGGGTAGTTCGGTCACGCGTCCCCTGTTTGTGGTGAGAGAGAGGAGGAGCCCCTGCAAACACAGAACCAGAAACACCCATCACACTGTCCTTTCTCCTGCAGCACTAAGGCTACAGAGACTGTACTGATAGCAGTGTGGGCATTCCTAGCAGAGCTCCGTGGGCAAGCCTGCCGGTTGCTTTGTGGGGCTGGAGCGTGGGAATGGGTTTTCCAAGCCCCACCTGGGGCCCACAAAGGCTCGTGGGCCTGGCCTCAATGTTTGTGAATGAGGCACATCCACCCCTAGGACCCAGGACCAGCCACGTGATTTGCAGGCCCAGTGAGAAACAAGAGTGTGGGACCCATTGTCCAAACATCACATCACATGGAGAGCACTTTGAAGGTGACTGAAGTTTAAACATGTAAGAACAAATACATAATTTCTTATAAATAAATTCCAGGGTTTTGAGGGGTCCCCCTCGTATGTGAAAGTCGAGGGTCACTTAGCTTACATCTGTAAGCCACGGTTTCATCATTGAAACCAAGGTTTGGTGCGTGCCCCATCCCCAGAGCCCTAAGAAGGCTTTGGCAGTGCTGGCCAAGGGCTCAGCTCGTTGGAGCCTTGTCCTGTACACTGAAATGTGTGGGTTTGATTCGGGGCCGGGACGCATATGGGGGGCAACTGATCGATGTTTCTCACGTCGATATCTCTCACTCTCCCTCTCTCTAAAATCAATAAACATATCCTTGGGTGAGGATTTTTTTTTTAAAACGCCTTGGCAGTAATGGGGGTGTGTCCAGAGCTGTGAGTAAGAGGCAAGGGGAAGGACATCTGGGTACTAGAAGAGGACAGAGACTCCTCGCCCTGCAGGGGCTCTCATCCCGCTGACAGCTGCTCCTGGACCAGTCCGTTTGCCTGTTAGGCCAAGTTAGTGTGTCTGTTGGGCAAAGCACAGCTAGGTGTCCCAGTAGTTTCCTTCTTCAAATGACACAGACAAATTAGCTAAGTGCTGCTTTCATTGCTGGGGTGTGGGGCCCAGCTAGCGGGCTAGTTAGGATCAGACCTCCTGCCTGCTCGGCCCCGCCCCAGGAAGGCCCAGAGCAGACTGTGCTCCAGTAGCATGGCCCAGGGCTCTTATTCCCCCCCACCCCCACGCCCCGTGCTGCACGCCAATAGGGAAGAGAGATCAGGGTGGGAATCCAAGGAGCCTTAGTGGACCGCCAGCTTCTCCAACCACCAGTGATTTTGCAGAGAATCTCCCTCATTACTCGAGCATAAAGCTGACATCCATCTGAGGATCTTCTCCCAGAGGCACCTCACGTGCTGTGACAAGGCCTAAGACACCAGGAGGTGGCAACCTGAATCCTCTGTGAGCAAAAAGTGTGGCCTTTTGACCTCTCCTTGCCTTTCATTGGTTAGCTCAGCCACCCTCGCTTCCTGGGGAACACAGAGAGCAGAGGCCCAGTGCTTTCCTCCCAGGGCGGAGCCAGGCCCAGCCCAGGGCTGCCAGGGGGACCATGGAGGTGCTGCAGGGCCGGTGTCGGAAGCAGCAGGTTTGGAAAACCAGCAGGTATTGGCCAACCACCTTGTGTCGGGGCCTGAGGGGTGCTTTCGTGGGCATCATCTTCCAGCCCATCTGTGAGGCCAATTTTATCATCCCTGATTCACAGCAGAGGATGTGGGGTTATGTGATGTGCTCGATATGACGAAGATGATAAGATGCAAAACCCAGGTCCTGTGCCTTCAAGGCCAGTGAGTTCTGCTCGGACTCTGCCAGCGAGGATGGGAGAGTGGTTCTGCCTTATTCTGTCTGCCCCAGGCGGGGCCGAGAAGCCAGTGTAGACTCATTAATTAGTGAGCTCGGCACAGGGTCAGTTTATAGAAACTGTACCTGGTAAAATCCAGTGTCCTCTAAACAAGGCTTCTCACCCTCAGCACTGCTGACACTGGGGCCACCTTCCTCTCTGCTGTGGGCAGTCCCAGGTACTCGAGGATGTTCAACAGCATCCTTGGGCTCCACCCACTAGGTACCCAAAGCATCTCTCCCCCTCCCCCACCCCGGCCGGGTTGTGACAGTCAAAATCATCTCCCAAAGTTGGCAAATGTGCCCTGGTGGGCAAAATCAGCCCCAGGGGAGAACTCCTCGGACAACTCTACCCCTCTTCCGCTGCACCAGAGCAAGTGCGCACGGGGACATGAGAGGCGGGCGGGGAGCAGGGAAGCAGGGAAGCATGTGCCTGTGTCACTGGCGGTGGTGGCGGCACGCTGCATCCCACAGCCGGGGCTGCAAGGGCTCTGCTCTCGTCATTGTGCGTGATCAGGGTCTGCTGGCCTTCCCCACAAGGGACCGAGCATTGGTGCCTCTTGGCTCCAGACACAAAACCACATCGCAGCAAGAAAAGCAGAGCAACTGTAATGAGACAGGAGGGGGAGTGAGTTGAACAAGCTCTTCTGCATCAGAGGCTTCAGCAGGTCGTGTCTGCTAACTTGTAGCTCAGCCATGAGTGACAGGGTCAGCTTGGGCCTTAAGCATCTTTGTAGCTACAGGGCTTAGCGAAGCCGGTGGCACAGGGGCCAGGGCACCGTGCATTGACTTGATGGTGGGTCGACTCAGCCTGCTGGGTCTATTTATTCGCCCTGCCCAAGCCCGGGAGCCCAGATAGGCATCTGTGTATTGCCGCCCCAGTGTCCTTGCAGGCCTCAGGGTCGCCCCCTGGCAGAGCTTGTCCGTGGCTTCCATTGCGGTAGATTGCTACTTATTGAATGGAAGCCACTTCTGCCACATGGACAGCATGTGTGACCAGGTCTGGAACTCGGTGAGCCTCCAGGCCCTTCTCTGGACACCCCGCTGCTCTCTGCCACCATCTGCTCCCCACCCCCGAGGGCCCCCTTTCCTCGGCTCACAGCCCGGGCCACACTGCAGCCAGCTGACCTGCCAGAGCCAGGGACACCACACAGAGAGGGGCCAGGACACCCAGGAGGAGCCACAGCCCTGTGCTTGATGCCTCCGCCGCACGCGTGGATCCACCGGGGGAGGAACAGACCCACATGTGGACGGTCCGCCTCTGGGACAGTCCCTGTCTGTCTCCGATGAAAAGCAGCACTAAGTAATCCCCACGGGGGAGGTTTTTCCGCATTAAAAGTTCAACCCACCGACCTGCAGGGAGAAAGCGATCTTGAATGCATCGGCTCACTCGGGGTTCGGCTGCTCACCGGATAGTTACCAATGCTGTCCACCTGCCGAGGCTCTGTCCGAAAGTCAGCCAACTGCAGAGTTAGAGGGGACCGTTGTCAAGATCACTCCTACTTCTGACAGCAGCTACAAGGTCAGGGGCTCCCAGGCCAGTCAGCCAACGGAAGAGGCACATGGGGCAGAGTCCAGAGATTACCAACCACAGAGCTTCTAGTCTCTTGTCCCCCATGGAGCTGGGACAGCACCACCTCCCGGCATCGATGAGGCGGTACACAGGGGCGTTGCCAACCACGCAAGCCCGCCTGAGCCTGGCTCCCACAGTCTTTATGGGGACTCGGTCTCAGAAGCCTGGCTGCCTGCCCACATGACCCAAAGCCCTGCCCTGAACCACACCGTTCCTGTTGATTGGCACAAGACACCCACAAACACTTTTCTCAGGCAAGACATTCCAAGAGCTTGGTGATCTGCTCCTAAAAGCCAAAGCCAAGGCCAGACCTCTTTTGGGGTGAGGTCCAGTGCCTCACCACGCAATTGGGGTCTGGGGACTGAGAACGTGAACCCAACCACAAAAACAAGCTGCATCCCACAGAGTCCTGAGTAAGAGCACAGAGGAGAAGGCTGCCAGCAGATGCCCGTGGCTCCTGCTGGGAACAGCGCCCCGGGTCTCTTTCGGAGAAGCCCACATTCCCGAACCCTCAGCCCATGCGAGTCAGGAGAGGCCACGCCCAGACCCCAGCCCGGCCCAGGTGTGGGCTCACGGCCCCCCAGTAAGCGAATCTCCTCCTCACTCCTGCCCACAGCGACTGGCAGGGCAGGGGAGACAAGCCAGGTGGGATCCCTGCCCCGTGCTAGGATGAACCTCGGACTCCCAGGAGCCCAGAGGAGAGCGTGCCTGACGATGAAGGAGCCCTGAGTAAGGCCAAGCCGAGGCATGACTGGCAGCATTCTTGGGCATCCTTAGAGTCGACGCAGCTCTGCTGGAACGCAGGCTGACCTGGCTCTGTCCCAGCTGTGCAAGCTGACAAACTCCTTTTGCCCGCGTCTGGGTTGGGGTTTGGTCGTTTCTGCCCTTTAGCCTTGGCCAGTACAAATACTCACCCTGACTTTCCCCCAGTTTCCACGCACCTCCTGCATTTCCCGAGGTCGTGTCCAGTTCAAAAGTGAGGGGGTCCACGTAGGGCTCCAGGTTGCCATCCTCCACCTCCATGAGGAGGGGCACAGTCTGGGAGGATGTCGGACGGGAACAGCTCAGGGTCCCTGTCCCTGTCTGCGGCGGGTGGTCTTGGGGGATTCCAGGAAGAATTGTTTATCAACTAAAGAGCCTACTCCGTGCACACCAGCCCCTGGAAGAGGAGCACTGAGTCCTGGAGAGAGAGAACCATTCCACGGAGCCGCGGAAACCGTTTCCCTTTCAAAGGCTTTCCTGTGGGTGCTTGGGCTGCTTGCCTGCTCTTTCCAAATTCGGAGGGTCTCATTAGCCTAAGTTAACAGAATGCCACTTCAGATCGTCTGCAGAGCCAGGTAGAATGTAGACCCAACAGGTGCATGGAAGTGTTGACGGCACGGGGTGTTAAGCAGGGGGCGAGATGGGAGGAAAGTGGATGTGCTGTGTGGATGGAAATGTCGGTTTCCTGATGGTGTCCCCCTTCGTGACCTGGTTGTGACGCGTGGTGTGGGTCTGCAAGGTGTTACCATTGCAGACACGGGCAGCGGAGACTCAGGGTCCCACTGTTCTATTTCCCTAAATCCCTGGAAGACAGACCCCTCTCTCCTCCTCCTCACCTGGACTGATTAGAAATGCAGGTTTACTACCTTCCTACCCGACGCTCTGCTGATTAGTTATTACAATCAGCTCCACAGCCTTAAACCCTGGGTTTGAATTCGCCGCTTTCCTTAAATACAATTAGCGAAGTTACTGGAAGGTTTTTATGTATTCTACTTCATGTCCTGGCCGGTTTCAAACTTTGGCCTTGGGGGTCATAGAGGAAAGTGTTCAAACCTGCTCATCAAATCGCCCACTGGGATTATGACAAATGTGTCCCGTGCAGTCACATTCACCTGAGCTTGTGAGCCACTCCAAGCACAGGGAGACTGAGCCGCATCTCTCTCACACACCACTGTGTCACGAGCTGGTGAAAGAGACGCTGGGTTTGATCGCGCTTCCTGGGGGTTAATGGTCTCTTCTGAGTGAGTGCTCTCCGCCTTCCGCTGGCCTCGGTTCCGGATTCACCAGTCCGAGAGTTACCATCAAGCACAGTCACCGTGTGCTTGCACAGTGACGGGAAGGCTCGTGTGTCTGCCGTTTGTGCTCTGACTCTCGTCAGCTCCCTCTGGAGCTAGAAAAAAAACACTTGCCCCGCGTCTCGGGTAAACACTCGCCGTCATCAACAGCACGCGTGATGACGACGTAGACGCTGTTGTTCACGTAGGGGGACTCTCGGTCCATCTGCCTCCCGGCGACTGCTGCTCCCGAGTGCTCATCCGAGGCCACCCAGCTGGCAGGATCGTGAACTGGTTGGTACCTGACCGAAGGAGACACATGTGGTCTTTAAAATTATGAAGTCACAGCGGACATGATTTCTACCACAAGTCATGTGGGGAGTTCTCAGAACGAGACATGACAGGCATTCCTGAATTCGAGGAAGGCCCAGGGACCACAGCCCGAGACTGCTCTTTAAATGTCAAATCGGTAGTTGCTACAGATTCAATGTCCGGTCCTTGGTTGGTTGAACGTGACTCGATCCCCTTAGGAGGACACTCTTCCTGCAGGGGAACCGATCTTCAGTTGCCTATAGGTCCTCGTGGCAGAAGCCTAGGCCTCTATCCCCCTGGAGCCCACGGATTCCCACGCAGGTAATCCAGTCATTCACCTGTGTGCGCCGGGCACCACCGAATAGGGCGGCTCGCCCTGCACTCTGGGATCCCCGGGACCTGTCAGAACGGGGTGCAGCCGTGGACCCGAGCACATGCTGGGTGGCCGAGCACAGCTCCCTGCTGAGGGGCCCACAGAGGAACCTCCTGCACCCAGAGGCCATCACCAGGAAAGCCGCAGGCCCCCCAAAGGGCCAAGAAGGGAAGTGCTCCTGCCTTCCCTTCCTTATCAGAAAAGGCCCTGCAGCTCTTCCACCCCAGTGTCCCGTGCGCTGTGGTTTTAAAGGGACTGAAGTTGTCCATGTGCTGCTTCAGTCTCAGAAAGTTCCATGGGAGGGCAGTGTTTTTGTAACATTTACAATTTGGGGGTGGAAACTCAGAGTTCACCTGTGGATCGTCTCAGGCAGAAAACGCTTCTCTGCAAGTTCATGTGAGAGAGAGGAAGGCCCACTGAGTGGGCGCGGGGCAGGACACAAGTAGACGAGCCCTGCCCACCGGGCCACATGCCCACTGTCACAAAGGACACTCAACCTACACTCTGGGAAAGGCAACACCTGAGGCTACACGAGCAGGCTATTTGGT
Organism: Desmodus rotundus; assembly: GCF_022682495.2. Taxonomy (NCBI): domain Eukaryota; kingdom Metazoa; phylum Chordata; class Mammalia; order Chiroptera; family Phyllostomidae; genus Desmodus; species Desmodus rotundus. The sequence goes on from NC_071392.1 coordinate 95,579,317, forward strand.
TTTTGACTCCAGCAGGATGCAGACATTCACGGAGACCCACTTAGGAGCCAGCCGTGCTCGGGGCACAGGCCCATGGTGATGACGAAGGCAGGGGCTGTGCCTGGTGTCCCCACAGCGAGGTCCCCAGACCGGCAGCGTCACTGTCACAGGGGATCCTTAGAAACACAGATCTCCGCCTCACACCCCAGTGTGAGCGCCCCTGCTGCTGGGCCCCTTTCTCGGCGCGCAGCTGCGTGAGCCTGTGCTGGGTGGAGCTCACGGCTGGTCGTGCAACAGAGCCAACTCAAAGAGCACATGGTGGGAAATTTCCACAGTCACGGGCGTGGCTGTGACCCCACCCCCGGCACACGACCATTTGTCTAGTAATTCATTTTTTTTAATATTTGGGAAAACCATCACCCCACAGTGAATTGGAAATTAAAAGAAACAAAAGCTGATTTTCCCAAAGTGAGTTGAGCAGCAGTCCCCAACCTTTTTGGCACCAGGGATCAGTTTCATAGAAGACAGTTTTTCCACGGACTGGGGGGAGGGGGAGGGAACAGGAGGTGGAGCCCAGGCGGTAATGCCAGCGAAGCCTGGTCCCTAACAGGACACTTCTGCTTCAAAAGCCACCTCTCTCCGCCCAGCCCCGTCTCACCTGACCTGGCTGCCCGAGCTGTCCGGGTCTATAGCCTTAAAACTTCCCAACTGGGTTCCAGGCCCAGGGCTCTTGACCTCGCTGATGACGAAGCTCCTGGGGTGAAAGGCCGGTGGGTGGTTGGTGTCCGTCACCTGCACGCTCACCGTGGTGCTCGCCACTGCCAGTCTTGGCCTCTGAGGCTCACCGCCCTCACAGGAAAAGAGCGGCTCTTCGTTTTCCACCACGATGATGAGGCTGTGCACGGGGTGGGCTTCGTAATCCAGAGCCTGTGAGGCCCCCCCTCCCCCCGCAGAGAGGAGTTCATTAGTACCTGCTGCTTCTTGGCCAGAGGACCCCGCTGCTGCGCCTGTGGCTTTGCACTTCACTTATTATTTACCTTGTCTTTGAAAATGATCAAGGGACAGTTGTCAGCTCATTGTCAAACCCTTCCTGCGGTTCCTTCACCCTCCCCCATCCTGGTGGGGAAGAGCCACCCTCCGTGAGAGGGTGATGAAAAATGCAACACAGACCTAACCTAATGAAACATTAATGTGACAGCCGTGCTGCCAAACAAATCAGGGGACCTGGAGGAGATGACACACTCATGCTCACAGCTCTCTGGGGTGCAAGGTGGTCAGCAACTTAAAAGGCTTGAAAGGCTAGAGAGGTTTGGGCAGTTCAGCCCCAGGCACACGTATCACAGCGTGGTCTTGCAGGGAACCCAAGATGGAAACTCAGGCCCACCCCAGACCAGCTTGCTGGGGCCTGCCTTTGAACCTGATCCTGGGTAGACTGGCCGGCCCTGCCCTGCCCTGGCCACCCGCGGCTCTGGCTGTGCCATTGAAGGCCCTGGAGGCAGACCGCCCCGTCTGAACTCTAGTCTAGCTGTGTGGCTTCACAAAAATGCGCCAGCCTCTCTGGGTGTCCTGCTCAGTAGAGATAATGACACTCTGCTGCAGGGCCAGCTGTCCGTTAGGCACAGCAGGTTGAGGGCCAGCAACCCACGACACTCTCAAGCTCTTGCACAAATTTTCTCATTTTTGTTAGACTCAGAAGGGAACCAAGGAACTCCTAGGGTTGGAAAAAATGTTGTAGATAATTTTTATCACATCAGAAAAAAACCCAACATTTCAGGGCCTGTGCAAATCTATTAAATTTTGTCTAAAAATATAAAATGTCAAAGTACTTAAAGCCTAATCAAAAATAATTTTTAATATTGATATTAATTTGGCGGGAGGAGCCAGGAAGGCGAAAGGGCCAAGGGACCGCTGAGGAAGCCGTGGCCCGGCCCTGCACTCACCGGGCACCACGGGCACTCCGGATGCTGCGGGTCACGGGGGTCAGCTCCCGCCACAGCATCCTCAGCCACCCAGCCAGTGTGCATCCTGTAAGGCTTTACCTTGATCACATTTACAATCCCTTCGTTGGTTTCAGGGTCAGTCACGATGTCCAAATGCTCCTCTTCGTTGCCACTGGATATGTTGAATTTTGCTCTCCAGGCCGTGAATGGCGAGTCACCATCTTGGACCCAGAGACGCAACACGTCCGGGCTGACTTGGCCTTTGGGGACCTGAATCTCACACTGAGGGAGGCGGTCATCATTTCCGTGTGGTGGAGACAAAGAAACGCAATTGAAAAAGAAAGCAGGGAAGGAAGGGAAAGTCAGCTCCTACACAATAGCCTGGATATTTCTCTTGCTGCTGAACTTGACCTCAAGGGATTTGAAACTGCCTGACGCAGCAGAACAGGCATCAGCAACAAACACCTCGTCCCTCCTCCCTGTGACTTGATGCCTGCAGTGGAACAATGTGAAAAGTATTCTTCAACCCAACACCGTGCCCCAGTTTTCTAAGAATCTTACAAATAATCACACATCCTAGTTCGTGCTGCCTGAAGATGCTAGCTGACTCCTGAAATAGAACTCCTGCGGTTACCTGAATCCCTTGCCTAACATACAGATCTTCCCAACAGACTGCAGTTCAGTGCTGTTGGTGACAAGATAATTTCCCTAGACAAACACGTCCACACACCAGGGTTTACGTTTTCCAGCCCTACTTTGGAGAGCACCACTTCTCACCAAGCCAGGGAAGAGTTTGAAAAGGCGGCTCACACGTGACCAATATTATTTTCAGTTATTCTGTGCTGTTTGGTGAGGTGCTTTCACCAAAATCATTGCAGCTTTAGTTCATAGAGTTGGCAAAATTTTTTAAAGGATTTTTTAAAAATAATGATCTGTAGCATTTATTTATATCCCAGATTTTGTTTTAGGTGCAAAGAACAAGATAAAAACCCACGCCCCAGGGAGTGGATGATTATGTGTGTGTATTCCTTGTGTGGTGCGGGTGGGCGTGGGGGAAGAGGCCAGAAGAAGGCAGAGATATAATGGATATTTCCCTTTAAAATATTCACATGGAAGAGTAAAAAGTGAGAAGAAAACGGAAAACAGATCCTGAGTGGGGGTCCTCAGCTACCTCGTCTATCTCTAGCAGCACAGCACCTCCACACCGGTCTGGGGCACTGGGTGTCCCTTCCACCCACCTAGGCATCTTGTAGCATAGGACATCCTATGTGGGACCCCGATAATAAACCAGGTGACTGGGGCTGGGCCAGACCCCACCTGCTTGTCTTCCCTGTTCTAGATCCCTGACTTACCACCTGGGGCAGTTCTGTCCCCCAGGGGACATGTGACAATATCTGCAGACATTTTGGGTTGTCACAGCCTGGGAGTGGGGTACTGCTGGCATCTAGGGAGTAGAGGTCAGGGTCACTGCTAAACATCCTACAATACCCTGGGCAGCCTCCTCCCCACCAGCAAAACTTCCCCGTCCCCAAATGTCAGGAGTGCAGAAGTTGAGAAACCCCGGTATACAGTGGGCATGGTGCCCCTGACCTCCCCGGAGGCCCCCGTGTCCGTACTCGGGGAATGGGAGTCACGAGCAGTTCCAACAGTTAAGAATGAAATTATGCGCATGCAAAGTCTGAGCTCAGTGTCTGGCACAGAGCAGAAAAAAGTGCAAGCTCATTTGATTACTATCAAATGATTCTATAGCCCTATGGCCACTTCCTGACCCTCGTCTATGTTATTTTAGAGAATTAGAAGGATGTGGGGAGGTATGGGGGATCCCCCAGTAGGTGCCTTACCTCCTCTGGGTGAATATGGGCCTGTGGTTGTTGCCTTCCCGCACACTGACGTGAACCGTGGCCGTGGACGACAGGGGTGGGTCCCCACAGTCCCTCGCTCTGCGAGTAGTGTAAACCGAGGCGTGGTCTGTACGGGGAGGGCAAGGGAAGTCACACCCTTCACACACAGGAGAGGGAAATGCTAAGAAAGATTCCATTTTAACAATTTCAAAAGCAAGTCTAGTCACAGAGGGTTTCCCACTCAAATATAAGTCCTATGTCTGGGCTCAGAGGTGGAGAACACATTTCATTGTTTAGAAATAATAAAATTCACATCACCTCATAATCTAAGCATCCCGAGAGTCGTATTTCTCCGCTATTCCGGTCAATCTTGAAGCCACTTTCTTTAAGGACTGGTGTTTGAGAAACGAGGAAGTAAAGGACTTGAGAATTTGGAGTGTTTTCTTGATCCAAATCAACTGTTGACATCTGAAAAACAGGTCGACCTGGAAAGAATTTTTTAAAATGTTACTATCGACCAAAGGCAGTCTATCAAGCCAGCAGGGGAGTGCTGCCTTGCTAAACGGCGGTGGGGCGCGCACCAGGGCAGCTCAAACATTTAAATATAAAATCAGACTGTAGATAGCGCAGACAACGTAAAGAGGAGCATTTACAAAGTACTCATTCCACATCATCGTTTTGCAAACTCAGAATGACCCCTCAAGCAAGTCACGAGGTCGGGATTGCAAATGCACAAGCGTTAAAGGACAGGGTTGAGAGACGGATTTTTAAATGTGTAGCAAAAACAAACAAACAAACAAACAACCAGAGACAGAATTTAAATGGGAATGATAAACCAGGAGAACATATTTGAAATATATGTTCTTGGACATTCTTCATACAGAATGAATTTAAAAAAAGAGGAACTATACATGGAATGAGGTTAAAATCAAGAAGAAAAACGACAAGCACACTCACAGAACAGACAAAAGGAGGAACAAGTGACAGCAAAAGGCCTAGCGGCGGCCAGGAACCTGTGCAGACAGTCACGCACAACCGTCCCAGGTGACCCGCCCGCGCCCACACGTGGGCAGGAAGCAAGAACCCTGGACACTTAACCCGCTGACGCGGTTTGAACGGGCAGCCGGCGGCTCTGAACCGGCACTCACTCACTCGTGCTGGAATGGGGCGCCGAGTTAGCCCAAATACGGTCACTGAAGCATATGCTATGAAAATTAAAGAGGGGCCACAAAACATTGATGTCCAACAGTAGGGTATTAAATCCCTTTAAGCGCATCCCTGAAATGAAATATTTCACTCTCCGATGCTGTAGAATATTGTTAGATTACAAACAGAAAATTGCATTTTTCAAATTCATTAATATGCACATATCAAAAAGCATGCCCATATATTTGTAAATATTTATACTATGGTGATTTTTTAAATTATGTTCACAAATATGCATTTGAAATTATATAAAAACCTGTGAATATGCACATATAAATACACAGTGTGTACGCACACTCATAAAATGCGAAGAAAAACATTGATAGAATATAAACTATAGCAGTAATGGTACTTACCGCTAATTGGTAATATTAAAGACGCTTTCTATTTCAGTCTTTATTTCCTGGAATTTTCCAAGTTTTCCAAAGACCATTTTGCAAACTAAATAATGCTTTTTGTTATTAAAATAGAAGCACATTCTAGTAAGGGTGGTTTGGCTTTAAAGGCTCACAGAATCTGTAGCTCAGAAGCTAAGTGTCATCTCGTCGGTCTTCCAGGCGGGAAGCTCGCAGCGCTGTCCGAGAACTCACACCCAGCCCTGCCCTTTCCCCTCACCGGTCTAGGCGCACTAGTTTAGGCTGGCGTTTACCCATTGGCCCTTCCCTCGGACTCAGCTCCTTATCATTGTATCGCCAACGCAGAATGAGACCTCAAGCATTTCGCTCAAACCCAGGGCCTAGGACCTTCAGGGTGGGAACAGTCCCCGTCTCCCTGAGGCCAGCTAGGACCGGGTGCCCCACGTCACCGGGGCCAGAGCACCTTTAGCAACAGAGAGGAAGGGCAGCCTGCGGCCCGCCACACTCACCTGCTGCATGGTTCTCCCTCACACTGACGTCAAACCCCTCGGCGGGGAAGCGGGGGGCGTGATAGTTCACATCACAGATCCTGATGTTGAAGATCAAGGAGCTGTCCAGGAGCGGTTCGCAACATCAGAGTGAATCTGGGAGGCAGAGTTGTGTTAACCTCGCAGGCCCCGGACTCGGTGGCACTAAGCAGCAGCCACCTACGAGGCTGTGGGCTGCATCTGCCCCCGCTGCTAGACTGCAGGCTCCTGGGGGCAGACACCAATGGCCAGTTCAGCAGCTGACCAGGGACTGGGCACAGTGCTGGCCTGCTGGGTGCTCAGCACACGGTGGCAGAGCAAATCAAGGCACTGACTTAAGAAAATACGGCAGTAGTTAGTATGAGGTTCAGGTCTCGGTTTCTCCACCGGAGCAAACGTGGGCACGTTGCTCAGGAGCCTCCGTCTCTATGTCCGATCTGTTGTGTGAAATGAGGACGATAGTGAGTTCTGTCTGCATATGCAGGATGCTTGGGGGCACATACACATGGGTGATCCTTCATTTTCTGCACCAGAGGCTTCGGCCCGAGGACATAACCAGGAGGCTCTCTACATCTGCCCGTGTGGCACTGTGTCAGTTTCTGCTTCGCCCACTTGCTGGGAGATTTCTGAGTCTCCGAAACTCACCCCATAGCGAGTGTGATTAAGGAATCCTCCTGGAAGGGAAGAGCATCGAGGAAGCGAGCCGCCACGCAGTTGGCATTGACAACGGGACAGATGTGGGGACAGGGATGGCTCTGGTGATTGAGGGATCATGTCCCTTAGCTGGGGGGTCAGGAAGTCACAGGGCAGAAGGAGAATGGGCCACTTTCATCATTGTCCTTTAGCCCAAACAGGACTCTGAGAGGTGCAGGAAATGCATTATCTCTCTCTCTCATACACATACACACACACACACATGCAAGAGAAAACAAGCAAACAGAAAGGCGGCCTGAATCACACAAAAGCCCTGATTCCGTTTTCTGCCACTCGCACTAGAGATTACAGACTGCCTGCCAAGAAAGGAGAGACTGTCCCTTCTTCTCTGGAACTGCGGAGGGTGTCACCAAACTGGGCATCCTGAGAGAGTGAGCGCGTGTCACGGGACCCCTGCTGCAGAGGCCTGCTGAGCTCGGCACACGCGTGCGACCCGAGAAAGCGGACGTGTCCCTGGGGAACCTGCCGTCATTTCGTCTCCCTTATACTCCATCAGTGCCATATTTTTGCTGTGAGGGCCTGTTTTTCCCAAATGATCATGTGAAGCTGCAGAGGTACACAGAAAATAGTAGACATCAAAATATGGAAGCAAAGGCAGCCATCCTAAGTCCAGGTCTGAGACCTTCATAGTATCTTCTCACGGTCCACTTGTTTTCCGTCTGTGGGGAAGTTCCTGTGAGGTCACTGGCGACCAGCCCTGTGAGACCTGGATGTTGGGGCAAGGGAAGGGGAGGCACCATTGTCTGAATCATTTACCTTTCGAGGGGAAGAAACAGCTGAGTAACTCAGGGACCACATCAGAGCCAGCCCAAAACGACCCTGCTCCTCAGGGAGTGACATCTGTCTGTGTCACAGACACACCTCTTGTCGGCAGGGGCAGCTAAGAGGCTGTCTGTGCAGACGTTTTTGCTCTGGCATGAGGTCAAAATGTTTCAACCGGTGCCTTCTTTGACACAAAACTGTAACAGATCTTAAGCCTCTGCTTGTGGGCAATATATATTACACCCGCTGGGAGCACACATGCGGAGGGCCGCCTCCCTCACGCTGGACCAGAGACGAAAGGTGGAGGTGAGGGCAAGACTTCGAATGACTTTGCACAGACCTTTGTACGGGTTACGATTTTGTAAGAAACTTTATTCCTTTCATACCTGAAAAGTAAGGAAAGCAACAGCAACTCTGGCTTGTTGCTGGTGGGGAGGCAAGCGGTGCAGCCACTTTGGAAGACAGTTCGACAGACTCTCACTGTTCAATCCATCAGTCACGCTCTTTGGTGTTCATGCAGGGCATTTTAAACGTATGTCCATGCAAACACCTGCACGCTGTTGTTTAGCTTTCTTTGTAATCATCATTGGCAGCAACTGAGATGTCCTTCGGCAGGTGATAGATAAACAACCCACATGTGCCCACAGCATTCCACGGTGGAGCGGTATTCAGCAATAAAAAGACATGGGGGGAACATGAATGCGTATGACGAAGTGAAAGAAGCCAATCTGAACGGGCGGCAGACTGTACAATGCCAACGACGTGGCATTCTGGAAAAGGCAAAAGCATGGAGACGGTAGGATCGGCGTTAGCCAGGGGCTCGGGAGGGGGAGGCGAGGAGCTGGCGCACAGGGCGGTGACTGCGGGGGGTTGTGCACATCACTGTGCTCTGTGCAAACCCACAGCACGCACAACACCACGCATGAGCCCTAATGTGAACCGTGGGCGCTAATTAGCACCAAGGTGTGATACTGGCTCATCGACTGTAACGAATGCCCCACCGTGGTACCAGACACGGTGATAGGGGTGCTCGGGGAAGGTGAGTGGGTGTGGTGGGGGCAGAAATCTGTGCGTGTCTTTCTCTGTGTTCACAGCAGCTTCTTCTTACAAGGACGCCAGTCCCTGGATTAGGACCCACCCTCAGTAACCCAGCACGGCCTCATCTTCATGTCGGTACCTCTGCCGAGAGCCTCTCTCCAGGGACACTCACACCCACAGGTACCAGGGTCAGCACCTGAACCCATCCTTTTGGACCAGACAGTGCAACCCACAACACCCCGGAAGGCAGAGACTACATTGTGCTGTGCACATTCATTCATCCAGCATAATGCATTGAGGACCTACTATGTGCAGGGCCCTGTTCTTGACACCGGGGTTGTGGCAGTGAATAATACAGGAACTCCTTAGAACTTACATCCTAGTGCGGGAGGCTGACCTTCAGAAGACACTCAAACACGGAAGGATGCATTGCATGTAATGCAAAGAATTGGGGAGAAAACCCGGAGTAATGGGACAGAGAGCCCGGGGTCTGGGGACACAGCTCAGAGTCCTTGCCCACCCTGTGTCTTCCGTCCTGGATCGTCACTGTCAAATAAGAGGAGCAACCCCCTGCAGAAGTCCACGGGAAAGGACAGGTGTGGGCAGTGCTTCGGGGGAAGGAAGCACAGGTTTGATCCAGCCAGCGGTCCGAGTGCAGGGCCTCGCGATCTGGGCAGGAGGAACCACGGAGACACTGTTCACGTCCCCCCCGCCCCATGGCCAACTTTTCCCTTTTTGACCTCACTGGTCCCTGGGACATGTCCGCGACATGCCAGGCTTTTCCCTCTGGACCTCACGTTTCAGAAAACACGGTGCGTGCCCACTCTTGAGACATCGTTAAGGATGTTGAAAGCAAGCAAATAGCAACAACCCAAAGAGAAAACCCTGCGGGTGCTGCCCCCAGCACAGGCCTGCCGGGCAGTGCCTCATGCGTCAGGTATCGGGCCCCCCTGGGTCCGTTTGCCCCTCTCTCCACAGGCTTCCACTGCCACTTCATAAACACTCTGTAGCTCTATCCCCAAAGCCGCCAGGGACCCTGAAGTGTGGGGGTACTGGTCCACAGAAGCAGGGGTGTGGCAGCTCACACAGATGGCAGCAATGGCCCCACGAGGAAGACTGCAAAGTGAACCTGGCCCCATGCACACGTCTTAGCTTGACACGGTGCAGGACACCGCACGTCAGCCTCCTGGAGCCTGGCACACGGCTCAACCCATGCCCACCAAGTACCTGACTCCTGCAAGAGCTTTATAGTAGCGAACTTAGGTACCATAAAGGATGGTGTCGTCTCTCGGTCAACCAGGCAGTGGACGTACATTCTTCCGTTCTCGTGATCTTCTATAGAAAACTAACCAATCTCTGGATATTTGTCCACACCGGGGCCACTGATTAAATAAATATACCAGCGACCTGTCGTCAGACACGTTGTAGAACAGCAGGAAGGAGACAAAGTGAGCAAAAAAAAAGAGAATGAGACGAAACCACCGTGCAAGGCATCCCGCAAGGCCAAGCCTCAGAGGCGTTGGTAAAGAACTAGACCCAGCAATTGCACCCGAGGGTTTATCCTAGAGAAATAAATGGATTTGCCGAGAGGCAGGAACAAGGAACAAGCTGACCTGTGACAGTGAGGAGTCGGAAAGGACAGAAGTGCAGTACGCGTCCGAGTGGAAGGAATCCTGCCTGACGCCCCGGTCACACAGCACGGACTGGGGCTCCCGCGCCCCTCACAGAAACAGGCGGGGCTGCGGGAGAGGGGACCTACCCAGCAGTGCGCACAGTGACCCCCTTCTGTCCTTGCAGACGCACGCAGGAAGTCTGGAGGGGCGTGCCTGAAAGAACACACAAATTTGTTAACATCGGTCGTCCATCCAGGGAACGACAAGTGCTCCCATACAGCTGACATGTGGGAAGAGCTCAGAGGGTGCCCTGGCCGCCTCACTGGCCCTGGCCTGTCCAGCCTGTGATGCAGCCTGTGGCCCAGGCCTCCCTGACCCACGGTATCACTGGGGTGGAGAGGGCCGCACATGGGGCGGGGATGTGGGGTGCCTGCAGTACCAACTCCCCTGGTCTTGGGGGTTCACACTGTTAACCACTGAGCTTGAAAGCTTCCTGGAGGTGTTTTTTTTTTTTTTTTTTTTTAAAGCAGGCATATATGCTATTTTTATAAACATTGCAAACATAGGAGTTATTCTTATTTTTTTTCTAGGGATCACAGAATGTCAGAGCCGTGGGGGACGCAATCCTTCAGTATGTCGCTCAAAGGTCCTTCAAGGTTGGGAAGGCAGTGGAAGAACTGCCTGGGCCGAGTGAATGGTCTCTGGCATCCCCAACATCACCTGTGTCTCCTTCAGCACTTCGGCTGGTCCTCCACTGCAGAGTGAGGGAGACGGTCGGGCATGGTGGGGACTATGGCGTTCTGGGGACCTCAGGCCCACCTCATCACTACCGTGTGAGAATGGGCGCCAGGGGGGTCGGATCTCCCAACTTCCAAAAAGCCTCTGATGGGCAGGACTTGTAGTACAACCTCCCTATTTTTTCTATTTTTTTTTATGGTGCTAAAATAATGTCTCATGAAATGTGCTGTCTTAAACAATTTCAAGTGGATGGCTCAGGGGCAGCGAGTCCACGTAGGTTGTTGCGCGGCAGTGGCCACCGGTGTCACCAGAACTCTGTCATCTTGCAAAAGTGAAACTGTCCCCTTTAAACACTGAACCTCCCCCCGTGATGCCCTCCCCGCCAAGCCCTGTCACCCACTGTTCTACTGTAATCTCCCTTTTGCCCCCACACCCAGCGTCTGATAACCACACTCTCCTCATTTTTAAATAGTGATAAAAAAAAAAAAAAGACTCTGTGTGAGCCAAATAAATCAGGCCTGAGGCTGGAATTAATTGTTTTTCTTGGTGGCACTCCCGAGGAGGAGTCATGCACTCAGGCAGAGGTGGGCATCCCAAGCTCCGCCCAGTGTCCCCCCAAGCAGGTGGGCCTGGCCACACCTGCTCGCGGTCTTCCATGGCCCCGCCCTCCCCCCAGAAGGGGCTGTGCTTAACAAGAGCAGGTGTCGGGGGCCTTACCTCACCAGCAAGCTTGGGAAAGGTCCCCGAGTCTACCTCCTCCAGTTCCAACATGGTGACAACCCATCTTCTCTTGAATCACTGTAGAGGCCGGTGGCCATCTCCCTGGAAGTGATCGTGAGGAGGGTGGTGAGGCCAGCCGGCCCTGGGCTGGCCCGGGACGGGGTCCTCTCTGCTGTCCCCACAGCTGCCTCCCAAGCTTAGAACTGCAGCATGCCTGCTCCCTAACCTGCCGCAGAGCCCTCTCTAAACAGTGATGCACGTGCCCCCGTGGTTTAGTGTGATTCACGAGATAGTCGTGGGGCTCTGGAGACACGGCATGAGATCACTGCCTACTCTGAGCTCACACCTGTCTCTCAGTAGACATGCAGGTAGTTGCTGAGTGAATGAGAAAGGCACCCCCTCTCTTTGTGAAATCACTGAGGAGGAAGTCCCCAGTCAGTGTGGATGGGTCCCTAATGCCTCTCTGTCTGCTGACCTCCCCTGTGACAGAGGAGAGAGAGAGACGTAGGCTCAGGTACTGGGGTCAGAGATTTGTCAGGGAACATAGATAGAATTCAACAACGTGGTTTTGTCTATATTATGTATGTATTTTTCAGTTACCATCTATTTATTATGTGAACTGGCTTATTGCCACATTCATTTTTATCCAGAAAAATGTACTTGAAAAAAAAAAGCCCAGCTGAATTACAAAGTGAGTAGGTCACAAGAACAAGAGGAAGGAAATGGTCCCGGGGTGGCCTGAGCATGGGGTGGACACACGACTGTAGCTCTGAGGACGCACCCTCCAGCTGGAAATTCTCCACCCAATCTGTTTCACCGCCACAAAGAAGCAAAGGCCCAGACGCGCCTCTGGCTGCCCCTGATGGCCGTAGAGTGTTCTGGCTCCGGTTAGACACCAGAGCCCTGTGTGCAGTGTCTCGGCAGCCCTCAGCCCCTGAGCCCCACAGCTGACGACTCATCCATCCCTGCCGGCCAAGCACGGCCAGGGCCCTCCACACGCAGGCCCGCCTCTGTGCCAAGGGGCCTCACCGGGTTGGTCTCTAAAGAAACCGACATCTGAACTTTACCTTTGTTTGCTCCTGAGGATCATTTTCTTGTTGGGAGCTGTTGATGAGGTTGACCTTAAAAAGTAAAAATGGCACTAATTAGTAGGGAATAAACATCCAAATCAGGTAGAAACACAAATCGTGTAGAATTGGGGGAAGGGAAAACACTTCTGCATTCAATTTAATAAATACCATTTCTTGTTCTTGACATTTCAAGTCCTAATTACCGCTTCTGTGTGTAAATACAGGAGAACTAACCCGAGACTTCTGATCTAGTGTAACCAGTGGCGGGGCCACTGAAAGCCACACGATGAGCGACGGGGAAGGTCACCCAGTCTGCCGAGGACATGCCCACAAAAGCACTTCTGCGTGCACAGGAGAAGCAGCACCAAATCTTGATGGGCGGCGGGACTCAGATGGGCTTTTTGTTTCTGTTTTTCTTTTCTTTTTTCCTTATTGTTAGACTTTATCTTACACTAATCAGTAAAGCAACAGAACTCAGTCTACACCCAAACCGCTAAGGGCAGTTTGCCTTTATCTCGGCTGGTCTGGGCAGCTGAGCAGGGTCGGCCCGTTAGCGCAGGGAAGGGAGGCGTGGACCCGGCAGCTCACGTTCACATAAGGACTTACACGGAGGATTGTTTATTATTCCTGTCTCAACAACCTTCACCCCCTCACAAAAACATGTACAGGAAAGCTGCTTAAAAGGAAAGGGCCATCTCTGCAGGGTCTGTCAAAACCAACACGACACCCGTGTGGACATGCGTGTGGACGTGCGACGCCTGTGCGTGTGGGTGCGTGTGTGTTACACCTATAGTTCTAGCTCATTCATGTTATAACTGCTGTACAGCATTTCACCATGTGGACAGAGGGCGATTTATTTACCCATTCTCCTGGTGGTGGACGTTTAGGTTATTTTCAGGTGCTAGTTATCACCAAAAAACCCCACAAAAACACTGTGACAGGATCTCTCCCTGGAATAGCAGTTTCTGAAGTGTCATTCGCTGGCTCCCTGACCTTATCGGAGGGTCCACAAGGCCACACACTCTCACACAACACTGGGGTGCTTGCACTGGTGATGCAGGGCCACAGTGTGGGACTGCGGGAGGCTCAGCCCCAGTGAAGGCAAAGGCCCCCGTGGCCCCCAGCTGCCATGGACTCCTCGTCCCCTAGCGCAGGCAGGAACGAGACAGAAAGAGCAAAATTCCAGTGTCATTTAAGAATGAAGCCACTGGGATGTCCAGTGGAGAGGGAGGCGTAGGTAAGTGTGGCTCCCCTCCTCACACAACCACAGCATAATCACAGCAAAATCACAGCTAACCTGCAGAGTGAATATCACTCGGAACCATCAGAAAATCAAGCTGTATGGAAGTCCGACAACTAAGGAATTAAAGAAACCACCTTCATCCGGATGGGTAGACATGGAATGGGCTGGCCCCTCACCCACGTGTGGTGGATACAACATGGAGGGATATCTCGGGAGCGAGGGATCCCAGGCCCACACCAGACCACCCAGCCCAGGGTTCCAGTACCAGGAAGATAAGTCCCCACAACTTCTGGCTGTAAAAACCAGGGGCGGGCTTGGGCCAGCAGAAGAAACTGCAGGATTCTCAGGTGTCTCCTCCTGGAGGTCCTCGCACCACCCACGGACTCAGCCTCACTCCCTCTGGGCTCCAGCACCAGGGCAGCACCTAGCAGGGCAATAGAAGCGTACAGGAAGGAACTGAAGTGTCAGGCATCAGGGTGAGGGCTGGGGACAGCTTTCTCCCAGACAGAACTGCAGAAAGTGGCCATCGTTCCTTTTCTGAGCCCTCCCCCCGCACAGCCACGGGCACCATATCTGAATCTCCATCAACCTGGCTCACACAGTAACCCCCCCCCACCCCTGCCCTGCTGACGATTACCTAAGGATCCACCCCATCCAACTCACCAGCCCACCCAGGCTTGTAACAGTGGCTTTTCTGTATGAGGGGCTGGGCTAGGCGCAGGCTTCAGCCCTTCTGAAATCTGCTGAAACAAGCAACAGCTGAGCCCAGCCACAGACCTTTCACTGAGTGGCCCCTGGACCGGCACAAACAGCAGCCATCTGCAGACCACTCTACAGCCTATGGCAAAGGGCCCGGGACAGACACGGGCGGAGGGGGGGTTGACCTTGGCCTGCACCACCCAGGAGAGCCCAAAGCCTGTGCAACCAGCAGGCAGATACAGCCGGAGGGTGACTGCCATAGTCGGGAGTGTCTCCCCCATGTTCTTGACTGCGACACCCCCAGGGCTTCTGACAGCGCCTGGCCCAGAGCCAGCATGCAGCCCGTAGTCGCAGAGGGGCACTGAGTAAGTACAGCCGGCCCTTCCGCTGGGGCCAGCCAAACAGAAAGAAGGAGACACGCGGCGCGTGGGCTGGGCCATCACAGGCCAAGCCCTTGCTTGTTCATTCTCACTACCTCAGGTCAGGCAAGGACAGTGGCAGCTCCCTTTTCAGGTGAAGAAGAGGAGGGTAGACAGGGTTCAGCACAAACCTGATGCCCAAGCCACACCCCCGAATGGGGGAGCTCTGGACGTGGCTTGGGGAATTTTACAGCTGTCTGGAAGAGTTCGGCCAAAGCCAAGGTGAAGACCAAGGTCAACTAATTCACCCAGTTTCGCAGCCAAAAGTGGAGGAGCCTGGGTGAGGCCGGGCGAGAACTCCCCCCTGAGAGCCCCCACGCAGAGAATTGGCAGAAACTGGGGGAACTGCAGAGTGGCAGTGGGATGGACCTAATGTCCTACATTGCGACCACGTCTGTCACGCTGAGTCTGATCAAAAGTGAGGAACGGTTAAAAAAGCGATGGTGGGCCCCAGTGAAGTCACTTGTGCTCAGCCCCATGTCACCAAACTGAGACTTAATACTTAACTTCTTGCAGTTTCGGCCTGGCCCGGGGGTGGGCTCTTAACCCAGTCAACCTGGAATCACTCGCTGGTCAGCACTGGTGAGGTCAGCTGCCTGGCAGCCCCCTGCCGTGCCCTAAAGAAAGGCAACCTGGCCACAGTCAGCTTTGGCAGCACAACTTCTCCGACCTGCCCCTCTGCCTGTAACACAGAGCTCCCGTCTGCCAGACAAGACGCTGCTGGTTCATGAATCGCTCAATAGATCAGTAAGGTCTTTAAAATGTGCCCACTTGCATTTTCTTCTTGAACAATCAAGACGATTGATATTTCCTCGGTCGCGTGTCAGGTGCGAACAGAAGAATCATCTTTGGCAGACTTGCTTGCGGACACAAATCTAGATAAAATGGTGTGCGCGGCTCTGAGTGGAGTCCCCTTTGCCTGGCCCACCCCTCCCCCAAATGACCGTGGCCTAAGCCCCTCTGTAGATCCGGGTGCCCAGCCTCCCACGACATGCTAGAGCTCTGCAGCCCCTCTCCGGCCTGCCCAAGCCGGTCACACTCAGTCCTGGCTCCTGCACCACAGAGATCCCTGGTGCGCATTGTGGGTCCCAGCCCCACTCACCTGGAGCGGCAGCGGCAACAGCAGCAGCAGCAGCTCCAGGAGGCGTGGCAGGGAGGGGGCTCCCTAGAGCCCAGGATGGAGGGAGTGCCCGAGAGACGTGGGAGCCTGAGCCTGTGGTGGTGGCAAGTCCCCCTGGGCTGTGGTCTCACGGGGAGCAGGCACCGTCCTTCCCAGCAGGACTGTCTCCCCAGTCACTCTGTCGTGACTCTGACCCAGTCACTCTCCTTGCAGTGCTCCCCTCCCTCTCCCTGGCTGGTCTCAGGCTTATCAGGGTGGGGCTGCTGCAGCCTTAAGCTTTGACCTCCTGAACAACTAACCCAGTCCCTAGGAAGGGGAGTGGAGGGGAGGACACTGCCACCCACAGCGCCGCCTGGGCATGCAGGCATCACCGAGCCTGACCCTGGAGATCAGGGCTCGGCGGAACCGAAACCAGCATCTCTGGGAAAGTGGGGCTTTTCTTTCTTTGTTTGTGCTAAGTCTCCAAGTCGAACACCCCACTTTCTGTAGCAGGGTCCTTTAGGACTATTTCCTATAACCCCTCTCTTTTGTAACAAAAGATCTGGAAAAGAACTCCAAGAAAAGTAACTTCATTAAGGAAAGGAAGATGGAGAGAAGGAAGGAAGGAGGGAAGGAAGAGAAAGAATTACCTTTTCAGAAGGAAGGAAGGAAGGAGGTGGGGAAGGATTACCTTTTCCTTTCCAAAGCACTAACCATCTGCATCTGGACCATGTCTCAGGGCTCTGGGGTTTACAGACTTTTTCTACCAAAATCTCTTTTAAGCTTAGACGAGTGTGCCTTTTGGAGGTTGGGATTAAAGAAGGAGGGAGGAGAGAGGGGGAAAGGACTCCCCTGTGGGAGAGGGTCTCTGTGCCACCAGGGGTCGTGTCTGCATTAGAATGCTGGGAGGAAAGAACAAGCTGGGAACTCTAAGCCATCAGCACTGAAGGTTGCAGTGATAAAGTTTAAAGCGAAATCTGGGACCCATTCATGCTGATTACCTTAGTGTTTAACTGTGCTGCCGCATTTCCCTGTTTGAAGTAGTAAGCAGCTCTGGCCCGGGCCAGGTAGCTCTGTTGGTTAGCATGTCATCCTGATGGGCGAGGTTGTGTGGGTTTGATCCCTGGTCAGGGCACATACAAGAATCAATCCATGCGTCAATAACTGGAACAACAAATTGATGTTTCTCTCTCTCTTTCTCTCTTAAATCAATAAATAAAACAAATTAAAATAGAAACAGTTCTTTAGCAGGTGAAACGGGAGGTAAATTCCAGTTTCTTACTGGACTCCCTTAGCTCTATGAGATGTTGTAATTTGAATAGCTTATTATCTTAGTCTGAATTAATAGCTTATTATTGAAGAGGGTAACCAATGCAACTTTAAGGTCTGTAAATATTTCCTGTGCATAAAGAGTAGCAATAAAAATTACTGCATTTACAACTTGGTGCTCGTTTTTAAAGCGGATATTTTTATTCCATGGTGGTCTATTGGGAAACTTGACTGAATGAGGATCACTCAGGATTTATAGATCGGGTAAGCTAAACCACGTTGAATGTTTGGGGGAGTGGGGGAGATGCAGGTTGCCACCCCCCTTGCGAGAACAATGATGAGGATGGAGTCCTCATCACTCCAGGACAACATGGAGTGAGAAAGACTGTGTGTGACCTCAGGGATCACGGCAGGGGGAGGGGAGCTGGGGAATGCTTGTGAAGGGTTCCACTTTTCCATTTGCTGTGAGCGCAAAGAAACTGGTACATTAAAAAACAACCAAATTTTCAACATCCACAAGCGTTTAAAAAGAGCTGAGCAGGAAGCCAGTTTCCCACACGGCAACCCTTCTCAGTGAGGCTGTGACTCCCTCCACGGGTGACTCTGGGCTTCCTCGTCCGCCTGCCTCTCAGGTGAGACTGAACTGGGGGACCTAAAGCTTCCCTTGTTCCCGGGAAGCCGGTCTGGCGTCCCTGTCCCTAGAGCCGCAGTAACGCATTGCAGCCACAGGGTGGCAGCTCGCAGCTCAGTGTAAGCTGATACCTGGCGTTGATGGCTTGGGAGATAAAAGTGAGGGTGATGGAACGGGAGGCAAGTATGGGCTGCAGTTTGTTCCCTAGACTCAGCCTTCTCACCTCGGGTGTCCAGAGTGCCCGCCGACCGCCAGTTCTCAGTATTTTCTTCACAACGATGAACACGTCAGGCTGGGTGAGGAAGGAGGAGCTGGCATGGTGGTTCAGACCAAATGGCTGGAGGGTGAGGAACTGCCTTTGTTTCACCGGAACTAGCCTGGGAACTGACCCTTTGAAGTTTTCAGCTGGGCCTCTATGCCTGGAGATAAATAAATCCCTATAGAGAACCCTCGAAAGTCTTAGAAAAGACTGTTCCCCCCACATGGTCAGATCCCCCCACATCCAGCACTGCCAAGGCCGCCGCACACCTACAGCTCACTAAAGGACCACAGCATGAGTGTGAGGGACCTATGTGCGAGGTGAGCATGAGCAACCCCCACTGAGTAGCACCCGCTGGCAGCCCAGATTGTCAGAGGCCAGAGATCACTTGAGTGACCAGTTCTGGAGGCACAGAGCCAGCCCGATGCCTTCCAGCCCGGGAGAAAATACACACAGATGAGCGGAAGTCTCTGTCGGTGGCCAGAGCGTGAGGAGGAGACGGCCCCACAGGAGAAATGCAGTCAGAGCGGTCAGTCCCAACTTGCAGGTGTTGAAGTGCCAGAAAAGCAGGTTTCTCAAAATGCAGCCACCCAGGACCTGGCTGAAATGCAGACTTTGATTCTGTAGGGGAGGCAAACTTCTCCCTTTACCCTCGTGGGGAGGAAAGACGATTTTCCCTCTGCCCTCTGGGTTCCGGGCTGAGAGCCCCTCCCTGCAGTCAATAAAAGATCAACAGGAGAAAAGCCAGCAGCAGCTTAATAATGCGCAAACCTCCAGTCTACAAGGGAGAGACCCAGGGAAACTGCGGAACCCCAGAAACGGCCCAAGCTCGCCTTGAACACCATCTCCAGTCAAGACAAAAGGAGATCGGGAGAGGCGCCCGGGAAGAGCATCGAATTATTTATTGTGCGCTGAATTATTCATTCAGTACCGGAAGGTACGGCTGTTAGCCAGATTTCAGCCCTTGCCGGAAGGTTAGAGTTCCTAGCAGTTCCTGTACAGGGAGTCCCCTCCTCTTCCTGGGGCAGAGCAGACACCCTTCCAAGTGGAGATTTTCCGTGTGGTTGGAGAGGCCTCTCAACAACGGCTAACTCTACTCTGTTTCCAGAACTTCTCCTGTGGTTTCCGTGTCTTAGAAATAATCAGCCTAAAATAACCCTTACACCAAAAAGGCCTACTGTGGGGCAGCAAGCTCTGCTCCCCTTCACCTTTGAGGGCTCTTTTTGGGCCTGAGGTTTGGAGTCATAAGACAGATTGACAGGAGAAAAGCACCCCAACTTACCGAAGGCAAGTGTTACAGGCCACGGGAGCCTTCCTGAGGAATGGAGGCCCCAAGCACCGGTGGCACGGACTTGCTTTTGTGACTAGGTGGGGCAGAGGGGCCGTGGTGGACAGGAAAGCATGTGGTGGGCGAAGTGGGAGGAAGAGTGGATTTCTTGTAACAACTGAAATCTGCATAGACTTCTCCGGGTCTGGGTCTCAGCCTCTCGGCCTTGGTGATAAGGATGTGACTTTCTTTCTGGCCTAGGGACACCTTTCATATAGGGTATTCATCTGCTTTCTCTGTGCTGGAAGGGACGCTGCCCAATGCACACATCACTGAATAAAGCCAAGGCCTTTAAAATGTGCTCAGTTGAATTTTGTTTAACACACCCCCAAGCTGTAAACTGCCACTGTGTGGTGGGCTCTGAAGAATGCATGCCCTGTGGGGAGCGAGTTGAGAAGAGGGGCTAAGCCCCATCCCCCCCCCCCCCACCGATGTCAGGAGCAGTGGCCGCTCAACATGCCTTCTCCGAACTGGGGCGGGGCGGGGGGCAGGCACCGGTTTCCAGCTAAGGTGCCAAGCCACACACAGCCCGCCCTGGCGCCGTGGGTGTTGCTCACTCCATGTTTAGAAAGCAGTTGGCACGGAGTTTCCTCCTTGGCCCTTCTCTGATCGAACCAGGGAGACAGAGAGACCTTGAAAGAGAACTAACTGCGTGGAAAGCAAAGCAAAACCAGGAAAGTGCACCTTTCCACCACCCAATACTGATCTCAAGGAAGGAAAACTGCAGATGCACAGAGACTTCGAAGCATCGGTTTTATTGCGTACAGACCCAAGCACACGGTCACGGCCCCACAGCAAATAGCAAACATGCTGCGTGTTTTCAGGCTGTTTGGAATGGCACCCCGTACACGTGCATGAACAAATAATGAATAATGCCTCCCTGTCACCTTGAAACACACCACCGCCAAGAGTTCTGTTCCCATGTAACTGAGCAAGGAAGCGAGCGTAAAGGAAAGCGGAAGGAGGCAATATGCAGTGTATCGTGGAAGGGAGGAACTCTTACATCTTTTTGGGAACTAACCTCCCAGGCCTGAGAGGTCTCTGCCCCTGCAAACCATTTTCCCTTTAGCTGTTAGCTTCCATCTTTTCGTCTGAGGCCCCCGATGTCACCCCTGCCAAGTTAGTTATAAACCTTCAGCCAGTTCAGTCTATAAAGTTGGGAGAAACAGTCTAAGCCTAAACAGCTGTAGGTAATACTGGTATAGTTTGGTAGTTCATTTTCGTACATTTTTAAAACTATCCCCACTAACAAACAGATTCTAAGCCTGATGTTCTTCTGCCATTCTCTAAATGGTTTTGGTCATTATTTTTTTACACTCTGAGCTATTGTCCTTGGTTTAAATGCACCTTGTATGGAAACAACTCCCCAGAAATGAGAGGCACTTCTTAGAAACACAGTGGCCTCTGTGACCAGATTGGCAAGGGACTCAGTGGCTTAGACATGAGCTGCATGAGCTCACGGCTCCACTTTCCAACGTTGTCTCCCCAGAAAGGGCAGGGTTTCTCCCAACAGCATTGCGTGCAGTGCGCTGGGTCAGGCGTGTGCGAGGAATCACCCAGACTGTGTGTGCGTCCCCTGGTGGACCTGCACCAGTCATCGGCAGCAACGTGGGTAAAAGTAAACCATCCGCCTGAGGAAAAACGCAGGCAAGCAAAGTCACTTCCAGGCTTTTAAAACTGCCTTGCCACATGACCTCATGACTGTTCCCCAAATGAAGCAACGCCCTTCAATTCAAGAGCAAGGGACGAATGTCACATTCGTGGTGTTACCTCTGAATTTCTTAAGCATCATGGCCTTCAGCTCAGAAACACATGAGGCCTGCAAAGCCAACCACGTGGGCCTCACCCTGCAGGGGCCCCGAGAATGCCCACACAGATGGGTACCCTACTGGGACAGGCAGCAACTCGGCGTGAACCCTTCCGTATTAACATCAGGAGTGTGTATGTGTATAAAGGGCTTGCAGAGGCCCTATATCAGCCCGGAAACTTCTAAAGAGCTGTGTAGAAATCTGGCAGAGGAAGAATCAGGAGCTCGCTGCCAGCGTATAGGAAGGACTAACCCACCTGGGCTCACAAGGAGCAGGCAACCCTGGACATGTGGGGTGCCAGTCAAAGTACACAGGGAGATAAGTAAGAGTAGCTGTTTCTAGAACACAGTTCACATACCGGGAACAAAAGGATACTACCCTGGGGGCGATGGAAGTGATGCCCATACACATCCAGCCTTTGTCCCCACGGAAAGGTGTAAGACCTTAGGTAAGAGCACGCTTCCTCCAGCCGGGTGGGCTGGGAGGTACAGGATGTCAGACAGGAGCTGCGCATTCCTGAAAGTAGAGTCTGGGAAGGGAAAGGCTGCCGTACACATTTTATACATTGTTTCGTGTGATTGAAAGTCAGGTTTCAACACAGGATCTTAACATTTAACGTTGGCCCATTACTCTAATTATGTCTATCTCGTCCTAACGCTGTTACTCACAAAGTGCCCCGGAGGACGCTGACCGCTGGGTGACACGTCTGCCAGCTGTGATATATGTTCAAGTGAGAAGTGCCACGTTTTTCATTTGCCCCCAAAGTTGAAAAAAAAGAGAAACACATTGTATAAAAAAATAGAAAACAGGATAATCATTTAAACGGGTACAATCAGCTACATCATGAAAACACAGTATACAGCAAGAAGTAGTCCAGCAAAGGCTTTAAAGCTGTTCCGAGAATGTCGGCAGAAAGTCCCGGCACAAGCCCAGGGCCAGCTACATGTTACGTAACTGCAGTGACGGGAGGAGACTTCGGGACAGCCAGGACGCCACAGGGCCGGCTAAGGCCTCTGCAGACACAGGCAGGAACTTCGTGCATTTCCACCGCCCAGCCTGCCCCCAGCGAGGCTCTGAAACCCTGCTCATGCAAACTGGAAAGATCACTGTTTCCACTACAGACAGTGCTGTGATGCAGGTCCCAAATCAGTAACGTAGTAACTGCTCCGTTCAAAGTGGTTCCATGTGTTTCTACCATATGGGCTCTTTGTTTACAAACTCTGTGCAGAGGTTTTCCTGGGTGCCTCTGAAGGAGGGCTGGGGTGCCCCGGATTCCATGCTGCCCCACCGAACAGCAGTGTCGCCTCACCCCACGGACTTCCCCACCTGACAGGCTGCACGCTTCTGTCCCCAGCTTAGAGGACAACGATGAGCCGCCAGCTCTAAATTGAAGATGCCCTCTTTTATTTTTTTTTAACCCTCATCAGGGAAAGTATATGAAAACGTTAGATTCTGTGGTCTCTGTACAGTAGGTAGCTTTGTGATAAAAGACTGCTCAAAATACATGCTCCCCAACTTGAAGAGGAGCCAAACTTCTGGGACTGAATTGGACAGAGGCTCGAAGAGCTCCCGATGGGGACACAGGAGGCCTGCACACCTTGGACGCTGAGGCCCCACACGTGAAAACCGCAGGCGCTGCTTCCTGCAGGCACAGACAGGGAAAGTGGGAGGCAGCTGAAGGTCCCCAAACTGTTCTCCACACCCCTGCTGGTTCAGTGGAGGTGACTCTTCCCCCGGAAAGTTGTCACTTTGTTCCTTCACATGGCACAGACCTTGGTTAATTTTTATCCAAATGGCTGTCGTTTGCTTGAGATTGTGAATGAGGCCTTCCTGCAAGATGCCTTTTTAAAAAAAATAATCCGGGTGGGGGTAGGGTGGACTAAAGGACCAGTGGACTCCTTACATGGTGGTTATCGTAACATTTCCTAAAATTCACAGTATTGTTGCGTTTGGAGGAGCTCTAATACTTAGGCACCTGCGAGTCTCCGCAGTCCACCATCTCAGACGTCATTTGAATTTATGTGTGCTTTGCTTTCCTCCATTTGTTTTGAGTTTTTTCTCCCCAGACAGGGAGGCGTGAGCGCAGTTGTTTGCATTTCCCTTTTTCTTAAGATGTGCATGTGCCTGTGGTTTGCAGGCTTTGCGGGCCTCGGCGGAGTCCAGAGTCGTGGCGGACTGTTTGGGGATTCGGAGGTTGCCGCTGCTCTCCATGGTGGGGCTGCCGTCACCGCCCGCTAGGTGCCAGCGTGGTGGCCGGGGGCTCTTAGTGCATTTCTTCTTCTTCTCCTCAGTCCTCACATCGAGGGGCTGCTTCTGAGAACTCAGCCTGCTACCACTCAGTACCTCGAGGGGTTTGGGGGGAGTCTCAAAGCGGTAACAGGCTGGAGCTCCCTGTGTGCGGGGAAGGCCTTTCTTTCTCGCAGGGCCTGACCTGGGAGCCCCGTCCTGGGGGGGCCTGGACACAGTCCCGGCCGGGAGCTTGCCTCTCCCAGGGCTCTGCAGGGGTCCCCCTGGTGCAGCAGGCTGCCGGGCTTTGCTGCCCTTGGCCCTCTCGCCCTGGACAGTCTGGATCTGCAGCCATTCGAGCTGAAGCAGCCGGTCCACATACCTGCCCAGCAGCCCACCCGCGCGCGGCACGGCGCCCAGCCTGCGCTCTGCGTGCACAAGCAGGGCCATGCCCCGCAGGTCCCAGGAGTTATATGGCGGTGGGAGGAAGTCGGGGTACCGGCACTGGGCCCTCGCGTGGCCCTGACCCGGATGAAGGTCCAGATCGAAGCAGGCCGGGTCAATCTCTTCCGCTCGCAGACGGAGATCTGGAGGCGTGCGCGGCGAAGGAGCGATGGGAACCCGCTCTGAGTCGGAGAGGTCGCTGGCGCTGTCCTCGTCTGTGTCTCCTTTCAAGATCCCCATCGACCGTACGGTGAGAAACAGCTCGTTCCCCGGGGCCCCCAGTGGGCTCCTTTCAGCTTTGCCTTCCGGGGAAATGCTGCCTCCAGGTTCCTGGGTGGCCGGCCGGGAGGCACCCGCAAGGCTGCGCTCGGGCGCAGGAGGCACGCAGGGGGCTTGGGGCTCTCTCTGCCTTTTTCCTGAAGAGTTCTTCCCACGTGGCGCTTTAGTCCAAGATGGGCCGGCATCCATACCGCTGCGAGAAATAAAACTGCAATTCTTAGTACCTATGCCCACAGCTGGTCTGCCTCCCGTGACCCAGGAACAAGGCCCTCCAGTGCCCTAGCGTTAGAAAGGGGACAGCCTGGCGCCCTCCCAGAGCCAGCGGTTCCTGCAAGTTTCAGAGCTATGTCCACCCAGCACTCCAGCTAAGAAACACCCTGTTAACTAGCACAGGTGCCGAAGTACAGGCAGGGGTTTTACTTTATATCAAATGCCAGCATCGGAGGAGGACGTGAACATTTCTTCAAGTGTGCAGGTGGTCATCTCAGGCCACTATGTGGGCTTTGGAGAACACCAGTTGGGGAAGAGTCCTCCAGAGAACTCAGTCTGTTCTGTTAGTGCTGAGCCGTATTTAATTACATTCAGGAGTCAAAGCCACGGCTTTCTTTTATAGGCCTGTTTTCAAGGCAGTGTAAACGAGATGTCAAAGGCAAGTTTGAGAGAACGTACTAATGGGTGGTGTGATTCGGGCCAACTAAAGTCCTAATATGAAAAGGTGTAGCACATACCACCTGTACCTTCCACCAAAAACGTATGAGTGTTCTCAAACAGGGAACACTCAGGGGCACTGTCTTTAAAGGGACAGTCACGTGGTGTCCTGTGACGCAGTGTGGGTGAAAACCCCGGGCAGGTGCTGGCCCGGTGAACGGCGGGTGAAGGGAAATGCCGAGTGCTGTGTGCTGTCCTTCTGGCACCTGATTCTTTCCGGGGGAACTTAGTGGGAGGCAGGATCTCATACCTGAACTGAAAATGTTTTCTTTGCAATGGATTTACCTAGGACATGCATAGCATTTTACTAAGAATAATAACACTTCTCCATACCCTGGGATGGACAAGTCAGATGGAGGGAAGAAAAAAAAAGTCTGCTGAACAAGCTTTTTGGAAACCTCAGAGGTTCATTTATCCACACAAGCACATTTGAAAGTGTGTTACCTCTTGATTCATAAACAGGGAGGACAGGGAATCGTTGCCCATTGCATGCCAGCTGCTCAAGAGATGCTGAGCCAACGGCGGGAGGAACCGCCACTACTCAGCTTTCCTAACTAACATTGTGAACCTGTGACTTTACCTCTAGCTGTCCGACAGCGTCCACAGACGTTATTATCAGTTTCCTTTTTAGGGAAAAGGAAGCTGACACAGAAGGATGATTAAGGGGCTTGCCCGAAACGGACGATTCTGCTAACAGTGCCACAGTGACGACCTCTGGAACTTTCACCCCCTAGTAATGTTTAAACCACGTGCTCCCTCATCTCTGCCAGATAAAAAAAACCCGTCAACCCGTGACTGAGATAACCCGATTTCACGAGACAAAGCAGCTCTACGAAAACTGTTCACCTGCTTTTCTGGTGAGATTCATTCACCCCACTCCCTTTCGTGAGAAAATCACATGGCTGGTCATCATCTAGGGTTGGAGGGATTGTCTGAAAAACAGACAAGCCGTAATAAATAGCATGAACACATACACACACACACACACGAAGCAAACAAACAGAAAACAGGACAAATCTAAGGGAGACCCTCCTGCAAAGGTTACATCACCTTCTCTGCAGCGTCTGAAATACTCTTGCCCAACCCGCTGGAAGGTGATGACAGCTGCGGAAGTAGCTTCTTTATTCCTCTTATGTTTGGGAAGGGCTCCTTACCACCGGAACTGCAAGCAACAGAACGGTCAGTAAGTATTTTCTCAGTTGATTTTCAATCACAGTTGACCGGCACTATTACATTAGTTTCAGGGGTACAACAAAGCGATTAGACATTTTGTGACTTAGTGATCACTGCTAACAAGCCCAGCACCCCTCTGACACCGTACGGACACAGTGACTACGACGGTGTTGACTGTCTTCCCGGTGCTGCACTTTATATCTCCAGTGCTGGACTAATTTTGTAACTGGTAGTTTGTACTTCTTAATCCCTCCCCCTTTTTCACCCATCCCCCCCCAGCCGCCCGCCCTGCTCCCCTCCCATCTGGCAACCCTCAATTTGTTCTCTGTATCTAAGAGTTTGTTTCTAAAAATATGGAACACTTTGTTTCTAAAAATACGCAACGCTTCACAAATTCGGAATTTGCGTGTGATCCTTGTCTGGGGCCCAGGCTAACCTTCTCTGTACATCGGTCCCATCTGGGGATAGAAGCCTAGTCGGTGAGTATTGAATGCACGTGGTCCTGTATGCAAACCTGGGCTGGTTTTCACTGGCCTGTTCTTAAATATTTGCATCGCCTTAAAATATTGGTGGGGGAGATTGCCTCCTGTTCACAGCTGTGTTTTTTCCGCCGTGTTTTCACAGCGGACATTGGACACAAGCTCACACTACTGCACAAGCTGTGAACAGATTCGAGAGCACACGGTCTCCTGGGAGGCAGCACACTGAGGAGGCCGGCCAGGCTCAGGTCGGGTGTTGCTCCAAAGTGTCTGTATCCAGTCCTTCATTCATTCACAAATAAGGGCACAAGTGCCTAGAAAATGGCAGGACTGTGGCCACGTCCCGGCGCCCGTGGAGCTCCAATGCGGTTGGGGATGCTCCCTGTCAATTCCCACTATCACATCAACCCATTAAAAGATTACAAACATATCAGCACACATCATATCTCATCTCTTTGCAAAATGCCCTTGACTCAGACCTCTTACTGTGAGTGACCTAAAAGCACCCGGATTTGAAAGTGAATACTGACTTTGGGGATAGCCCCTGCCTCTCCATAAAATGAGAAAGTGGTGGGATTTACAAGATTTTTATTTTTCTCCCTGACACTTTGCTGTTACTTTTCACAATAATAGTCTGCCTTTTTGGTCAGTTTACACAGGATAGTGACAGAAATCCCATCTAGGCTCTCACAGCTCAAGCATTCTGCCCTCACCCACAGGCCTGACTGAGTTTTAGATACACAGAACGTTCTTTACCAACCCTCTTTCATTCGTTTGTTTTTCTTTCTGCTCTGGACAGTACAAGGGAACCCTCTAGAATTCCTGGCCCCAAACTGCTCCCTAGGCTTCTGTGTTTTCTGCACGAAGTTACCGAGATACAAGCCTGCAAGGCCCTGAGGATGCAGAAAACAAGCGCGAGTTTGGTTCCCTGATGGTTCAGGCTTGCCTGGGAAGAAAGCCCAAAGTCTGAGACTCTGGCTACAAAAATGTTGCCCAAGCACCGAAGGCAGATTAAGGGTAGCCGTGTAGTCTATCATAGGGTACTAACTCTTGTTCCCTCATCTTCCTCTCCAGCTGGGCGTCTAGAGAGGGACCGAAGCAGCACCCCCCTCCCGGCTTCCTCACCCCCAGGAATTGGCTGGCGGGCCTGGGAGGCAAAGCATTGTGGGTGATGCGTGGACCGGACGCTCCTCTATGCAGCGAGTGTCCCGGGGTCCGGCGGAGGGTCCTGGGGGTGGTGCACATGCCCAAAGAGCTAGCCAGCCTAGAGGCTTAAAATGAGCCTGGGGACCAGCTCCTGGAAAAGCCAGTTTTTGCACCCCCAACCCTCCCTGCCTCCGGTAATCCAGAAAACCAAGGACCCGCAGCATGCATTTTCCGTGTCTTCCGTTTGTGCAGACACCGATCTACGATCGAGAGGCGCGCGGGCCAGGCAGACGCAGACAGAAATTGATCAGACCTGTTTCTTGATCGCCGAGGACACGTGACGAGGCCGCCAGCCCTCCTTCCCCGCGCCGGGGCGGGAGGCCGTTCTGCTGCGCGCTGCTGCAGGCGCGCGGCAGGGGGCGGCGCGCAGCGGCGCGCGCCCGGCAGGACTCCCAGGCGGCGTTCCGACCCGCGCGAGCCCGCGCCCGCGCCCGCGCCCGCGCCAGGGCGGCGTCACGAGGGGCGGGGCGGAGGCTCGCCGGGAAGTTGCATCCGAACAAGTTGCAGCCATGTAAGTAACGCCGCGGAACAGGAAGGTGGGAGGGGCCGCCTCACCAACGCAGCCTCCCCATAAGAAGCTCTTTGGAGGCAAAAGGAGGTGTCACCCTGAGCTCTCTGGGTGGCCCCGAAAGGCTTGCCCTGGAGCCAGCACTCATCTCTTGGGAAACAGGTCCCTCTGGTTTCGCTGCAAGAAACGGAAGGTCTGGTGGAGAACTAGAGGGGCGAAGTGGCCGAGGAGCGGAGAGCGCAGCAGGCCCCAGGGTTTCCTCCAGGGTGCAGTTCCGGCGGACAGCCGGGGACCTCTGAGCACCGCCGGGGACGCCGCCAAGGTAGCAGAGGCGGGGTCGGAGGCTGCCCCTCGGATCCATACCCCCATCACCCGAGGGCCGGCTGGGCCATGTCCACAGGCTCGGGCTCCGCAGACCTGCCCCGCGCCCTGGGGTTTCGGAAGACCGCCCTGCGGAGCCTCAGCTGCCTCTCGGACCTGGACAGCAGCGCCGCCCCGGAGTGGCGGCCTTGCCGGCCCCCTGGGATCCGGGGGCGCGCGCCGCCGCCGCCGTCCGCACCGTCAGGCTGCGACCCCGGCCTGCGACCCATCATCCTGCGACGGGCGCAGTCACTTCCCAGCTCGCCCGAGCGCCGCCAGAAGGCTGCAGGCGCCCCGGGCGCTACGTGCCGTCCGGGCTGCAGCCGGCAGCACCGTGTGCGCTTCGCCGACGCACTCGGCCTGGAACTGGCCCAAGTCAAGGTGTTCAATGCGGGCGACGACCCGTCGGTGCCACTGCACGTGCTGTCGCGGCTCGCCATCAACTCAGATCTATGCTGCAGCAGCCAGGACCTGGAGTTCACCCTGCAGTGCCTGGTGCCCGACTTTCCGCCGCCCATCGAGGCCGCGGACTTCGGCGAGCGCCTGGGGCGGCAGATGGTGTGCCTGGAGCGCGTCACCTGCTCTGACCTGGGCGTCAGCGGCACGGTGCGCGTGCGCAATGTGGCCTTCGAGAAGCAGGTGGAGGTCCGCTACACCTTTTCTGAATGGCGCAGCGCGCAGGAGGTGGCGGCCAGGTGGCGCGGACCCGCGGGCTCCGAGGGCACAGAGGACGTCTTCGCCTTTGGCTTCCCGGTGCCACCCTTCCTGCTGGCGCTTGGCTCCCGGGTGCACTTCGCGCTGCGCTACCGCGTGGCCGGCGCCGAGTACTGGGACAACAACAATGGCCGTGACTACAGCCTGACCTGCCGCAACCACGAGCTGCACATGCCCCGCGGGGAGTGCGAAGAGAGCTGGATCCACTTCATCTGAGCAGCGGGGCCTGGGACCTGGCGCCTCCGCACCCCAGCCACACCTGCGGTGACCTCCTCGCTGGGCTCTCAGGGAGGAGGCTGTGGCTCTCACCTATACTCCATCTCCAAACCTAAGTCGGACCTCGCGCTCTGCTGCAAGGTCCCCTGGCGGTGGCCATCCTGTCATCTACTTGAAACGTCTGTGTCACTTGGCATAAAAAGTAGCCTCAAGGTGGTGGCCAGAAGGCGGAGTGTGTAACACGGTGGGGGGCGGTTCTGGGTGGTAGATGCGCGGGAGTGATGGGCCCTCTGGGCGGGGCTCTGGCTGGGTTTGGGGGAAAGGCCTGACGCTTTTGCATGTGTCGTGCTTGGGTCTCTGGGAACGTGGATGTTATTTATTATCATCGTGACACCGGGACTTGGACTCTTAATGGAAGCCTTCTCAGGAACATTCTGGATTTAATAAGCTAAGAGGAAAAAAAAAATCGGTCTTGTATATTTGTGCCCCGTGTAATCCCCTTTACGGTCCCTGGAGGCATTCCTGCCCTGGGACGAGGAAAACTGGAGACCACGTGTGTTGCCAATGTCTGTGGACCTCTCACAGCGGGAAACTATTAATAGGCAGGAAATTTATGCCTCATCAGTCATCACATAACCATTCCTAGGAGTTCAGGCTGCCCTGGTTAGGCTGAGCGCCCCCTGCATCGCAGCAGAGGCAGAGGGAGAAGCTTAAACCTTTAAACCAGCGAGACAGCCCCTTCTCTGCAGCGCCTCTTCTCACTTCATGTGTCTCTCTTGTGCGTGTTTGATGATAATGTATCTGCATGGTATCAGGCCATTCTGTTTAGGTTTGAAACTGCCTAAACATGATGAGAAACTCTGCCTTAACTTATTCAAATTTTCAGGCGACTCTATAGGATTTAAGGCAACTGTGTCCTTTTCAATTACCTTTCTATGATTAAGATGACGTCTCTTGTCTCCTTAAGTGTCAGGGGGTCCCAGCCGTCACCTTTCAGTAGTTAGGGTACCAAGTAGACGTAGGTGTTTTCAGCAATAGTCAGAGAGCACTAAGGAAAAAGAAATCACAAATATTTATTCTTTTAAATTATTTTAAATTGTATTTATACATGCCTGTTTTTTCAGCTACCTGCCAACTTCATTTGTGACTTCAGATCAGAGAGTTTCTAACATTGGATTGGTTTCCCAGTTTTAAAATGTTAAATGCTTTTCTTTTGTAAAAAATTGCCAACGGAGAAGTCAAGGCTGGTGTCCTCTGCAGAGAGCTACAGTGACTTAGAACTGCCGGCAAGGGGCCGTGATTTCTCTTGGTGCTGAGTGGTGGTTTTCTCTGACAGCAGGTGCTGGCGCTGAAATGGGAAAACCCAGCCCCGGGGTTGAGGCCTCCAACTTGCGAAGTTCAATTATGATACTGTTGAAGCCAGAGTGGTCAGTTTTGTGACAGCTGTCACCAGTGAATTAACTCTAAATTTTTCAATGCTTGTTGACATTTCTTAAGTCAGTATGTGAAGGATGTGTTTCGCCTTTTGACCAGGTTGTTCTTTTACAATGGCAACTTTTGTGTTTTTAAAATTCCAAGAAGGAGGAAGCTTTCTGATCTAGAGGGAGTACCTTCTGATTTAAGAACACTGACTTTTGATTTCGAATATTGTGATTAAGTTGAACAGCCTTTGGCTATTAGCACTGGGCACTACATTGACATGCAAGAGAGAGAGAAGCCTGGTTGCATTTCCTGTTGTTTAACAAGCTGTCCAATTAGGTCAGCAAGCCTGTGAGAGCCCTGGACGCTATGCCCTTGGCCCCAGCCCAGGGTACTAGACAATTATCCTGAGTATTCACATACAGAGGTGAGAGCTGCCAAATGTAGTGCTGTATAAAGGCACGTAGAGAATCTCACAATCCGGAAAGTCACTTACCAGAAAGGTTCTGCTCATGGGGTATAAAGTAAATATTGTATCGTCAGAATTAAGAGAACCTCAACTTGCCTTTAAAAAAACCAACATTTTTTATTTTTATTTAAGTGCTTAAATATACTTGCCTAGTATCATCAAGTTCAGCTTAACAAGAACTTCCACACTCTAAAACAGTTATATTGGTTAGATGTTAACATTTGGTAGTGGAATGTGAAAATTGTTGGGTTGCCTCCCCAGACACATTTTAATGTCTGTCATTTATGATGATTTCACCCAGGCCTACAATTAAATTATATATGCACTAATTGGTAGCTGGAGTGAGTTTTTCTTGTCTCCTTATTACAGAAACAAGGTGTTGGAAACCTCTTTGAATCATTTCATGGTTAAGTCTTATTCTTCCTACAACAGTCAAATTTAGTGCCTTGCCAAATATTTATATATACTATTTATAGATACATTTGACATATATATGTGGTATGCCGGTACCTCAGTTTCAATAGCATAGTGCATATGTCTTTAAGAAAGTGAAGTACGATCAATCATTCGTGCCAAGTCACATATGAAGAAAGCTCTAGTAGGGGTGTCCAACCCAAGGCCCGAGGGCCACATGCAACTCAGGATGGCTATGAATGCGGCCCAACACAAAAGTGTAAATTTACTCAAAACATGAGTTTGTGTGTGTGTGTGTGATTACCTGTCACAATGTATTTAATGTGTGGCCCAAGACAACTCTTCTTCCAGTGTGGCACAGAGATGCCAAAAGGTTGGACACCCCTGCTAGAGGAATGTAGGGGATGGGATAGTATTGTATTTCCTTTACATTGCTTATTGAATCACATGTATGGAGTAATTAGTGTCTATCTGTCTCCCCCCGATTGCAACTTAAGTATTAAAGGCTTGCACATTAGGGAAAGGAAACGGACATTTATTGTGCCCTCTCTTATTTGCCTGCCCACGGTGCTGGGTGCTGTATTTCATTTCATTTAATTCTGAAAATTATACTACCTGGTGGATAATATCCCCATTTTTCTTAGTTGAAGAGAGTGGAGCTCAGAGAGGTTTAATTCATTCACCTAAAATCCCGCAGCTGGTAAACAGCAAAGTCAGCATTCAAACCTACACCAGACACCAACTTTGATGATGATTGATAACATTTTTTTCAGCTAGCACCATAAGCTACAAATCTATTTTAAAACAACTCAAATTAAAACAAAAAATGAGTGATTGGCTTTTTCTCTTCTTTGTGATAGTTCAGTGATGTTTAAGTAAACAATTCCTATGCTTTTTGAACACATGAAACAATAAAAGGACCAACCTCTCCACTACAAAGTGGCAGGCAAGGTGAGAAATCACTATCTTTAATTTTTGAAGTATCTGCTGCCTCCATTTCTGAATTGCTTGTATATTTTACGCAACAAGTATCATTGCTTTTATCACTTAAACTGATAGTTCAGATGGAAACATTGTAAAAAGCCTGGAATATACCGATGATTCCACTCGGTAAGTACCACGCCCAGACGGTCTGTCTAATTTCCTCTAGAGGTCTTGAGTTCTGGCTACTGAAGGAGGCGGCACCTGTTTCTAGGAAAGCCAGGCAGCAAAGCCGCGGGGCACGACAGCTGTGGGGAGTGGCAGCCGGCACGACAGGGCGAGCCGGGGCGTGGCAGTTGGTTGGAGGGGGCGTGGTCGGCGGAGGGGGAGCTTGACTGACGGGGGTGTCTCTTGGCCGGAAGCCGGGGGCGGGGCGCGGCAGTTGGGCGTTGCGGTCAGCGGGGACGTGCCCGGGCATGACTCTGCTGCCCTCTGCGGGCCGGTAGCGAGGGACTCTATAAAGGGAGTACAGTCCTCGCGACCTCGCAGGTTCGGCTGCGCCTCCGCGTCACTCCGCCCTGTGGCCTCCCAGGCGGGCGGTTTTGGGGAGCCCGGGGGTTTCCTTGGGCCCGCAGGTCCTGTCTGGAGTCCTGCCAGGGCGCTCAGGCGCGTTCGCAACCACGGGAGGAAGGGAAGAGACACTGGCGCCTCTAGGGGCACGTCCGTGAGGAGCGGCCTTCACAGCGAGGCAGGCAGGAGTCAGGGCTGGGGGTTGGGGTAGGGTCCCGGACTCGGAAGCCCACTTTCTTGAGGATCCGAGCCACGCCCACCGTGGCACGCCTGGCTCGGGCCTCGTGCCACCCTGCGCACGCGACGGCACGGGGGCGGGGCTTGGCCGGGAGGCCTCACTGATTGGACGCGGTGCCGACCGCACGTAGTGCTGATTGGGCGAGCGCTTCCCGCCTTTTGTCGGCTAGCTCAAATAACCCAGCGGTCGCTCAGGGGCTGAGGCGCGACGCCCGGCGATCGTTGGCTTCGAGGCTTGACGCGGATGCCTCCCAAAAGCTTGCAGGTTGAGCCAGCCGCCGGGGCGGGTTGCCTCTGTCGGCGGTGCGCCCGGTGGGAGGCGGGCTGGCGGGGGGGGGGGGGGGGGGGGTCCGACTGTGAAGGAGGAGCCGTTGTGGAAACGTCCGCGCCGGCGCGGCGTCCGACCTGAAGGAGTGGGCCGCGGCCTGGTGTCCGAAGGACCGTGCGCACCTCGCGCGGGTCATGGGAGCGTGGGGCTGTGGGGAAACGAGGTGGGCGGTACGCACAGCGCTGGCCCCCGCCGGCATCCTGGGCGGGGGCGACAGCGGTCAGGAGATGGCGTGGTTAAGGGCGGCCGAGGACGAGAGCCCTCTCTGTCCGGGCTGTAGCCGGGAACCGCCACGCCGGTTACACCGCGCGGGCCGGCTTCGGAGGTGTGGTCGCTATGGTGTCCGGGTGGAGGGCCGAGGCGGGTTCAGGGCCCCTTCCCCGTTACCCACAGGTTAGCTTTGGAAACCGCCGGACTGTGCTGGAGGCGGGGCGGGACTCCGCGCGGCCCACCTTAGAAAAGACTAAGTCCCCTCGCACCTCCCCTCCTTGGCCTCGCCCCGCCCCAACCGCCCCCGGCCTTGGCCCCGCCCCGCCCCCTGCTTAGGCCCCGCCCCACCCCTCCTTCTTGACCCCACCACGCCCCCTGCCTCGCCCCCAGCCTGGCCCCGCCCCGGCCCCGCCCCTGCCCTCGATGTCGTTTTGTACCTGAGCTTGTCTTCTTGGGTTCCTCTTTTCCACTCTGTTTGATTCCCCCTGTATCCGAAAAATGATACAAATAAAATGGACCCGCATGCTGAATTTCAGGGGAGGGCATTACAAGTGTGTTAATAGATGTGTTAACATTTCCGTCGTTACAGAAAGTGGTGTTTCTCGCCTCCCCTTCCCCTTCGGTGAGCCTCTCATTTACCTTCGGAAACGTTAGACATCTGTTCGGCTGGCAGAGAGGACCTTGTATTGATCTCTTGCTGCTTGCATTCGTTCGGCTCCTGAGGGAATATGTGCCTCCCCTATTTGTCAAGTTGTTTAGTTTTTTTTTTAACCTTAGCCTTTTTCTGAGTGCATATACACGTTGGTCTTCTTGCTGGTCCTCTGTTTTGCCTGTAAGCAGACCAGAGCTCAAAACCTGCTTTTTGACACAAAGGCCTACCCTCTTGAAAAATTATTCTGTGCTGGGTTTCCTGGGTCGTTCCGCTGTCCCTGGTGCTGTGACACAGTATTTCGTAAGGATACTGGTCTACTCGTGACAGTGAAAAGATAAAGTGTTACTGGCTTGCTCCTAGAGGTAGCCTCTCTGGGGGGTCGCACGGGTTTGACGCTGTGAATGGATCGCACAGTGCTACGTTTTTGCCTCTGTTGAATTCAGCCTGGGGGCGGGGGAGGGGAGAGTGACTGGATTGTTCAGTCTTCCCACTTTGAAAGATCTGCTTGTGTAGACACTAAACTTCCCTTTTCTTCTGCTGACTTCTTGCATAAAAGCAGACCTAGAAACTAAACCAACTCTTTAGTTTTACGTGCCTCTTGGCTGTAATTCTTCTGTGCTATCTATGTATTTCTTGTCTCTGAGTACTTTGTAAACTACACTTAAATTCCAGTTCTTTCAGCTGTGAGGGCCTGCACCAACAGTTGCTGGCTCTAGGAAAAGAGTACTATCTAGTCAATATATTTTGAAAATGCCATTAAGTTGGGTCTTTAAAATTTGTTTTTATTTATTGATTTCAGAGTGGGAGGAAGGGAGAGACATATATTTATTGTTCCACTTATTTATGCATTGTGTTTAAATTTTTAATATTTTAAAATTATGAAATAAAGTGTTCTAGTCTTCAATCTCATAAATTATACCATCATTGCTACAAAGTAGAAAATATATGGAAAGCTATTTTTATGACTGAGTGTTGGGGAAATACCCAAGATAAATGAATGCATTTCTGGATACTTGGTGATGGACTGGTGAATTTGGATAAGTAATAAAATAATGACTTACATAGTTCAGAAATTAGTGTACCATAATTTTTTCATTTTAGCAAAATCAGTAAATATGTCATCAAGACTTTCACTTAATTTATGTTCTATTGACTGTGATTTAAGGATCAAAATGATATGTAATCATTCAAAATATATTAACTTGAATATATTTTTATCAAAAACATGAAATAAGCACAAAAGTATTTTTCTTTAAAATTCCCTGAAATATCAAAACTTTTTAAATTAAGGTAAAATAAAAATTATTATTGAACATTAATATAAATTGTTTTAATAACACTAAAATTATTTGTTATTGAATAAATCTTATTAAATATTTTTTAAAGATTTTATTTATTTATTTTTAGAGAGAGGGGAAGGGAGGGAGAAAGAGAGGGAAACATCAATGTGTGGTTGTCTCTCGCACACCCCCTACTGGGGACCTGGCCTGCAACCCAGGCATGTGCCCTGACTGAGAATTGAACCGGATACCCTTTGGTTTGCATGTGGGTGCTCAATCCACTGAGCCACACCAGCCAGGGCTTGTTAAATATTTTTATAAAAGTAAACAGTCACCGTTCTAGTGTTTGCTTGCCGTCTAACTGCCATTTTTTTTTAAAGAGTCAATATCATGTTCATGCAATTTTGTCTAGATTTACATAGATACAAATTAAAGAATAATAGGAATTACTTAGAACTACAAATATTCCTCAGTCACTGTGCAACTGTTGCAAATACTGAACACAAAGTTGCTAGTGCTTCCTGGACCACAGGTTGGAATAGGAAGAGGAGAAAATGGACCTTTGGCATTATTAAAAGCAGTTCTTCCTGATGCAAGAATCAACTGTGAACTCTGCCAGAGGAAGGATTTGACAGTTGATTACTGTCTTTTTCTCTTTCCTGAGAGCACTCAGATTGCTCAAACTGTAGCTTCATTCTGAAGCAAAGACTGAAATGTCAGTGTCAGCACAGCCTCCCACCTCTTGGCATTGTTTTAGCCTCCCCTCCACCCCTGAAATTCTTTAAATTTGTTTTTATTTGGGGAGATTTCTATCATACACAAAATAAACAGAACAGTGTAACTAACTGCAGTTCCCTTCTTTCAGAGGCACATGCATGGGAAGTGTTCCCCTGGGGCTGGATGGCTTGAATTAGGAGCATGAAGGTCTTCATGGTCCTAGGACATGCTGGGCTCTGAGTGACTAGAGAGTCCTTTGTGCTTCCTAATAAGATCGCGTGTGTGTGAGTGTGTGCAAGAGACAGTGATGTCCAAAAACTTCCTGTCTGTTATTTTTCATGATTTGTGCATTTTATGTCTTAAATCTTCCCATACTGTAAAGTCTGAGAGATATCCTCCTGTATATTCTTCTAATAGTTCTTAAACATTATCATTTTACATTAGGTAGTTAATTCATCTAGAGTATTTTTGTGGATGGTGGGAGTTAGAGGTATAATTTTTTTTCCATATGGTGAGTTAATTTCTCCATACCATTTATTAACTAGTTTGCTTTTTCCCCTTTGATTTGCAAAACCTTACCCATATGTGAACTTTCAGTATGTGCTTGGGTGGTATGCATTTGAATTGTTTTGTTTTATTGATTCTTGTGCCTGTTTTCTATTCTTAATACTTTTTTTTTAGTAATTGTGACTTTGTGATGTTTTAGTATCAAATGAGATGATTCTTCCCTTTATTTTTGAATAGTATTTTTGCTGGCTATAAAATTCTAGTTTTCACTTTTTTCTTTCACTGCTTTGTAATTTCTTGTCTTGCACTTCATAACTTCTTTTCTTGTAGCTTCCTTGCACTGACTTTGATATCACAGTAGTGATGCTTCTTAAAATGAGTTTGGAAGTATTTCTTCTATTTTCTTTTTTGGGGGGGGAAGAGTTGTAGGATTGGCGTAGTTCTTTAAATGTATGACAGAATTCACCAGTGAAGCCATCTGGTCCTGAGCTTTTTATTTGCTGAGAGGTTTTTGATTACTGAATTGATCTCCTTTTGTAATTGGTCTGTTCAGGTTTTCTATTTCTTTATGATTGATTCAGTATTAGTAGATTGGTTGTTTCTTGTAGCTTTCATTTCTTCTAGGCTGTCCAACCTGTTGGAGTGTAATTATTCATTCTAGTCTCTTATGATCCTATGCATTCCTGTGATATCAGTTGTAACGTCTCTTTTATTATAAATTTATTTGTGCCCCCTGTCTTCCTTTTTCTTGATAACTCTAGCTAAAGGGTTTTATGTTTTCTCTCTTCTCAAAATATCTGTTTTGAGAAGAGAATCTATTATTGATTCACTTGCATGCTTCTTTTTCATTTTGCTCTGGTGACTTAAGAATTTCTCTTTTATTCTTATTCAGGAATGTCCTCATAATGTATCTAGACATACTTTTTTCTTATTTATCTTCCTTGAAATTCATTGAACTCTTTAAATTTGTGAACATTTATGTTTACTTTGGGAAACTTGTTGGCTATTTAACTGTTGTCACCCCACTACTTTTTTTTTTAAAGAATTTATTTATTTACTTTTACAGAGCACAGAGGGAGGGAGAAAGAGAGGGAGAGAAACATCGATTGGTTGCCTCTCACACACCCCCAACTGGGGACCTGGCCTACCACCCAGGCCTGTGTCCTGACTGGGAATCAAACCGGCGACCTTTTGGTTCGCAGGCCTGTGCTCAATCCACTGAGCCACACCAGCCAGGGCACTACTTTATGTATTTTTAAAAAATAAGTAGCAGTGCTTATCTATGCACACAGCATTAAGATTTGTAAACTATAAATATGTAGAACAAACTGTAAGATGCAGAAAGTATATGTTTTCTTTTATAGGTGTTTGTTTTGACCTGCCATTTTAAAATAAGTCAAAATGCCAATAAGACCAGATCTCCAGGTATGTAGTTCTGGACCAAAAGCAAGTATTTTAGTTCCTAAAATCACTTTGTGTTTATTTACAGGCATTAAGTGCTATATTTTTGGGAAAGACAAGCTTTCCTGTTTTCATGAAGTGGACAAAGGAGAATAATTTAAATTAAAATGTTATACTTTCATTTTTTCAATAGATTTATTTTCAAATCTATATTAAAAGTATGTAAAGTATAGACGCTAATTACATATATCTATGTCTATATATCTTTTACATTGAAAAGAATAGTGTGCTGGTTCATGTGTAAAACTTATGCCTGGGTATTATCATATCAAGGTTTAAAATTGTAAGACTTCATTTAGGTAAAGAGTAAGTTTTAGCTATTTAACTTCTGTGCAGTTCACACCCAAGCCTGGTGATCTGATTGTAGTATGAAAATTCCTTATTAATGATGTTCACGTTAATACTAGGGATGGCAGATTTTATAAAGGTTACACAGTCAGGCGCTGCTCACTGACGCTTTCTGAGAAATGCATCATTAGGCACTTCTGTTGTGGGCACATCATGGCACTTACACAAACCCAGATGGGGGGCCTACGACACCCCGAGGCTACGTGGCACGGAGCCCGTTTTTCCTCTGCCATAGACCTATATGGCACGTCACTGTACTGCGTTCTATGGCAGTTATAAGACAGTAGTAAGTATTAGTGTATCTAAATATAGAGAAGGTACTGTAAAAATATGGCATAAAAGGTGGAAAATGGCACAGCTCTATAAGCACTTACTGTGAATGGAGCTTGCAGGATCTGGAGTTGTTCTGAGTGAGTCAGTGGGTGAGTGGGATATTACTGTATCTGCTAATGTAGACTTGATGGACACTGTACACTCAGGCTAGACTGAACTTGTAAATAAATAACTTGTAAATCACATGAGATTAAGTAACTTGTAAATCACATGAGATTAAGTCAGACATGAGAGAAAACAGTGCAATCAAGAGGTGTAGTAAATACGAGATGTTTGAAGCTGCTGCAGGCCTGATGGAGCACTGTTTCACAGCAGCTGTCTGTAAGTGGAAAGAGTTACTCTAAAATAATGACAAGCATAGTGTAGTAGATATATAAACCAGTAACATAGTCATCTAGTGCCGTTATCAAGCTCCATCTACTGTACATAATTGTATGTGCCGTAACTTTATGATTGGCAGGGTAGTGGGTTTGTTTATATGCCCTGCCTGTTATATGAGGTTACAATGGCTACGATGTCACTAGGCAACAGGAACATTTCAGCTCCATTATTTTATAGGACTACCATCGTATATATATGTGTGGTCATTGTTGACCCAAACCTCAATATGAGGCACATGACTATAAACCTGTAATACATTATATATATATAAATGCTTAAGTCTACTGGTTGGTGTAGTTTGTAAATAGTTCTTTTACCTGTCTTTATGCAACTTTTTTCTTTTTTTACTATTTAAACCTTATTAAGAAGTTGATAGATATGTTAAGGCTTTATCAATGGTATTATGGATTATTTACTACAATGTTTATTTTACTTCTTTCATTAACAGATTTTTGTTGAATTCAACATAATGATAACTTTCCAATAAGACATGAAGTGGAAATTAGCAAAATACATTTTTTCCTATATAGAGTCTTGTCAAAGAAACTTAACTAACTACATTACTACAAATTAAAGAGTGGGCAGTTTTGAAAAAAACTATTATATGAGCTCTTTTGGGAATTTTCATGTAAAAACAATTCTCAAACTACTAGATTGCTTAAGGTGACTAATTTTGGTTTTGATTCAATATACGTGCCATTATCTGTATTTCTCTAGCAGTTGGAAAAATGCATTGATGATGCCTTAAGAAAAAATGATTTCAGACCTTTGAAAACACTTTTACAAATCGATATTTGTGAAGATGTGAAGATTAAATGCAGCAAACAGTTTTTCCACAAGTTGGATGACCTTATATGCAGGGTAAATATTTATTTTTGTTGAATGATTGTTAAAATCATTATATAGCAGTCTTCTTTTGAGGAGGAAGTATCCCATTGGAAGACATGAATAAAAAGGCTTTGGCAAGCTTGCTTATAATTATATAAATAAATGCTTGTTTTACCACTTCCTTTTCTTAATTTTTTTATTCGATGAGCTCCAAATAGCATATTGGACCATTTTCTGAATATAATATACAAATAGCTGTGTTTACAGTTACCATTAGGAAAAAATAGGTTAGCTGTTTGGAGTTTAAATAACTTGATCTGTTCTCAAGAGAAAGAACTCATGGACGTGACAGCAGTGGAGTGACTGGGGTGGAGGAGGGTATGGGGGAGTAACTGGAAACACTAACATACAAATAAATAAACAACTTGACCTGTTTTTAATAACCTGTCAGCATATTCTTCATGTTCTGTGGACAATGCTTGGTGCTTACAAATATGTTTTTTTAATTTTCCAAAACCTTGGACTTGACTTACATATGTAAGGCAGTTTCATAGGTGAGAAATGTGATTATTGAAAATCAGTATTTGAGATTTGCCTTATTGTATCTGTTAGATACATGGAACTTTCTAGAACTGGAAGGTTAACTTTGCATCATAGTCTAAAGTTTCTTGAATTTATACAGCTCTGCATTTTTGTACTGAGTTTGTCATTCACTGGCTTTAGGCGTTTTTTAAACTATATTTTTGTCTTTTATCCTTAAAGATTATGATAATGGCTAACTTTTAGGATGTATGAATGTATGAGGATTATAAAGCTTCTAGCACAATGCCAGTTCCATACTATTTTGTGTTAACGGATGTTTAAATGTATGCTTTTCATTTTAGGAACTTAATAGAAAGGATATCCAAACTGTTTCAATCATTCTCATTTCTTTTGGGAGATGTGGCAGAAATATCAGTATATTGGGGCAAGCTGGACTTCTAACTTTGATAAAACAAGGGCTAGTCCAAAAGATAAGTATAGAATATTGTAACATTCATGTGAGAGAAATATGATTAAAGCTGGTCTTTCTAATAAGATAAATGGTATCAACTGTTGAAAAATAAATATAGGAGTTCATGTCAAACTTTGAGATAAATATCTGTATAACCTGTAACGTATGTTACAAAGATAAAGATCACAAGGAAACTGTGCACAGGCTCCTTGATAATCATGTGAATTTAGGGTCACGAGATCCTTAGGGCCCTTACTTGCTTTATTTTCTCTTTAGCTTATCTTAGTCACTAACTGACTTTATTAATTTTAATATTTATTGTCTGTCTGCCATGCTAGAATCTAGGATATTGAGTTTTATTTGTTTTCTTCATTGCTTTATACCCAGTGCCAAGCACAGTGTCTGAGATGCCTTTTATACTCAACTATCTGAATTAATTGAATGTAAAAAATACCAAAAATTTTCCCATAGTAACAATGCTAAAGTAATCTAACTCATGATAATTTATTTTCACCTATTATTTGAATGTAATTGAACTAGGTATTTGAAGGGAGAAATAAGGGTCTTCTATCCCTAGAATTAGGATTAACTTCATTCCTATTTAAACAATGGGAAAATATAGTCAGTTACCAAAACCCAAAACAATAATGATGTTTGAAAGCATACATTTATTTCATATAATAGTGGAATTTTTTATTTTTTGTTACTCCCTTATTCCTAGGATTACTATTTATACTGATAGATAAGTACATTCTCAAAATTGAATTCAAAGTGACTAGTATATATTTTTCTCTACATGGTTGCCTGGTTTGAAAAATCCAAGGAGATACTTCTGAGTCAAGGAAATTCAAAAGATGAAGCTCTTACAAATGTCATAGAAGACTTACTTGATCTTTTGATGGTAAAATCACATTGATTAACTGATGTTATGAAGCACATGTTTATTTAAAAACAATTTGTGTTCTATATGCCTTGAGCCTAAAAGTCACTGAAAGATTGGTTTGTGACTTAGTTGGATTAACCTGTTCAGATTGTATAAAACATTTATCCTGAGTAATGTAATTAAATAATTAGTTAATATGTAAAAGTTAAATAATTATATGATGAGTTCAAATTTAATGTTATTTTAATAATATTTATAATAGTTTATAATATAAGACAGTAAATTATAAATTAAATATTATTCACTTACTTTTCAGGTCGTATATGACGTCAATGATGAAGGTATAATAAACATTTTATTTCTGTGGAACAATAATTTGCAGTTAGAGTTTAGTATAATTTTGCAATTAGCATAGTGTTTTCCTAATATTAGAAATTCATTATCTAATTCAGGGGTCAATAAACTTTTTCTGTAAAGGGCCAGATGATAAATATTTTAAGTTTTGTGGGCCAAGAAAAATAGAGCATAACAAGAAAGAAAACAAATTTCCACAAATATTTTATTGATGCAATTCAAAACATAGTAATTGAGTACAATGTTTTTGTAATATGGCTATATTAACAAAGAAAATAGCACTCTTTTGAGGAGATGACATTTCACTTATTCAGGTGCAAAGTTAGTTTTTACTTTTGTCAAAATTGATTACAAATGTTCATTTGCTGATGCTTATCTGTGATGAAATTTTATTTGTATCGCATTAGAAAATGTCTTTTCATGCAGATAATGACAAACACTAATACCAGTTTGAAAGCATGATTTTTAATTGAACATGTTCATCACTTGGAAAGCATTTATAGAGTTACATTAGTTTCTCTTCTTAATATTTGCCTTTTAGAATGTCATTGAGTTGCAGATTAATCACTGTCGATTGAAGGTTAGGTGAAGGTCCTCAATTACACAATTAAATAGAGTTTGCCACAAGGGGCTTTTCTCTTGCACTTACATCAGTGTCCAGAAATGCTGCGTGGACCCATAGATGGCACTTGAAGAAAATACAGCCCCTGTCAACTCGTGTGGGAATGGAGATGTCACTTCTTGTTTTAACTCTTGATAACCTAGGAAGGACAGAAAGCAGCTTGGTATTACTTGCGATTTAGATAACTTTAGTTTCATTGAAACAACTTTACTGAAGTATAAGTTTCTCATACAGTGTGATTTTGCTTTGTAATTTTGGTATGCATTCATTGAAAACATTATCACGTCTGCAGTGCAAGCTATTTACCAAAGTCGTTCAATGGTAACTGATGATGACTAAGTTTATGAAAATGAATAAAATTCACCTTGACGCTGCTGGTTCAATAAAACATGATAAATTCAAATAATTTCACAGAGTACTTGCTAATGAATAATACAGCCATACAGAAACAGGCAGTGAGTTGAATTTAGTTCATGGGCCACAGTTTGCCAACCCTTGAGCTAAAATTTTCAATAGTCCACTGAGAATGTAGAACATGTTACAACTCTTCCTTTCACTTGTGGCTAGTCAGTATCTTGTGGTTAGCAATCAGTCCAAGTTATTTTATCTCTGTGTTGCTTA
Organism: Desmodus rotundus; assembly: GCF_022682495.2. Taxonomy (NCBI): domain Eukaryota; kingdom Metazoa; phylum Chordata; class Mammalia; order Chiroptera; family Phyllostomidae; genus Desmodus; species Desmodus rotundus. The sequence goes on from NC_071392.1 coordinate 95,623,437, forward strand.
AGAAAGAATTACCTGGGATTGGTAATTGAGGCTGGTGAATTATTTATAAATAAAGAAACGGCTGCATTTTGCTGCTTTCAAAGCCAAAAAGTTTTAAAGATCAACTGCTTTCTATTTCAATAGTAATTAATGCCACTTTTTCAATGATTTCTGTGCAATTAGCATAACAATCTATTCTGAAATCTTACATTTTTAGGGGAAAAAGAGTCTTAAACTACCAGTGATTATAAAGTGATCAAACAGGGGTTTTTTTTTAAAGTAAATTATCACATCTTTTCCCCTAATCAAGTGATTTTTTTTTAAAGTGGTCACTTTGGAAGGTTCTGTTAAAGTATTGCCATTATTTAAAGTTTTTTTTTTAATTTGCATTATGGCATAGCATATGGAAAATTCCTTTGATTATGTTTAGTATTGATAGAGCCTAGTCTTTTGAGAATAGGGTTGACTCTTAGAAATAGCTCAAGGTATTTAGATCTTCATGAGTTGGAGAGAGATTGATGGCTATTATGGGGTTTTTGAGCATGACTATTAATGAGGCCAGTTTTCCAAAAACATCAATATAGAAGTTTCCACTTTTGAATTATATTTATTTCATCCACAAAAGTGCCTTATGTGCCTGAAAGGAGAAGCTGGATTTGGATTCCTTTTCCAGAATTGAGATCAGTCACATGTGTTGAATGTTTTTTTTTATTCGAAGCCACATAGCGAGTTAGTAGCAGAACCAGGACTGAATTTTATGCTTCCTGATGTCGAGGCTGGTCATATGGGCCTTCTAAACTGAACCAATACTTCCTTTATATTAACTCGTAAAAGTGAAGCTTGTCATTTAAAGAAATTTAAAATACACATTTATCAATAATTTTAACACTTTTACTCAGGTAAAAAGCAAGTAATGGAAAGTTTCATACCTCGAATTTGTGCCCTGGTTATTGACTCAAGAGTGAATATTTGTATTCAGCAGGAGGTAAAGTCATTTGTTAGATTTTCTTTTGAAACCTAAAAATGAGAAAGTGAAGAAAATTTGCTAGTAATTTATCAAATTGAGTAATATTTGTATCTTGGCATTATTTATCATGTAGTATATATGTACTCTTAACAATTCATTGCCTGACATGATGAATATGTTACCTAGTATTTCCTGAAAACTTATAACTGTATGGGTTTAGGTATACATATAGTTCATATGAAAATATATTATTAAGTATAATAATATATTTTTAAGTATAGAAATCACACTATATTCTTTTTTTGATATTGTTTCATGTTTTTTATATTAACTATTTAATACTTCATAGTCTTTCCTCTACCCTTCTCCGTTCCATGCATAAAGTGCTATGATTAAGAAAAAATAGGCTTCTAAGTTTATGTACCTAGAATATTTTTCTAAATATTTAAGGATTATCTTTTTTTTTTCTTTTCTAGACTCTAAAAAAAATGAATGCTATGCTTGACAAAATGCCTCAAGATGCCAGGAAAATACTCTTTACCCAAGAAATGTTAATTCTCATGTAATTATTTGTACTGTATTGCTTTAATAATTAGCGCTTAAAATCAAGAGTTTAAAGGATGTTTTATAAGGCAGTAAGGCAACTGAGTTGTATTAATAATTAAAACTGACACAACTGTTTTAGCTTTCTAATATAATTTATGGATATGTTTTCTGAAAATGTGTGATATTAGCCAATTGTAAATTTTAGTGAAGTCCCCCCCTAACATATGGATTTTCTCTTTAATTGATACTAGTCTAGTATATAATCTGTTATTTTGATTCATAGGAACAGTATGGGAAAAAGGATTTTAGATGCTGGAGGTAAGTTTTTTCAAAATATTTATGTTTGAAAGTATTACAAATTAATAGACAGTATCTTTTTAGTCAAAACATAATATTAACATTGTAATATAGTGAGATTATGTGAGGGAATTATAAACTACATAGTCAAGCAATTTTAATTACTTGAATAAGTAAATTATAAATATTTGTGGATTGAAATAACAAGCATGACAATAGGAGTTGTTAAATATAATTTGCACTTAAATAGTAGCATTATGATTATTAACTTCCAATGGATTTGAATTATTTTTGCCAGGAAGTTCCTCAAATGGTACTTTATGAAGTTAGGAGGTTATATATTCTTGGGATTGATAGATTTATTTTTAAATAATGTGTTTAATAAAAGAACTCAAAAATTTCCCAAGTTTTCTATAAGAAAATTTTGATGTGGTGATTTACGTATATTGTAGAATAAACCACTGGCTTAAAGTACTTTGGAATAACTTTAATCATATTTCACAAAAGGAAAACAAAGATTCTGTGATTTATAGACTATTATATGAGTTATTTTACAATTCACAACTCTGATAACAACGAAATGGCAGTCTTTGAATATTTAGGAATTTCTTTTTAAGTATCCTTTAAAAATTGTTTACTTCTTGTTTTTAAGATTTTATGTATTTATATTTAGAGGGAAGGGAAGGGAGAGAGAGAGAGGGAGAGAACATCAATGTGTGGTTGCCTCTCTTGCACCCACTACTGGGGATCTGGTCTGCAACCCAGGCACCTGCCCTGACTGGGAAGCGAACCGGCAACCCTTTGGTTCGTAGGTCAGCATTCAACCCACTGAGCTACACCAGCCAGGGCTAAAAAGTTATTTACTTCTGATAGTAAATTTGTTTTGTTATTTGGGCTGTATTCATTTCTATTATGATGAGCTAGTTCTAATTCATATGAAGAAAATGGCAAAAGGTGAGTAAATTACACTAATATTTTATCTTGCTTGTTCTAATACCTTATAAAATATATTGACTTTTATAAATTCTTAATTTTTATAATTTCAAATAACATATTACTTTTTTTTTAAGATTATGACTTACAAGTAGGTATCGTAGAGGCTTTATGTAGAATAACAACTGAAAAACAAAGACGAGAACTGGCATGTCAGTGGTTTTCAATGGATTTTATTGCAAATGCATTTAAAGGAATTAAGGACTCTGAATTTGAAACAGTAAGTGGTATAAAAAGAAAAAATTAACAATAGTTTTTGAAAATTACCATGGTTTGTTAAAAGTCTCTCTTTTTTTAAAAAAATTAGGACTGCAGGATTTTTCTCAACCTTGTAAATGGCATGCTTGGAGACAAGAGAAGGTAAATTTAATACAGATCATTTAATCTCAGGAATGAGCATGTAAGGATAGGTGACGTAAATTTTTATCACTTTGATAGTGACAGAAGAACAGAATATTTGCAGTGTCAGGCACCTCGTAGATGCTCAGGACACACTGGGTGGCTGAGTCCACATGTACTTTACTTACTAAGGAAATGAACCACAGGGTGAGGGTAAGCGCAAGGGGTCATACTGCTTGGATTTGAATCACAGTTTCTCTCCCCCTGTTCTAACCTTAAGCAGATTATTTAACCTTACTTGCTTCTGTTTCCTTACCTGTAATATAGTAATACTAATAATACCTACTCACTGTTTGTTGTGAAGATTAAGTGAGATAATTATATGGTAGTACTTGTAGCTGACCAAGGAAGTATTCACTAAATTCAGTCATTTTTATTAGGAGTATTATTCAGTTCTCTTCTTTTCCCATCTGAGTCCTGTGAGAACTTTCATTGTATTAAGAGTAAAAGCTAAAATAGGAATCTCTGCCCAGAGTCAACAGCATGGAATGCAATATGATACAATGACTTCAGTCAAAATGGTAGGTTGAGTAGTATCCTCAAAGTAATATGCTTTCTCTATAGAAACAAACTTTTATTAAACTTCTAAAAAGTAATAAAGAAGGACATATGATTTTATTTTAATTGTTATGACTACTTCCTGATTGATTTTCTTTTGATCCTAGATATGATTTGTATGGCTAGTCAATCTTATGCTATTGTAAAGGCTTATCAATTTATGTCTTTATCTCAAACTTTTTATTTCAGGGTCTTTACATTTCCTTGTTTATCAGCACTTCTTGATAAATATGAGGTAAGTTTTAAATTTAACATGTTTTAGTTATTGAGTGAATTTTGAGGGCAAGGGTCAAGTGAACTGCAGATTACAAATTGGCAAGAGCATTAAAAATAGTTATAATTATATCACACATACAGCTGGTCTAGTATCCTATATCTAAGACACATTTTATGACATGATGTATTTGTAGTTCAGAATAAATGAAATGCAAAGACTATTTCAAATCTTATCATTTCCTTAGTCAAGCCCATTATTGATTTATCATTAATGAATATATTCGAACTAATACTTTCAACCTTTATTTGCACTTGGAATATTTGTGATTGCCTGAAGCTAGCTAATTTCTGTCTGTAATACTAAACAGATTATTTTTATTCTTTCTAAATTGATTTAAATATAATACTTGTCTCCTTTACCTTCCCTCACCTTCCAGCTAGCCTCTTTTCAAAAAAAAAAAAAAAGAAAAACTCAACCATGAATATTACATGATTATAATTCTGTTGTCATTTCTGAGAGTATAGGATATATTACTTTTATACCTTTACTTTATTAGCTGCAAATACCATCAGATGAAAAACTTGAGGAATTCTGGATAGATTTTAATCTTGGGAGCCAGTCTCTATCATTCTACATTGCTGGAGATGATGATGTAAGTTTTATTCCCTCTGTACTATTTTTATATGTATGTATATGTATATATAAATGTCTTAATTCAGTTTAAGAATGTAGAATTCATTGTATATTTTTGTAGCTATTTTAATGTTTCAGTGTTATCCCAGCAATTTTGATTAGCATGGTAATGCATCGAGCTAATTAGACATGAAAACTATTTCTGATGTTTTATTGCAACAGGAAAATTAATGCTAATTTTAATACTAGTTGTTTAACATAAGCTTTTCAGAAATAAGTTACATGTTACTTTCAGATAAAATTTAACAATCACATGAATAAAGTGAATTGAATTTAGAAAAAATAAGTTACTCAAATATGGAGGCACTTGGAAATAATATTAATAGATAATGACAAATGGTCTTATTCATGTAATCTTCTGTTTGAAAACAGTGAGGAACTGACTCTCATGGGAGTAACTGGAAGTGAGTTTTAGTTCTTGTCCTCCTGTGCTACATTGTAGCTATGCTCAAACCCTCCAACTAGGTGGTATATTTTCTACTGACCTCTTTTTAACCTGAGGAAAATTCTTGAACCTTTGTTTTCAAATAGCTACTATTTAATATTTGGTATTTTGGGATACTTCTAGATGAAATTGTATAATCACTGTGCCAATATCTGAGTAAGAGTTGATCAGCATTTACTAATCCAATCGTGGCACCTGATAGTATAATGAAGCTTTAGTCCTTTTAGTTGATCTCTTATAAAATTCTGCTTTTTGTTCCAGTTCAACTCTCACAGATGAACATTAATCAGATGCTTCTTAGGATTGCCACATACCTTTATTTCCGTACATTTTATAGTGCCTTCTTAGACTGCTTAACTAAAATGGCGTTCCAAATACCAGCACTGCTTCTCAGGGGTACTGACAACTTTCCTTAGTGTATTTATTCCTGCAGGACTTATAGGAATATTTTTAACTGGATTTTATTCAGAAACTGGACTTCCATTTTGGGAGAAGAGGATAGAATCGGATTGATGTAGTTCCTGCCTTCACTCAGTTTGGTCTAATGGATGATTCAGACAAGAAAATAAGCAATTATAATATTAAACATGATTGGGCTAGTATAAAATGCATTTACAAGTATTTAATGACTATTGTGTTCCAGACACTGATGTAGAGATGCTGGGGAGATTCTTCTTCCCCAAAATATATATATATTTAGAATCCTCTCTCCTCTGGTTTCTGTAGCAATATTACATTATCTCTGTATTCTCTTACCAGAATCCATTCCACATAAAGTGGCTGCTTAAAACCCTTCTTTTGTCTCTCTGTCATGCCCATCTTAGGGCTCTCTACTTGCTGGTTCTTCTACGTAGGAACCGCCTCCAGTTCTTTGTGTCTTAGTTCCTTCCCATGTATATTTCAGCCTAAAGATTGCCTCCTTATAGCAGCCTTCTCTGGGAACTCAGTCTGAAGTAGCCCCCAGCCACATCGTACCACACTGTCCTGTGTTATTTTCTTTATAGTAGTTATTTATATTAAAATCACTACATTTATTGTTTGTTGTCTGTTTTTACCCCATTGAATGTAAGATTCATGAAATCAGGGACCCATCTTTCTCATTTACAGCTATCCATATTTATTATAAGAATGAATAAATAGAATATTCAAAGAACTGAAAGATACGTAGTGTGGTTGGTGCAAAGAGTGCAAAGGAGAGTGGAAAGCAGTAAGGCAGTGTGAATCCAAAGAAGGGTTATAAGTCAGAGGTAAGGACCACATTCATGTAAGAGAGTCTCCTGGTGGGGACATGCATTAAAAAGGGACAAACCTGGAAGCAGTTAGGAGACTGGCAGTCAGTCATGTGAGAAGTCATGGTGGCAATGGCTTTGGAAGGTTACAGTGGGGGTGGGTGGGAACGCGTGGGTTCCAGGAAGACTTGAGAGGAAGTCGAAGTGAGCAGACTTGGTGATTTGTTTGTAGTAAAAAAGAGGAAGGACTCATCAAACTGAGTAACTGGATGGCCCTGGCAGAGGAGGATAAGTTTTGTAGGGGAGAAATGATGAGTTCAGATGTGAGGGTTTTCATTTGGAGATACTTGTGGGATATTCAGCAGGGGGGTATCTGGCAGGCAGTTGGATATATCAGTCTGAGGTTCAGGTAAGAGAACTGAGCCATAGTGGAGATTTAGAAGCCATCTATATACATAGGACAAAATCATGGGACTTAATGAATGCCTAGATGACAGAACTGTGAAGAACACAGATTTATACAGGATAGGTAGAAGAGACTCTAGTCTGAATGAAGAATACTTGAAGAATCAGCCAAGAGAGACCAAATTAAAAAGGTATCATGTTATGGAAGGCAAAGGAATGGTGTTTTCATGAGCAAATGATCAACACTGTCAAAAAAGCATTATCAATGAGAGCAGTTTCACTGGAGAGACAAGGATTCAGGCATTCCTGGAAAGCCGAAATACATGGAGAAAAGAAGACATCAAGTTAAGGGAAAGAGCACAATAGCGAAAATGCAATGTGGATTCAAGGGAGGGATTTGTGTGAGGTTCTTTATTTTAAGGATAAGAGCTTTTTAAAATTGATGACTAGAGTGATGGAGAGGCTGAATAAAAATTGATGCCAAGAGGAAGTGGGTGTAATGCAGGGGGAGTAAGGGGTGAAGATGAAAGAAGGTAAGCACAGTATATTGGCGACTGTTTAGGCTAGGTAAACACACATTTTGGGTTTGTTCTATTATGGTTTCTTCTCTTAAAAAATCTGTTTGAAAATTTCCATGATATAAAAAAATTAAAGGAAGGCAATGAACCAGGTGCCTCCATGTACAGGAAGTCATTGTGAAGGTAGATGGCAACAACCAGTAGGTCCTGGCACATGCTGTACGGGCCTCAGAGGAGCCAGTTTTTTACGGAGAAACAGCCGCTCAAAGCAGTGGGGAGAGATGAGTCCAGCCCTTTCCTCCCGCCTGGAGCTTTTGGGGTATGGGGGAGCCAGCACCCTACTGAAGAGGGCTGTCAGGGCGGGATCACTATCGGAGTGCAGACTGGCTTCAATTCAGGGCAATTTCTGTAGAGTGAGAGTGAGTTGTCCTTGAACAACTAAAAAATTGGATCTGTTTTTCTCACAAGATTACTGGAAAGTTTTAGGATCCCATCTTTTAGGAATAGTATGTCATGTTTACTATGACTTTTTTGTGGATTCAGTATTTTATTCAGTTATACAAATTTTCAATTAAAATACTTAGAAGAGAAAAAAACATTTTAGGTTATTACTAATGTACATTCAATCTATGAATCTGAGGACAATAGCTGGCAATTAAGGAATATGTATTTCACAAAACATTTCAAAGAAAGAAAAGATAGGATTTGGTAACTTTTATTTAAAAAAGGTACCTTCAAATATTAATGGACAATCACACTTTTTTGGTCAAGAATAGGGAACCATAAAATTACTTCCATGTAATAGTGAACAAATAGATTAAATGTGACCTGTATAATGTATTATGCAGTCAATTGATGGAGCAAGAATTGTGTTATATCAACTGGTTACTTAGTAATAAATAACCATTGTTTGTATAACTGAAAAAATGGTGTTTAAAGAAACTTTAAAGAAAGAATAAATTATTTGTGTATGGTCAAAACCTGTCTTTAAATTTTAAGGATCATCAGTGGGAAGCAGTCACTGTGCCCGAGGATAAAGTACAAACATATAGCATTGAAGGTACGGATCTTTTCTAGAAGTCTCTTCTTATACCTCTGATACAGAGTAGAAATCGCATGCTTTCTGGGAAAAGAAATAAGCTAATGAAAGCAAAGTCACCATTCTCCTTATGTTCACCATCCTAAATTTGTTACATTTCCCCTTCCACAATCTCCCGTCTTCCTCCTATACGTATTTCCTTCACTGTCTGGTGTGAAACCCACGACCAATCACACTTTCTTGTTCCTATGTTCAAGGCTCTTGCTCTTCCATCCTATTTGTGTGATTAGATCCAAATATCTCAGTTGTCCACTCATACAGCTGGGATTGCACAACATTGCTGGACAGAACCATACAGCTGGGCCAACCGGTACCACTACAATTTTAAGTATCAAGACACACTGGTCACTTCAGTGGGCCTGTAGTGGTATATCATGATAGTTCTCGTTCGTGTTTCCCTAGTGACCGGTTAATGTTGGGCACTTTCATGTGCTTAGTAGCCATTTATGTATCTTCCTTTGCAAAATATTTGTTTAAATATTTTGTCCATTTTTTACTGGACTGCTTATTGCATTAAGTTTTTGAGTTCTTACACTTCTTACACATACCAGATACCACTTCTTCGACAGATACATGTTCTATGAGTATTTTTCTCCCAGTCTGTCTCTTGCTTATGTATTTTCTTAATGGTTGTTATGAAATGACCCTCTTTTGCCCATGGTAGTATTCTTTGCTCTGTAATCTACTTTATGTAACGTTAATACATATGTGCACGTCCTTCCAGCTTTGCGTTGGTTAGTTATAGCATGGCATATGTTATCTTTTAAACTTATTTTTGTGTTTGTGTATTTAAGGATCATCTATAATATATAGTGGGTTTCTTGTGGGCAGCATATACTGGATCTTGTTTTTTAAATGTAATTTGTAACTTGTAAATGTAATTATTCATATGCTTTAAATTTACCATCTAGTTCTTGTTTTTTCTACCTGCCATGTTTTTCTTTTTCTCTTTTTCCTTCATATTAATTGATTTTAGAATAATTTCATTGCATCTCTTTTGTTGGCTTTATACTCCTTTTTTTAACAGCTGATTTAGACTTTACTTGATGCATCTTTAACCTGATAGTGCATATGTTTAAGTAACATTATACCCCTTTATGTATAATATAAGAACCTTGTACTTCCAAAATAGTATGGAATGTTTCCTCACCCAATTTTTTTTATTGTGGTAAAAAAAATACATAACATAAAATTTACCATCTTAACCATTTTTGAGTGTATAGTTCAGATAATGTTAACCATATTCACACTGTTGTGAGACAGATCTCCAGAACTTTTGTCATCTTGCAAAACTGAAACTTTATCCATTAAACAACTCCCTTTCACCCCTCCACCCAGCCCCTGGTCACCACCATTCCACTTTCTGCTTGTATGCATTTGTCCTAAGTGGAACAAATAATCTTCTCTAAAGCCTGACGACTTAATGTTGAAACTCCTGACTTTTTTGTTTTCAAAAAAGCCCACCAGCATTGTCTGAGTTGGAAAGTGTTGCCACCGTGTTCAAGCAATTAATAATTCTTAGTCAATCAAAGGACATTACTCTGAAAGCTTTATGACTGTATAGTTGCAAATGCAAGCAAGACATTTCCTGTGTGGGTTAGCCTCACAAGAATCCGAGTACTCTAATCTGTCTGGGTGTTTGCCCTTTAAGTTAGGTCACTGAGTGACCAAAGCTTTTCCTGATGTAGAGACAAATTTTTCCATTTGGCGTGGCCCTTCTCCTTCAAGATGTTTTCCTCTTGCCCAAAATTATACGGGGGTGGGTGTGGGGCAAGTATAGAGTCCTCTCGGTCAACAAGAAGAGCACCACTTGCGGTGGGGCAGGGCCACAGTGGCCGTGAGCCCATAATACAGGCACCTTCCCTGAGTGCCAGGTAATCTTTTGATGACTTCTTGGAGTAAGGGAGATGAATGCCTCTAATAAACTGGCATTAACAGTGTTTTTCCCTCTGGATTGATAGTTTCATTGAAGGTGAGCATTCATTGTATTCTTACCTCACAGTTTCCCAGCACTCACGTTTTTATCACTTGTTTGTTTACTATCAACATATTTGTAGTAACTGTGGATTTAATAGAACTGGCACGAATGCACAGAAATATGGTTGTTTAAGGAATTAGCTATTTTTTGTTTGCTTCTTTTAAATTAAGAAAATAGTTTTCTCAGATGTGTTCAAGGAATATTTATTGAGAACCTTTTGGTGTCCAGAACATATTCAGGCTTTAGTTCATTAGTTATTGTATTACCCTATAATTGATAGATCAGGAAACTGAGGCTCTGAAAAATAAAATTCACCTAAAATTTTTTAAAAATAAATTTACTTTGTTTTTACACAGGTACTATTAGAATTAAATACTGTTAAATCCTAAAAGTTAACTTTATTAAGTTATTTTATTAATATGCTGTATGTTTTTCCTATTTATAATATACCTATAGAGTGGTATCATAGAAATGAATATAAAGCAATCTGTTTGTGTGTGTGTGTATGTGTACAGAGAGAAAATCAAAGAAGCTGCTGACTGTAATTCTGAAAAATATTTTGAAAATTAGTACAAGAGAAGGGAAAAAATTGCTTTTGTATTTTGATGCATCATTAGAAATCACTGATGTTACACAAAAAATTTTTGGTGCACATAAACATAGGGTAAGTGTTTAAATGTTTTTAGTAAAAATTTATTTTCATATTCTGGAAACTTTTGTTTACTTGGGTTTCTAAGTTTTTTTGATTTTTTTCTAGAATTCTTAAAATGACATGTAGATTTTTAGTTCTTTAAATTTGCATTGTTCCTAGTCATCAGGTTGTTAGCCATACCCTTTGATGTACTACCTGTCAGGGAAAATCTCAGATGACAAAATTAGCGGCAGAGACTCAAAACATTTAATGAATTCCTGCTAGGTGGTTTAAAACGTGAAATGAGACAAAGCCCTGTTTTCAAGATAAAAACATAGTTGGGAGAATTACAGGCTATACTTCCAAAGATGTAAATAAGTGGAATAAGGAAAATGAAGCATAGAAGTTGAGGAAAGAGAATATTTGTTAGGAATCAGATTTGAAGAAGTTGTAGAGATGGGGTTTGACTGGCCTTTGAGGTCAATGGATAAAGTAGGTCAGACCCTTCCTATGACTATGGAAGACATGAGTTGGATACTGTTTAACTGGGAACCTAAGGTGACAATTCATATTATGTTTAGGCAAGATATTCACTTGACAAGTCTGGATAGTTTATATCTTTGTTCAGGCTGCTAAAACAAAAACACCATAGACTGGGTGGCTTAAACGACGACATATCTCATAGTTCTGGAGGCTGGAAAGTCCAAGATCAAGGTACCAGCAGATTTGGTTTCTGGTAGGATCCCTTTCCCTGGTTCATAGCAGACATCTTGTCACTGGGTTCTCATGTGGTGGGTGGGAGTGGGGAAGGAGTTCTCCTGGGTCTGTATTATCGGGCACTCATCCCACTCGGGAGGGCTGTGCACTGGTGACCCAGTCACCGCCTGAAGGCCCCGCCCCCTACACCGTCACTGTGGGGTTTAGGTTTCAACATGAATTGGGGTGAGGGAGCGCGTGTTCAGTCTGTAATGACGCCAAAAATTTATGGTGAAGGGTAGCAGAGATGATGTGTGTGAGGGGTCCTTACCAGAATGGCATGCTAGGAAGTTCAAGTGTTCTGAGAAAGGCATTTATACATACAAAATAATAACGTGAGATGATTTGGCAATTTTGAAAGGAAACAGGTAGGAAATAATTGCATTACAATGGAAAGAACTAGAAGAAAATGACATCACTTTGAATTAATTTAATTTTAGGAATTTATCAGAAAACAGGGTATTTCAGTTGCCAAAACATCTGTGCACGTACTTTTTGATGCGAGTGGATCACAGGTATGTATCTAACTTCCTTGATTTTAATCATTGGTCTAAGTTTAATCCAAATAATAACACAAATAAAGTCTATGCTGGAGGTTAAATATCTGAAAAATAAATCATTTCAACATGGATAGTGCTTCAATGAGATGTATGTGATTTTTAAACATGTTATTAATGATAATTTATTTTAGTACAGGAGGTAGATATTTAGTTCTTAATCAAATACTACTGTTTTTTAAGTTTAAAAATTAGAAGTATAAGTCCTACTAATGCAGAAGCTTGTGTAGGGTCTGTTAACATTTGAAAAAGTGGATACTTTTAGTTGGGTTACTTTGTAAGACTAAAAATTCTAACAGTATGTGGAAGATGGAAAGAATTGACCATCAGAAGTGTGAGATGAATGGGTGCTTTATTAAGACATCTGATGGTTTTTGAGGACACCCTATGGTTTGCAGTTTTAAGTATTTTTTTCCACATTCTCCTACAGATTCTAGTGCCAGAAAGTCAAGTCTCCCCAGTTGCAGAAGAACTCGTTAGTTCAAAAGAAAAACATAACTCCCAAAAGGAATTTGCTAAACCTCAAAAACACATTGAAAACAGTACTCAAGGGGACAGAAAAAATAGTCAGCCTGAGGTAAATGCGGTGTCTAAACAGTTGTCCATTTAGAAAATACATCAAATTGTTGCTATGTATAATTACAGAAAAAAAGCCTCTATAACAGTTCAGAGTACTTTTCCTCCCTTTTACAAATAAAAACAGAAGATAGTGTTTTAGCAAATTGTATGTATGTGCAAGGGTTAGTACAGGGTATACTCTACGTCTGGAAATTCCAAATGAGAGATGTTTAGGAAATTACCACTTTTCCATACAACCTTTCTGTTCTGTTTCCCCCTCTTCCTGCTCCATCTCCTCTTGGAGATCTCCTCTAGGCTGCGTCCCATGGCAGCATTCCTCAGACGTCTTTGTCATAACCTGCGGTGACACTGGGCATTGCTAACAATCCTCTATGCCTTAGTGCCCTCTTCTTGTTAGTGTTTTCATTCTCCACCTCCTTCTATTACTGTATCAGAAATACTTGCTCCCCACCTCCTGAAGGTACATTTGCTCAAAAAAGCTTCACACCCAACATCTCTATGCCTTCTCCACTAGCGAGCTTCCTTCCTGTGCATAAAATTTAAGCTCTTAAAGTTCTACAGCTGCTTCTCCACTTACTGTTCTCATGTTTTCTCCATGTCTCTTCGAGCCCTTTCCTGAAGTCTGACAGCCAACTTTATCTTTCACCTCAAATTTTATCTGCCTCCGTACTTCCATAATGCACCATTGATGGTATCCTTGATTCTAGCCCTTCTCCCCGACACTGACCGAGGTGCTGGCCATTGTTTTCCACTGTAGCCCCCACATCCCACCCCCCCGTTTCCTTTCTGCTACTCAATTTAGTGAACCTCAACCAGCACAGGAACCTCTGAACTGGTCTTCACCACACTGTTTCCATTGACTTGTCTTAATATAGTTTTTTTTTTTTTTTTGCTCAGAAAACTGTGATCTATGTCTACCTTACTTAGTCCAAGCTTTGACTGTTCTGGGACTACACTTTTATTCTATCAAAATGTCCTTTAAGTAGGTTGGTTGCTTTACTGTGTCTTGGTTTTACCCGCTGACACTCCTGTCCCATCTTGTCTCTTCTTCTACTTATCTACTTCGGCGGCTCGTAGTGGTCATTCCAGGGTGAGGCTAAAGGGTAGGTCTTCAGTGGGGCCACAGCCTGTATGTCATTGAGCTTCTGGATTCCTGTAGCTACTTGTTATTCCAAGGGCAGTTTAGTCCTCACAGGGTAGTAATACAGTTTTTTAAATGTGAGAAAGTTTTAGACAATGCTTAACGTTTTGAAAGCTTTCACAAACAAGTTTATATAAATATGTATCCAAATATCATCTACATGAAATAGAATAGGAAACTGGGCCATTGGTTAACTAGATAAACCCAGCATCAATTTAAAAAGGTTTTTTACATTTCTAGATGTTCTATAAATATTCTTCTCTTTTTTTTTTTTTTTTTTTTTTATCTTTACCCAAGGGAAGGGAGGGAGAGAGACAAACACTGATTGGTTGCCTCTCAGCCGGCCATGCGCCCTGAAGGGGGACTGAACCTGCAACCCCCAGGCATGTGCCCTGATCTGGAATCAAACCCATGACCATTTGGCTTATGCGATGATGCTCCAACCAACTGAACCATACTGGCCAGGGCTATAAATATTGTTTAAAACAACAATCCTTACCTATTTTGGCTACTTGATCAATATCAAACATTAGAATAAAATCCTTAGTGAAAATTCAGCCAAAAACAAAAAAATTTCTGGATATCATGCTGTCTATGAAATGTTACATATCTTTTGTATATAGTCAAGGTAAAATGTTATGAATAAAATTGTAGGATATTTAATTTCAAAAGATACTGTGTATTTACTATGGTTGTTTCTCATGGTTTAAGATAATTACTCCTAGCAGAAGAAAAATGTCGGAAGCCTCAATGATTGTTACTGGTGCAGAAAGGTACACCGTGAGAAGTCCATTACTTTTAATCAACACACGTGAGTTCATGGTCTTAAAAGATTTCTAACAACTGTTACTGTATTTTAAAGTAGGCGTTTTTAAGTTCAGGGATATTCTGGACATAATTTACCTAGAGGATAAGTTGGGGATATAAAAATGGAAAACTATGAACCACAAATGTCTTCTAATTGTCAAGAAATTTCAAATGTCTAAGAAAGTTTTAATGGGTATTGACATATAAACATTATTCAAAATATGAATATCCAGCATTAACTAGTTTATTATAATTTAAGTGGGAGCAGCTTAACATAGTGGATAAAACATTGAATTAGTCTGGCTACTTGGGCTTGTTTCGCCGCTCCCGAGTGTGTACTTGGTACCGATCACCCTCTAGCTCATTTTAGAACCAGTTTCCTTTCTATGAAATGGAACTAAAGTTTGTCTACCTCGTCAGGTTGTCTAGAGGTTTAGGTAAAAATCACTCACACGACATTTGGACAGTACCTGGTACATACTAAGAGCTAAGTAGATATAATCTGATACTGTATACGAGTTGCTACAAACACCTTCTTATTTAATCGCTCTGACAATTGAATAGCTACCTTCTGTTCCCAAAATCAAGTTGCCTACTGGGCAGTTATCTAATGTCCAACAGGCTCCCCAAACTTAGCAGGTCCAAGAAAAATTCATCTTTCCACGCCCCACCCCGCCAACTCTCTGCCAGTTTTTTTCTCCATTTCTTACCCCAGTGAACAGTATCTACATTCACTGACTCATCTAAACCAGAAAACTGGAGCTCATCCTAGAACCTCCCTCATTTGCCTTCCTCATCTAAAGAGGATCTCAATAATAGCAATATGTAACTTTAGAACCCCACAGATGTACCAATCCTTTGTCCTCCTTTTCAGCAACACCACGAAGAGGAAGAATTAAACCACCACTGCAGATGATGAGTTCTACAGAAAAACCTGGTGTTTCTAAAACATTGGAAAATGAAGTGGACAATGCTGTATCACATCAGTCTAAATCACCTGCAGGAAGAAATAGAGGAGATGATACAGACAAAGTAACTTGATTTTGAAAACATTTTTTTAAATAAATTTTTATTATAGAAGTGCATATTACACTGACTTCTTTTACAGGCAGTGAGTGTCTCCCTTTAAGGCATTGCTTTTTTTAAAGATACCATTTGTTGTTCTTGAACGTAAAGTCATTGTCAGATACAACTCATTTACTGTGCTGACGATAAAATTTAGAAATATCCATTCAATGTAACTCTGATTTACACATTTGGTAGAAGAATGAGCTTGCAATCTTTTTTTTTTCTTTTTTCAATCCTCACCCAAAGACGTTTTTCATTGCTTTTGAGGGCGGGTGGGAGAGAACATCAGTTGGTTGCTTTCCCATACGTGTCCCAACTGGGGATCAAACCCACAACCTGGAAATGTGCCCTGACAGAGAATCGAACCTGTGGCCTTTTGGTCTATGGGATGACCCTCCAACCAACTGAGCCATACTGGCCAGGGAGTCATTCTTTGGTTATATAAATTTAGT
The DNA here is from genome assembly GCF_022682495.2 of Desmodus rotundus. NCBI lineage: Eukaryota > Metazoa > Chordata > Mammalia > Chiroptera > Phyllostomidae > Desmodus > Desmodus rotundus. The sequence goes on from NC_071392.1 coordinate 95,639,751, forward strand.
GTCTGTTACGGGGATGGTTCTGGTATAGAAATATAAAATACAAGTGGAGGTTGTCAATCAATATCTCCAAGTCTACCGTGGGAATTAGACTAATTAATAAGATCACTGTAACATTGGGTGAGTTTTATCAGATGTACCTATGGGGTGCAGTAAGAACCCAGTGGAGGGGCTGGTGCCTACCCCTAGAGCTGGAGGGGAAGGGTGAAGGTCAGGAGTGTCTTTTTAAGGAGATAGAGAATGCATTGATTTTTGAAAGGTAAATGAAGGTTATGCAAATGGCTATTATGGACAAGGGACAGAGCAGGGAATGGATAAGAGGAAGCTGCTTCTGGGAGAAATAGGAAGTAATCAGAGACACAGATAAGTTTGTAGATAAAGAACACCCAGTAGTTTTTGTTTCCTCTGAAGTGTGAGGAGGGTGAATTTCTCTTGGGGACATGTTGACACAGAGGATTCAGGGACAAGCTAAGAATGAGTACAAGTGTTAGGCAATGTGGAGGGCCCAGTTTAAATTAGAGACTGAATTTTATCACAGCATTGGTTCAGAAATGTGTCATATTCTGTCAAAGCTCAGTGGCCTTGGCGTAAAGTACCATAGAATAGATGGTGATTTAAAAAATGTAAATGGTTATGTGGTGGAAAGATAAAGGGTGCAAGAGTTGAAGACGTTAGAAAAACAGTTAAAGTGATAGTTCCAATCCTCTAGTTGAGTGTTTCTTTCCAGGGGCACGTCAGTTTTGTGGTGTGGCACTGACTGCTGTAGGGCGGTAAACATGCTGGGCTTGTGCTTGCTCATTGTTGGTGGGGGCGCTTCTGTCCTTGCGACACCAAAACTGCCCGCACATCTTCCTACTGCTCCCCTGCCCCCCCCACCCCCCACCTGGTGAAGAGCCACCGGACCAGTTAAGTAGGAAAGAAAGCTAGGGTGAGGCAAACTGTCTTAGTCTAGAAGGTTTATGTTTCTGACAGTGACGGCAGATTTTTATTTGATCTGGGTAAGTGTCTGTGGCTATGGAAAGAGGGAAGCTTGCTATATATGTATAGGCAAGAAGTTACCTGTGTAATGGGCAAAACTTTACAAAACATTTAATGGTTCATAATTTTCAATGCCTTTATGCATATTAGTGAAAAGACAAAATAAATGCATGTTATCAGATCAAAACAATAGGAGATGTGCCTTGGAGGGTCTTAGAAATTGTCAGTTACACAGGAAGATAGAATTACTTTACTAGATATGGAGAGATCAGAAAACTTGTAGGATCTTCTGCCTCCTTTCTCTGCAGTGAAAGTTATTTTCTCCTAGTTTAGAAAAGGTAATATTCGAAAACGGGTATAACCTTAATGAGATACAGTTGATACTTGAACAACACGACTCTGAACTGCACAGGTTCGCTTGCGCATGGATTTTTTTTTTCATAAATACTGTAAATGTATTTTCTCTTAAGATTTTCTTAACATTTTATTTTTCTCTAGTTTTACTGTAATAATATAATATGTAATGCCTTTAACATACAATATATGTACTAACCAACTGCTTATGTTCTCAGTAAGGCTTCCAGTCAGCAGTGGGCTATTCGTTAAGTTTTGGGGGAGTCACAAGTTACACGCAAATTTGACAGAGTGATAGGTTGGTCCTCCTAACCACCCCCCCAAGTTGTTTTAGGGTCAACTGTAAATAGAAATATTATCCAGCTTTTAATAGCAAGGCAGATTGATGTTAAAAGTTTTACTCTTTAACACTCTGACTTTTAAAAGTTGTTTTCATGAAATACCTACTTCAAATTTACATTAACATGTCTCCTGTGTTTATAGCATATCAAAACTGCTGATGTTGTAGAAAAGACAGAAAATAAGGACACTGAACTCCTAAACCAAAATTTTAGTAAGTACTTTTTGGTTTAATCTCAGTGACTCTGATCAGAAATATATACTTCTCTCTATACTTCCCTTTTGCCTCAAAATATAAAACAGTCTGTTTCCAAGATGTTTGGGTTTGGGGGGGGGAGGCAATCAATTAATTTCTCCATCCCAGTATGTAAACCTTGATCAAAATCTATACCAATTTTACCTTGCCAATTGCACAAAAAATGAAAATACCATAAATTTGTTTTATTTAGATGAACCCCAGTATATTGTTCCTGATTTGCAGGCAGTAGGAAAAATAGACAAACCTACGTAAGTATGAGAAAACCCATCAAATCTTTCTGTGTGTATTGTTACTTTTAGACAAATGTAACAAGTTTAAAAGAAAAGGCCTTTATAGTCTTAAAATATGCTATTGCTTCCAGCATTAATAATCTCTCAAGTGTTAAGATAGCACATTGGGGAACAGTCTATGCTTTATCCTGATCAACCAACATAACTCCTTTTAAATTGAACCTTAAAATGAATGAGATTTAAAAAATAATAAAGTATGAATGTAAAGAAATTTAAACTAGTTTGGGAATATATAAATACGTTAGTGATAATGGAACTTTTTAATCTTTAATCTGATCAATTCTGTGGTAAATTTTAACTTTCATAATGACTTACAAAAACATTTTCATACTTGATTGTTAAAAAATTGTCATCAATTAACATTGATTAAACTTTTAAAAATCAAGGTCTTATGTCAGTCATAGCTAATGTTTTGTGCTACGTTAGGCAAATGAATTTATTTTCCAGGTTTCCTGGTGTTTCATGCAACAGCCATGGAAATAAAATGCCCTCTAAGTGGGCATGTTGGACACCTGTGACCAATATTAAGTTATGTAATAAGCAAAGAGCAAGCCTTTCTTCACAAGGAGACGCATTTAATCAAGGTGAGGCCTACAGTTGGCCCTTAAACAACACAGGTTTGAACTGCATGGGTCTACTTACATGCTGATGTTTTTCAATACATTTTGTGTTCCTCATGATTTTCTTGACATTTGACCCCCAAACGACATGGGCTTCTCTAGTAAGCTAGAGAAAAGAATACATTATATAGTAAACATGGCATACAATATATGTGTTAATCGACTGCTTATGTTGTTGGTAAGGTTTCTGGTCAGCAGTAGGCTATCAGTTGTTAAGTTTTGGGGAGTCAAAAGTTCCATGTGGACTTTTGACTCGGTGGGGGTTGGCATCCCTAACCCCATGTCATTCGGGGGTCAAGTGTAGTTTTCTCTGAATGCTTAACAATCTCTTTGGTTTTAACACATTTTATACATTATCAGTTTATTAACTTATTAAGGATTAGTTTCTTTTTCCCCACTAGACATTGCTATCAACAAAAAAGTTAAAAAACAAAAATCATCCTCTTCATTATCTGATGATAATTCCGAAGAAACAGAGAAGGTGAAATATAAGAAAGGAAGGATGCAGCATAATAAAATGGATACAGCAGAAGACGTTTGCAGAAGAAACAATCAACAACTCAATCACTATTCAGAGCAGAAAAATATTGAAAATACTGAGCAGAGTGATTGGCATATTGAATCTGAAACTACTTTTCAGTCAATTCTCCTAAATAAGACAGTTGAAGAATCTCTCATCTATAGGAAGAAATACATATTGTCAGAAGATGTGAATACTGCTACTTGTGATAAAAGCCCTTCTCCTAGTAAAGATGCAAAGAGTCATAGAAAATCAAGGAAAAGATTAATGTCTGAACTTAATTCCTGGGATTTGAAACAAAAAAAAATGGTGAGCTTTCAGTATGTTTTATTTCCACATACCCATAATAAGCCTACTTTATAACATAAGAAAGTGAAAGAAGCTTGACTGATCGCTGCAATTGAACATTTGTAACACCTTGTCCCTTAACACAGACTCAGAGCGAGCGCCTCCTGAACGCACGCACTGCACTCCAGGCCCAGCTCTGATAAACCGCCTGTGCCCGCTGGTGCACAGCAGGCGAGTACACAGGCACAGCATGAATGAGCCCTGTAGGTCGCTTTTCATTCTCTAGTTACGTTAAATTTTCTGTTACACATTTTTCAAGTTTACAGGTGAAATTAATTTTACTAATCCATATTTTTATTTTCAGTTACAGTTGACATTTAATATTATATTAGTTTCTGCCTTGTCTCTTCTTGTTGGGTCTCTCCCACTCTGTACCTCAGATTCTGAACAGGCACATAGAACTGTCTGTGCCTGTGCCTCTCAAATGGCGCTCACCTTTCTCTTTAATAAAGGGTTGTTTCTGTGTGATTTTTCCATTTTAAACTATTATTGTCAAGACTGTTTGGCTCAACATTTGTTTTACTGCATGGCCTAGCACAGCTTTGCACATAGCCCATTCTGAAGTATTCCTTGCAGTATTGCAGGAAAGTTTTACAAGGTTTTCCAGAAAGGATGTCAGTGGGATGGAGGGATACTATCTCCTACTATCACTGTGCTCATCCCTATCGGAGCCTCCACTTCTGTCAGCTCAGTCATCGGCAGGACGTCTCCAGGACCGTGCGAGCTCTTTTGTGCCGCACCCTGTAACCCATATCATGAGTCTTTTTTTTTTTTTTTAATGAGGTGGGGTGTCACTTCTATCAAGATGCAGATTAAGAAAACTTTTAAATGATAATACATTTCTAAGATACTGCCAATAATGTGGGGGTTTTTGTGAGGTTTTTTTGATGGGTTTTTTTTTTTTTTTTTTGCTATTCTTTAAGGACCCAGGTATATAGGCTGTCATGTCATTTTCATATATCTTCCAAAGTATTAATACCTGGTAGCCAAATTTCTAATTTCTAAATTTCTAAAATGTAAAATGTTCACATATTGTTAACATCTCAATGTACAAGTGAAATATTTAATAATTGGCAATTATTGTATGTAATTAGATATCACTTCATTTGTCTTGACCAGACTACTCTTCATTTTGTCTTTAATCTGCAACCTACTTTCTGAGCCTAATTTGTCTTCTTTTTCTTTTTCTATCCTCACCTGAGAACATTTTTTTTTAATTGCCTTTGGAGAAAGAGAAAGGGGGTGGGAGGGAGAGAGAGAGAGAACACTGATGTGAGAAACATTGGTTGCCTTCTTGTACACACTCCGACTGGGGACTGAACCCACACAACCTGGGTGTGTGCCCTGACCAGGAATCATGCCCCACGGCTCCAACCACGTGAGCCACACCGGCCAGGGTATCTCCTTCCTTCTTTAACCAAATCCTCTTGGGCTACTTTTTTCTTGGTTCTTTGTATGCTATTCTTCCTTCTTTCTAGTCTTAGCTGCTATTTAGTTCCTTTAGCCCCAGGGGAGGTAAGACTTTTTGTTTGGTTGTTGGTTTTGCTTTTTTTTTTTTTAGTCTGAATACTGATTGGGTTTTTTTTTTTTTAGTTTTAACTTTAAAACTGTTTTCTTTGACATTTAGAATCACTTCGCAGAATTTCCCTGAGCTAGTCATTCCTTTTTCCTGGAAGCACAAAACCCTGATCATCTAAACCGTGTTCTGCCTTTTAAAAATCAACTTCCTGCCCTGGCCAGGTGGCTCAATTGGTTGGAGCACCATCCCACACACCAAAGGCTGAGGGGGTTCAATCCCCGGTGGGTCAGAGTGCCCACAGGAGGCAACCTATCGACGTTGCTCTCTCACATGCCTCTCTCCTTCTTCCTCTCCCTATCTCTCCCTCTTCCTTCCTCTCTCTAAAATCAGTAAACATATCTTTGGGTGAGGATTAAAAAATTTTTAAAAGTCAACTTTGCATTTTCAGAAGGTCTCTTCAGTCTCTCATGGTGTCATTCCTTGTATTAGGCATGACTTCCTGCCACTCCCATGCATGGATTCCTCTCCTCTGAGGTCTGTCTCCATCCTGTCTTTCTGTTCATTGAATAAACCCAGAGAAATGGAACCTCTGTAGTTCAGTGGTACAGATTTCCCAAGCTGGCTCCAATTATACCAGAAGTTCTTAAATCATACACTGTCTTGGGGGAGTTCATTTTCGCTACACTTTAATCAAGCCAAACCTTGTTTTCATTATGGTAATCTTCAGAAGGCTAATAAGTAAAACTTTATTATATATATTAAATATATGAACTTAAAAAGGTTAAAATAGTAAATTTTATGTTGCTGTTTTTATGTTTAGGCTGTATTTTATTACAATTTAAAAAATCCATATGCCTGATTCCCAGAAAACTGAAAATAGTATCAGGAGAATTGAAGAAATATTGGTAGAGTTTTCTAAAACTATGCAGATAATAATTCTTTGTATTTGTTCCAGGTTTTTAAATATTAATACAGCTTTCTTAGAGAAGTTTTAGGTATACAGGTGAACAGTTTCTCCTATTATTATCTTACATTAATGTGGTACCTTTGTTACAAATGATGAGCTAATATTGACACATTATGGTTAAGTAAAGTCCATAGTTTACATTAGAGTTCACTCAGTATTGTTTGTTCTATGTGTTTTCACAGATGTATAGCAACATGTAACAAAGACAGTTTTATTTCTTCCTTTCCAATCTGTATACCACTTATCCTTTGCTCATCTTACTGCATTAGCTAGAATGGCCAGTATGATGTTGAATAGGAGTGGCGAGAGCAGACTTCCTTGTTGCTGATCTTAGTGGGAAGGCATCCAGTTTCTCTCCATTAAGTATGATGTTGGCTGTGTTTTCCGTTTGTAGAGGATGTTGCCCTGTGTTCCCTAGTTTTCTGAGAGTTATTATCATGAATGGATATAGGGTCTGGTCAGACTTTTTTGTTTTTCTATTGACATGATCATGATTTTCTTCTTTATCCTATTAATATGATGGATTACATTCATTCATTTTCAAAAGTTGAACCTTGCTTTCCTGAAATAAATTCCACTTGGTTATAGAAGGTAATTCTTTTAATACATTATTGGATTCCATTTGCTAATATTTTGTTGAGGATTTTTGCATCTATGTCCATGAGGTGATACTGGCTTCATAGAATGACTTAGGGAGTGTTCCCTATGCTCCCATCCCCTAGAAGACTGTAGAAAATCGGCATGATTCTTTTTTAAATGTTTGATGGCACTCACTTGTAAACTGACCTGGGCCTGGTGCTTTCTGTATTGGAAAATATTAATTATTGATTCAATTTCTCTGTGAGTTTCAAGGAACTGGTTCATTTAATCTAGGTTATCAAATTGTGGGCATAGAGTTGTTCATTGTATTTCTTTATTATCCTTTTAATGTCAGTCAGTAGTGATAGCCTCTTTCATTTTTGATGTTAGTAATTTCTGTCTTTTATATCTTTCTCTTTTTTCTTAGTTAACCTGACTAGTGCCTTGTCAATTTTATAAATCTTTTCAAAGAACCAACTTTTAGTTCCCTTTAGTTTTTTATATGATTTTTGTTTTTCCATGGATAGAAACTTTTAAAAAGTAATATCTACAGAGCACTTTGCACAGTTCTTTCTATATGTTAAATAAGACTTACCCTGACTTATTTTACTGCCTAACAAAGCCCAAACTTATTAAATAATTTCTGACCACCTTTATTTCCCTTTATGGTTATACATACAACATAAAAAATTTTTTTCAGCCCTTATTTTCATTTGAAGGTTAACTTGTTGAGTGTTTAAAGTAAATTATAAATTGTTTCAGAGAGACAAGTCAAAAGGGAAAGAACTTACTGTTGCAGCAGATTCCTTGATAAGCCAAATTAATAAGCGATACAAACCGAAGGATGATGTACAGTCTACAAGAAAATTAAAGGAGTCTTTGATTAACAGGTATGTTCTTAAATTTTAGACATGAATATTTTTCTGACACATAAAACTAAATTGTTTTATACTGTTTTAAGGTTTTCAACATGTTAAAATAATGTAACTTTCCAGTAGATAATACATATTTACTTTTATAAATAGTAGCTGTTTAAATTAGAACTAAATTTAACATTGGATATTTTAGTATCTGATTACATTTTATAAAGGATCAAAAACATCATATTTATACAGCATACCATTTCAGAAATAAATCTTTAGGATATAGACTTACAGGAATTTTTAATTGAGCCTACTGATTAGTAAAAAGAAGAATATTTAAATATATTGCTTAATGAATGAAATTTAAATGAGCTGAGTTACTTTCATATAGTAAATATGTATTCCTTGTTTATAATCTTTCTGAAGACTAGTTCTTTTCTTTTTACAAAATGTCTTTTTATAGGATGCCTGTTGATTAATTCACATTTAAATTTATTCCAGTCTTATTATGGGGCATGAAAAAAATTACTCTCATAACAGAACCGTTCCATTTAAATTGCTTGGCACCTCCTGCCACATGAATGAGTGAAGTATTATTGTTGCTATTTACTATGAGTGAAATTGAAAAAGTATGAGACATGAGACTAGTGCTGTCAGTTACTTACAGCATTTTGAATGTAGACTTAGTGACCTTATATGAAATGCCTTTTATGAAAAACATTCTACTGATATTTAATTGCTTTTATAATTGTGACAAAACTTTTTTTATAGTGGTTTTTCAAACAAATCTGATCTACAGCTCAGTAAGGTAGGTTTCATTTATTTACACCAAATATACATATAGTCAAACTTTATGATAGCTAGCTGACTGTAAACACTAAACTAGAATAGTGGTAGGATGGAATGAGGTTTAACGTTTTTGGCATATGGAAAAGTGGATTAAACTAATGACGTGTTTAGTGGCAAGTACTCAAAGAAGCCCTCTAATCTGCTTTTCAAAGCACAAGCTCCATTACATGTGCGTGTGATACCTTTACTTTTTTATGATTCAGTGTATCTCCATCATTTTCTAGCTACTTCTCTCTCTCCTGACAACTAGATAATTCTTAAATCCCTGTATTTGTTAAAAATCATTATTTATCCAGGCTTAAAATATCAATTATCTTTTATTTATTCCTCACAATTACTTTCTCCACTTAATTTCAAATTTTGAGGTTTACCTTTGTAAGTTCCTCTTGAATCTTCCCTCTCCTGCCTATTCCAGCTCCTGTTTTTCTAGTTTGAGTTCTAAATTTCTAATCTGTGGATTACTACAATAGACTTTATGTAAGTCATGTTGCCTCTTATAGTTCTTTGTGCCAATTCATTCAATACCAGCTGTTTTCTTTCTAAATTGCACAGCTGCAAGCTTGTCATTCATTCCCTTGTTCAAAACCTTTCTTTGATTCCTGTTGCTTATTGAATTGAGTGTGGAGAATTAGTCTGGTTCCCTAGTCCCTTTAAAAGTCAGTCTTGTTTCCTAATACTAGTTTCCTGGGCATGTTTTGTGTAGCTGAAATATAACTTGAGATTCCTTTAAGTGTTCATTTTCTTCTTCTTCCACCTTTGGAAAGAATTTGGAACTGACTCAGCAGGCTCTCACCTTCTTTTCTGATTGTGAAAACTTTTATTCCTCCTTGCAAGAATTACTTGAGTCTATCTTCTTTACAAAAAATTTCCAAGGTACCCTGATTCAGAATCCAAATGAGTAAGAATTTTGAGTCTGCACAATTTCTTTTACCTTTTTGATATTTTCCTCACTATTGCAGTTCTTTTTTATTTTGTGACACCTCAGTCTTTTACAAGAGTGTAACTGTTTAGTCATCTTGCTGTCTTGTACAACACCTTTGCTCATTCTTATATCTTCTGAAATACCTAGCACACACTGGCAGGCAGAAGATGAACACATGTGTCTGAACACTGGTAAAAATCATACGAAAAAGGTTAAGTCAGATAAAGTGATCAGAGAGGCAATACATTGAGAGAGAAATTTTTTGGAATAATGCAAATCTATATAAAACAGCCAAAATAAATACTAAAAATTAAAGATGATTATGGTTGGGTGGCTCGATTAGTTGGAGCGTAGTCCTGTGCACCAAAAGGTTACAGGTTTGGCTCCCAGTCAGGGCACCTACCGAGGTTGCAGTTTCTCCATCCTCGGTTGGGCACATGTGGGAAGCAACTGATTGATGTTTCTCTCTTCTTCTCTCCTCCCCCACCTTTATTCTCTCTCTAAAATCAATAGAAACATGTCTTTGGTGAGAATTAAAAACAATTATTTCATTAACATTTTATTTAACAACTTCTCTACCCTATTTTTTGATGAGGTTGAATATATTTTGAACAGCAGGCTACAGGAGTAATCTTACACATATTTTTCCCTAACAGTCCTCGTTCATTGATGTAATTTTGAGTCTTTTACATCAGGTTTTACATACCTTTACCTTAGCCTCTCCGAAAGTTTTTCTATTTAAGAAGTTAAAGCAAATGAGTACAAGAAACAAGTGCTGTGTGTGTGATTCCACAATCACCAAGATTCGGCTTGTCGAGGGCCAGTGAGGTCATTTTACCTATGTACAAGAAGCTATTGGATTTATACTTTCATTATGCTTTTAGTTAATACTGAAGTCCTCAATGTTTTTAACTATGGATGTTTAATACTTTTATTTAATTCACATTAAGGATACTGTTACAAGTGTAAAATTTATGTTAGTGGGAAAACTAGAAAATAATGTGAAAATTTAATTGCATATGTTATTTATTTGCTGAGTGTAGGAATGTACAAGTTTGAATGGTCTTATGTAAACTTCTGTATTTAGGAAAAGGTTCAGAAAAAAAGTTATAGACAACTGAAGACTACTTTTGTTAATGTTACTTCTGAATACCCACTGTAAGTAATTTTTCATAAAATTTATAATTTTCTTCATATTAAAAAATAAAGTTATTATATAATGGAGTTAATGTTTCTTCTCATTTTTACAGGAATGATGTTTACAATTTTAATTTGAGTGGAACTGATGAGCCTATTATAAAACTTGGAGTAAGCTAGAAATCTGTTTTTATATTTACTTAATATTTATTTTGTATTTATCATGCAGTTACTAGAGTGTATTTCTTTTATTTCCACCCTTGTAGATATCCTTTAAAATATTTAAAAATATACATTCTATTTTTATTAAATATATTGGAGAAACATTGGTTAATAACATTACATGAATTTTAGGTGTGTACAACTTTGTAATGCAACATTTGTATACTCCATTGTGTGCTTACCACCCAAAGTCTAGTCTTTTTCCATACAGTTTTAAGTATTTTTAAATTTCTGTGGTACTGACATAGGTGTATTTAATTTCCTTTCAAGTCCTCTGGACTGAAGTAGAGAAAAATGAGTAATTGGGACACAGAGGAACTCAGACTACTTCATCAAGAAAATCACTTTTCTAAGATACAACAATTTAAGTTTTTTACAATTGTTTTAAAATTTTTAAACAATTACCAATTTTTAGTATATTTTACAGTACTAGCTTTCTTAAATATGAAACCATTTTAGTAAGCTTAGTTTTCTGGTTACATCTTATGGCTATATGGCGTGATAGAAACTATACTTGATTTTTTTTAGTTTTCGTTTACCTTATTTTGACACTAAAAAAATTTTTTAATGCTTATTCACAATATAGATCCAGGAATTTCAAGCTACAACTAGAGAAGCCTGTGTGGATAAGTCAATAAAATTGTAAGTGCTTTATTATAATTAGTTTAAAATACACTTACCTCAATTGTTCTTTTTCTTAAATACTTCCTCCCAGTTTATCTGAGAGTTTTTAATATATGAAAAGAGTGAATTAAATGGCCATTGTCATGATTACTCCCATTATGACCCTGTTCTTTCAGCATTTATAGTTGGCCCTTGAACTACATGGGCATTAGGGGCACCGACCCCCCATGCAGTTAAAAATTTGTGTATAACTTCTGACTCCCCCAGAACTTAATTACTAATACCCTACTGTTGACCCAGAAGCCTGATTATATAAATAGCTGATAAACACATATTTTGTATATGCATTATAGACTATATTCTTACAGTAAAGGAAGAGAAAAAATACAGTATTTGTTGCAGTATTTATTGCAGTATTTATTGAAAATGATCTGTGTATAAGTGAACCTGTGCAGTCCAAACCTATGTAGTTTAACAGACAACTGTACTTCTAGATTTAATAATGCAGACTGTGCACTTTTAATATTAGTTATATATCTTACATGATAAAGCCAAAAGGATTTACTAGTAATTTTATCTAACCTTGTAACTTTATAATTAACTGAGGTCAGAGAGGAAAAGTCACTTAGCCAGCATTACATAATGAATTAGTAGAGTAAGGCTGAAACCCAGGTCTAACTGTTTAGTGCATGCTACCTTAGGAAAACAGGTACTTAATAAAAATTAATGAATGCATTTTTTATTTAAGGGTTGGCTTAAGGAATCATGATGAACTTGAACCATCTCTCAAAACAAAAGATAAAAGAGTAAGTTATAATATCCTGATATGTCTATTAAAATTACTATTTCTTTCAATAATTTTCCAATACCAAAGTTTATCACAGAACTGCAAAACAGAAATAACTGGGCCACTTGTTTCCCTCAGAGGTTACGTGTTCTCATTATGACTTTTCTGCATGGTCTGTGAGCTGCTGTAATCACCTAGTGATGCATGTGACAGCTTCGCCTTCTCTGATGGTGACTGAATGTTTCTGTAGCAGCAAGCTGTTTTGATTTTACCTTTAATTAATAACAACACTGACAACAAAATACAAATCTTGCTCTCTGATCAAGATTTCTAAGTGACTTTCTTGAATAGGTCCCTTAATGCCAGGTAGATTAGTATACTTAAAAACATGCGACATTAGTTTTTCTGGGTTTTCGGTGGACCTTTTTTTGGCTGATCTTACTTTACATGACATGTACGACACATTTCTTCATCCTTTACAAGAATTCTTTTTTTTTTAATAGATTGTAACAAGTCACAAAAAGAAAAACCTCTTTAGTGATACTGACACAGAGTACAGATGTGACGGCAACAAGACCGACATTAGCTGGCTGACAGAACCAAGACCAAAGCCACAGCTAACGGTGTACAGCAGAAATAAAAGTGTGAAGAAGAAACAGAAAAGTGGGAAGCCAAGTAAGAAATCACTTTATAGAGAAATGTTGCAGATGATTTTCCTGTTTCAACTACATGAAGTGCTGCTCTGTTGATTGATAAGTCTGGTTTTGTATGTGGACAGTATTTTAATGACACACCCTTATGAGGAGAAAAAAAGTGAACACACACACACACTGCCATGGCTGTGCTTCTTACTGCTGTAGGTGATACGGTTATATTTACATCACTTTTTTACAATGGGGCCTCAGGGATGTCAGCTCGGATTTCTCATAATCTTCAGTTCACAGCAGACTCTCATCATTTGTCTATGTTTGGCCTACTGTTTTGCTTTATTGTGATGAATATATTAAGTACTTATGAACCCAACACCCTAAACAAAATCAAAGCTTGGATAATATCCCCATTCCCTGCCTCACTGACACACATACTTTTTAGGAATTCATATGGATGCAGTAAAAATATACTGAAAGGAAAACAATTTTCTTGCAGAAATATTTTTGCCTAAATCTTTCACAAAATGTTTGCCTAGCAAATGGCTTCTGCTTTCTCTAAGCAAATCTCTTGATGTAGTTGGATGAGGGTTTGAGGTATGAGTTTTGGGCTAGAAATAATGACCTTTTTCATTGCTTAACATTAATTTCAATGTTTAATAAAACAGATTTTATATATTCCACTTTTAATAGAAGACAATGTAATTCTGCACTGTTAAATTTATACTTATTTTAAAGAAATCAGCTTTTTTATTTAAGGTTCTCTTTTTCAATTATAGTTGACATACAATATTGTATTAGTTTCAGGTGTACACTCTAGTGACTGGATGTTCTATAACTTACTAAGTGATCATGCTTATAAATCTGGTACCCGTCTGACACGACAGTTATTAGAATAGTATCGACTGTATTCCCTATACTGTACTTTACATCCTCGTGACTGTTCTGTAACAACCAGTTTGTACTTCTTAATCCCGTCCCCCTCTCACCTGTCAACATGTTCTTTTTGTCTATGATTCTATTTCTGTTCTGCTTCTTTGGTTGTTTTAGATTCACTTGTTGTTTGATATGTATTTATTGCCATTTTATTTATATTTTTCATCTTTTTTTCCTTAGAGAAGACCCTTTCTCATTTCATGTAATACAGGTATGGTAGTGGTGAACCCTTTCGCTTTTTCTTGTCTGGGAAGTTCTTTATATGTCCTTCAATTCTAAATGATAGCTTTGCTGGGTGGAGTGACTACTTTGAATCTTTCTTGCCAATCCTTTCTGGCCTACAGAGTTTCTGTTGAGAAATCAGCTGACAGTCTTAAGGGAGTTCTTTGTAGGTAACCAACTGCTTTTCTCTTGCTGCTTTTAAGATCTCTGTCTTTAACTTTTTGCATTTTAATTATCATGTGTCTTGAAGTAGGCCTCTTTGTGTTCATCTTATTTGGGACTCTCTGTGCCTCCTCAACTTGTCTGTTTACTGCACCAGATTAGGAAAGTTTTTCTCTCATTATTTCTTCAAATAGGTTTTCAATTTCTTGGTCTCTTCTTCTTTCAGCATCCCCATGATGCAAATGTGGTACACTTGAAGTTGTCCCCGAGGGCTCCTTACACTATCTTCATTTCTGGGGATTTTTTTCTGGGAATCAGCTTTTATTTTATTTCAGGATAAAAATAACTAGTAGTGACCTGTGGGGTGGGGGAGGAGTGATGGCTTAAAAAGAAAAATAGAGACATGGAAATGAGCTTTGGCATGTGTTTAGAAATGAGGCTGAGTCTTGAAAACAGATGAGAGGCGAGTCATATATGCATGGGGAAGAGAAGCAGAACTATCATATGTAAGAGAGACTGGAATATGAAATAGCATAGTGCTCAGGGAGTGCTCAAGAACGTAGATTAAACTTGTGGGGCAACGTTCAAAGATGCAGCTAGACGCAGTCATAGTAAGGGACTTAGACGCACTGGAGAAGCAGAAGGTTCACATGCTCTCAGGGAGCTTACAGTCTAGTGGAAGAGTGTACAAATAAAGGCATTTTTAACAAAGTAGAAGTAATCAGAGATCCTGGAGCGACATGAAAGGCTAGAATGCTATAGTCAGTGAGCCCTTCTGAAGTTGAACTTCTGAGTGAGCTGTTTAAATGTCTGAGTGACGACAATGTCCGAGCTGTCTCACTGCCAAGACTGGGGGCTCTTTCTCCTAGAACCTCATTGCTTCCTTTGCTTGGATAATCCCACTTCTTAGGCTTCAAAAATTTTTAGGAAGTTGAAATTGTGCTTGAAGGGCAAAAAAGGGATTAAGGACTAAAGCTGCTCTCAAGCATGTGGATAAATCTTAGAAACATAATGAGTGAAAAATAAAGCAAGTTACAGAGCATTACTTATGACATGATTCTGTTTTACAGAGTTCATTATATTGTTTAGGGATAGGTTTCAGTGAATTAAAACTTTCTTTGAGATCGAGTGACTGAGAAACAGATTTCAGGATAATGGTTACCTTTCAGCAGAGGAGGTATGGAGGGTCACATAAAAAATACAAAAATAGATTCAACATTAGTCACATTCTAGTTCTTATATCGAATGGTAGAACCAATGGCATTAACTTTATAGCTTACATTACATATTCTCTTGTATGTTTAAAAAGTTTTATATGGAAATTGGTAATTCATATAAAATATTATAAAGTTATCAATGTCAATTTAGCCTCAAATCATCTTGAAATTTAAAGTTTCAATGAGTTTAAAGATGTATTCTTATTTTTTATGATTTTAACATATGCAGAAACATTCTAATAAATTTTAATGCCAGTTTTTATACACTTGAAAAAATTTAACCTTATTTTCTTGAATTGCAGGACCATTTTTGGAAAGAGAACGACCAAGATCTAAAATGGTAAAACTCGGAAGTTTGTGTTCAGAGATTCATTTAAATACCATTTTTCTCCTTGTCATGAAAAAAATTGTCATCTCATAGTTTTATCCTTGTTATCAGTTACTCGTTTCCCATAACTGTTTCTGTATCTGCGCCCTTACTTTTACCTTATGCCTGTTTGAATGTTAGCCTGCTTTAGGTCTATTTTATCCTACATTGATAGGTGTATTTCATACCTTTTTTTTTTTTTTTTTTTTTACTCTCTCTCCTCTTTTTATACATTAGGACTCTCAAAGCTTTAATGACAGGGATAAAAAGGTGATAGAGAAGATATTTGGAACGGAAATATAAAATCCAGTCCTTTTTAAAAAATGTGTAACTGGAAGTTTGTGCCTTTTAATTCCCTCGCCTTTGGCAACCATCAGTTTGTTCTCTGTATGAGCTGCTTGCTGTTCTGTTTTGTTTCTGAGATTCCACATATAATAGAAATCATACAGTATTTGTTTTTCTCTGTCCAACTTACTTCGCTTAACATAATCTCTAGGTTTATCCATGTTGCAAATGGCAAGATTTCTTTTTTTTTTATGGCTAAGTAATATTCTGGTATATACCATTTTTTAAAAACTGTCTCTCCAGTCATTTTAAAAATATTTCATGAATCTTTTTATTTCTAGAAAGTTTATGTAGGTGTTATCACAGTTTCAATTTTAGAGCAAATAACTTGTACTTGTATCTCAAATATTGATATAACATTCAGGAAATTTTTTTCCCAAAGATACCCAAGAAAAACATCACCAAAAAGGCAGATGAGATCATTCCAGATGGGAGAACCAGACATCCACGAAGAGCAGCAAATACCAAAATAAATTATAAAGATCTCTCGAATTCGGAATCAGAATGTGAACAAGAAGTTTCACAGTTATTGAAAGAGAAAGTGCTAGTAAAGGTAAATAGAAACAATTCAGAGTAATTTCTAAAATACTGAAATATAAATACTGAATATAAAATATATCTTTATAAAAATGTTAAATTTATCTTTTCACTTCTTTTTAAGATTTAACCCTCTATTGGAAAACTTATAAAATTCTAAAAATTGATCCTTAGGCAATATAATGTTAAAATTTGTAATAAGTTGGCATTCCTGTTATAAAACCGATGTTTGACTCCAGTAGAATTATAACTTCAAGAAAATATCCTTTTTTTCCTGGCTGGTGTGTCTCAGTGGATTGAATGCCAGCCTGCAAACCAGAAGGTCGCCGGTTCCCAGTCAGGGCACATGCCTGGGTTGCAGGCCAGGTCCCCAGTTGAGGGTGTGCAAGGGGCAACCGATCAATGTATCTCTCACACATCGATGTTTCTCTCCCTCTCTTCCATCCTCCTTCCCCCTCTAAAAGTAAATAAATAAAACCTTTAATAAAAAAATAATAATAATATCCTTGAATTAGAGAAGTAATGGATCTTTCCAAAATTATGCTTCCAGAAAGTGCAGACTGTTAGGAAACTGTGGATCTCTCTTGGCTGAAAGTGAAAATACGGGATTGAGTTCTCACACACACTGCTCTAAGCACAGACAGCGAGCGGTCCTTGAACCCTACCCACCTGTGCTTGAAAGCTTTTCTTAACGAAGTTTAAAAAATAATAGTGTTAATAACGTGCCAGGTACTATCTTAAGTGCAGACAGTCCTCAGCTTACAATGATTCAACTTAAAATTCGACTTTATGATGGTGCGAATGCAATACACATTCAGTAGAGGCCATTCTTCCAGTTTTGAATTTTGGTATTTTCCCAGGCTAGCAAAATGTGGTGCGATACCTTTCCCATGAGGCGGACAGTGGCAGCGAGCCGCAGCGTCCAGCAGGCACATGGTCACCAGGGTCAGCGGTCCACACTGCAGTGCACTGTGTGGCCAGTGTCTTTTGGATGTTTGGTTCGGAACACAGTTAAGGTAGACTAGTGAAGTTCAGTAGGTTAGACGCAGTAAATGCATTTTTGACTAAACCATATTGTCAACTTACATTGGGTTTATCGGGACCCTACTTCACTGTTAATCAAGGCGCATCTGTACCTTACAGATTTGACTTTTTAAAAGCTCATAAGTATTGCAGGTGACTGTGCTATTATTGACGTCTCATTTTACAAATGAGAAAATTGAGGCTCAGAGATGAAGAAACTTGCCCAAGGTCGGCACAGGTAGGAAATGGTGAAACAAAGGTTTGAACCCAGAGAGTCTGGCACTAAAGGTAGGTCTCTGGACACCACGCCGTTCTGAGTTTAAATCATTAACCCTCTGTACCCCCTCGTTGGAACCTCTTGCCACCCCTGTTGGTGCGCGCCTCTCGCCACTCTCCTTTCCGGACCCTGAGCCAGAGAACCCAGAGCCCTCTCTCTGCTTCCCCTAAACAGAATGTCATCTCCTTTGAACCCTCAGTGTTGGCTTGTATCTCATGTGATATTCGTAGTATAGCGTATGTATTATACTTCTTGTGAGTTTCCAGCATGTTAGTCTTTCACCGCTCATGTTGTGTGCCTGCCATGCTCATATGTAGTAACAGAAGACATTTAATAAATACTTCGATGTAATTTAAATTGTTTTATGTGCCCAAGTGTAAACCACTGCTATTCTAGTATAATTTGAAAGTTATCAATACATTTAGGAGGAGAATACCTATTCCAGAAGCAAAACTGTGACACTGCCAAAGCAAGAGCAGGACGCTTTCTCCACCGAGACACAGAAGGATGTTTCAAAAGAGAGGGCAGGCGCACCTCTTCCAGAAGACACGGGAAGAGAGAATGGCCTTGACTCGTCTCCTGTATCCTCATCCGGGAGTTCACCGTCTATAGAAGTAATGAGATGTCAGTACCTTTTTATTCTTTAGTTGAATATTTAATAATTTTTATTGTAATTCTATATGAAAATATAATTTGAAGGCTAATTTGGAGGGATGAATTAAGATTGTAGGTAGTCAAAATTTTGTTTTAATTAATGCTCAGAACTTGGTCTTTGCTAAGTAGATTTGGGAACAGTGCTGCTATGACACTGAAATTTGCACTTGTTCCATCTGTCAGTTCCTTTTGAGGGTGTTGTAGAGCACAGGTGGCAGACACCAGGCCTGCGGGCCGAACCCGGCCCTCCACCTTGTTTTATCCACCCGGCACCTTGTTTCTACCCTGAGGCAGCGCCGAGCTCTCGCTTAACTGTTAAGGAGCAGTTACATGTACACGGTCCTAAAGTTACATTCGGCCCTTTGAAGGCAATCGCTAGGCTGATGTGGCCCCGGTGAAAATTAGTTTCACACCCCTGTTGTAGAGCATTTCTAAGTTTCCATAATTTCAGTTAACATTCAAGACTTACACGAGTTAACACATATACTTCCTCTAAAGTAGCTATTCTTTTCTAGAATATTTTAGTTGTGCTTGGTACCACAGTCATCTGAGACAAGCCCATACTCAAAGACAGGTGCACATGCCTTGATTTGATATGAAAACTGTCTGAAAATTCATTTACATTAAGATTTATTAGTCATGAATTTCCTCATCTATACATGAAGCGATTAGAGCAAATGATTTCCTGAGCCTTTGCAACCAACGCCCTGAGACTTTGCTACGTGACAGCACCGGTTGTGACAGTGGAATACTCAGCTTGCTCAGTACAGCGCAGCTCACACTACAGATGGTTTTGTTTGAAAATGTTTTGAATGTTCTTATAGTTACAATTACATTTTAAATGGAGTCATTTTAATATTTTTAAGTCTCACACAATATTTTAAACATAATTTGGTCTTGACTTAGTAGTGAAAGTTTATCCTTTTTAAATATAGTCAGACCTGAGGATTTGATAAATCACACCACTTCTAAAGCAGACATCAGTAACCCCTGCCATCTCTGTTTTTTGTGTGTTTTGTGAGGAATACAGGTGAAGAGGAAGTAACAGACCAGGATTTCACTCAGGATCATGGCTGCATAACAAAAGCTCTATCACCTAATGTGAAAACCTTACCACCCGAGTCCTTAAACAGTAAATATGGTGTTGGAGATCCAATCGAGTTACCGAAAAACAGTGAAAAAAATTTACTGTGTGTAAGAGAAAGTTACTCACCCATTCCACAATCCCTCTCTTCGGTAAGATTGTATTTTTCCTTTATCAGATATATTTGAGGAGGGCAAATCATTTTCTCTAATCAAGTGCATATTGCTTATCTACGTAGCTTAAGGTTTTGTGTCTGGTCTGGAGAGGAGGGACCTACTCACCAGTAAACAGCCCCAGGGAACCCCAGAGACTGGCTGCCGCTGCTGTGCACGAGGAGGGGGTGGTCTGAGAACACGGGGTGCCAGCGGGAGCCCTGTGAGGGGACGGTGGCTTCTCGTGAGGTGCTGCGTGTGTTTGCACATCAAACCGCATCGCTCACTTTCTAGATGTGAATCGGCTTGAAACCAGCACTGCTTTTGGATTTTACCCTAACTCAAGTCTGCAGCCTATAGGGTTGTAAGTCACAGGTTGACAGAGCAAATTGATAAGAACTGTAGTTGAAAACAGTAGGACTATAGCATTTGCTTTAGAGTTTTGTAAGGAACTTTGAAACTAGTAGGTGAATGGTATGAATGTTAAATTCAATATATTGAAAAATTTATGTGTTGTTATATGTACCATTTCTTAATAAAATATGTAGGTAGGCTCACAAGTCTTTAAAAAAGATATTAGAATTAGGAATGAATTATGGGTTAAAGTGAGAGAGATATGTAAAAATATAACGTCTCCAAGGAGTAGATTTGTATTGAATTTTTTTTTAAGTTGTGCATACTTTGGTACCAATTTATAATTGCCCCACCTGTTTTTGCTTGGGTTGTATTGATGGCTTAATTTGGAGAATTTTGCAGTAGTGACAAAGTTACAGAACTGCTCGCCAAGATAACAGAATTCACTATAACTGGACACAGCTGAAAAAGATGTGGGTCAGACACCACTACATTTAATCCTGGCCCCACTATTTGCTGCCTGTGTAACATTTTACAAGTTGTTGATTCCCTCTGCATCTCAGTTTTCCCATCTGTAAAATGGGGCTGTGAAAAATTAAATAGGCTTATTATGTAAGCATGCTACCTGATGCATTATAAATACTCAAATATTTTCATAGTAAGTTATCTTAATGTGTACTAACCTCTGTATACAAAGATGTTTCCCCAGCTTTCTCTTTGCATATGGAGAGTGAATTAGTGCAACATCATGCTTGGCATCCCCCTTCCTCTGGCATCATTTATAATGTTGGTTTGGTTACAGCCGTGGAAACCACTAGGTCTGCTCTGATACTGGCCAGTAAAACCCCAATATACTACATTGGTGCTTTAACTAGTGTAGGCTTCACACTTCCGGGAGTCTCCCCACCTCACCTCACCCGGTCTTGCTCTTTTACTTACAAGTTCTCTTGGCCCTTTACTTGTCCACACAAATTTTAACACTAGTTTGTCTAAGGAAATAATTGCCATTTCGACAGTATTGATATCGAGCTTTCTCATCCACATATTTCGTTTTTCTCTCTACTTTTTGGTCTTATTTCCAACAAAATTGTACCAAATCTTCCACAGAGAAAATTACACTACTTGTTAGATTAATCCCAAAGTGTTTTATGGGTTTCCTTTTTACTGTATTGAAAAGAAAAACTTAAAAAACCTGTTTTCTGGGTTTACTTTTTGCTTTTCTGGAAAAACACTACTGATATTTTGTATCTCCCACAACCTTGACAATGCTACCAGAATTGCCTGCCTAGATTTTCCTGGATTTTGAACATGCAGACAGTTATAACCTGTTATTCACAATAATTCTGCATTCCGTTCCACTCTTTATACTCTCCAGTCTCTTTATGGTTGAGGTGACTATGACCTCTGGCAAAATGTGAAATAGATACCATAAGATCAGACAAGCTTAGCCCTGGTTTTTTGGTAGATGCTTGGTATCAAATTAATGTTCTAGTTGTCTACGGGCTTTTCTTTTTCTTTTCAGTTTTGAATAGGTGTTGAATTTTAGCAGTAAAGGAACTGGTCCCTCAAAATTTAAGTAGTTTCAGTTTAATTTTGGGAGGCTTTAATTTTTTTACTTTCTTTGGATTTCTCTATGTCTTGTTTATTCATAGTCCAGGTATACTCCTATTAAGAATAACACTATTGTAAATAGAAAAAAATGTAAATTCTATGGTACTTTTTAAAAAACCCACAAATTGCATTAGCTATTCAGATGTAAGCAGTTACAGTTCAGAAAAAACTGTTCATGGAAATTAAACCTCCAATTATCAATTAAAATTATATACAAAGCAAAAGGGAGATACTATGATAGCATAGCATCAAACTTTCTTTAAATTAAGATGGTCTGATAAGAATCGATTCCTGGCCTGTAATAATTATCATAATATTTTAATATTTCCAACTGTTATTATCCATAAATGTGTTGTTTAAAATATGTAGGATAATTTGATCACAGAAAAGAGCTGAAATTTTTTAAATGGTAAGTAGCAAGGTCTTAAACAGAGTAGGAATACAGCTGTGAACCACCTCCTTACATATTTGTAACTAGGACTTTCTGGCTTCATGATTATACAGGAAATTGGTTGAGCTTTTTGTCACTGACAAAGGTCTATCACTCTAACAACAAAATATTTTAATAATCTGTAAAACACAGAAAGTTAAGAGTATCTCATAGTACGGAGAGGGCAGGGTCCAGCCCAGCCCGAGTGGAAGGGTGGGCACCTATAGACTAAGTGGACAAAGGACAGTAATTTAAGTAAAGGAGGGGGACTGGAGTGGACACACATTGTTATGAAATGGGAAAAGAGCTACTTTGAGTGGAAGAAAGAAACCTGTATGCCAAAACAGTAAAACATAAGGTTAGATGAAAAAAGATGTCTTAAAGATACAGCTTGAAAGAAGAGTTTAGACTTTCATTTTCTACAGTTCCCCATTTTCTGACTCAAAGAAATCAAAACCCTAGTGAGGAAGAATTGAAAAGCAGGGGTAGTCACACAAAAGCTAGCTGAAAAGTGTTACTGAAACTTAAGACTGAGATTTACCAAAGAATTGAGGTTACTACCCAGTAGTGTCAAAGATGAAAAGGGAGGCAGAGAAACAGAACAGTCTGAAAAAAGAATTGACAGCGTTTGCAATGTACTGACTTTAGGGCTTGAGAAAGATGGTCAAAGGTGAGTCCAAGAGTACTTATGGTATTTTTCCTTCAATTTTTGATGTGTATTTTAGGAGACTCACTCAGCATCTCCATTGTCCACGTCCAGTGAAGGAGGAGAGAAGACAGGGTGCGATCTGCCTGCGGGCTCTGCTCACGGATCTGGTTGGTGCTCACAGCATTGCTTCATTTTTCAGTTACTCGCTGGGATGCGCTGACTTTTCGCCTAAAGGAGTTGTGTGTTTTAAGCCACACTAAATTGTTCAAGTTAGTTAATGTCAAAATGAAAATGAGGAACTATAGATTTTAATGCACAGTTGTCTAAAACGATATAAATAATTAAATAAATGCTTTTTAAATAAAAGAACATATTTTATATTTTAATCAAGATTATAGCATTATTATTTAACTGTTCCTAAGGCCCGACACACCATCTTTGTCGCAAACGAATGTACATAGAAGATAATCTAATTAATCCTGACGAAATAAGATTGGAAGAGGACCAGGAAGGGAGAGCAGACTTGCTTCCCCAAAAACTGGCTAAAATTGAAGATTCAGATCACAAAAGTAGGTATAACAAATGCATGTGTCAAAATGCAATTATTTGGGAAGGCAGTTTCTTAGATCTCGAACGACTCCATCCACCAAACAAATCCCTTTGTGAAGACACTTGGGTTAGACCCAAGGAGGAGGATGCTTTGTCACAAAGTTGATTTGGTGTGAATGATGCAGCGGGGCTCTTTTCATTCATAAATGTCCTTCATCTTTCTGTCACTGGTGACCTCGTGCAGGTTGTGGTACTAGATTATGAACTTACTCAGAAATTAGTGTATTATTAAATACTTGAGTTAATACCATGAAAGTAGCTAAAACCAGTTAAAAATAACCTAAAAATGTTCCGTTTTCATGTTACCATTACTGCTTTAATACCCAAAAGGTTTTTTATAATTCAACTATTTTTAAATTAAAAAATGTTGTCTGTGCCTTTGATTTCATAATCCTTAGATTACACATAGAACCTGAAAATAAGATTTTGTTCTCAGCCTCATGACAAGTAAGGATAAGTTCATAAAAATGAGTATTTTAATTTTGGATGATTGTCTTCATTTTTTAGTGTCTAAAAGTACATCTTCATTATCAACAAATGACTCTTCTTCCGGGAAAAACTGGGGAACTGAAACTTCAGATGTAGGCGTGATGTGTGAGCAGTTTAATGCAGAATTTAAGAAGAAATTTAATGTGAGTTATTTAAATTATACCAAGTAATGTGATAATATACCATACTTTCTGCCAGACTATCCACTTGTTTGATATTTTGGCAACAAAACACCCATTCATGAACTCAACTCCCCTCACGTACTGGTGAGAACCTCACATTTCATGAGTTTCTCTTCCACAGTCTGTGCATTATCCCTCTTTCTTTTTCTACAGGTTCTTCTCTTTGTCCTATTTTCCTTTTTAATTTAATATTTTGACTCTCCTGTGATTTTTTTTCTTTTTGATCTCATGGAGGATACCGCTAGGGAGGGAACTGAAAGGCAAGCGGCCTGAGCCAGAGAAGCCCATCTGCCCGTGTCTAAGAAGCCCTGCACTCAGGCGTCCTCAGTTCCTGAGGCTCCGGTGTGGGCGTGTTTGGTTTGGCCAGGGTTGGCCTAGTCTGAGGAGAGGGGCCCGGGTTCCTGTACAGGGTGGGGCAAAAATAGGGTTAGAGTTGTGAGAGAAATAGTGTATTCTTGTGTTATTTTCCATATGAACAACTGCAAACCTACTTTTGCCTGTATTGTTACGCATCTGCTAGGTGTGAATGAAATATGTTTTTGTGGAAAATGATAGTAAGTAATTCTGACTTTGACTTTGAGGCTGTGTTCCTGAAGAGAACTGTAATCACTAGCATTTTTAAAAAGTATCGTAGAGTGTGGTGTCCTTATGAAAATAGTTACCATTTCAGCTCTCAGTCAAAGCCTGCTCTGAGCTTGCTTAGTACACTTTGGTTTCAATCACTGAGTTCTTAATTTTTCCCTTCTCTACATTCTTAGTCCTTTACATTTCACGGAAAAGGCTTTGTTCTTAATATAGTCTTTAGATTATTTATTTTGTAAGAATGAGTATTTTTCAGATCCACCAAAAATTGATGGATTATTTCACTAAGCAGTCTTGGAAAGCAGCTCAACAGCATCTGAAAACAATGAACCATCACATTCAGGAATATAGGTATGTAATCAAATCTCTTCTGAACACAATTTGCTGAGTGCTGTGCTTTTAAAAATAAACTCATTTTGTTTAATAGGGTCCAAAAACTTGATAAATTCCAGCTCAGCATCATAGAAGAGTTGAAGAATTTTGAAAAAGATTCACAGACTTTAAAAGATTTGGAGAAGGAATTTGCGGTTTGTGCTTTTGAGAATTTAAAAATAATTTTAAAACCTCATTTTTAAAGAGTTACACATAGGAAAACCTCTAGAGACCTTCTGCTTTTAGAGCCTCCATACAGATCGGTTTCATATAAACGCACTTCCGTTGCAGACTCCAGTGTAGGATGGATGCCTATGGCAACAAGGGAGAACTCACGAGAAATTTCACCTTCAGTATTTTTATCTTAACAAGTTTATGACATCTGGAATATTCTTAGCACGTAGCCCACTTATTTATTTAAATTAGAAATAAGAGGAATATAGTAAATTCTACGGTTAAGTTTGCGTTTTTAATCATGTTAAAGTATAACTAGTTTTGTATTAAAATTTAGGACTTTTGGGAAAAGACAGTTCAGAAGCTCATCGCCTATCAAAAAAATGAACAGGAGAGGTTAGTATGATATCTTTCATGACTGGAATCTATATATTTCAAGTTAACAACTTTATATTACTTAAGATTTTTAAATTACATGAACTAGAGCAATTTAACTTGAATTCCTGGTAAATACAAAGGTAACGTCTCACTGCTTCACTTTCAGGCTTCACCTTCTGAAAGCCTCACTGGACACAAACGTCTTCACCATCGATCAGGAAGAAACCATTTGTGCGTCTGAGGTGCGCATTTCCTATTTTCATGTCATTTCTCTCAGTATTGGTGAGTCTGTATCTTCACCGTGAAAATTTTATAGTAAATTTCATGGGGCAATATATATATTTATTTTACAGATGTGTTTCATGAAAGAAAACATGAAAATTCTACAAGACAGGCTTCTTAAGGAAATGGTAAACCAATTGTCCAGTCTGGGTTTTTCAAATGGAATCATCAATCATGCTTTCTTTCTTTTAATGGGAAGTTCTTTCACAGGTTTTGTTTCTTTTTGGATTGAGAGGAGGCAGTTTTAGCTCAGTGATTTGTTATTCAAATTAAACTAATGGGAGCATGTTTATGGTAAAATAATAGGGGTGATTTAAATAGTCCCTCATAAGAAATAAAAAAAGACTATCAATTTGCCAATTGAACAGTTCTCTAGAAGAATGATTTCTTTGTACCATGGCTAAGCACCACCTTCTCAAGGAGAAGGGTGTCAGGGTGCCCGAAGAGAATTATTGTGCACTCGGACAAGACTTTGTTTACATAGATTTGGGGATAAAATTAGTTGATTTTCCTAAGGTCTAGCAGAGCAGCAGTGCTTTCTGGGAGGAAAAGTACAGCTGTGTGGGGTTGGAAGGCACCGCCCTGAGGGTGTGTCTTTGGCGGTTTCCCAAAGGCACAGGTGTTTCCGTGTACACCCGGGCTCTGCCCTTTGTATACGGGACCTATCAATGTCCTTAATTTCAATAGAAGCTCAACGCACTGAAATAGTTGAAGATCAGGATGTTTAGCTTGAAACAGACTGGCTAGATTGATCCTTGTTGAAATTGTTTTCTAGACGACACTTAGTTTAGTATTTTCTTTTAAATATTAAATCCAAATTCCATGAACTTGGGATTGAAAAGACTGATGGTCTTCTCTCAGTCGGGCATCTGGAAGATCAGTGATGACCAGGGCTGTGTCCATACCCAGGACCAGGCCCTGGGGGACGGGCCAGAATGAACACCACTACACGGTGGCTTTATAGGAGGGGTGCTTCCAAAACCAGTCCCTGATGATAGCTTCATTTTTTCCCTATGTTACTTGGTTTGACAATGGGCATTTAAAATGTAACTTTCTTTTTCTTGGCCACAGCAAGAAGAGGAGCTTCTTAATGTGCGCAAAGGGCTGTTGTCATTATTCCTGGCTCATGAAACAAACGTGGATGTGGAGATCTAGCTGTTAACCACGTTTTACCCAGTTCCTTTTTGTATATACTGAGGAACTACCAGAATAGCCCTACAAAGAAAAAATACATGTCACTCAGGCAAGAGTACCTTTGACCTCTGAATTCAAGGAAATGTCTTATGGATGAGCAAAATCATTGGCTCCAAGACCCTGAAACGTGTCTGTACAAACCACAAAAATGGAATTGCCTTGTTTTTGTAGTAGTGTTTGAATTAGATAATTATTACTGAGTTAACTATATTAAACTAGTTTTTAAAGTATAATTAAATAAACTAAAATTTATCATATAAAAAGTATTTTACATGAATACAGTTTGGACTAAACTATAAAGTATTATTAAAACTTGCTTACTAGTTCAGAATATCTATACATAATAAAAAATTAAGCCACACTTGGAAGTCTTTGATTTAAAATATGTCAGTGTAAACTGGTACTTTGGCACACTGTGGGAGAGTCTATTTATTCAGTTATGGCTTCCAGGTACTAAGTGGCCTGAAACAGTTACTGTACTGTCTCTATTTCAGTTCTACGTAGACATCTTAACCCATAGCAGGCTGTTGTGACAAGTACTTATTAAGCTTTTA
Source organism: Desmodus rotundus (assembly GCF_022682495.2). Classification (NCBI taxonomy): domain Eukaryota; kingdom Metazoa; phylum Chordata; class Mammalia; order Chiroptera; family Phyllostomidae; genus Desmodus; species Desmodus rotundus. The sequence continues at coordinate 95,667,408 of NC_071392.1, forward strand.
TTCATTGTAGTAACTTGCAAGATTACTTTATAAAGATGAATACACAGTTTGCTTTAATTGCATAATAAAGTTCAAATAAATGCTCTATCATTTGGATAAATATATTACTTCCTAAGTTATTATTTTCCTATCTTATGAACATTGGGTCAAACAAAATATCCTTCTCCAATCATATCTGATATCCAAAGTATAGACCCACGCAGCCTTACTCAATCCCGCATGCCTGCTGGATGGTGGCAGCGTGTACGAACACTACCAGAGCTTAAATTCGGTGCCGAAGTGGCTTGTTCCTAAGTCAGCTGCGTTCACTTACTACCATCAGCCAAGACTGACTGACAGGGTAAATAAGCAGGGCCTACTTCAAGGGACCCACAACTCAGTGCTCTAACATTCAATGCTGCTCAGGAGTGACTTTCAGAGCCCTATCCAGGCATGTTTACCTTGTCCTTGGCCAGACTTACACGGCCCCTAACTCAAACGTCACACCTACCCCCTTTCCACGCCATCTGTGTAAGCCAGCCCAAGTTCCCCTGCCCTGCTGCTGTGACCATGGGTGGCCGCTCGGAGTCTCAGTGTCCAGCGTTCTTCCCATGCTCCCTTTCCAGCTTTCCAACCTGCTCTCCAGAGCAGGCCCAGGCAGTGCGCTGTGCCTGCGCCCTCCCCGTTCTTCCTTCTTTCCCCATCCCAGACTCCTTCGTACAAAGCTACACTCTCGCCCTCTCTCCTCTCCTCAGCTTTCCCCACTAATTCACGCTCCTCCTTCCACCACCTGAACACCCCCGGGGGAAACTCACACCATCAAGCTTTACTTCTACAACCACATGTTTCAAATGGCTTCCCAGCACGGCTTAGCAACCGCAAGCTTACTGCATTTTCAGAGTGTGATTGCATATCAATGCCCCTTCGTAATTCTTCACCTTCCGGCTGTCGGCTTCTTCTCCAAGAAGTCGCCATGGTAGTGAAGTTGCCGCAGTAGTAACAGCTCAGTGAGACTCCAGCCCGGCAGACCTGCCTCCGGTTCCGACAGCCCCCTGCTCTGTGTGCTCCGATGCTGTGGTCTCCGACTTCTCTCTAGGGGTGTGGGTTAGGGTCATTTTTTAAAGCCCTCTAACCGCTGCCCTCCCTGTGTAATTCTCTGCTCACCTATTGGACATGTGGAATTCTCTCCATTGCTGCCTCAACTTACACACTTCTTTCTGTTCGCTCCTTACCTCCCCGGTCCTGCTTCTGTCCCCGCACTTGAACTGAAACTGCTCTGATCAAAATCACCAGTGATCTTACTAAATCGCCTTCCTAAACGCAGCTTCTTGGTTCCATGCCCCCGGGCTGGCAGGAATTTTCCACTCCTGGTATGTTTTCTAGCTTCCGTTTTACCTCTTACTCCGAGGCTCCTTCCTAGTCTTTCACTTTCTCCTAGTAATTTCATCGGGTCAAGTCACTTTTGCGTCCTGATGACTTTCAGACGTGTGAAAGTTCTGACCGTTCCTCTGGGCGTCACCACTGCTTCACTGACGGTGCTCACAAGCACCTCAGTTCTCAAACCAGCCTTGATTTCTCTGCCTCCATCCCCTTCCCATCACCAAAGAAAAATAAACCCTGTTCTTCCATTTCAGTAAATGTTACTTTTATTCACCCAGTGACTCATGATGAAAACCTGGAATTCGTTCCTGATTTCTCTTCTTCCTATGGCCAGTTAGTTGATCAACAAGTCCCACAGACTGTACTACCAAAATATGTCCCCATGCATTCTTTCTGTCACTTCACCACTGTCACTGCCTTTGACAGTGCCAACGTCATTCCCACACAGACAACCGCAGCAGCCCCTGGCCTTCGAGGCTGCCTTTCCGTAGCCCTTCACCCACTGGCAGCCGACCGGTGCTCGCTGGCGCTCAGATCGCGTGGGACACTGCTCCCTTCAGCTCCCCAGGGATGACGACGCACTCTGATAATCAGTGGGCTGAGGGAGAAGTCACAGGGAGATTAGAAAGTACTGCAGAACAGACGAAAATGACATACTGAAACTTACGTGATGCAAAGCACTGTTCACAGGGAAATGCACATACCCTCAAAGTGAAGAAAGCGCTCTCCAATCAGTAACCTAACTTTAGACTGTAACTAGGAAAAGATGAAACTATGATATTAAATACTACTCAGGAGCTGCAACTAAGATGTCAGAAAGAAAATAATAAATATTAGGCTGTTACTGTACAAAATAGAGAAACAACAGAGAAAATCAATAAAACCAAAAGGTGATTCTTAGAGAAGATCAAGACAATTGACACTGTTAGACCGACTAAGAAACGCTTCCAGATGAATAGAGGAGGAAACACTTCTAACTCATTTTATGAAGCCAGAATAACCTTAGTCTTAACTTGGTCCCAAAGCCAGATAAAACATCACAAGAAAAAAATAACAGACCAGTATCCCTTATGAATGTACATGTAAAAGTCCTCAGAAAATACTAGCATACTGAATTCAGCAGAGTATTAAAAGAAATTTAATGAAGGGAGGTACAAGATTTGTACAGCAGGACCTCGAGGAACATTCTGTTAAATGGTTCATTTTACTGATGAGATGTCTTCGGAACTTCACTCTGGTTATGTTAATTAACCTATGGTAAAATTGGTTTTATCGCTCCAAGTCATTTCACTGGAAGTCATGAAACCTTATCAATGACATTGGGGATTTACTATACACTTAAAACGACAAAACGTGATGGAAAGAAATGAAGGAAAACCCAAGTAAGCAGAAAGACATCCCACGGTCATCAATTACAAGACTTAATATTGTTAAAATGGCATGAAGCAAGCCACAGGTTTAATGGAATCCCAATCAAAACCCTCACTGGCCTTTTTGCAAAGTGAGAAAGCCATTCCTAAAAGTCACATGGAAGTGGAAGGGACCCTTCATAGCAAAACAATCTTGAAAACAGAATAATAAAGTTGGAGGATTTATACTTTCCAATTTAATACTGCAAAGCTACATGAGAACAGTGTGGCACCTATGGGACAGACTCTGGCCAATGGGATGGAACTGAGAGTCCAGAAAGAAGTCTATTTGCCTTTGGTCACTGAGTCTCATCAAAGGTGCCAAGGCCATTTGGTGGGGAACGAATAGTTCCTTCAACAAATGGTTTGGGGACAGCTGGAGAGCCACATGCAAAACAACAGGTTTGTACCCTTACCTTACGCCGTATATAAAATTAACTCCTAAAGGATCAGAATTTAGAAATAAGAGCTAAATTATAAAACTCTTAGGAAGAAACATAGAAGTGATCTTTATGACCTTGGATTTGGCTATGGAATCATCAACAGGGGGAAAAAAAGGTGAATCAGACTGAATCAAAAATGTAAAAAACTTGTATGTCAAAAAATACATTCATAAAAATGAAAAAACAAGAATGTGAGAAAATTATTGCAAATCATGTATCTGATTAAGGTCTAGTGTCCAAAATATATAAAGAATTCATACAACTCAACAACAAAATAAATAATCCAATTTAAAAATAGGCAAAGAACTTGGGCATAAAAGATACGCAAGTGGCCAGCAAGCATGCAACATACTGGACATCGTCAGTCATCAGCAAAACACAAACCACCCCCATCATGAGATGCCACTTCACACCCTCCAGGACGGAGAGAATCAAGAAAGAGAAGCTCAGTGTCAGCAGGACGTGCGGGAGCTGAAACCCCCGTGCACTTCTGGGGGATGTAAATCAAGCAGCTGCTACAGAAAACTGCCGGGCCCTCCAGAACTAAACACGGAATTACCGAGTGACTCAGCAAAGAGCGTATAATGAGTGTTGAAATTTGGAACAGATTTTGATGTTAAAAATTTTTAAGCTTATTTATAAACAAAATTTAGTTGTTTTACTTCTGCATAATTCATTTTTAACATTTTGTTCTTTAAACATTTTTTGAAAACGTTTTACAGGAGTTGGCAAACTGTCTAAAGGCCATACAGTAAATGTTTAAGTCTTTGGGGCCGAAAGGTAAGTGTGAGGCTGTCATGTAGTTATTTGTATAAACACAGCAAATGTAACCATTTAAAAATGTAAGAACCATTCTTACCTTGCAGTCCATTAAAAAAAAAAAAAAAAAGTGGACCAGATTTGGTTTGTGAGACCCAGAGTTTAGAAAAAAAAAATTTAAAGATCGTATCTCTGGTCTTTATTATAAAATTTGTTCCTCAATTCATCATACTATTTAACAGAAATAGTGATTTAAATCAGCTTTGCATTAGCAGAGGCTAAAGATTGTTAATGAATAAAACTTCTTGATTTTCCCTTTTCAAACATTTAAAAACAAATGGTCGCTGCAGCTACTGACTCCTCCTCTTACCTGGACCACGGTTTCCTGCGAGGCTGCTATAGTTTACCGCGCTCCATCGACCGCACGGCGCTGAAAGGGGCACCTGTTCCAGAGGAACGCGTGGAAAAAGGCCTGGGAGAGAGAAAATTGTGCGGTGTGGGTATAGCCAGGCCGGAACGCACATATCGACTCTACAGACTGCTGCAGAGACCCGAACGCCACCAAATCCTGACCCGGTGGGCGCCCAGCAGAGCCTCCGGCCGGGTGAACACTCTGGTTTTCACCTCACGTTTAACTCTGGGTTAAGCTGGCCGTCCACACTGACGAATTCTGCCAACTCTCAGCTCGGGGCCTAGGGCAAAGCTCCCCGGTTGCTGGCGGTCGCTCTTCAGCCACTCTGTTTGTTACCACCACCTCCAACCAGTGAACAGTCACGGTCACTGTTCACGAATTCACATTCACTTCTAAGTCCTTAACCCATCGGACTCAGAGACAAAGTATGGAAGGAATCATAAATGCTACAAATAAGCAACTAAAGTAGAATTCTGAGCAAAACAACCTACCAGGAAATACTAGCAATGAACTAAGGTATCTAGGAATGTGAAAAATGGAGCAAGTTATGTTGGTCCCTGAGACTGGGCCTTGTGCAACAGGAGCCGCTGCTGCCGCCGCTGCCGCCACAATGTTCCTGGGGTGGGGGGAATGGGCTGGGGGTGTGGACCTGTTTTTTAGGGCACACGCCTGGATTGCAGGAACATTTTTAGTATGCGCATCTTTGAAAAGGGAGAATAAATTGCATTTAGAAAATAATGATGTATAATAAGTGTCTTCGACTTTAAGAATTATTAGCATGTATGTCGCATCCGGAAATCACCGCTTACTGTCAAGAAACTGAGATTTTTCAGAATTCCCCTGTCCATATGAAAGGAGATGCATGGCTGCTACGGAAGGCAGACTGCCCTGGCCGGGCGGCCCAGCTGCTGGAAGCGTCATCCCGCAACTGAAAGGGTGCGGGTCCATTCCCAGTCGGCACACGCCCTGGGTGCGGGTTTGCTCTCCGATCTGGGCGCACACGGAAGGCAGCCAGTCAACGTTTCTCTCACACCGATGTTCCTCTCCCTTCCCCTCTCTCTAAAAGCAGTAAAAAATGTCCTTGGGTGAGGATAAAAAAGTAAAAAATGAATGACTTTTTATGACTGTGAACATAAAATACCATCGCTTTCACAGCACTACGGAACAGGTAACTGGCAGCTTTTCCGGTGCTCATTCCGGAAAACCATTGTCGAAATATGGACTAGTGATACTATGCTCCTGCCATCAGCACTATACTCAGAAAAATAGGTAGTTCAGGTTAGTTCACCCTTGAAAGTACCTTCCTACGTTTAGTTTGACTTTCAATTCGTTCAGTTGCTTGTGAGCACCTTCTGAAATGCCTCTTTCACGTGAGAAAATCCAAAAACTGGGTAAATGGATATTGGGAACACACGGGACTAAAAATTTTAACACTGCAGTTAGAATTTCACATTTCTGGACTTGAACTGGTTGAAGAACTGTGTATGTAGCTAAAAACTCCACCTCCAATATATGCCGGAATAAATTTAAACTTGTAATTATCACACATGTCCACAAGATGGAGCTCTTGCTGCTGGATGCTCTTCCTTATCCATTTCAAGAGTCCAAAAATTACATGATTTCAAAGTACCTTTACAATTTTTAAATGCACTTTATAAAAAGTTGTGATCGACTGTTTCCCCATCAGTTTGGCTTAAACTTAACGGACACTCTTAGAAGTCGTTTGTCTTTCACAAAATTGCCCATTTTTCTTAAACTTTTAAAAATCCTTAAGGACAGAATTTCTTTGATGACTTAATGTTGTTACATTAATAGTTCATATTTTATTTTGTGAAAACAAACAAATGAGTTGTAAAGTCAATGCCTAAAAACCTCACTAATGACCACTAGTATCAGTGAAGAATCCTCATTCAGATACTGTATCCGTTACTAAGGCAGAAATTGTTTCTTCAAAGCCTTCCAACTCTAAGTATAAAAACTCTCTCTTCAAATGTACGCAACACAGGTAAATTTTCATAACATGCATGCAATTGCCTGCACGCCAGTGGGACCACTAACGAGGGCAAGGGGTTCTGAGATACCGTGTCGAATACTCAGCCAGTTCAGGGCCGGGCAGACTTCCTCGGCGCACAAGACGTGTACTGGGTTATGAGTTTTAGTTTGTCTCTTAACCTCCACAATACCTGGTAAGAACAGGAAATATGGAAATACAATTTAGAATACTTACTTATGAGTAACAGTACAATGGTAGAAGTGACATACTATTGCTAAGATTTTTTCATTAAAGTGGTTCTATAATATCTTAAACCCTGGAGTCTGGACCAAACCACACCCCTCCTCTGGGTAGCCTGTGCCGAATCTTCACTTTCCATGTTACTTGTCCGGTAGTTGTGGGACTCGACCCGCTCAGAAAACCTAACGTGTCCCCCCCGCCAGCTCATCTCTGACCGTGCGTGCGGCTGAGCGCTCTCCTGGGCCTGACCAATCCCGTTCGCTTTGGGGGCCAGGACAGTTTCCAGAACACAGGCACCCGCTTCCCTCGATTCGTGGTCAGCATGCAGACATCTCTACGCGAGGGAGGTTGACATGTAGTTTTACATCATTGGAGCTCTAAATAAGTAGAAAGCTGCTACCATGTAGCTAAAAATAGAAGAAAAACTTCAGTGTTTTGGAGGTTGGCCACAAATAATTGGTTATGAACAAAATGAGGTACATACATAGGTATATATTAAATATATAATATGTACATATGCATAAATGTTTGTAAAATTAAGGACCTGCCTTCTAGTTAGAAAGGGTTAAATATCTCATTCCATAGACGAAAAAACAGACTCAGAGAAGGCAAGCAATCCATAGAGGTTCACACAGCAAGTGAGAGGGAGAGAGCTGGAGTTTTTCTCCCAGGACAGTGATTTCATATCCAAGATTAATTCAACATCTGCATCCAGGAGTGATCCTAAGTCCCTTGTGACCAAGGACTAGCACAAGGGTCAGGCAGTTCCCACAGGCACCTGACCCACTTATAGCAGAGCAGGGAAGGTCACGGAAAGAAGTTGGGGAGGACGCTCAGGGACTCCAGGCTAAGTGGCAATCTGGCAACTACGCCAGCGGCTCCCATTTATCAGATCCTGGGGGTGTGCTGGGTGCTGTGCAACCAACACTTTACCTCCTTTTGTCACCTTGAGAAAAGTTGCTCAGTACCACTGACCACCAGAGAGATGCAGATCCAACCCACAGCAAGCTACCCCCCTCGCGCCTGCCAACAGCCATCGTCAATAAACCAGCAAGTGCTCAGGAGGGTGCGGAGGAAAGGGAGCCCTCGAGCACTGTTGGTGAGAATGCAGCAGACTGGTGCAGCCGTGGTGGAAATCAATATGGAGGGTCCTCAAAAAATTAACAATGGAACTGCCCTGTGACCCAGCGATTCCACTAATGGGAATGCATCTGAAGGAATCCCAAACACTGATTGGGAGGAACATAAGCACCCCTATGTCCATTGCACAGTTATCTACCATCACCAAGATCTGGAAACGGCCCAAGTGCCCACTGGTAGATGAGCGGATAAAAAAGCTGCAGTACGTTTACACAGTGGAATACTACTTGGCCGTAAAAAGGAGGAAGTCTTACCTTTTGTGACAGCATGGATGGACCTGGAAATTATTATGCAAGTGAAATAAGTCAGTCAGAGAAAGACAAGTACCACATGATCTCATTTACACGTGGACTCTAACAAACAAAATAAACTAAACAAAACAAAACAGAGGCATGGACGCAGGGAACGGACTGATGGCTGTCCAGGGCCGGGCGTGTGCGGGGCCAGGCGTACGAGGTGAAGGGGCTGAGCAGTACGAACTGGTAGCTGCAGAACAGCCTCAGAGGTACAGTTTGAGGCATGGGGAACAGTCAATAGAGTCAAGGTAACGGGGTGTGGGGCCCGGTGGGTGCTTGGGGCGACAGGGGACCTCTCTGTGGAGTGTGGTTTCCCAGTCACTCTGTTGTGCACCTGAGACCAGCGCGGAACGACACTGAGTCCGCACTGTGGCTGAAAAACAGCGGCATCGGAGCCGTGCGGTCAGACAGACGGGAGCGCTCCCAGAGAGAAAACGACCGCCCGGCTGAAGGGGCAGACCTGGGTCCGAGTGTGGCGGCACTCCGCCTCCTGCTGTCCTGGGCGGTGCGGGGCGTCATTTTGTGAGGCACATTCAGAATCTACATGAACGTCTCCTCTGGGGAATCACAGGCTTTGACATGTGCCCCCTTTGTGCTGCATAAGTTTCCTCCCTGTGATCCCCACTCTGTCTAACCTGTTGTCTCTCATAACAGTTTTTAATGTTTTTAAGTGCGCTCAAAAAACACCCTTAAAGAGGGTGGCATTTTCATCGTGGCAGAATTTTTCAGCAAGCTAGCACCTATTTCTAGGTTTGTTACTTAATGATACATAAATTTAAATTAACTTGAAAGAGAGAATTTGATTTTCCCAAGACACAACCATACACATTAACAATTTATAAAACAAAAGACAGAGGCCCTGGTTGGCAGCTAGTTGGTTAGAGCACTGTCCCCATATGCCAAGATTGTGGGTTCAATCCCCACCCAGTCAGGGCACGTGCAAAAATAAACCAACAAATGCATAAATAAGTGGAACAAAAATTGATGTCTCTTTTTTCTCTTTCTCTCCTTCCCTCCAAAAATCAATCAATAAAAACCCCCCACAAAGAGTTGGAATTTTCTTTTATGTATTTGGATTCTGATGGCTCAAAAATAATAAAATTGGCTTGTTTCATAGAACATTATTCAAACAAAACTCTTATCCCAACCCCAAGAAAATATAAAGCCCGCAATAAGTAGTCATTTCCTGCAATAAGTAGTCATTTAATTAAAGAACAAAATTAACAGGAATCAAAATGTCGCAGCTGTATTTTTGTTAGACATTATATAAAAAAGGAAAAGTATCATACAGTAAATCATTTTGTGTAACATGAACTTAAAGAGTTCTCAACTCAATCACAATCAGAAGAAAAATGTCTTTTGAACGTAATCCTGCGTGACGCCACATCGAGGGTCCCTCGTGTCTGAGGCCTGGGCGTGCGGAGCCCATGGGGGCACGGCGCCCGCCCTCTGTCGCCCCGCAGAACGGAAAACGGGGCTCAAAGGCAAACGGTTTTCTTCCGGCAGGTTCTCTGGGTTGCAGCCGACTCGGGCAGTTCACTCCTCGGACACAGAAGAGGGGCGGGGCGTGTGTCCTGGTGTCTCGCCGATCCGTGTGTCGCACCCCTCCTGCACCTGCCGCCTGGCCTGTCTGCTCCACTCGCGGCAGGGTGGGGAGTTGGGTGGAGCTTCAGGAAAGTTCCCTGATGAATGTTCAGTGTTGGTATCAAAAATTAAACACAAATTCTTCTCAGAAGAAAATCTCTATGGCCTGTGGAATCTAGAAATTGTTTGGAAAAAAAAATATAACAAAGTATAAATTTCTAAGTTAAAATTGCCAAGACCTTTCACAAAAGAAATCTGTTGCTAAGCTTCTCAGAAGTCCACCTTGGAAAACCTGCTTCGGTTAAAGTGTACGTCACACCTCAGAGGGCCCCCAACTCTCAGCCCTGTGTCCCCCAAGAAGGAGAGACATCCTCAATTCCTAAGGCCGCCTAAAACTTCGTTTGAAAGCGGCTGGTAAACACTGAGTGCGCAGGCGCAGCGCCCAGGGCTCGGGAGGCCCGCAGCCCGGGGCGAGACCCGCCACCGGGAATCACGCTGAGCTTTCGGATTTGCCTGTTGGTGCAGATGTGTTCGTGGTAATGTTTCACACACTTAAGAAAATCTCATCTGACTAAAAGTAGTTTCCACTTTTAAAAACTGACAGTAAATCCTAAAACGTGGTAGTATAAAAACCTCATCATTATTTCCTAACAGCCAAGTATCGGGCTCACTCCCCAAACGCCGTCATCTGAGTCAGCTCTCCAGGACTCAGGAGCGAAAAATACACATCCTCAGTAAACATCTCTCTTAATAATGTAAAACGGGAAAACATACATAACCTTTTGTCCATACATAGAATGTGTACGCATCATATCCAGTTTAACACAGAGTGAACGTTAAATATAAGTTTGAATGTTTCACTGGGGGATATTTATTTCCTAAACGCTTGGGTGTTTTGAACGATGGAACACACGACGACCCGCCCCTTCCTAAATGCACGCGGCCACGAGCAAACTTCAAAAACGTCCGACAATGTCCTGACTCGCGTCGTTCTCTCCCGCCCCTGCAGCCTCCTCTTCCTCCCTCGATCTCTCCCCCATTTGATCTCTCCCCCATCAAACGGCCACGTGGGCGCAATTCCGCGGCACGCTGTCTCAGTTCCATACCATGCCGTCCGTACAGTTAATCCCTAAAGGACCACGGCCGCGGCCACTTGATGACCGACAGAAAGGAAAGGACCCACTACGTCAGGTTAGGGCAGGGTGTCCTCTCTGTTTGTACCCGGGGCTCCAGCATCTTGAGACCAAGGGAGAAAGGACAAAGCGCCTGCTTTGAAGTCAAAAGCTCACTGCATCCCAGGCCACCCTTTGGGATGAAAGGCACACGAGAACTTCAAAGGATGACTACTTGGCACAGCCACGGAGGAGGGGGCAGGTGCTGACGGAGTGTGCAGCCCAGAGAGCCAAGGGAGGAGGCCTCCGCTCTCCACCAGCAAGAAAGCGCGGGGCAGGGAAGCGGCGCTCCCTGAGGGGAGGTGAGAGGTCCTCATTGGGAAGAGTCAGCCAGTCCCCCCCACCCCCAGCACGAGCACCAGAGAGCTGGGAGCCTCCTCTGCCTCAGCCCTAGAACAAGCAGGCATGTGCCCAGGTGTTTGTAGAGGAGACAAGTGCCCTTTAGGCCTTGGGGCGGTGGGAGCTTGGGGTAGAGATGCAAACAGAAATTCAAACAAGATGGGAAAAGGTGAAGCAGAGGGTGGAGAGAAGTACAAACGGGATTCTGTAAACAGGGAATGTGTGAATATTGGAAGAGGGGAATTAACTATAGAAGCAAATTACTTTCATTGCCTTGGGACTAATTTTCTTAAACATACATGAACCACGTGGCTAACCCAGTGACCCGCACAAGACTGTTCTACACAACCACCCTTCACTGGGCCCGGAGAGAGCTGGGGGGCAGGCAGTGTGTTTAAGGGGCGCACATTCTGACTGCTCGATCCGGCTCTCTGCAGAAATGCTGAGTTTGTTCACCGGAATGCGTTGCTCTTTGTGGCACTTTCCTTTTTTAAGGAAATGCCATGTTCTGAGTGCCATGCAAGTCACACAAATAGAGACCTGACCTTGTCAAATGCTTGCTCGACGCGTGCACCTCCATCTCATTGCTTTTGTATTCGTTGAGCTCCTTCCGGATCGCCGCCTGAAACGTCAAAGAGTGCACCAGTTATGGGACATGTAAAAGTGAGCACCAGAAATCACAGCCACGGTCAGGGATTGACCACCGTCCCGAACACTCACTGACTTTCATTACTCCGTCATACATTTCAAAAGAGAAAGGAAGAAACAGCTTTCCGTTTGGCACTGAGACTCCGACTCGTCTGCGGAGTCCTGCCCAGCTAGCGTGTGGCTGGCACTGTGGAAGGGCTCCGTGAATTTGCTGGCTGTGGGGACGGGGGGAAATGCCCACCCCACCCCGCCACGATGCCCTGCAGATCGACTGAGTGCACGCTTAGGGCTCGCGCCCAGGAGGAACGGCGAGGTCATGAATCAAATGCAGCTTTCGGTGCGCTTACAGAGACGTCCCTCTAAGTCCAGCGTGCGTTTACGTCTGTCATTTGAAAACGTGGTCCTTGCACGTGGGGGCTGCGTGCCTCTTGTCTGGCTCACGCTCCCTGACCGCCTCTCTCTCAGGTGAGCCCTCCCGGCCAGGTGACCCAAGAGCAGCAGGCAGGGCCTGGCCTTGGGAGCGAGGGAGGGCTGAGTCGAGGATTTCGGGGGGGTGCCGCTCCCACACTCCCTAGCTCTGCCGCCTGCACTTGTTCTTCAGCCTTAGCATCCCTGGGAGCACATTGCCTGTGGGTGACCGACAGGCAGCCCAAGCACGTGCCTGTACTTCTCCACGCTGTGCAAAACCCATGTGCATTCACTGACAACCTTCTCACTCAGCACAGGAGAACACTTCGCGACCCCAGCAAACTCACTGGCCAAATGTGTGCCCGTCCATCTCTTCCTAAAGGCTTTCAGAGCTCGGGAAGACCACTCGGGCCGGCGTGCGGCAGAAAGACCAGACCCTGCCGCTGGGCTTAAAGCCTGCCATGCACTCCCCAAGGCACCTGTCCAGGGACCACAGCAACACCTCTCCTATGGGGATTATTTTGAGGATCACATGAAACAACAGCTGCGAGGCAGGGTTCAGCACTGGGCAGAGGAGGACATGGTGCAGTTCGCTCTCCCCTCAGCACCAGGCCCACCGCCTCCTAGCTCTCATCCTGCCTCTCTGGCCGTGTGGCACAGACAGCTCAGGAGGGCCCAAGGACAACTCCACTGGATGGACCAGCATGGACCCCTGAGCCACCTCCGTCCCCACTGCAGAGGCTCTCCCGTCCCTGCCCCCACCCTCACCATAGCCCCCTATCTGTAAGTCCGTGTTGCCTGGCCTCTTTCTGGCCAGCCCGGCCTACCTGGGATTCATCCCCCAGACCAGCTTCGCCAGCTTCTCTAGCCTGGGCCCTTCGGACTGGAGGGTTCTCTGAGCCAGGCTGTCCCGTGCACTGCAGGGTGCTGAGCAACACCCTGGGCTCCACCCACTAGAGACCAGTAGCAGCACCCCCACAGGTGACGCCAACAGTGTCTCTAGGTATAGCCACATATCCCTGGGGCCAAACCGTCCCCAGCTGAAAACACGAGCCTGACCCGCATTATCTTCAGGAGACCCACAGCTGGTCAGGCAGGCCTTCACTTCACAGCGGGCAGCACCGCCATCTGGGGACACGCCCACCGGCAGGCTGTGGTGTGGCTTGTACCTTGTCTGCAGCCGACAGCCTCGTCCAGGGCTTGTCCGCCCGCCTGTCGTAGTCCTGGGCTTTCGCCACCTCCACGTAGTCACTGAACCGTATGAGGATTTTTCTGTCTCTCAGCTCATCAACTGTGGGCCTTTGATTGAGCTAGAAGAAAAGGTCCTCACCATTAGGTAGGTGTCACGCGCCAAACTGGCTCCCTTGGAGTTCTGGGAACACACGGCACGTTTCTGTAAGGACATGAAAACTCTGGAACTGCAAAACGCGGGGTCTGGCAGAAGTGACGCCTGCGTGAGTGTGGTCGGCAGGGTAATGACATGGGTATAATAATGTAGTTTTAATTTGAACATTTCACCTACAACGTCATATGGTGTGCTTGAGTGTGACATGGTTATGTTAAAGGATTCCATGCTTATGATTTTGTACTAAGATTTTGTACTAATCAAGGGGCGTTATTTAGGCTGGACCCTGTATGGCCCTAATGCAAACCACCTCGAGCGTGAGAAGGACTTAAATTTTGCACCTAAAAGCCAAGCCCGCCCCTTCACACACACATTATGGGGGGTCACGCCTCCCGCACGTGGCCACATACACGGAGCAAGGGCTCAGGGACAGGGTGACACATTTACTGAGACACATTTTAGCGCAGAAGCTGCTGCTTTTCAACGACCGTTAGGCAGGCGCTCTAGGAAAGCTTGTGACAAAGCTAAAAGGCTGAGTGCGAGTCGCACTCCCAGTCTAGCTCCAGCTCAGGAGACACTGATTCTCGCCAAACAGGACCAGATTTTACTTATTATCATGGTGATGGTGACGAGGAGGATGAAGCACAGCGGAGGCCCCGGAAAAGGAAACACCTCATTCAGAGACAGCCGGGCTTTAAAAGGCAGCCCAGCGGCAGGGCTGCCACCCGGACTGGCCGTACACTAGTGGTCTGAGGTGCACGCACAACCCCGGGGCTGATGAAGCCTTCTGCCAGCAGCAGCTTCTAGACGAGGCGAGGCTCCCGGAGAGGCTGAGAGGGAGCCTACGCCCTGACATCCGGGTGTGCTTTCGTAGGCTGGGTGCTACGGCCCGAAATAAACAACAAAATGCTCCGTTGACACCGGGCTTCCTGGAAACGCAGGGCAAGGCCACCAGCGGCCCTGCCACGCCAGGCAGGTCCTGCGCTGGGGGAGGCCCTCGGCTGCAGCCCAGTCCCAGTGGCCTACCAGTGGTGCATTTGGGGGGTCTGGTGAGCGAGGGCACCGCGCCCAGGGAGGTGCGGAGTGATGTCCTGCATCCCCCCCTGCTCCAGACCAGCTTCTCTGCCCTCCCCCTCCTGTCCCTTAACCTTCAGGAAGTAAGACGCTTCCACGACTGCACCTTTCTCGTCAGCCTTTGCTTGATCTCCCGCCTTTCCTCCTGCTCCGTCTGATCGTTCCTTTCTGAGAGGGTGAAAGGGGAGAAAAGGGAAAGAGTGGGTCAGCAGGTCATCCTCCCTGGGGGGGGAAGGGGCGTGCACTCAGGACCCCTGAATCTCTGGGAGCTGGAGGGGTTCGCGGGCCGCCTTGGGGACAGTGCCTTGCCGTTTCACAGTTTCTTTTCCCCATTTTGTCGGCAACTGCTCAGGACACTGCAGTCTCCCTGAACCCCAGAAGCACCTGCAGAAGGGGAAGTGCGGCCAGCTGCCCCGCCCCCTGCAACGAAGTCCCTCATCTGTGCGTGTCAGCTTGCTCGTGGGGACACAGACAGCGGACAGAAGCCATTGTGGGAGCCGTGTGTAAAACGCGCATCCACACGCGTGGATGAATGAGTATTAGCAGAGCTCCTTGTTTTCCTTCCCCATTCACTAGGTAGACACACTTTTATTTTTAGCCAGCCAGCGTAAGCTAAGGAACACCCTCTTTAGACTGTGGGCAACACATGCTCGCCTGGCATTTGGATCTTCAGGGTGTATTTCCAAGGCAAATACACCCGTGAACCCAGCTGACTCTCCGCGGCGGGAGCCAGAGCCCTCACCCGACACCACAACACGCCTTTTCGCGGAGGCCGAGTCTCTCACCAAAACTGGCTTGGCTTGTGCACTGTGATGATTAGCATTCAAGCAGCGCTCACACCTCCTCTTAGGAGCTAAAAATAGAGCAGAACGCTGAGACGGAGTGGAAAGCCTGTGCTGCGCCCTGGGATACGAGATGATGGATGCCCTATTTCTGGCGTTGCACTGCTAAAGAAAGCCTGTCTCCCTGACCCAGGCGGCACTGCACGCTCCTTCCGCGGAAAGGGGCCACCGCCGCCTCCGCCGTCAGCATCAGCGCTCCTGGGAACGCCCCAGTGCCCCAGTTTCGGGAAGGGAAGCCCTGCTGCTTGCGCTTAAGGTAATCTCTCACTATCTGCCTTTATCTAAAACAGGCGTGTCGGACTCATTGTCACCGGGGCCACATCAGCCTCACTGTGGCCTTCAAAGGGCCGAATGTCATGTTAGGACTGTATACATGTAACTGCTCCTTAACTAGGGGCAAGGAGCTCGGCGCTGCCGCCGGGTAGAAACAAGGTGCCCAGCCGGAGAAAAACAAGGCGGGCCTTGTGTTTGCCACCTGTGCTTTAAAACATTTCAGGCCCAGGACAGGCAGCTCCGTGGGTTAGATTAGAGCATCATCTGATACGCCAAGGTCAGGGCGCGTTCAAAAAGCAACCGAGGAATGCATCAATAAATCGAAGAACAAGTCGGGGTTTCTCTCTCCCTCTTGACGCCTCTCTCTCTCTCTCTCTCTCTCTCTAGCTTCCCCTCGCTCTTAAAAAACACACACACAATAAAAATTTAAAAGATATATAAATAAATAATTCCAATGAGCGCATCGGGGGACCAGGTGGCCGGGCGTGTAACACATTAGCCCTTGGGCAGTCCATGATTGTCTTTAGAAAGGAGAAGCCATCCCACATCTGTGTGTTTTATGAAGGGAATCCAAGTAACAGACCAGAAAAAACCAGTTACAAGCCCTGATAACAAAATTAGGACAAAAACGGGTAAGTACCGGGTACCAGGCCAACCCCGAGGGACTTCCATGACAACAGGAGACAACTCTCCAAGCACAGCCTCCGTGTGAGGACACCAACAGGGAACTGACCCTTCCTTCTCCCGCCATGAACTTGGGCAGCCCAGCATCAAGGCCACGCAAGCGCGGCGGGTGCTCTGGAGAGCTGAGCTTTGGAAGCGCCGGCCGGGCCTGCCCTGGGCCCAGCGCTCTGCTGTGCACCAACTCCAAGCCGCACCCCCACCCCCGGGAGCCTGAGCCACAGCTTCTCTCCCTGAGCTACACTGGGCGATGGGTTTGCAGGTCTCTGACCCCCAACCCAGGAAACCCTGTGCACGGGGCCTGGACAGTCCCACACACATCTTCCACCAATGGTCAGGGGCGTGTTATCCCTTGCAGCGGTCAGGGCATGGACAACGAAGTGGGGGGACGTGAACTTGAGCTCTGTCTCCTTGCCAGGAGTCACGTTAAAAAGTCCCATGACCCCGGCTGCGTCCTCGCATCCTCCGAGGCAAGTGGGGACAGCAGGACAAACATCATGACTTCTTGGGAAGCGGAGGGAGGGAGCGCCACGTTCAGAGCCATCCCACGCACTGGGTCTGTGGAGCCTCACGCTCACGTACCCACGAGTCCTCTGGCCGAGCTCGCAGCATGCCTGCCTCAGGTCACACGCTCCCAACTCAAAGGAAAGCAACGCCATGGGGGCCTTTCTCAGAAGGGTTCTGAGCAGGTTGAGCCACAGAGCAGGGGAGTCTGAGGCCTGTGTGGGGCTCACAGGCTGGACAGGGAGCACAACGTACACACACCACAACCAGCAGGGGATGCTCAAGGCCCCCTAGGGATAGGAGGGGCCACCAAGCTGGGACATATCTGCAGAAGGGCCTGCCACAGCCACACACAGGACCCCCATGCCTTCCTTGCCTGCTGCGCACTGAAGGGCAGTGTGGCCTGCCCCCCGCTGTCTCCAGTCACCAAGCACCGTCCTGTTTGAAAGGCTCTGCGATGACGTGCCGAGACCAGCACACTCAGAAGTGATGGCCGGGGGGGTCCCTGGGCCGGCCACCACCACAGGGACGGGTCACCATGGCCCGGAAGAGCAGCTCCCCAGAGAGTAACTGCCTGAGTCTGGTCCTTAACTTGTCCCACTCACGTCTTAAACTATGACCTTCAGGACACCTGTGACTTATGCTTTATAGATTAGTGACTTCCATTTTTTAAAATTCAAGTATTTGGTAACGTAGCTTGACTTGTCCACCTGTCCATGTGAGTGAGCATATTGCCCATGCAACGCTTTTCTTTACACCCCCCACGTGGCCCATGCACACAGCAGAGAAAAGGGTCGTCCTCTCTCAAGTTTAAAAGGTAAAACAAAGGATTTTTAATCTTCAGGTTAAATATTTCCAACGGCCTATAAAGGGGGGAACTGCTTGAGGCAACGGAAGGGGAGTAGCCCCGCTGGGACTCACACCCTGGATGGCGGCTCTGCCATTCGCTCTCGGGCCGATAGGCAGCCTGGGTGTGGGAACACGTCATGGGGCAAAAACCAAACCCAGGGAGCGCCTGCAGAGCTCCTCGAGTAAAGAAGGAAGTAAAAATACTTTAAGAATCCAGTCTTAAGATGACACTTTTTGCAGAAAATGGTTTGAAAACTAACGCCTGTTGACCAGGTATGGGAGAGCCAGCTGAAACACACTTCCACGACCTGAATGAGACAGGTGTGCGAGATGGGTGTGCTCTCCGTGCCGGGGAGGCTGCTGGCGGGCACCTATGTCCAGGACACGGCAACACCACGTGCCTAACCGGGACACCAGCCAGCAGGTGTGAGGCCGGGAGGGGTCCTAAAGGCATCCCCAGGCCTCACTGTCCCTCTGAGCTGTCTGCATGTCCCAGGGGCGGGACATGTCCACCAAGGCAGGGCTCTTGACCCTGACCACACCCTCCCAGCCTGTGCCGTCTGTGGCCCTGGGGACGGAGACCCACTGGAGCTGCCAGGAAAATCTGCCTGGAACCAGGCACCCAGGGACGATGTCGACGCAGCTCCCGTAGGTTGACGTACAGGATGGACCGATGGCCACCGACAGGGACATCGTCAATGGTGTCAGGGGGAGAACCCCACTCCCCGTTTTAAAAGGGGCTGTTTCTGAATACACTAACTTTCCTGTGGGGCTTGCTTTCCCAATCGCTCGGCTGCTGGGACACCCTGGGGATGCAGACAGAGCTGGGCTGTGAGGGAGCGGGCAGCGCACCAGGGACGCATGGCCGGCTGCTCAGCCACAGCCCCGCACACGTGCGTGCGGGGGCACCAGGGCCATCGCCAGCTACTCACGTTTCAGGATGTTTCTCCTCTCCAGCTCCTCCACGGCGGGTCTCTGGCTCAGCCGTCTGCGGAAAAACACCAGAATTACATTTTGCACCATGGTGGCCGCCTGCGAATTCCACCGGTGTCTGCGGGGTCACAGGGGGCTGGAGTGCCCCTCAAGATCGCTCCCCAGCAGCTGCAGGAGGAAGGGGTCCTCTGCTGGCCGCCTCTTCCCGGCAGGTCGAGTCAAGACTCCCTGTGGGAGGGAGGCCCCCCGCTGTCACAAGGCTCTGGGGGCGGCAGCGCGGGCAACCCCTCTCCACGGGCAGCTCCTCATGTCCGGATCCACGTCCAGCCTGGCCGTCTGGAGGGTCTGGGGCCCCACGTTTGCGCAGCGCAGAGACCGGCTCAGGGACGACAGCCTGCCTGGCGGAGGGAGGGGCGTCGGGCTTGGGCTTCTTCCTCCGGAGCTGCGGACCGCGCCTGGATCAGGGACACCCGCCAGGCTCCCGGAGGCTCTGGCTGCTCCTGCCGCTGAACCAGCCTCCGGCGCCAGCGTGACTGAGCGCGCCCCGCCTCCCCGCCCGGAGCCCCCAGCCCTGGAGGGAGGGCGCCCACGACAATCGGGGTCTCCTGCTGTGCCCCAAGCCCCGCCCAGACCCCCATGTTCCTGCAACCTGAAGACAAACTATGATTTCCTTTCAAATGGCTCCTCAAGGAGGGTGTTGGAGGATGCATTTTAAAAATACATAAACAAACAAAGGGCTTGTCAGGAGAGGGAGGCATAATTAGCCGAAATTAACGCCAAGCTCCAACTGTTTTTGTAACTCAAATAAAAGTGTCCTTGGGTCCCGGCCAGACACCTCCCAGTTCCGGATCTGGTCGCCACTGCAGGGAGAGGACAGGGCTGAACAGGGTGCACGCCAGAGCTGGGGGCGTGATGTTCTGCCCCAAAGAGGACGCTGCCTCCAGAACCCGTCTGCTCTTCACTGCCCCTATCCCAGCGGGAAACCCAGGGTTTCCCCATGACACAGCCGCTCCTCCCTCTGCACTCAGACGGGACAGCTGGCATTTGTCCCCTTGGGGCTCTGTGTGTTCACTGGTTCTGTGGGTGGCTGCGATATCTCAAGAGGACAGGAACCTGCCCCCAGACTGTTGGCTGGGACCCAGGGGCCGGCCCCACCCACCCCACCATGACCCAGGCCCTGAGTACAAAACTGGCTCACGCACTGGGGCTCCCTCAGCCTGGCCCAACCCCCCAATGCCACTCACTGTCACTCTGTGGCTGGGAGTGTGTGCCTGGTATCAGGCCTGTCCCATGCCCCAGGGCACAGTGGGGATGCAGAGAAGCCCAGGAGGGAGACAGACAGACAGACGATGCATGAACAAGATCGACCCAGAGAGAGGCCAACGCCACCAAGGAAATAAAATGGGGGGGGGCAGAGACAAGTGAAGGGGCAGGGACGCAGGTGAGGGCCCTGAAGGGAGTAGCCAGCCAGGGGACGGTCGCACCTCTCCACAGTGTCTCCTCACTGCACACAGGCTGGGCTTGCAGTGGGGGGTGAGGGAATTGATCAAGGCAGGCTTCATGGAAGAGACGACTTTCAACGGAGTTGTAGAGAATCCGTAAAGGACACCACCTGGCGCCCACTGACCGCCAGGGGGCCAGCAGGGGGGCCAGCAGGGAGACCCGCGGGGACACAGGAGGAGGGAGACCAAGAGCTTCCTCAAACCTCTGAAGTACCCTGACCCCCTGCCAGTGCCTCTGAAGACCCACGTCACTGCTCTTCCATGAAAGAGGCGGCACGACGGCTCCTCCCCAAGAGTGAGGCTAAACGAGAGCACACGAGCGTGTCTGCTGCACGCGTGACACAGTGACTTAGTGAGAACCGACTCCAGAGGCCCTGGCTGAGCAGCTCCATTGGTTGGAGCGCAGTCCCCGAACACCACAAGATTGCAGGTTCAATACCCGGGAGGGTAGCCTATGAGCACAACCAACCATTGTTTCTGTTACGCCGACGTTTCCCTCTCTCTCTAAAAGCAATGAGAAAAATATCCTCAAGTGAGAATTTTAAAGAGACCAAAAACTAAACGTCTCAAGAAAACTCAACCTGTAAATCATCCGCTGGCTGTGGAGCGCGTTCCCAGGGAGGCATCATCATCCGGTTCCAATGTCTCAGGTTCAAATGCCCATCTCACCACCAAAATCCATGCCACCAGCCAGAGGGGTGAGGGCAGGCAGAGTCCCACTGCCCAGTGCAGGTTCAGCGGGCGGCTATACCACCCCCCAGGCTGAGAGCTCGAAGGGGCAGTCCTCTGGGGGGTGTGGTCCCACAGTTGTTCACAGTGGGGAGCAGAGCCAACTGGGGTCCTGCTGGGCTGTCACCAACCTGCCTGGCACCCAGACAGGGCTCAGGAGCCCCAGGCTGGCTGGAGGAGAGGACCCTCAGTCCCAGGGCCCAGCACTGCCCTCTCCAGAGGTTCTTTCAGGAGAAAGGTCCGGTGTCACCAGGGAAGTGGGAGGGGCTGGCTTTCAGGGAAGCGCCCGAGTCCTGAGCTCCCATCCAGACTCAGTACATCCCAGGAAGACCACCCTTGACCCAGGAACTCACTTCACGGAGCTTCCAGCTCCTGCCCTGGGTTAACCTGGCCCCTCCTAGAAGTTTAGCGAGCACTGATGACATCCCTCACCTGGGGGACACGGCAGACAGAAGTCAGGGAGCACAGGTTCTGGGGGCACAGACACTCTTATCACATAGTCCCCTGGGAGCTGCCCTGGTGACGGGTGCAAGGAGGGAGAACCCAGCCACACTGTAAGAGTTGGGCTGGGGTGCCCCCAGCAGGGGAAGCTTGAGTCGAGATCTACAGAAGTGGGGACCACTCAGCACTGAAGGGAGGGAAGAGCCCGTGCAAAGGCCCGGGAATCTGAGGGCTCTGGAAGCGCCATCTGCCACAGTGCCGGAGCAGAGGCGCACGTGGGCAGGAGGGCTGGGGAGGGTGGGCCAGGCTTGGGTCCCCCTCAGAGGCTTGCTCTGGACCCTCCAGGTCACAGACCAAGCAAAAGCAGAGCAGAACCAGCCACCAGAGGCCAGGGGCAGCTCAGGGCCACGACCCCCACCAAATAAGAAGGGCAGGCACCCCAGGCCCGAGGCGCAGCCATAGCCCCTACATGGTCCAGGCGAGGGGAAGCTAGCAGTTCCAGCCTCAGGACACTGCAGACTCTGGATCTGCACCCGTCAGACTACACACAGAACCCACAGCGCGTAGTCTACTCGCTCCCTGCAGCTCAGCCCGCTCGCCGCATGGGCAGCCTTCCTGCAGGCCAGGCAGCTCCACGCCCACGGGGATGCCGGGCTATTTCGGCAGCTTCCTCCTGGAAACACCATCCCAAAGCAACACCAGCCTGAGTCACCAGGGATTCCCCCGGGATGGCCCTGCCACGGCCACTCAACGGTGACTCTTCCGCCACTCATACAGGCTGCAGGCTGGGCGTGGGGTGGGCAGAGCTACTTCACATTGGGGACCAGCAGCATCCCCCAAACCAAACCTTAGCCCTCTTTGTTCTGCCACTGTGCCCAAGGACAGACATCAGCCTGCTCAAGGCTCACGTGGGAGGTGTGGGCTGCAGACGCCCACACCAGGGTGACCCGCCCCAGCAGCGCATGACCCCAGGCACTGTGCAGGCGCATACTGCTCCTCCTCATCCTGAATCCAGTCTCGGGGCTCCACTGTCCTCTGGCCACTTGCCCCTGGCCCCTGGGCAGCCCTTTCTATCCTCACCCCCAGCCTCCACGGGCCAACACCTCCCCCTCATCTGTCTCCCTCTCTCCATCCCCGCCGCCTGAGCCCAGCCACCCTCTTCCCACCTGGTAGCCTGGGACAGCCTCAGAGGATGCAGCCACCCCTGGCCCCTTCTACCAGCCCCACAGCAGCAGGCTGGTCTTTCTGGGACTTGACCCCCACTCCCGTGGTGAGCCCGAAACCTGGGCCCCCACTGAACTCAGGACAACACCCAAGGGCCGTGAGGCCCGTGGGTCCACAGGGACCCCTTCCCAAACACTGTGCCCCCACACTAAGCCTCTCACATCATCCCCTGGGGCACAGACACCTGGCTCCAACTCAGGGGTCCCCAATCCTGCCACCCCTACCCTGCTCTACAACAGCAGTTCCGTCGCACGCCCTCCCCTGCAGCATGCCTGCCACACTTTAAAAACCACCGGGCACCCCAGCTGTAACATCAGGAGGAAGGCCAGCCGCTCTAACCCAGTGACCGTACACATTCGACGTGTGCGTGTTCAGACAGCAGCGTCTGAGCTACGTGGGGAAGGTATTAAGCACACCCAGCTACACAAACGATCCCTGTGACAACATCAGCTACCAAGGCAGGGTGTGGGAGTTGGAAGATTTGGCGGGGTAGGGGGGGATCCAGGGGCCCCCTACCGGTCACGCACAAGCTCTGAGAAACACTGCTTCATGGGAGCCATTCCCGGAACCAGCGATTCTTGGGGGGGCTGGAAGTAAGCCAGGTGACAGCTGCTGTCAACGTCCCAGGTGCCCGCGCTGGGGGCCGCACCCAGGGATACCGCCCTGGCCCGGCCCGAGGGTCACCGCACCTCAGGTGGAGAGTGCGTAACTCGGCTGACCTGCCAAGCCTCAGGGCTCCTACATATGCTGTTCCCTTTGTCTGGACAGCTATTCCCCCAGACCTTCCCATGACAGCCTAAATGGCTCCTCTTCCAGGAAGTCCACTGGAAGTAACCAACCAGCTTATAGCTGAAGTAACCAACTCTTCTCTGCAGCATTTGCTCTCAACTGCGTATTTTTTGTTTTGAGGCCTTTATGGCCTGAAGGCTCCAGCTTTTCCTGAAGGCCCGGCCCACAGACCCTGGACCCGCCCAGCTACTCTGCACAGTTTCGCCTAAGCCTGTGCCTGCGATACCTCTCTCTCAGCCCTCCACCACTGGCTCCATCTCTCTCGTGTCCTACCCGCACAGCCCCCTCCTCTGTAAACGAGGATGACGCTACTAGAGCAGCTCTCAAGTGGTCGCGCTCAGGCCACCCCAGGCTCACGAATGGGCCCAGGCCCCTGGAAACCAGAACCTGACGACCACACTTGGCAGGCAGCCCCTGCCCCGGTCCGTCCTCCCCGGGGAGCTGTGCCCGGACAGGAAGAGGGCCCTCTGTTCCCTAGCCTGTGCACCCCAGGAGCACCTGTCCTGTAATTAGGTGATTCAATTAAAGCTTCTGCATGTCGATCAAATGATTTAATGTGGACGTAAAGAAAAAATGTTATTTCTATAAGAACCCAGTGGGATGCTTTGGAGCCAGTCACAGCAAGAAGCTAAAACACTGCTGTCGGTTCGTGGGGGGGGGGGGGGGAGAAATACAGGGCGCGGCAAGGATGGCCTCCATGTGCCTTTCAAGCCTCACTTGTCTCAATGAGCAGACACCAGAAACCACCAGAAACCATAGTGATGGCCCCACACACGGCGCTTCGCAGGAGGGCGCTCCCCCAGGGAGACGCCCCGACCCTGACCCAGAAGACAGCCATCCTCTCTCCGTGCAGACAAATGTTCAGATGTGTTTACAACTTCTCCTATTCCCCAGCTCTCTAACCACCCAGGGCCACCTGTGGAGGAGTGGGGGAGTGGGGGAGTGGGGCCTGCATCCCTGAGGGGATGGTGGCCCCTCCAGGTGTCAGGCTCAGCCCTGAGCAGGGCCTGCGGCAATCGCTTGGTAAATGGGTAGTGCACACTGGTGACCTCATAGTCATTTCCACAGGTGAACGGCCCCGAGTGGTGACAAAGAACTCTGTTCATAACGCAGCAGCTGCTCTGGGCGCAGGGGTGGGGGTGTGGGATCACGGGTTTGCTTTGACCACGAACACCTGTCCCTTACTAGGACTTTAAAGCTTAAAGCAGCCTGTGATGCTGGCCACTGCCTGCCCCCGGCACCAAGACCACTTGGCCGTCTGGCGCACACACGTTTGTGGAGCACCCTCTGGTCCCTTCCTCCTCCCCCCTCCTCCAGAGGCACCTGGCCTCCGCCCCCCTCCGCCAAGAGGCTCCCCCCACTGAGCCTCACAGGGGCCCCACCTGCCCTCTCCAGCAGGGGTGCAGGCCAGTGTCTCAGCCCAGGGCTGGGGCCCAGCAACCCCGGGGTGAGCAAACTGACCCTGGACGATGAGACACTGAGGCTCAGAGGGACACACACTCCATCTGCCCTTGATTTCAGAGGAGGAAACAGTGTCACCTACCCACCACCGACTGGTGAAGAGCACAGACCACCATGGGTGCCACTGAGGGGCAGCAGAGCCTCAGTAGCCTGGCGAGGGCAGACTGGTGACCCCTGGAAGGAACCCAGGGCCCCAACAGCACCTGGGCACTGTGGCCCACTAGAAGCACGTCTTGTGTCCACCCCACAACATCCCACCTGTCCCCGAGTAAGTCACACATCCTCTGGCTTGGCCTCTCCCGCCATGGCACGCAGAGGTGGCTCAGAAGTGTCCTTGAACCGAAACATCGCATCAGTTACCACAGAGGAGGGAACAGCCAACTGTCCATATGACCCTCGGGGTGGTTAGAGTTACCCTCCCCCGCTTCCTAGCTTCCTGCCCCCTGCCAACCTGCCCCAGCCCAGCACTGGATGGCCAAGAAGACGGGCCTCTGGTCATTCTCCACATGGCCGCCTCCAAAGAAACCGCCGCTCCCGACAGGAGGAGTACGTTTCACTCACTCGCCCATCTGTTCGTTCATCCCTGTCTCATACTTTCGATCTGTCCATTCACAAAGTTGATCTGAATACAAAAGGACCAGAGACTGCTAGTTTCCAGCCAGCCTCATTCTCTGTAAGTGGCACCAGAAAGCTGTCTGTATTCAGTGCAGCCCCTCTGCCAGCTAGGATGGTCACATGAGGAGGCTGTGACCAAGTTGCTGTAGATAGAGGTACCCTGAAGAGCTTCTGGGGAGGGCCTTTCTGAAGTGCTGCCTTAGCTGAAATGTATGCAGCTTCGGGACTTGAATGTGATGCCTGGTGCTCCTGTAGCCATATTGGACCATGGAGGATAATTGAGCAGGGAGATAAAGGAGCCTGGGTCCTCGATGACTGTGGAACCACCATGCCCGGCCTGTCTACGACTATCCCATGAAGTAGGGTGATTCCAGTCCAGCCTCCAGAACCAGCCAGCCTGGGTCCAAAGACTAGCTGTGTGACTTTGTACTCTGAGCATTTACATCTCAGGCTTGAATGACGAGGCGAAGCGCAGCCCCTGGCGCGTAACGGGAGCCTGGTCAATGTCAGGGAGCTATCACTGTGTTAGCATCACTACCTCAACTACGGACACAGGAGGAGCCCTGAGCAGGGTGGGGCAGAGCCAGAACCCTTGATCCCTGCAGCCCGCTGAGCCGGCAGGCGGCACACGCCCAGTTCACAAGCTCAGGGCAAGTGACTCATCTAGGTGCACTCAGGCCACAATACCAGCGGGGAGACCTGCAAACCCTTCAGACCACCTGCTCCCCTGGGGTTGGGAGTTGTGTTTATCGACACTGAATGGAGACTGATGTTCTCTTTCATTTTCTTACGAACCAAGCTGTACCTTCCTGGACAGATTCCCAAGAAACCGAGGAAAACAAACAGCAGCTGAGGTCGTGTGCTGACGTGAAGGATGTGGGCTCACTCTGAACCCACCCCACAGGGACCGCGGAGCCCACCGCATGCTCACCCTCCCTGCACACCCGGAGACCGGAGACCAAGGCTTGCACTTGTGTCCTGAGGCTCAGATTCCATCCGATCCGAGTCAGAAGTGCTGTTCCCTGTTGCTTAGTTCCCTCCCTCTAAAACCAGATGTGCAGGACCCACACTACCCATCCAGGACACTGCTGGCCTGGCCTGCCTCCCACCACTGTGGAGGTCCCCTCCCCACTACGTCCCCCAGGCCCACGCACAGCCCTGTCCCTTGAGTTCCTTCTGCACTGTTGTAATGACCCCTACACGGTGCCCTGAAAATCCCGGCACCCTTCCTGACCCTGGGGGCTGTGTGACAGTGGCGGGCAGGCCTCTCCCCACAGCGACAGCAGGCAGGGGGCACCAAGCTGGGTCCCGGGGTGTGGGTTTGTCTGGAGACACACCTGACCTCAGTGTGCCCTGAGGTTTCTAAGCAGAGAACCTGAAGGCCTGGTCACAGCCGGACGCTCGAGGGCTTGGGAAGCAAGTCAGGTAAAATGCGCTTCTTCACAAAAGGAGAAACTGCTGAACACAAATTGTCTTTATTCCTAGGACCTCAGCATCCAAAGAGCTGGACATGCTGCCCACGCCAGCCAAGGGGGAGCGACCCCTCAACATCGCACCAGGTCGCTACTGCCCTGCCCTGCCCTCAACTGCCTGCTGCTGCCGAGCCTCCCTTTCTGTCTGGCAGGACTCCTGGCTCCTGACCTGGCTGAGAGGTGGCTGCCACTTCCTGGGACCCGGTTTCCTTGTGCTTCCTACGAATCAAAGACTGGACGTTAGTGCTCGTGATGAAGACGATGAGGAGGAAGGGAAGGAGGAGGAAGATGGCGAGGATACGGAGGAAGATGACAACAGTGACACTTAGGAACTTCTGGGACAGGCCTTACATGGAACATCCCCTCCGCCCTGGTGACCACTGCAAGCACACCCACGTGGCCTGGGTGCTTCTCAGGGCCTGGGGAAACAGCTAAGGAGTGAGGGGCTTCTTTTGGGGGTAATGAAAATCTTCCAAAATTGTGGCAATGGATACACAACTCTGTGACTGTGTGAGAAGTACTGGATTGTGTGGGGAAATCTCCTATATTCTAAAAAGGCTGCCATAAAAACATATCTCTTTATTAACTTTCTTATAATAAAATTGAGAAATAGATATATCACATATAAAAAATATACTCCATATGCAGAAAAACAAAATTGAGAAAACTCAGGCAAAAGGCACACAAAAAAAGGTCGAACACAGGCACACCCCCCAAATGATGCAACAGTTGCCACAGGTGGCTGCACCCTGGGCTCTGAGCTTCCCGATGGCCAAAGCAAAAAGTGAAACCCAATTAATTACAAAGTGTACACTGTCAAGATGCTAACAGGCTGCTGTTACGCAGAAGCACAGATTATTTAGAGACTCAAGCCACAGAAAACAGCCTTCCAAGGTCCTACACATGGCTGCCCAGGGCAGTACACATGGGCAGCTACACTCGGGAGAGCAAAGCTCTATTGAAGGACAGACTCCTACACGGGAGACTGTGAGTGGGGTCTTGGAATCTGTGTCTGTACAAGCTCCCTGGTGATGTGGGCACAGGGTCGGGTGTGGGAACGGGCGTGGACCAGGTGACCAGAGGGACCAGGGACCCACTGCACATCTCCTGCTGCGTGAGCACGGGAAGGCGACTGCCCGGCTCTGAGCTGGTCCTCCTTGTCTGGGAAGCAGGACAGGAGGAGCACTCAGCAGGGAGCAGCGTACTGGAGACGCTGCGTAACTGTCAGCCACAACCACAAATACCAGCCATGCTTCTCTGGCCCCTGGCCTGGACAATGCCTGGGGGACTGGATTTGAGTCACTCTGCATGAGCTGGGATCCCGCCCAGCAGAGATCGGGCAGGGGGAGTGGGGAGGGCGGTGGCTGGCTGTCAGCATGTCATCCCATGCCCTGGGCAGTGAACCCCCACACTTCCCCAAGGCGTGGCTACCTTTCTGGCCATTGAAAAAAGTCTCTATTTTCCAGACTCTGGGTCCACAGGACTGAGACCCTGGCTCCACACCTCAGCTTTTCTCGAAGCTTCACTTGGAAGAAGGAACAGAGTCCAGTGCTCTGGGCCTGGCCCCCCACGAAGCTCTGCCCATTCCCTTCCCGCCCTGCAAAGCAGCAGGTCCCCTCCTCGGAACTCTGCAGACTCAGGCGTCCTCAGCAGACGGGTGGGGGTGGGGCAGAAGCCCACGACCCTTTCCCCAAGGAACTGGTGTTGTCACGCTGGCCCGAGCACAGTGGCCTGCCTGTTCCAGACGCAGAACAGAATGTACGAGGAAGGGACAGGCTGGAGTGTCCTCTCACGCCTGTGCTGACATGCTAAGCACCTGCTCCTGAAGGATGCTCCTAAGCATTAATCAGCTCCTCAAGATGCCACCGGGTCCCGGAGAGAAGAACACCCCCAGGTAGAGTTAATAGAAGGTTTGAGCATCACACAGGGCCCCTCCCTCCTCTGTCTCCAGGCAAATCACACACCAGCCCCGAGTAACCACCACCCTGCCCTAACTGACAGACCACGTGAGAACACATGAGCCTGGCCCCCGGCCCCCCGAGCTGTTCCCAAAGCAGCTCCCTCCACCCACCATCCTCCCTAAGGGTGCCGCAGGGCCTCCATTCGGCACAGTGGCCGCCTGCCTGGGGCTGTGGGGCCGGGACCAGCACAGCAGCAGCCCCGCCCCAGAGCGCCTCCTGCCAGAAACACCCTTTCGTGCGCTTCCACAGGGACTCACCGGGAGCCTCCCAAAGGGCCCTGGGCAGGAGGGGGGTGGGTCACAGTCACCGTTTTGCCACCAGAAGGGAGATTCGAAGGTGGCAGTGTTTGCACAAACTCACACGGCTGGGGTGGGAAGCCCAAGCTCAGCCAGGAACGTTGGTCTGGGCACCTGTACTGGCCCCCCCAGGGCTCCCCGCTGGGGGGCACAGTCATCATTTCTGGCCACCGCCCCTGGCACGGGCACAGAGCACCTTGCACCCAGAGGCCCAGCGTGCTGGCTGGAGGTCTGAATGCACCCTGAGGAAGCTGAATCAATGCGAGAGATGCAGAGCTGTGACCAAGATAAATGGGGGTGGGAGCGTCCCCACCAGAACGCTGCACTTGAGGCCAGGTGGCACTCCAGGGGCTGCCCCGCCTCCTGCCCGCTGCGTGACCCTGGGTGGGCAAGTTCCTTAACCCCTTGTTAACACTTCATGTCCTCACAGCATGTAGGATCCTGGAGAAATCAAAAACATAACTCCGGAGAACCTAGCAATCCCACTTCTGGGGGTTCATCCGAAGACACCCAAAGAATGAATCCAAAAAGATGTGTGCACCCCACACTCATCGCCAGGACAGGAGAGCGGCCCAGCGGCCCTTGGACAGACGCACACTCGGTCATAAAAAGGAAGAAATCTCGCCACCTGCACCAGCATGGGTGGACCTAGAGGATATCATGTGAGTGAAGTCAGTCAGAGAAAGACAAGTGCTGTGTGACGTCACTTATATGTGGAATTCAAAGACCAAAACAAACAAAACAGAAACAGACTCCTAGACTCAGAGAACATTCTGGCAGTTGCCAGTGGGAGATGAGGCTTGGGAGAAAAGATAAAGAAATATGGACTGAAGGTGACTCGACTTTACTGGGCCCCCAGGTCCAGCACAGAGGGTGTCATGGGGGCGGGTAGGAGGCACATGGAGTGCTGTGACCAGAAGGGCCCGGGGAGTACCCAACGACCGGATTTTAAGGGTCTGAAAATAAAACAAAAACATTAACTACCCTTCAGGACACAAGGGAAAAGGGTATGTTGCCATGGCAACCAGAGACTGAATTATTCAGCAAGTGATGGCAGAGGAATCTCCCTAAAGGAGGCAGAACAGACAAAGGGACCCAATGAAAGCATTTCCGTAGAGTGGGGAGGCCTCGCACCCGGGGCCCGGTCTCTCACGGCGTTGAGTGTCTGACTCGGCCGTGTCTCCACGTGTAACGTGGTGACAGATGCCCCAGGAGCTGCTGCTGCTTCCCAGTCCAAGGCCCAGGGTTAGTCCCAGTCGCTGCGGGTGACGGAAGAAACCGAGGCCCTACCGGCTCCCCACCGCCCACTCCGCCTGCAGGCTGGCCGGGGTCCCCAGGCTTCTCTGCATCCCGCACCGCCACTGCTTCCTTTTATTTTTAACCGCAGATATTGTCACAGTGGACTTACTATTCATTCTTTAAATCAACTCACTGAACAATACTTTATAGGAGAGCTTGGTTTCTCTGTCAAACAGAAAACCGTCACCCACTGGCACCATGGGAAGGCGACCACAGCAGCAATTCCAGGAGTAAATGTTCTTGTCACCTGTGGGGGGGAGGTTCTCTCACACGGCAGAGACAGTATGAGCCGTCCACTGGAACACAGTTCTCCGAAGGCCTGTGTTCGTGAATGAAGTTTTATTGGCACGGTTCCTCAGGACATGCCATCCACTCGTCCCGTACCACCTACAGCCGTGGTCGTGCTGGAACAGCAGAGCCACGTGGTTATAGGAGACACACGTCCACAAAGCCACCCAGTCATATCCTGGCCCCTCATGTGACAGGGTGCAGCCAAGAGGGGGGCCCCAAATAGGGATTTGTAATGGGGTCCAGAACTCAGGGTGTCCAGGAAACATTAGAAAAATATATATAGGATGTCCTTACCCCCCACAAGCCTGAGCTGGGGGAAGGGACACATGGAGCAGGGCCATTCAGAGCTGTTTTGTGTAGCAACAGCTGTGCAGCTAACCCCTGGCACAGTCATTTAACATATCTCTAACCTTTAACTGGTTTCACAGATATGTTGAATAGCTGTGGCCGTGCTTTGAGCCAGGGAGATGGCAGTGACTTCCACCCAAGATGTAACTGGGAAGCACTTCCCCCTGGTTATAGCGCCTGCCTGAGAGCTTGGAGAAGACTGGCTCCATGCCATGGGGCCACACCTGCCCGGACTTACTGTGGCAGCCCAGCAAAGCTGGAAGGATAGGGAATGCTGGCAGGTGTAACTGATTGTGGGAGGAGTCAGAAATGGGGCTGCAGGGCAAGACGGGCGCTGGGATTTAACCCCAGGCGCAGCAGCCATACCAGAGAGAGGACCACATGGCTTTGGCAGAGAAGGGAGAGAGGACCATGCAGTTTTGGGGGAGAAGGGAGAGAGGACCACGCGGCTTTGGCAGAGTGGGGACCTCATGGCGGCGACACAGCTGATGGTGCCGGGAGTCTGAATCACGGACTTCTACTTCTTTTCCTGAGATCCGGTACCCCAGACTGGGCAGAGGGAGAAGGAAGGACTGTGCATCTGTGGGTATTCTGAAGGACTTCAGTATTTTAATGAAGACATTAAGTCATTACTCTAAGTCTGTATAACTTTTAAATAATTCCTTTTCACCAGTCTCTGGCATTGAGAGATGTCTTTCCTCTGGCAGCGGGCGAGGCGAACCTAGTAGGGGGGGACCCCCGGAGAGAGAGGGGAGGTCCTTTACGTAATAGTATATTCTCCTCCCCCCCACCCCGGGTCTGTTCTGTAACGCTCATAGCAAAAGTCTGCTGACGCCCAAAGCATGTGACTGGTGACCCACGGCACGACCTTGAAGGTGACAGACTCTGCACACGCACGGAAAGTGTGGACAGAACGGAAATTCAAGCCTCCCACAGGCAGGGCCGTGTAACCCACAGAACCAGGAAAGGGTTTGGAGACCCCACTTCCAAAGCAACCTCCATTGTCACCACAATGAAGAAAACTGCAGGTAAAGGACAAGAGACGAAGAGACCAAAAGTTTACAAACCCTGAAGAGGACGGTTGCGCTCTCTAGAAGCGAGAAATGACATACACTGAGCCTCACGCAGTCGCAAGCGTGTCAGCGAGACCAGCCACGCGGCACTGAGACAGGTGGGCGTCCTGACGGGTCGGGCAGCAGAGATGCCAACCAGCACCAAAACTTCGAAGGCCACGTAGCCACACCTGTGAGGGCGGCAGCACGCTCTGTGACACCGTTCCCACCAGGAGGGGACCCCGGCAAACGCTCCCTTGAGGACGACAGCATGAGAACGTTCATTTCACTGCTGATGTAAAAGCAGAGACTTCGAGGGAAAAAAGAACTAAGTGTCAGTGGGGGATGGGCCCCACAGTGGCCCAGAGACTCTCCTGAGATGCCCGGGGACGGGGGCCTCGGAAAGACAATGCCTGTGGGGGGATGGGCCTCAGTCTTGGGGAGCCCTGTCTCACTTTGGGAGCCACTTCACTGGCCACCACGGAGCTCCCAGACAGCAATCTGTGCTGCAGGGGGCCTATCCACACAGAGTCCAGGCAGGAAGGTCCTGGGAGGACCTGGTTGCAAGCGGGTGATAAACTAGGTGACCAACCGCGTCCTATTGCTAAGCGTGAGACCTGGCACGCACCGCCCATGCCTGATCCCCCCTAAGATGCATGATGGGGCAGGAGAGTCAGTACCCCCTTTACAGATGAGAGAACCACGGGCCAGGGAGCTCTGGATCCCTCTGCTCTGGGTCTTCAAACTCAACCCAAAATGATGTCCAGGAGCGAACCCATCCCACCTTCACCTCCACCCCCCCGCCCCACACTCACCACCAGGTGTCTGTGTCAGGGGCACAACTGCATCCCAGCTGACCTTGGCACTAGGGTGCACACTGCATGTTATCCTGTCCCACGGCACGAGGGCCTCCAGTCAGGGACCCCAGGGACCGCCTCGGGTACCCTTGAGGGCTGTGAGCAGAGGGTGCTCACTGGCGGGCCCAGCTCCCTGCCCATCAGTGATGGGCTTGGCTCAGTGCACAGAACGCACCCCAAACACACAGGATTCTAGCTTTTCCCAAACACTCAGGACACGTGGTGACACGGGATGCACAGTCTCGCAGGAAAATGACCCAGTGTCAGTGAACAGGGACGCTCACCTGCCCCTCCCCCAACAAGGCACGCCCTCCCCACCTTGCCACAGTCCCTCCCAACTGCCACCGCCCTTCCCGCCTCAGGCCCTTGCTTCGCTCCCAGAACCAGGGATCTCCACCGGGGGCACAAGGCGCCCTCTGGGGGCGGTCTGGGTCGCCACAGGGGGATGTAGCAAGTGGAGACCAAGGATGCAGCTGAGCAACAGCACCCAGGATGACCCCCATGACAAAGGTCCCACGTGGAGAGCGCTGAGACTGAGAAACCGCCATGGGTGCCACGTGGGGAGCCCGGGGATGAGGAGATGGTGCAGGGGCCCGGTCCGCCTCTGCTTCTGTGCCTGCGCAGCTACTCACTTGGAGAGCTTCATCTCAATCTGCTGCCGGATCTCCTGCCGTTCTTCATCCGTCCTCCTGGGGAAAATATTCCGGTCCTCTAGCTCCTGCTTGCTGGGCCGGTTCCTCAGCCGCACGGCCAGCAGCTCCTTCTTGCATTTCCTGGGCAGAGTTCCTAGGGGAACGGGGAGGGGAGGGGGCCGCAGAGAGACAGGTGTTAAGGAGGCACTGGCTTGTCACAGCAGCCACCCCCCTGCTGGAGGGGACTCTGCCAGCTTGTGCTGACCTCCAGGGGACAGTGATGGTGCCATCTCCTGTGACCTATGGTTGGGGGGTCAACCACACAGCCCAGGTGTCTGGGGACAGTGCTGGTCGAAACCAGCTGCCCCAGGGTGGCTTACTAAGACCACCCCATTTTTCCTTCAAGAGTGTCCACATCTAGATCACAACTTAGTCGTCTGACCCACGGCAGTGCTCCCTGCTGTCTGTTGGCCTCTGCCCAGGTGGGTCTTTCCGTTCCTGGGACGTCCCACCTCGGTCTGTGCCCGTATCTGTCCTCAGCCTGGACCATCTGGGGTGGGCCTCTCACTGAACCCTGCAGCCAACCTTGGACCATCTCTGCAAACAGGCCCCACAGGGCCTGCCATCTCCACCACGCCCGCCACCAGCTCCGCCCCCACCAGCTCTACCCCACCCGCCTCTGTCTTCTTGGTTTTATTCTGTCTCCTCCACTAGACTCAGTTCAAGCGCAGCCTGCCCTCGGGGTGCTAGGTCAGTGTCGGCAGAGGTTGTGGATGGCTGCTGCTGTGTGAAGAACGGGGGGAGGCAGTGTTGACTCAGGGTCCAGAGCCGGTGGGCTGGAGTCCAAGGCACGAGTCAGACCTGGGGGAGCAGAACGCCCGCAGACTTGGAGTGGTCTCAGGTGTGGCCACTTTCACAGGTGGAGAAGCGTCCTTTGTCAGCGTGCCAGGAACTGGGGGTTTGGTAACGGGGGCTCTCAGAACAGTGGTCCCATTGCCCTCCCCCTCCTCTCCCCCCCCCAGAGACATCGACTGGGGGAAGTGCGACCTGACTGCAGGTTTGGGGGGTGGGGCTGCCGAGGTACAAGGGGCACACAGAGGAAAGTCAGCCCCCCCGTGTGGGAGATGGAAATATGCAAAGTGAGAAATAAGTCAGACAACACGACAGTTTAGTAGAAGGTCTTGGGATAAAGACCCAAGAAGCTGGACTCCGCTGAGGCTTGAATTTTGAATTCAACTTGTTTCATGCGGAAAAGAAGAAAGTGGTTCCAGAAACCAGCTCAGCAGGGGCTCCGGCCTGCGTCTGTTCTAACCGCTCCATGCAGGACAGAAGCCCTGTGTTCCCAGAATTGGAAGGAGCCTCAGTCAGTGGGTCCTGGCTGCACGTGCTGGGGGCACTGAAAGCTACACGTCAGGCGTCTGAGAGTCAAGGGCATGTCCAGGGTCTCGGGACCTACCCACTGTGAAGGTCCAGGCTCAACTCCTGGCAGGAAAGGACTGCCACTTACAGAGAGCTGAGATCTGTCCAACCACAAAACTGTACTGAGTGCAGTTTAAGTGGCCCTAAGCCTGCTGCATATGTCTCAGGCCTGTCGTTACAAAATGGGATCACATCTGTCCTTTCACCAGAGATTTCTAGATGGGACTGGGAATTCACTGCATGGGAAAGCTGGGTGTGGGGCAAGCCCTCCCCTGCCCATCACCCAGCCTCCATGAGCACAGCGGGCCCACAACAAACACATGTCAGGTCTTTCTCCCAGGCACCAGGAATCACCGGGCTTTGCCTACTTTAAAGTCAGAAAAGGAAATTCCCAGACAGATCACTTAAAATGAGAGCTTTTCCTGAACTTGAGTGGTGCATCTCTCCAAAGGCTGATGGGATTCACCCACACGAGCACGCATTCCCAAGCGGGACACTGTGCACCTGGCAGCGGGGAACCAGCATGCGGTGGAGCACTGGGCAGGTGGGACGCCGAGGGGCAGGCCGGGCTGCCCTTCTGCCCAGACCACAGGCAGCTAGCAAGCCTTCCTCCCAAAGGCCCCCAAACGGCATGTTGTCCAGTCTTTTGACCCAGAAATTCTGCTTCTAGGAGTCCGCCACCCAGAGCAACGGGGGTGGGCACGCACAAAGCATCCAGCCTCATCTATGGCATTAGGGACTTAACAACCTGGACACCCAACAAGAAGGGCCTGCTAAATGGTGGGGCACCAGCGCCGCCTGAATTTTGTGACCTACGGAGACAGTGGCCTGTTCTTGGGGACAAAAGGACAGTCACAATGTTGCTGAGAAAAGCAATGTGTAGACAAATACATTATACAAACAAATACTTGTGTGTGTGGCTAATTTTGTAAGTGTGCATAATCTTACTCCCTACTGGCGTAGTAATGCCAGACATGCGTCATTTAAGTTCCTAGTGTTAGTTTGTCATATTTTTTATCCTAAACATGGTTTTCTTAAATAATTGTTTAGAGTATAAGGAACTGTAAATAAAGAGACACAAGTAGACTGAAAGTACACAGGGAAAGAGATTCCACTCTAAGACGAGTCCAAAGAAAGCGGAAATGGTCTGTGGACATCAGACAAGGCAGGTTTCAGAGTGGAGGGCTTGTCCGGAACAATGTGGGGGTCCCTGCTAGTGGTGACGGGACACCACCTCAGGAGGGCAGAACGATCCACGGTGTTCATGACCCTCTTAAGAGGGCCAAGCACGTGACGCAGAGACTGGTGGGCCTGAGAGGGGAAAGAGTCCGTCCATAGTCCCAGCTGGAGGTTTCAGAACCTCTGAGCAACAGGCAGACACGCAGAGCGTCAGGGTCAGGGAGGCGTGACCACCGTTCCCAAACTGTATGACCAGCACTTACAGAAACACGCTGCCCCCAAACCAAAAGACACACATCCTTTTCAAGCACACGTGCGACATCTGCCGAGAGAAACCACATTCCGGGCCATATGGCAAGTTTTAGTAAGTTTAAAAGCACTGAAATCATGCTCTGTATGGTGTCTGCCCGGAGTGGGATTAAATTGGAAATCAATAATAAAACGATCTCTAGAAAAATACCAAACTCTTTGGAAATGAAATGAAGAACTCCTGAACAACCACAGCTCCCAGGAGTTGCCGAAAGGGGAATGTGGAGGCACTGTGAGGTCAGCAGAACCTCAGCCCGCCGAAGGCACTTGGGAGAGCACTCAGGCACTGAGTGTCGTCCTTGCAGGGAGGTCCCCCATCAGCGTCCTGACACCCCACCTTAACTAGGAAGGGAGAACAAAGTAAAATCAAGGAAGAAGAAAAAACAATAATGATCAGAGCCGAAACCAATACAACCAAAACCAGAAAAACAATGAAGAAAATATTTGACCCCACAAGCTGGTTCTTTGAGGGGAGCGGTAAAATTGATCAAGCTGTAGCTGGATTTACCACGAGGGGAACGACCAACGCCTGGAGGTAGAGGGGCTGACGTCCATCTGAGCCTGGACCAACGGCCAGGGCTCATTCAAGAGGAAACGTGACCGGAACTCACCTGTATCCACTAAAAATGTAACTTAGTTAAAACCTTCCTGCAGGGCCAGGTGGACGTCCTGATACAGTCTATGAAAGGCAGTGAGAGGTAAGTAATACCAACTCAACACACATTTTTCTTGAAGATAGGAACGAAAGAGCCACTTAAACTCACAGCAGAAGTTTACTGTGATGTCAAAACCAGAAAAGACATTTAAAGAAAACTAGACTAACAGCTCCTACGAACACTGATGTAAAATTCTAAACAAAACCTTAGCAAATCAAATTCGACAATTTATGAAAGTGTTAACCCACCAAAACCAATGGGGACACAGGTGATCTATCATATTTAAAAAGCCACCAATATCATCTGCCAAATTAACAAACACAAAAGGAGAAAAATCACAGGATTGCCTCAAGAGACTGCCCTTCGACTGCCTGACATTCGGGGCCAAGAGGGCCCCCTGGCTCCCCCCGGTGAGTTAGTGAGATGCACAGTGAAGTCCCCTGAGCCACAAGCTCGCCAGGGTCCCAGCTCAGACCTGGCTCAGAGGAGCATGATGTCCCACCCGCTACAGGAGCTCCTACACAGGCTCACCACCTACAGCTTAGGGCCAGCAGTGGCAGCAAGGGCCGACCCCTCCCCCCACCCACATCTCACCTCCTGACCCTCTGCCCAGTCTCCTCCCAGACCTGTGTCCGCAGGATCCACAACCCGCCTGACCCCCTTCCCTGCCTGTGGGCTCCCACTGCGCCCTCATGCTGTGTCTGCTTTGGGTTCCAAGCCCGAGTGAAGGGCCCCATGCTTCCCTTCAATGGTGATACATTCTCCCAGTGTGGGCGCCCCAGTAATGGACATCCAGGTGGTGTCTGTTTCTGCCCTTTTAACTAAAGCTGTGGGGACTGTCCTCTGTACTTCCCTGCACACATGACTAGTCCCATCAGCACCGTCCCTGGAAGGGGAGGACTTGGGGCCAAGACTGCTGCCTATTTTAGGTCCCGACAGGCGCTCCTGGCCTTGCTGCTCCCCATGCCCTTGGCTCGCTGGTGCTTACACTATCTGTCCTAGGCACCCTCCAGGGGGGGGAGGGGTAAATGTAATGGTCCCGTACAATTGAGGACAGGAGGCTGAGGCTCTGGAGTTAAAAATACTCTCCACAAGCTTTTTTTTTTCGATTAGTCCCACTTCGGGCTTCATTCGAAGGATAATTATGGAGATGCAGGAAGGCTTAGCTGCCAGGTGCCTGTGTATCTCCACATTGCTAAGGCAGCCGCTTTCCACCCAAAACAGCAACCCTGGAACCGGGTGCACTCGGACGGCTCCACGTGGGCTCACGTGCGAGGCTTTGACGTTGAGTGCAAGGATGGGGGTGGGGGCTGGGCACCGAGAGAGAGAGAAGGGCAGCAGGGTTCCACGCCTTGTGGGGGCCACAGAAGTCCCCTGTGAGCCTGGTCCCACAGCCCGTCTGACAGCAGTAGTGCCATGGGGCCGCCTACAATTGGCCAGGAAGTTCTCACTGCGGAGATTACACTCTAACTCTAGAATGTGTACTAGGCTCTCTCCGAGAGTTTGTTCCTCTGCTAAGGTCCTCCACCTATTCATCTTGTCCTGAAAGACCCCAGACACACACGAGGGCAGGTCTGCTGTGCTTCTGAACAGGACCCTTACTCCAAGGCGCTCTCCCTCCTTAGCCCTGGCCTCTCTCGGGCTTCAAGACACTGTGTCTCAGGGAGGTCTCATCTCTGTCTGGGCTGGACCCCCCACCGCACACCCCTGACCTCGGGGCTCACTATTCAGCTCCAGGGGTGCCGAGCCCTATGGCATTCTGCCCCCACCAACAGAACCGCCAGGCATGGTTCCGGGGCCCCTTCCCACGGCTCTCTCTGTTCCAGGACCCTGACCTGCAAACTCCAGCCGCCTTGATGGCCCAGGTGCGGTCTCCACCCAGTCTCAGCGAGACCACGCTGCTTGGAGGCCACACCCTGCACCCCAACGGGGGGCTGCAGGTGGAAAGAACAGCCAGCTGTGGGACTCACTCTGTGCATCCCATCTCTCCAGGAGGACAGCCCTGCACACCTGTTGCTCGATGCCTCCCGACAGCGGCCCCTGCTTCCCGTCCAGGTCTGTGTGTGGTTTTAGCAGGAGGGCAGCTGCCAGAAGCAGCGGGGGCTGACCCCTTCTAAAAGCAAGCAACACTGTTCTAGAAGCTACCCCCAGACTCAGTGTGTGACTGATATTTTCTGAGTGGTTAATGAATATGATGGTGACAGGGAGGGAGGTTGGGGATGGGGAGAAGGGATGGCTGTGGTTCAACGTTTGCTATCATGGCAAGAACGTTAATTGGAGCAGGGACCCTGGAGGCTGAGCAGGTTTCCTGGGCAAGGGGACAGCACTGGCTTTGGTTCATGTTAGGGGCAGCTAGGACTCTACAGGGACACACAGGCTTCCACGTGAGCGTGCCTGGGGACAGGGACACAGATTTGGGACCGTCCACTCACAGGGACACATGGGGACAGTGAGTGGGATGAGCCAGAGAGAACGCGCAGAGCTGGGGGAGGGAAGAAGCTAGAACTGGGGGCACACCCCAGTGAGGGCAGGGCAGCGAGAGAAGCTCCATGCAGGTGGGGGAAGGCAGAGAGAACCAGGCTCTATCCTGGCTACAGGGCCAGACACCTGGGTTCAAAATGTACATGTTCATTACCCTCTCTTGGCCTTGACTTCCTCAACTGTAAATGAGGGACAGTAGTAGTACCTGCCTCACCCAGCTGCCCCAGGGGCTAATTAGGTAAGATGAGGCATGAGAAGTGTTCAGCAAGGCTCCTGGGTCCACAGCAGTGACTCAAAAGAGAAAGCAGCTCTGTGTGGCACCTTATCCCCAGGCCAGAGTCCCCCTGCCACAGCCCTGCTTCTCCATATCAGCAAGAACCACCCAGACCCCGATGACAGGCTCCCCCAGGTTGTCCCAGAGGCCAGGCTCTCCAGAGCATCCCAGTGACTGTTGACAGCGCCACCTACTGCCCATGGGGGGAATGGCCAGGTTTCCAGTTAAGTTCCGCCCCAGAGCCCCACCTTCATGCCGGGGCACAGTGGTGAGGACAGGTGAGGAAGGAGCTGGGACTGCTCTGTCATCACGAGGCACTCACACCACCTGTGAAGTGGTATGGTGTTAGTTAAATGGGGACCTGGGCAATGAAATAAAAGCAAACAGAAAATTCAAAAATAAAAAAGTCAACCTTGGTGTATACATGTAGTATGAACTCCAGGGCAGCCACTAAAATGGTTTAAAGAAACTATAACTGCTATGCCCAGAAATAAAATAAATCATGTAAAATGCTCAATTAAAAGCCCAAAGGGTAGAAAAAGGGGGGAAAACAGAGTAATAAAAACAGTAACAAATACGGTAGCAATGACCCCAACTGCGCCAATGATCACTCGGAGCACCGGCGGTCCGACTGCACCAGATGGAAGGCAGAGGGTCTCAGAGTGGACGTAAGACCAAGACTCAGCACCACGCGGTCTGTGAGAAACCCACTCCACACACAGATCCTCACAGACGAAGAGTAAATCGATGGGGAAAAAACATACCCTCCTCACCAAAGGAAGCAGAAGGAGCTACTTTCACTTCAGGGGAAGCAGACTTCACTAGCAAGCAGAACAAGCCCATTTGGGAAGGCTGCATGCCCGTGGTTCCAGCTGTGACACTGGAAGAGGCGGGGCAGTGGGGACCCTGGAGAGGTCAGTGGTTGCTGGGGCTGGAGGGGGAGGGCTGAACAGACGGAGTGCAGAGGGGCCCTTGAGCAGTGAAAATACCCTGGGTGACACTGTCACGTTAGACGCCTATCTCTATACAGTCGTCCAGACCCACCGAGTGAGCCCAAGGGGAACCGCACGCTCGGGTGACGATGACGTGTCACCTGGAGTCTGCCTGCTGTAACACGTGTGCCATCCAGTGAGGGGGGGGGTGCTGGTGATGGTGGGAGGGCGCTGTGCAGGTCTGGGGCGGGGTACATGGGAAATCTCTGTACCTTTCACTCACTTTTGCTATGAACCTAAAACTACTCCATAAAACAAAAATTTTTTTTAGAAGTTGCCTTGATGGATGTGAGAACGTCCACCAGATGGATTTTCTGCCCACCCCACTTTACCCGGCACCTGCGGCTCACACATAAAGGTGCTGTGTGCGTGGGAGCATGCGTGCACGCTGCAGTTCCCGGTGCCGCACCTCTCCACATCGGTCAGGACATCGGACGTGCCCTGCATGGCGCCCACCTGTCGCCCTCCGACTGGCACAAGTGCGACTTCACCACAGCCTGGCACAGTGGGTTCATGGGGCCAGCCCTAGCCCCAGAAATTAGACTCCAGCATGGATACGTATGACGCTGTGAGGGAATTCCGGCTGACAAAACGATGACAGAAGTCACCGTGGAGTGTCCACGTGGGACAAGACAAGGGCCACAGAGGCTCTGCCAGCAACACGTTCAGCGGGAGGAAATAGAAGCAAGTGGCGGCGCAGTCTCCATGATTCATGACAGACGGACGAGCGCCGGACGCCTTTCGGCGGCAGCACCAGAGACCCTCCAACAACGAAGCAGCCATGACGGGGGGACAGGGTTCGAACTGAGAGAGGCAAATGCCTTCCAGTCCTTGCCAGGGTCCTGCTGGCCAGGGCGGAATACTTTTGTTGGCCTTTCCTACTGTGAGTAATTTTTCCCTGAAAGTAACAATTTATAGACCTTTTCTAGAACCAATGTTGCATCTTTTCCTCCCAGGACTCTCTCTGACATTCTTGACTACGAGGGACTTACTGACACAGAGAACCTGCCTTCCATGCTCGGCTGCAGGTTCCGGGGCCCCAGGCTCCACGGGACCAGCGCTCAGAGGCTCGTGTACAGAGGGCAGGGCTCCCCAGGCAGGCCTGGGAGTGGGCCTAGCCTCAGAGTGACGCTGTCCAGGCTGAGTGCGGGACTTCGACCTTGAGCCCCAAACACGAAAGGCTCCTGGTGGGGAGGAGGCTCTCCTGGGAGTTTGCTGTCACAGAAAGTGGCAGTAAGCTGGGCGCAGTGGCCACAGCTGAGCTTCTATGAGTGGACCCTCCCTGTGTCCCTGTCAGACCACAAGCTCTGTGTTCCATTAAGGACATCAGGTTTCAACACACAAAAAACCCCCAGGAAACTCAGGTTTGACCCTGGGAGAAGTGGCTCCTTTTCCACGGCACGGCCAGGACAGGGGCTCCTGGGTGACACTCTTCCTACTTACTAGGCTCTGTGTCCTCGGACGCCCCTCAGGCCGTCCGCACGTCCAGTGCAGAGTCAAGCGAGCGCCCAGTGGCTCCAGGCCTCGGCAAGGTTGGAGGCCCCGTTCACAGGGACGGAGCATAGACCAGGCTTGGAGACAAAGTTCCAGCACTCAGATCTGAAGACAATCCTCCAGCCACACCTACACCCACACCCAAGACCTCACGGGGATGTGCCCCTCAACAGATGGATACCCGGTGCTGGGGAGTCAAGGGCTGGAGGAGTGACAAGGGCCCAGGAAGGAACGGTGCCGGCAGACGCTGGCCCTGCCGTGTGCAGTCAGTCAAGTGATGAAGTAAGAGGGGGACAGGCAATAGTCAGATTACGACAAACGTCAGTGTAAAACAGCAGCTGTGTCAGAGTTATGAAGGGACATGCCAGTGCTGTCACAGAAGCCCAGGAGGAGGACACGGAGATGACACCATGGGGACCAGGCTGCCCAGGTCGGCCCCTTCTGAGCCAGGTGCATTGGCTGCACTGCAGAGAACCCCAGGCTCTGTCCTGGGCTATAATGGTCCTGAGGAAGAGCTTCCAGGAGGAACAATGCCCTTCACTCCATAACAGTGGACCCCCACAAAAGGCCTACGGCTGTAGCCACCCCAGACTCCTGCCTACGAATGACATTGCCGTGCGGCACAGCCTGCAGCAGGCATGCAGGGGCCCTCTGCGCTCCCTGCTCCTGGCCTGCGCCCCTTTCCCCTTATTAAGGGGTGTCTACAAAGCCCTGTCTTCCCCAGTCCTCAAAGGAAGGACAGGACCGTCACTGTGACCTTGAGAACACATCGTGAGGGCAGATGCAAGCTGGACTTCCAAGGGCCTTGTGATGCCCGGCCCCGGCCGAGCACAGACTGTCTCACAGCCACCACGCCTGGGTGGCACAGGATCAACACCGACTGCTCCTCCTCCCATCAGGCCCTGTCTCACTCTCCCATCAGCGCTACGGCCACGCTTCTGCACCCCGGGCTTCTGAGTACACCAGGCATTACTTTTTGCCATGTCATCCAGAGGAGTGAGCCTGTTAAAGTCACCTGGTGAGATAGCGTTTACCTTCTCAAACACACATGGAGTTAACATGCGCTAACCCAAATGAAACAAGTCCCCTGGTGCCTCCGTGCCTGGCTGCGACCCGCTCACCGGAGATGATGGAGTCGTTTAGCGCCTCCTCGTCCTGGTACAGAAGCAGGTCATCCTTGAGCTCCGAGCTCATGAGCAAGTTCTCCTTGTTCTCCTCCGACTCCGTGGCCGCCGTCCGCTTGCTGTCCGAGGCCCCGTCGAAGCTCCAGGCCTCCTCCCGCTCCTTGCCCCGCTCCATGCTGGACGTTCTCGACAGGCGGACGTCCATCCGCTTCTTCGGGGACCCTTTACTGTCCCTCCCTTGAAAACTGAGTCAGAAAGGTAGATTAGGTCATACATTGTCCCTTTCACCTGGGAATACAGCAAAACTGACGGGAGGCCTATCATGGACATTGCAAAGGTGACCCCCGAATACAGACGGACTTAATGGCTTCTGTCCCAAATCACAAGAAGCACCAAAGGCACACACACGGCTTCGAGTTGCAGGCACGCAGCATAGAGGGAGGACACGTGGGTCTGAGCAGCATGCACACACACCTGCCACCACGAGCACTTCAGCGTTTCCACCACGCCCTGCATGTGTCTTGCCACCCACTCAGTCCACCAACAGCTCGCTTCTCTGTCTCACACTCTGAGCCTTGGAAACAGGCTCCCCTGTGCTCCAGCCTCTGCCCTCAGGGGCCTCTCTGGTGATGCCCCCCACCCCGCCAAGGGATCCTCTGAGGAAAGGCGGAGGCTTCATAGCCCGGTTCCCACAAGCCCCTCACAGAACGTGGCAACCAAAACCAGCTGCAACACAGCTGCAGAGCCCAGTGCCAAACCCAGAGGCTCAGCTCCTCGTTAGAGAATGACAGAGAATTGCAGGACAGTGACACGGTGCAGTGAGCGCAGCCTGGAGACGGGCCTGGCTGGGAACCCTTGAGGCCAGGCCCCAAGCCTACCTGTCCTGGCGGTGCTTGGTGGCCAGCGCACGGTG
The DNA here is from genome assembly GCF_022682495.2 of Desmodus rotundus. Taxonomy (NCBI): domain Eukaryota; kingdom Metazoa; phylum Chordata; class Mammalia; order Chiroptera; family Phyllostomidae; genus Desmodus; species Desmodus rotundus. Next base: position 95,711,921 of record NC_071392.1, read on the forward strand.
CAGCTCCTCAATGACACGGCTGGGGGGCAGCGGCCGGTGGACAGTGGCAGGATGCGGAGACCCCGTGGGCGTGGATATCTGTCCTCGGACAGGAGGGTCCATGTTCTTCCCGCTGGTGTCTTGGAAGAGCATGGCCTGGCCTGGGGCGAGAACCGTCAAGGGCGTGAGTCCGCGGGGCCAGGGCGGTGGAGACACAGGTGAGGAACAGCCAGGATGCCGGCCTGCAAATGTTTGCCCAGCTCAGACGCCACCCAGGGCCCGGGCACCACTGTCCCCTGTAGATACACTAAAGAAATGCCACACAGCTGAGCACTTCACCTGCCCAGGGGACCTTTTGTCACTCCTCAGGGAAGGAAACTGACATTCAGAAGCCATGTCCAGGTCGTGTACCTCCAGGGCAGGGACTGGAACCTGGCACCCAGGCAGTGACCCCAGGGGCACTTGGCAGAGGCCAAAGGACCCCATACCAGGAGCTGGCTGTCACCCAGCTGGGCAGGGCCAGGAGAAGCTTGCCCTGAGGGTTAAGTCTTGAGTCTCCATAGTCCAGGCAGGTGAAGCATCGGGGTCAAGAGGCAATTCATGCCCCAGGGCAAAACAGGAGAGGCTGCCCATCCTCCCGGGGCTGTTAGATGCCATGACTTCTGCCCTCACAGCACCCGGTCAATGCGCCCCGCCCCCGCTCCAGGACCACTTCCTGACCAAACTCCACAGCCTCACACACTTTGCCAGAAAAGCCACAAATCTAGACTAAAGATAAAGTTTTCTTATGTCTTTATACATACTAGTACCTAATACTACAACACACTTTAATTATGTTTTAATTGTTGGCAACCCCGTTTAAAATTAAATGCCACGTGGGCCCAGCACAGCAAGGCTGGGTGGGGCCTGGGGTGGGCTGGGCATCCCACACAAGAAGGCGCCTGGGGGGGAGACTAAACTAGGGGGGACTAAACTGGGGGGGACTTCCCCATGCCCCAGGTAAGCCCAGGTGAGGGGCCTTTCTCCTCCTCTACCGCCACCTAGTGTTCACAGGATGAAGCAAACATTTCCCCAAAGAAAAGGAAAAATGGCAGTGAAGAAAAAGACGGAACTCCGAAAGGGAGTCTCGGCTGTGAGAGATCTGGGCCAAGGCCCAAAGCCCCCTCCTTTCCCTTCCACTCCCACTCCAGTCCCCGCGTCAGTGGGGGCACATCCGATCAGTGCCCCTGACACTTGTCCACACGGTGAAAGGGCCCAGTGAATGCTGGCAGGCCAGGAGCGTGAGGCCACGGGCGTCTGGCCAGGAAAGGCTCCCAGAAGGGGGTGGGGGTGCACTGACCAGGCGACCTGAGACGAAACATTCCAGCAGGGAAAGCAGCAGGGCAGGGGGTGCTTCGGGCCCCAAACGGGGTCCCCATCTTCACTAGCTGGGGCCCTGGACAAGTGCCTGGAACCCCTGAGCCTCAGTTCCCTGCAGTGGGAATTGGGCGCCTGTCCTGTCCCTTGAGGACTGTGAAGGGCCGTGTGTATTCGGGGTTTCTTGGGGTGCCTGGGGCTGGTGCACACCCAGCAGGTGGTCAGTAGTGTCGTGGGTGGCGGCCAAGAGCTCTTCACTCCCTCTGCCCTCAGGGGCAGCATGTCAGGATTTTCCTCAATGCCCGTCTCAGTCAAGGGGCCAGCTTTTCCCAAGACCAGCAGTGTCCCCGACTCTGGGTCTCAACCACCTGGGGCTGCTCAACCAGCATCCTAAGCCCCAGGAGTGAGGCCTTGGGGGGCCTCTGCGTGGCCACGCACCCCTCTCTTTCTGAACCCACCCGAATCTGCCCGCCTGGACTGAGCTCACCAGAGGAATGACTGGTGAATGAAACAGAGATGAGCAGAAACAGTGAGAAACTGGCAGGGGGTGGGGGGGAAGCAGAGATAGAAAAGGAGATACAGGACACCCGCACACCAGGCAGACAGAAAGACCTCATTCTGGGTCTGGCTGTGTCTCCTGCTCCGCAGACCGCCCGCTCCACATGCTGGAGGGAGCCTGAGCGGGCTGTGACTGACAGCTAGAGCCTCGCTGAGAACACCCCTCCTGCCCCCAGCTCTGCTGCCTGCACCAGCCCAGAGCCTGCAGATGCCAAGAGAGAGAGCTGGCCCCTGAGGCCTGGTCAGGGTGGTGGAAGCACTGATGGATGGATGGATGGATGGATGGGAGGGAGGGAGGGAGGGCGAGACAATGCGCACAGACCCACCTGTGATGCTTTTTGTGGCTTTGGCGACTGCCTTGGGCAGTGGGGTGGGCAGCAGTGGGGGACTGGGGAGTTGGCCCACAGACCTCTCCAGGGTTCTGGGAGGACTGTCCAGGGAGTCGGACCCAGCTAAGGCTTGGGGGGGCTCATCCGTGGGAGGCAGAAAGCCGCTGGCAGCATCTGCTTCTTCACCTCTGGAGGCTGAGGGTGTCTTGGCTGGATTAAAAGCAAAACAGAGAGTTTCCAAAGCATGGTTCCTCTGACTGGGGTGGGGGCAGGCAAGGACAACAGGGGGTGGGAGGGACGGCTGACAGGGAACCAAACACAAGGAGGTCACCTCACACATAGACTTGACTTCCTCTGCGTTCAACTGTCAACAGAACTGCCCACCCAACGCAGAGAGGAGGAGGAGAGGGAAAACTTAAGGAGCAGGAGCCAGTCCCTGTTTCACCCGCTAGGGGGTGCCAAAGCTCCCACCTGGCCTGGGCGGGGGTGGGGGGGGGGGTGGGTTCCACTGTCACAGGTTGGGATCAGACACACCTGGGCTCCAGCTGGCCCCTGTGCTTGCTCTGTGACCTTGGACAAGTTACTAGGCCTCTCTGCACCTGCGTTTACACTTGCGTTAATTGTCAATGACCTTGGACTAGGACTAATAAAGGGAGTCCCTGTAGATGAGGTGACAACGAGGTGCGGTGCATGCCTGGCACTCCTCTCAGCCAGCAGGCAGTGATGTCACACCAGCCAGATAGGCAGTGGGGAGGGAGGAGTCAGCCTGCCCGGAGCCCCCACCCCACCCACTCCTTCCAGCTGCTGGTCCAGGCTTCCCCAGAACAGCTCCTCCAGACCCTTGAGCACCACCCTGTACCCTGGCACACCTCCACTTTCAACCCACCCACTCTCCCTACCCCTCCCCACTTCTCTACCCAGCTCAACGTCCACCAACCAGCACAGCTCCCACCTCGCCACATCCCCAGGCCTCTGCCTCCCTCTCCACTGAACCAAGCAAGTGTCCCATCTTTGGATGAAGCCTCCAGCACCCCACCCCCGTGGGGGTGACATGGAAGCCCCAGGCCCTCAGCTCCGCCTGCAGCCTCAGCAGCTCCACATTCTCACCTCCCTCCTGACCTCCCTCCTGCTGGTCAGCCCCGCCTGCAGCCTCACAGGGGAACCAGAGGCCATCGTATGGGGACGCTCCTCGATCCCTCTAACACTGTCCCCGACACCCACCTCCTCCCTTCCCGCCCATGCTGACATGAGAGGCAGCCTCCTATCCCTACACCTCGGGACCCCCGCTGCCCAGGCCTGGGCGAGGCCCTTGCTGTCTCATCTTCCCACCTCCCCCCACCTAAGGGATGCTAACACCCAGAACCACCTCGCCCCGCTGGTCCTGAAGTCGGGGTGAGGCCAGTCCTCCAAGCACCGGAACCCAGTCTGGCAGCCCCCACCCCCTGCATGGCAGGGTGCTGTCCGTGTGCTAATGATGCATGCCTCCGGAGCCCAGTGGGGCCCCTGCCCACGGGGAGCGCCCCCAGAAACTCAACGAAGTATGCACTGTGAGCCCTGGGGTTCCCTCACTCCCCACTCTTCAATCATTTTATTGTCAGTGCCTCTCACCCCCAGCACCACCCAAGGGGACCTTGAGCCAACGGGGAGCATTCCCCCCCTGCCCTTCACAGGGGCCACTAGCCACCCATGGCCGCTGAGCGCCTGATGGGCGGCTGGTGTGACCAAGAGCAGGACTTCAGTTTAAGTTTTAATCAACAGCCACACAGTGGTGACGACAGGACAGTCAGTGGTCACAGCCACACTCACTCAACCTGACTGACCACAGCAGGGATTTCTGCCCCTCCCCAGGAGCCCAAAGTGGAATGCGGCTTCCTGCTTCTGCCCTGAAGGCCCTGGGACTCCGCGAACCCACAGCTCACCTCACAGCCCTCCTCCTAAATCTCTCCCCCATGTTCCCCCCACGGTGGCCCTGACCTGAGGGGTCTGCACATCACTTTCTAAGCCCAGACCTCCTCCTGCATTCCACACAAGTGCCTGTAGCCACCACAGTAGTTTGGAACCCCTTTGAAGCTGAAATTTTAATATCCCTCGAAATCTCAAATGCTGTACAGAAAAAAAATAAATGTGGATGACAGTGTGAGCTCTGCACTTGCCCTGATTTGGGGATCCTTCTTTGGGGCTCCCTGCCTCGCCCTGACCAGCAGAGGTCGCTGCTCCCCCACTGAACACAGCAGAGGCTCCTACATGGCCACAAAAACCCCTGGAGGGGCTCAGGTCTGGGAACAGGAGTCACGGAAGCGCACCTTCTCCCACCACTCTGGGAGATGACCCCCAGACTCAACAGCATGCCCCACCCACAAAGGTCTGTGATACGAGTTTGTGCTCCAGAAACCGCAGGTGCAGCCCTCAGAGGGGAGCAGAGCGGGCGGCAGGCTGGGGCCAGCGCCGTTTCCAAGAGCCCAGGGGGCGGTGGTGCTTCACTCAGCCACCAGAACCACACCAACCTCCACCCTCCCTGACATCTGATGCCCAGAGGGACGGCAGGACACCAGTGCCCCAGGAGGACCACTGAGGACAGGACTGTCCATGGCCACGATTCTTCAGACCCCTAACTCCTATGGTGTCCCATCAGGTGACACTGGAGAGGCGCAGTGGGCCCCTGTTGGCAGGTGCCTACCAAGCTGGAGGGACCCTGGGGACAGGGCACAGCAGTGAGCAGCACAGGTGTGCGCCAGGCAGGAGTGGGCCACGGAAGACAGCTGCCCACCCAGTTGTGAAGCTGAGCCCCCCTGGGCTGTCCTCCTCGACGCCTGGGTTTCCTACCTCCCACAACTATGGGACCCAGTTCAAGTCCAGCCCCCACACTATGCCTGACACGCCTACAGCTGCGACTTTACTGAGGAACAGGCTCCCTGCTCCACAGGGAGGCCGCCTAAAAGATTGCTGCATGGATGCCACTGGCCTGTCGGAGAGCGCAGGGGGACAGTCACCTCAAAGCATCTGCAGGCTTCTCTGAAGGGCTCATGCTTTCCTTCCTCCTCACCCTCCCAGTTGTCTCCCTGTTCCCCTAGCTGGCAACCATCTCATTTGATTCAACCAGAAACCACCCCCCACCCTCCTGCTTCATAGCCGCACCGCCAATTGCTCAAGGAGGCAGACCCTGGGCCGAGCCCTTCGCTCAACATAGGCCCATTTCAGGGAAGGAAGGAGACATGCTTGGGGCACTGCACCAAGCATGCCTGGTGGAGAAGCAGTGAGAAGCAACACCCCCGCCCTGGGGAAGGTCCCCCACCTGTGTGTCTCAGGACAGGCTGGGCTCTGCAACAGGGGGCAGCCCCTGCTGTGGGACTCTCCCCACCTGCACCCTACCCTGGGGTCTTGCGCCCAGCGAAGATGCTGCCACTGGACGCTGGCCCCTAGGGCAAAAGTCTCCCGCTCCGAAGCTCCCTGGGAGCAGGTGCAGAAGTCCAGGAACCAGGGCATGTGGGAGGGCTGCCTGGGAGCCTCATGTGCAGCACCCCCACTGGCCATGCAGACTCGGGGGAATGCAGAAGGGAAATGCTCCAGCCACACCTACACCCAACCTCGGGTCACAGTGTGGTGGGCTCAAGCCTGGGGCGTGGCTGTGCCTCTGAGGACGGTCTTCTGATGGCCCTGGCTGGGGACCCTGGGCACCGCCCAGGTCGATGGCCACCCTGGGAGCAGCAGGTCAGCCCACACAGTTGCCAGCTGATACCTGCATCATCCATGTGGCTCTCCGAGGACAGCGGCTGGTCCAGGGAAGCCTGCTCTGTCCCGGTGGCCAGGGGCCTTCCCGGCTGGGCATCCTCCGGAGCCTGGGCCTCCTGCCTGGGAGCGGGCGGCTCGCTCTGCGTGGCTCGGGGGCCTCCGCCAGGGCTGCCCACCTTGCTTTCAGCACCTGCAAAGAAACTTGGCTGTCAGCCTAGCCCGTCCGCCCTTCCTGCTTCCACAGGCATGCCAGGGCCTCGCCAGGCTGTGTCCCTCCCTGGGTCCCTGGTGCACCCCTGCGGTCCCCTCGGCTTCTGCCCTCATGCCTGCCTGTGCACTTCCCCCAGCCCCATGGAGACTGGACATGGACCGCCAGCTGGATCTGTCTCTCGGGGTGCCCCTCTGCCCCATCCCTGCACTCTGCTCTGAGGCTTCTTCAGTCAGTGGGACGTCAGCAGGTTTCAGTGGCTTCAAAAGTGTTTGCATACTCCTGCCTGCTGCCCCTGCCCCAAGGACACACCAGGGCATACCTAGCTGGCCAGCTGGGGGACAAGAGGCAGGTGGGGCAGGGCTGAGCTGCCCCCATCCTGCCAGCCAACACCCCCAAGGTGCTGGGGTGTTTGTTAGGTGACATCATTGTGGTCACAGAGAACACATTCAACTCTGCACCCACCTCCCCACAGCAGTGCCCTTACGCAAACATTTCTCAATAACCCACTACACATCTGGCACCTGAGACCCTAGGAAGGCAGAGAGGAATGGACCACGATCCTCACCCATCATGAGCTCCCACTCTGAGACTCATGAGCCCGGAACAGGGGACTGCCAAGGGCTGAGCGTGTCACAAAGCAGGGTGTCCCTGGGTGCAGACAGGTGGACATCCCAGAAAAACAGCACCAGGCCCCTGGCAGGGCTGAGAGGGGGACCTGGGCTCCCCTCATTTGGGACTCAGCTGCTAGAACCTTTGAGGGTCTGACCCTTGATCCCTCAGGGTCGCATCTCACTGATAAGGAGACCAGCACTCAGGAGCTTAACAGCAGGTTCGGATCCCACAACCACAAGGTGGCAGGTCCAGGCTGGGAGATTCAGCAGCTGATAGGGCCCCCCACCCTTCTGAGACACAGGTCCCCTTGCAGGTCTCTTTCAGTCCCCACAGCTGGTTCACCAGGACACTATGGGGCAGAAGGGCCATATGACCTGCACGAGTTCATGCAGCCAGCAGGCAGCGGCGTAGGGACACCAGCTGGGCTAGAGAACTGCTTCCATGCCGCTCCCCTCCACAGTGGGGAGCAGGGGAGAAGCCAGGGGCCCCTCTGCCTGCTGTCCTCAGGCCCTTCGGCAAGGCGTCCCTCCCACCACCAGAGTGCCATGACGGGACAGTAAGCGTAAGGTCACCCCAGCCGTCCACAGTCCCTCCGCCTGCACAGCTGCAGTGTCTCGTGCCCACACAGCGCACACCTGTGGGCCTCAGTCTCCTCCCCACAAAATGGGCATAAAAACAGGTTCTTAGCACCTGTATCCCCGCAAAGGCGTGAAAATGCGGTAAGTTAATGCACACAGCGTGCCTGCCCTGAACACCAGACACGTGTGTGCAGCTGTCACTGCTGTGGACGAGAGTCTGCAACTGGGAGGCAGTGGTGAAGGTCGGTCTGCCAGGCCCCGGCCTACGTGCCCAGGTGAGAACAGACTCCCTTAACAGGGCCGACGCCACACCCAGGGCTCAGGCCAGGCCTCCGACGTGTGGCCCCCCTGTGCTGTGACCGCTGCTGCACCCGTCTCCTTGGGGAGGGCAGAAAGGTCAGGCCAGCGGTCTGCAGCTTTGGGGCTAAAACGTCTCGTCGACACAGCATGTCACCTGACTAGGGCCCAGGCCAGGGGCCAGCCACCTTTTCCTAGAAAGGGACAGACGGCCAATGTCTTAGACTTTGGGGGCCACACGCCATATGATGTAAGCTGCATTTGCTTCCTTGATTTTGTGTTTTTACAGAAAGTCCTTTGAGAGTAAGAGCCGCTCTCAGCTCAGGCCCCGTGGGAATGGGCTCCTCTGGCCAGTGGCTCACAGCTGCAGTTCCCAGGCCAGCCAGTGTGTGACCGAGGAAAAGGCCCAGGCAAAGCCCAGAGCACTCACCCCAGGGACATCGGACACCAGAGCCCCAAACCGCAGTTCCTTGGACCCTCTCTCACGACTGGCTCCATCCTGATGCCCAGCTGTGACACCCTGTGCCCCCAGTGCACCTGGTCGGCTTTGGTAAAGAACAGGGGTGACAGCCAGCACCGCATGAGGGTGTGTATGCTACTAGCCATGTGCACAAGCACCATGCAAACACTGTCCCACCTGGACCTCAGGTGAGGCTGCACTGCCACTCCCAGACGTGAACCCTGAGTCCGAGAAGGCACAGGCCATCCTGCTGTGACCCTTGTGCACTTTGTGACAGCGGTCCCTCCACCTCATCAACTTGCACATGGGGAAAGAGTTGGTGGGGACACGGGGCCTGGAGGACCCCGAGGTCTCCAGGTTTCCCGGGACTCCGCAGAGCTGCCCATGGCCCAGCGCAGGCCCTGACTGCCCCCCACCCCTGCTTCCTCAGCTGAGCGGGCGCAGAGCCGCAGCCCTTAATCTTGTTCAATGAAAAGTTACAGTTCCCAAAATAGCCCCAGTGGCAGGGTGGTTGCTAGGAAACGCTGGTTGGGGTGGAGAGCTGTGGGTGCAGCCCCCCCCTCCTGCCCGGTTTCCACGCTGCCCTTTCCCTCCAGAGGGCTGGGCCAGGCCACAGAGGGGGGCACGGGGCTGAGCCTGTGTCGTCTACAGAGTGGCCACACACTCACCACACCTGCAAGCACACCCATGCACACTGCCCCCAGCTTCCCGGCTGCACGGGAACCAGACAGCCCCACTGCCACCACCCCATCCCCCACAAGGAAAGCTGCCTGTGTCTTGGGTCACCAGGCACAGCAGCAGGGTGACAAGTCTCTGTCAGCCAGTGATGGGGTGTAAACTCCTGGAGTTGTTCGGGGAAATGCCACATGGGAACAAATGGAGTGATCCAGGAACGTGCAGCATCTGGCAAAGACCCCTGACAGCTCTTGCCCTCACTCACAGCACTGGGTGGGGCGGCACGGAGAGGCTGGGGGCCAGCCCTCAACTGTCACTCATGTCAGACAAGGATGGCCACAGCCATAAAGATAGAGAAAAAAGGGTCCCCTCCCCATGCAGACCTAATCCCAGCTGGTCTGTCCACAAACAGTCCTTTCTGGGGTTCCAGGAACCGATGGTGGGACGTAAAACACAGGTGTAAATGTGTCATAAAACCACCCCCCACAGAGGGTGGAGAGCAAACTGTGCCCTGGACAGACCTCTGGGGTCAGCTCCCACGGTCACGCTGGTGACCACTGCACAAACTCCAGGGTGACTTAGACGTGAGTGGATGGGACAGAGAGCCTCCTCTCCTGGTGTCTGTCCTGGCCAATGAATCTCAAGTTCGAGGTCTTGGGGCTGGCTAAGGACCTGGGCAGCTCTGGGAGGGTCTGTGGCCTGAGACTGGGAACTTCTGTTGTCTGCTCAGCCTCCAGGCACCCACGCTGTGTAGGGTCTTAGTGACAGCATAGTGACCACAGAGTGGCGGGCCTGGTTGGGAGCAGGTGCTGCAGCTCAGGGGGACCCCGTAACCCAAACCCAGAAAACCACAGCTGCCTCCTGATGGCTGGAGGGGGGGGCACGCAGAGCTGGGGAGCTATGTTCTCACTCAGAGCTGCCGCCCACTGGGGTGCCTAGGTGCTTGCCTCCCATGCCTCCTGGCTCAGGGCTCCAGAACCCTGTCACCCAGCAGGACCTGTTGCCCCAACACCGATTCCTGTGAGGGGTACCCAGGCCCTGACCTTGAGCTTGGTTTTGTCCCCAGCGAGAAGAGGCCTTTCCCGAACAGGTGCACAACAGGAATGGCAGAGCAAGGAGGTGTCCACGCCGGGCGCCAAATGTGCCCACAGGCCCTGTGGCCAGGGTACGCCCACAGGAGGTGACACATAGTAAGAATTTGGCAGTACCCATCCAGGCTCAGCGCACCACCCTCCACTCCGCTCCCCGACGCCAGGGCCCTTCAGAGGCAGTGCCTGGGACCCACCCTCTAACACGCTGTCCAACTCAGCAACGCACTGGGCAGGCTGCCTGCAGACCCCCTCACCGCCGGCCCTGGGGCCACCCTGAGCTCCCGCCGAGGCCTGGAGGTGCCTGGCTGCTTCCTGGAGACTGTGACCATCTTGACTCCAGCCAAGCTGGAGAAAAGGGACAGACGACGCGATGTGCTGCTGGACCCCGATGCTGCTCCCTCTCCCAGTTCCCAACCTCATGCACCCCACCCACCTCCCTCTCGGTTCACTCCACGGGGCACCCCGCTTCTTCCCACCACAGGACCCTGCTCCTCGGGGCTACAGACACACACTGCTGCCCGGACTCCTGCACGGCAGCAGCTGGGAGGGTCAGAAAGCGTGGGAGCCACTGCACAGCACTTCGGGTCAGAGCTGCCCAGGTGGCCCTCCTGTGCAGCACACGGCGAACCCTTCGGGCAGGCGCCCATATCGCGTCCTCTGGGCACCACAGGCCTGGGCATCGCCATGCTCCTCTCCCCTGGGATTCTGAAATGCCAGAGCGTGTCACAAAGCTGCGCTCATAGAACTCCCTCCCCAGTGTCCGACCCCTGGACCAAGTCACAGACACACCCCTTTGCTTTCCATCCCCGCCGCTATGCATCCTGGGAGGGTGGTATGTGGCTCACCTGTTACCCTCAGCAGTGAGCACAACACTGCACATACAGCAGGTGCTCCTCCATAAAATGTCGGAGTATTAACTAAAAGTGCATTTGCAACGCCCGAGGAAAGACACTGCATCTCAGGCCCCTCTAGTTCCTGGTCCATAATCACTCAGAAAGAAGCGGCTGCCAACCTGCCCCCTGGGAGCGAGGGCAAAACCCAGCCTACCACCTGCTCCCATGCCTGAGCAGAAAACAGACCCTACATCCTCACACAGTTGAAAAAGTCAAAAGAAATCTCATAGTCCATGAGTTACACAAAATCCAAACTTCAACGTCCACAAATAGTGCCCTGCGGCAGCCACGTCCACTCTGCTGCGTATGTCAGCATCTCCTTGCCTATGGCAGAGTCAGCAGTCGTGACAGGACCCTGTGGCCCCCAGAGCCCAGAATACGAACCACCTGACCCTCTGCAGGAAAGGGTGGCTGACCTGCGTGGGCATCAGCACACGTGCAGGGGCCAGGAGCCTCCGCAGCCGCATGGCCTGGCAGTCACCCTGGCACTTGGGCTGCTGCCACGGTCTGTCCCCAGGTCTCTGCTCTCAGCCTGTCAGACAGAGCCGTTAAACAAAGGTTTGGTATTCAGGAGATGTGAGCTGCTCTTCTAGAAGCTCCTTCCTTCAGTCGTCCCCCTCCCGGCCTTTCCCAGGGGTCAGTCCATACCCTCATTTAGTCTCCAGTCACCGGCGATCCCATTTTCTATCATGGCTGATAAACGGACCTCAGTTCTGTTTTCATTTCCCTTCCCCAAGATCCAAAGTCAGGTTTGCTGGCAACACATTCAACATGCCCCGAATCTGCAGGACGGTTGTCCCGTCCAAGCTGAAACAGCCCAAACCTCTGTCTCAGCAACAACATCCCTGCAAACCCACGTCTGAACATCTTTCCTGTCATGCGCGAAGTCTGTCAGTACCAAGTATGTGTCTGCGTGGGCTTCCTTCCCCTGAAACAGCATTGTCAAGATACCCCAGTCCTGGAATCTGAAGAGATGGGGACAACGGCAGTGGACTGCATTGGTCTGCGAGCAGAGGGCCTGGTGGAGCTGAGTGCTTCACAAACCCGGATCCCTGGGGCTCCCGCTACAAACACGCGGCCCACAGTGGGAGGCTGCGTGAGTGGGGGGATGGGGACTTTGGTAGAACTTCACCCTGCCCCCCAAAGGCCAAGTTCCTTCTATCAGAGGGAAGAGTCCCCGTCTGCTCCAGGAGGGAGGTTTGGTGAGCCCTGAGTGGTGTCAGGGAACTCCAAAAACCACCAGGACCCACGTCCTGGGCCTCAGGCCTTCGGGACTCACCAGGAGAGGAAGACAGGGACATCAAGAACACCATGAATTAATTGTGCTATGCATCATAACCAGTGTTTGCCAAAGAGGCAGCTAAAGGTGGCTGCACACACACCACCACCACGATCTCCAGACCAGGGACTGAAAGGCGTCTCCGTCCTGCGGCTGTGTGACCTTGGCCCCTGCCTCCTGGACCCCCACTTCCCTTGTCTGCACTTGGGGACAGGGGTGGGTGGGTAAGGACATGCTGGCCAAGGATGCTGCAAGGACCAACAGGATGAGGAGGGGATAGCCCCCAGCCCTTGGCACAGACCCAAGGGGACAGCAGCAGTAGCCACAGTTGGCAGTACAAGTAACTCGCCCAGATCAGGGACTAAAAGTGTGAGCGTGACAAAAACAAAGCCACCACTGCCACTGCTGGGGCGGGTCGAGCCACCAGCTCATCGTCACCCAGGTCAGTGGGAGGGGTCAGCTGGCCCCCCGGGAGCTGACTGTTCTGAGCTCTGTGCCCCACGGCAGGTGGCCCCCAACTCCCTGACAGGCTCTCAGAGGCCCTGGGGGGCTGAGCCCGTGGGTCATGACTGGGGGCGTTGCTCCCACCATGGGGTCCCCCACACAAGGGTACTGGACTTCCCCAATTTCCATTCTGCCTGATGGCTCCTGGACCCAGGGGGGCCTCCCAGGAGAGACTACCTACTTCCCAGCCCCCACTACCCCTGCCCCCCCTTACCGTGCTCCACCATCTCGAGCAGCCCCTTCTTGATGAGCTCTTCCCGACCTTGCCGGCCCGCCACCTTCTTCTCCAGCACTGCACACACGCAGCCAGGGGAGCCAGGGTGCAGCGTCCAGAAGACACAGAGAGGCAGCAGGTGAGGTGGGGTCAGGGACCTGGTCCCCAGGGAGGGCTGTGCTCAGCAGTCCCAGGCCTCCTCACCGACCCTTCTCCTGGCAGGCCCCCACTGCCCCCGGCTGCCCTCCGCCACACGCTCCTTAATCAAGGAGCCCCAGACCGGCTTCCCTCTGCCCCCAGTCCCCGGGGCACTCTTCTGCGGTTCCTATTATCGGCTGCTGAACACATCCTGACCACTTTCTGTTCATGATGCAGCCTCTGTGCAGCCATTCACCAGATCTTCCTCCATGACCCCCAGGTTAATGCTTTCAAAGAACTCACCAGGTGCAGGGAAGGGAGAGGGCCAAGTCCTGCCCCCCAGACCACAGTGCAGGCACCAAGGCTCCTCCCTGGGAGAGCCCTTCCTGCCCCCGCTGGTCACCCATGTGTACAGGCAAGCACTCTGCCCGAGCTGGCTGCAGGGGCACCAAACAGAGCGACCCACCTGTCTCAGCTTCAAGTTCAGCAGCAGTGGATGAACAAGTAAGGACAGGACACTGAAGTCAGTTCGTTTGTTTGCAATTATTTACTGAGCACCTACTATGTGCCAGGTGCTGAGCAAGTACTGGGGGTACTCACTGGGGAGGAAAATCAACTCAGGACCCCTTCGGGTGGCTCTGAATGTCCTCTTGGTCAGAAACAGGTCATCACTACTGGCTGTTGTGGCCAGTTCACTGCTGTCACCATGAGTCCCCTACTGTTCAGCCTAACGGTCAGTTCCCAGCACGGACTGCGAGGGGCGCAACCCAACTTCCCCCAGAGCTGGGACAGCCAGATGTAAGGAAACGGCCAGAGGTGAGTGGGGGGTCCCTTGGGGTCCTCCGAGGGCGGGCGTGGGGATGCAGGGTCCCTGGCTGGAGCCCCTTTAAGAAGAGCTCAGACCTGAGGCCTGACCCTCCACATCACCAGCTGCTCTTTGGGCCCCAGGGCCCAGCACCAGAAAAGTGGGCTCTCACATGGGGGCAGGGGGCTTGTGACTCGAGTGGGGTTGGCCAGGAGAGCTTGTAAGAAGCCAGGGTCTCAGTGCAGGTGGCCCTACCTCTTTGACGGGGTCCCAGGTGACATGTGTGCCCTTAGGGTCTGGGTGCTGACCTGTCTTGGCCAGGTAGGTGGGACCTGGCAGGGCCCTAGGGAAGGAGGTGAACCTGAACTGAGGTGGCTGAGCAAGCTCCTGGCTGCCACAGGCCACTGAGTGCAGCCTGCCCTCTGGTGCGGGCCAGGAAGACAGTGCTGGCCACAGACACACCACGGCCTCGCCCTCATGCTCACCGGACGTTGTCTGCTTCAGTTTCTCATTTTTCTTTTTCCTCCATTTCCAGGGTTTGAAGATCCTGCCCAGGGTGGCCAGCTTGCTGTTCCTCCTCACGGGGGGCGTTCGTGTCCCTGAGACCAGATATTCCGAGCGTGCTGGGGGGGCGGGGTCCATCTCATCTGCAGGACGGAAACCGAGGATGACTCAAATGACCACCCACCCTGCACCACTCCCTGAGGAGCCACCCTGGTTCTCCAGAGCCTGGGGCGCAAGAGGCCCTCAGAGGCTTGTGCAGTCAGGTGCACCTACAGGGGCCACGTACCAGCTCGTGAGTGGGTGGCTGCAGTTCCCTCCTGTGAACCCCCTCTAGCCCATTAGAGGCCCTCGCCCAGCCTTACCCTCAGTCACGCCGTCTGAAGAAACTGAATTCTGAGAAGTCCCTCCCACCCCAGCACCTTTGCACATGCCACACCCCCTACCTGTGCCCTGCAAACTTCAGCTGCTCCACAGAGCCTGCCTTCCTCCACGAACCTGTCCTTTCCTGTCCAGATAAGGTCCAGCCCCTGGCCCTCTGCTCCTAAGGGAGCTCGATGTGGGCCCCCCACCCCCAACCCCTGCTCAGTGCCAGGGCACACACCTGGCCATGCCCCTCAGTGGGCAGCTGCAGAATAAGTCCCTGAGCGGAGTGAAGCCACTTTGGATTCCTTCCTTGTTCAGAAAACAAGGCCATTTTAAACTCTGTGGGGTGCAGAGAGACAGGGTCCAAGGAAGTACACAGCACAGGTGCGCCCCCAGGAGACTGGCAGCAACCTGCTCACCCATCGACAGGGCACTGCAGGGTCACCGTCCTCTCAATGCGTGACCGCTGTGCGTGGCACAAGTGGTGGGAAACAAGGACAACGCAGGTGAGCAGACGGAAGCCCAGCTGGGGTGAGTCGCTGGGTGGGACAGTCAGCACACAGAACACACAGCACGTGTCGCAGGTGGGCGGGGCCGGATGCATGCACCTGCTGGCACACCAGGGAAATGTCAGTGGGGCCCCCAAGGAAGGGGATGCCCTGCCTGCTGCAGTCCCAAGAAAGAGGGTGGCGTGGGCTTCCCACAGGACATATGTGAGGTGTACTTTTTTTTTTTTCAGCGAGAACGGAAAAAATGTGACGAACAAAATGGTGAGGTGCAGACCCGTATAAAATGGGGCAGTGTGGTCTGCCAACTCTCCTGACCCCTACCCGACGGCCAGAGCTGGGGCCACAGTTCAGACACAAATGCCCAAGTGACACCCCAAACCCCTCCTGGGCAGGGGCAGTGAGGGGACCCGAGTCCCCTACAGGCTCTCAGATCGACACCCCCAGCATCATGCAGACGAAGGTGGCCACTTGCAGTCGGAGGGGTCAGGGGCCTGTGACCCACACCTCCAGGAGGTGCTGCTTCGCCCTCAGAGTGGGTCTCCAGGGCAGACGCTGCCATCACGTCCACGTTACAGATGGGCACGGTGGGCAGTGAGCCGTTTTGTTAACTATCACCGAGCAAGGAACGCTGAGGTGAGGGGCAACCTCAGGCAGCCTGACTCCAGAGATGGCTCTGCAACTCTAAGCTGCTTCTAGGGTGACCACATAGATTTGTCACCCAGGTCAAGATGCAGTGAGGGGACACCAAGACATGAGTCACGAGCCAGGATGGACCCAGGCCAGCCAGGAGGTCTGCCTGCTCGCTCGCTCTCAGGCACGAGCGGTGTGCGCGGGGACTGGGGCCACAGGCAGCCCACGGAGGAAGCCCTGGACAGAGGCTTTCTCATCCAGGATGAGCAGGGGGTGTCTTAGCTCAGAAATTGTCCCTGGAGACTCAGCAACCAGGAAGACACCGAGGCAGCAACATTCCCTACTTGCTTCCCACTGCAACCCTGACACCCGGCACCCAGTGTGTGTGTGTGGGGGGGGGGGGGGCACGTGAGGGAGTGACCGAGCCAGGGATACCCATAGGGGCCAGTCAGGATCCCTCCTGCCCTCATCACCCAGCTCCACGCCTGGCGTGCGGGATGAGGCCAGTCCTCCCTTCCCTAGGCAGTTTACCCCGATACCCTCGCCTTTCCTTCCTGTGCCCATGGATGCCAGATGGAGCGGCACGGCCAATGCCACCTGTTCCCAGGGAAGCTGGCTGTCCTAGAGGCATTTGGGATACCATTTGCCAAGAACTAGCCTGGTCTCCCCAAGCCTCGGGGCTCGTCTGACAAGACGAAGGCCCGCAGAGGTGAGTCTGGGGATGATGGGGTGCTGCCACAGCATTCCTGCTTCACCCCTCACAGGGCTCCATGGAGGGTGGGGGGCCATTACGAGAAACACGCATGCCCCACAGGACAAAGTCAACATCGGGGAAATCTGGATGGGGTTCTGGACGGGGCTGCAGCATCTTGGGCTAGAGACCTCATGTGGGTGGCAGAGGAGAGCCCACATGTGGCTCTGAGCTTCCTGGCAGCCAAAGAAAAAAGGAACAGCACACAGAATAAACGACAGGTCAGACCACAAATCCCACCCTATTTGCTACCTGCATTGCTAAGACCGTGACCCAGGTCACGAGAGAAAGGAAGGGGGAGATCAAGGGCTCGGAGAAAGAATACAGTGGGTGAGGACCATGGATGTGGCTGGGAGGCAGGCAGAAGCTTGAACTTGATTCAAAACACAGCAAGGAGCTCTGGGGTACTGTCAGTATAGAAAGGCTGATTTGTTCACACCCTGAATGGGCAGCATGTGCAGTCTGAATGACCCCTCGGGGCTGCTCTCATGGGGAGCAAAGACCCCCAAGCCCAGGGGCAACAACCTTCAGAGGCCAAAGGAGAGCGAAGCCCCTCCCCTTACGTCCCCGGGTGGCTCAGGCCCAGAGCCAGGCCAGTGAGGGCCTCTGAACACTATGACATGCGACCTAGGAACAGAAACTTCAGGAGAGAGGCTGTGCCCTTTGGTGAAGGGATTATGTATAAACACCTCAACGGCACGAACGTGTCACCAACTGTGTACGTGGGGGTCTGAGTGACCAAGAGGTGGGCATGGGTCCTGTGGGCATGGAGTGGCCCCCATACCCTCGGGGGTGACTGAGTGTGAACATGCATGCGTGTACACCTTCAACGTGGGTGGGTGTGTACCTACACGAGTGAATGGGTATGTACATGAGTGGGCATGCAGGCACCCCAACGCATGCATCCGCAGAGAAGGGTGGACTGGGTGTGCCTGCCAGCCTCCCTCCAGCTCCAGCCTGTGGAGCTCTGAGCCTGGAGCTGCAGAGGAACCCCCTTCCCACCCTGGGAGGAGCCGAGGTGCCAGCACATTAGCAGGTTGCTCTGCCCTCCGGGTGACATAATGTGCGAAGCCACCTGTGAGACATTAGCGCTTCATTAATGAAACAGTTTCCTCACGTGTATGAGGCGGCTCAGCACACAGGGGCAGGGCAGGCGGGGCCTCCCAGGCTCCCAAGTGAGGGATGGGGCAGGCGGCGCCCTGCTGACATGACACCCCTGGAGCTGAAGGCATGGGCTCCAGCCCCGCCCAGCCCCCCAGGCTCAGGGCAGGCTGTGCACTTGCCCCCAGTACTAAACCCTGCCTCCCACCCCTCATCGATGGGTCCTGCAAACCCGTACGTCAAACCCTGACGTATGTCAAGCACATTCCAGAACAAGGCAGTGAGGATACCGCTCCGCTCCCAGGTGTCGTCCCGGGGTATATGGTTTATTGTCATCATCTGTCTTCCCTGCTGGAGTGGACATTTGCCCCATGAGCACAGACACTGTGGCTGCCTTGTCCAGCACTGAGTCCCTGGCATCTTTACTGATACCCTGCACCCAGGAAGGGCTCCAGCAGGCACCTGCCCAACCTGTGAATCTGGGATGCGGAGCTGCCAGGGCTGCAGCCAGGATGTGGCCCCGCACATGTGGTTCCAAAGTCCACCCCTCAGTGACGCTTGTCCACTGGCCCATCCCCGTCTTCTCCTTCCACATCACCAGGACACCTTTGCCCTAAAACACAGTAAAAGGAAAGCCCCACCCTCACTGGGGCGTGAAGTCAGGTGCCGGGTGCTGCACGCTGACTGGCCGGCCTCTGAGGAAGACAGGCACCGTCTGATTCAGACAGTGCTGGACCATGGCTTTTGCTTGCCTCATTCATTCATTCACAAGCTCGTTCATCAAGCGTCGGTGGAGGCCCGCTGGGCGCCAGCCCTGCTCTAAGGCTCCTGTGCAAAGCTCACCTGCTTCAGAACAGGCAGAAAATAAGGTGGTAACTTCCAAATGTGGCACAAGCTAAGCCAGAGGCAAACCAGAGGCTGGGATGTGGGACCCCAGAGCACAGCGCTACTTCTTCCATGAGCCCGGCCCTGCCCCAAGGAATCCGCCTGGCACTAGTCACCATCTTCTGAGGACAGAGCTCCAGGCCAGGCCTGAGGCGGAATGAAGCAGTACCAGACATACCCTGCTGACCACAGAGAAAACCATGGCGCAAGGAATAACCAGGAAGAAGCCAGACAGAGGATTATAACTGCAGAGGCAGCACATCTGGTTTCAAAAACTCCAAGCAGGCTCCTGTGGTTGGGCTACTGGAGCTGGGCCTTGGGGACCCAGCAGGAGTTGAATGAAAGGTGCAAATTGGCCAGGAGGGAGGGAGACCACAGACACACTGCTCATCGTGGACAAAGGAACTGGTGTCTGGGGCGTGGAGCAGGGAGGGAGGGAGACAGAAAAAGGGTTGACTTCTCTGAAGGGAGAGGACTCTCAGGGGCGGTGGAGGCCTTCCCAGGACCTCAGCGGGCTCTTTCTGGCAGTTCTGAGAGCAGCTCCATCAGAACCCATGACCGATGATGGCCCTGATGGAAATGCTGCCACCGTCCTGGGGCAGAGCGAGGACCAGGACCTGAGCAGCACCACCCCCTCCTCCTCTGGCTCCCAGCACCACGCTTGGCACGTGGAGCAAGGACCGAGGGCTGGAATGAATGAATGAACAAGACTGATCCTGAGATACAAAAAGTGAAACAAAACTCCAATGCAGGTCAGTGGTTACCAAGGGTCACCACCGTGCTCCTCACAGGCAGAATTGTACTTCCTACACTGGCCCACCCTTCACCTCCTTCGGCTGCCACCTAAGCAGCTCTTAATACAGACGGCACCTCTCTCATTTCCCTGTTCATGTGTCACGGTGCTGGGAAATGTAGAGGAGAAACATAGACACAAGAGCCTGGCTAAGCTTCACGGGCTCCAGGCCCCAGACTGCTGTGAGTCCGGTCCTGCCGACACGGGGGTGCAGGCTGTTGAGAGCCCCGGCAGGGCCCCCAAGTGCTTCGGAGTGCACAAACAGCCCCAGGAGGCAGCAAGACCTTCTCCACTGCGTGTCACAGCCGGGAAGTGCCTGCGAAGGGCAAGGAGCCCACGGGCGAAATATACAGCTGGCGACCAGGCTCCCTGAGCCAATGTACACCATCTGAGCTTGGTGCCAGTAGTTCCCAGAGCGTGTTCCCTGGAGCCCTAGCATGGGAGATGCTTTGTGGGTGGAAAACACTATCTACATGAAAAGCCTTCCCTGAAGGGTCCCACCAGCTACTACCACAGCCAAGGCTCTGGCGGGTCCTGTGGTGAGCACTCCTGTGCAACCGTCGAGCCAGCCTTTCCAAAACAGACGGGCCAGGCCACCCTCCTCATGCCTTGGCGCCACACAGCAACCACTGCACAAACGCCGTCGGGTGGAGGAGGAGCACATGCCCGACATGAAGCAGGGTGAGCCTGCTCCTGTCAAGTGCTGGCAACGGCCTGCAGTTTGGGATAGAGAAGTCTCCTCCCCAGTACCTGTATTCCAAAGACAACAGGACTGTAAGATCTTAGCAGAGGTTGGGATTCAAAATTTCCCGAATCTCTAGGCCCCTTCCAGCTGTCTGAGGCCCTTCCACAGCAAGGACACTTGACACTGGGCCTGGATAACGGTGTCATGCACGCCCCGGACACCAGCAGAAAAATCAAGACGTTATTAAAGTGGCTCTTTTTCCTCACACGTACAGTGGAAAAAACAGCGCGGTTCCCTAGAAGGCCCATCTGTTTCATATCAACCCCATAGTTCTGCCAACGGTCCCCGGTGCCTGCCAGACACATGGCCAGCTCTCCCAGAGAGAAGGAGCTTGGCACAGTGCATCAGGGGGTCTGGGCAGCGGTGCGGGAGTGCAGCATGACAGGTCCGGGGTCGGGGAAGGTGCAGGCGGAACCTGGAGAGGCGGCTGCGCCCCGGCCTCGTCCTGGCCCTTCGCTGTTACGAGCCTTGGGAGGGCACTAAGTATTTGCACGTGTGGAAATTCTTACAAAAATGCTTTGCAAGACACTCGGACTTTGCAAAGATGAAAAGCTGTTTTTGGAGACATTCTTCTAAAGATCCTATTTGACAGGGGAGAGAAATGAGTGTTTTCCGAGCGCAGATAAGCCGTAAACAGCACGTCTGGAGACGTCAGGGAGTGGCGCCCGCTCAGACCAGCCGGTGCCACTCGTCAGCTGCAAAGCCGCATCCCGGACTGACTTTCCGAAGCTAACAGCGAGGTGAGGTTCTTCTATGATGTGTGAGTCAGGGCTTAAGGACAAATGTCAGTTTTTTTAAATATGCATACTTTAGCATTTTTCAGAGGAATTAAACACATCTAAACTGCTGGGAGGACTCTGAGCCAACAGATTTGGATTTTCAAAAGGTGTCCCACATTTGGTTTGCTTCCATCAGAAATAGGTGGATGTTTCCTGGAAAGGGCCCAATAGCAAACACCTTAGACTCTGCTGGCCACGCAGCCTCTGCCACACAACCTCCCTGCTCTGAAGCTGCAGCGGGGAGACAGGGCTGCACTTGAATGCTTTTTATTTCACAGAAGCCAGTGGTAGGTGGGTGTGGTCCGTGGGCCCTCGCTGGCCAGCTCCTGCCTCACATGGTCCCTTCAGAAACGTCTTCAGGGAGAAAGGGCCAGCGGACACTCCAACAGAGCGAGGGAGAGAAGGAGCAGTCTCTCGCCCTGATTCACTTTCACACCCATGCCCATGTTAACTGGGGGCCCCGGCCAGCGTCTCCCCACCCATTCTGCAGCTGCTAACCCTGCCCCACCGCGCAGCAGGGCCTGGCACCACTGCCATGCTTGATGCCACAGTGGCTGTCAGGATTAGACGCAGAGCCCCCCTGTGACCCCAGAGTCCTGATCTCGGCTTTCTTAAGCGTATTTCACACCATGTCCCTCCCCCATGCTCCAATTCTGTTTCTGTTCTGCTCCTGACTCACCAAGCTCCCTCCCATGCCAATCCCTCTGGAGGTAACACTTTTCCTTGACAAACTCCTATTCATCCTTTGCAGTCCTATCCTCCATGCCCATCTGTTAGGTTTCCTGTTATTTTTTTCTCCACCCTAGTCTTCAGGGCAGTTTATAATTAGCTGGCGACTTGTGTGTTCATCACTTTAACATCCGTCTTGGCTATCTGACCAGGAGAGCAGAGACCAAAAGCATCCCATGTGACCGGGTCCCCAGGCTCTAAGACAAGAGTCCAGGTGGGCCTAGCCAGGGTTTGGCAGGTGTCTGAGAGCTCAAAGGAAGGGGCACTGTCAATTCTTCTGTACTCATGTCTCAGCCCCCATGCACGGGGAGTGAGTCTGGGCTGGCCTAGGACTGATGGAGCTCCCAGAACAGGGCACGTTTCTCAGGCTGTGTGACACTGGATCGCCCAACACTTCACCTGGCTCTGCCTTCTCCTGGCCCCTCAGGAGCTGGTTCGGGGCTGCTCACTGATAACCCACACCACAGAGCAAAGGGCATCAGGCTTGAGGGCCTGCGGTTGCCATCGTGGCTGCTTGCTTTGGAGTGACAGGCCCTGTCCTGGCCCTGGCTCCTCTGGTGATTGTCACAGAAGCAAAGACTGAGGTGGACACAACCCCGCACGCCGGCGAGTCTCCACCGTGCACTTTATGGGAACAATCCCTGCCGGTGCCAAGGGCCGGTCCTGGGGGACCTGGCCCTGTAGGTGGAATCTGTCGCTCGCAACATCCCTAAAGGCCCCCCTGCTGTTGGGGTTCAGCACCCACTGCAGCGTCCAGGCC